>NC_136073.1:711483854-712116687 GCF_964261635.1 Lissotriton helveticus
GCATTTAATGTTCAAACAAAAACAGGTGATTTTTGACAAAAGAAATAACACCCCCATTACGTCATGCTTCAGAAAGGTGAAAAATGGTCAGTTTTCAAATGTTTTATTTTTGAACGTCAGTTCACATTTGTAGGTAGATCATCAGTTTAAGAGCTAAAATTAGCATGTTTAAAGTGATTTTCATGATTCCAGGGGCCCGGGAAATGAATTGAATACCATTTGGAGGCATTTAATGTTCTAGCAAAAACAGGTGATTTTTGACAAACGAGATAACACCCCCCCATTACGTCATGCTTCAGAAATGTGAAAAAAGGTCCGTTTTCAAATGTTTTATTTTTCAACGTCAGTTCACATTTGTAGGTAGATCATCAGTTTTAGAGCTAAAATTAGCATGTTTAAAGTGATTTTCATGCTTCCAGGGGCCCGGGAAGTGAATTAAATACCATTTGGAGGCATTTAATGTTCAAGCAAAAACAGGTGATTTTTGACAAAAGAGATAACACCCCCCATTACGTCATGCTTCAGAAAGGTGAAAAATGGTCCGTTTTCAAATGTTTTATTTTTGAACGTCAGTTCACATTTGTAGGTAGATCGTCAGTTTTAGAGCTAAAATTTGCATGTTGAAAGTGATTTTCATGCTTCCAGGGGCCCGGGAATTGAATTAAATACCATTTGGAGGCATTTAATGTTCAAGCAAAAACAGGTGATTTTTGACAAAAGAGATAACACCCCCCCATTACGTCATGCTTCAGAAAGGTGAAAAATGGTCAGTTTTCAAATGTTTTATTTTTGAACGTCATTTCACATTTGTAGGTAGATCGTCAGTTTTAGAGCTAAAATTTGCATGTTTAAAGCGATTTTCATGCTTCCAGGTGCCCGGGAAGTGAATTAAATACCATTTGGAGGCATTTAATGTTCAAGCAAAAACAGGTGATTTTTGACAAAAGAGATAACACCCCCCCCCATTACGTCATGCTTCAGAAAAGTGAAAAATGGTCCGTTTTCAAATGTTTTATTTTTGAACGTCAGTTCACATTTGTAGGTAGATCATCAGTTTTAGAGCTAAAATTAGCATGTTTAAAGTGATTTTCATCCTTCCAGGGGCCCGGGAAGTGAATTAAATACCATTTGGAGGCATTTCATGTTCAAACAAAAACAGGTGATTTTTGACAAAAGAAATAACACCCCCCATTACGTCATGCTTCAGAAAGGTGAAAAATTGTCCGTTTTCAAATGTTTTATTTTTGAACGTCAGTTCACATTTGTAGGTAGATCATCAGTTTAAGAGCTAAAATTAGCATGTTTAAAGTGATTTTCATGCTTCCAGGGGCCCGGGAAGTGAATTAAATACCATTTGGAGGCATTTAAAGTTCTAGCAAAAACAGGTGATTTTTGACAAACGAGATAACACCCCCCCATTACGTCATGCTTCAGAAATGTGAAAAAAGGTCCGTTTTCAAATGTTTTATTTTTCAACGTCAGTTCACATTTGTAGGTAGATCATCAGTTTTAGAGCTAAACTTAGCATGTTTAAAGTGATTTTCATGCTTCCAGGGGCCCGGGAAGTGAATTAAATACCATTTGGAGGCATTTAATGTTCAAGCAAAAACAGGTGATTTTTGACAAAAGAGATAACACCCCCCATTACGTCATGCTTCAGAAAGGTGAAAAATGGTCCGTTTTCAAATGTTTTATTTTTGAACGTCAGTTCACATTTGTAGGTAGATCATCAGTTTTAGAGCTAAAATTAGCATGTTTAAAGTGATTTTCATCCTTCCAGGGGCCCGGGAAGTGAATTAAATACCATTTGGAGGAATTTAATGTTCAAACAAAAACAGGTGATTTTTGACAAAAGAAATAACACCCCCATTACGTCATGCTTCAGAAAGGTGAAAAATGGTCAGTTTTCAAATGTTTTATTTTTGAACGTCAGTTCACATTTGTAGGTAGATCATCAGTTTAAGAGCTAAAATTAGCATGTTTAAAGTGATTTTCATGCTTCCAGGGGCCCGGGAAGTGAATTAAATACCATTTGGAGGCATTTAATGTTCAAGCAAAAACAGGTGATTTTTGACAAAAGAGATAACACCCCCCATTACGTCATGCTTCAGAAAGGTGAAGAATGGTCCGTTTTCAAATGTTTTATTTTTGAACGTCAGTTCACATTTGTAGGTAGATCGTCAGTTTTAGAGCTAAAATTTGCATGTTGAAAGTGATTTTCATGCTTCCAGGGGCCCGGGAATTGAATTAAATACCATTTGGAGGCATTTAATGTTCAAGCAAAAACAGGTGATTTTTGACAAAAGAGATAACACCCCCCCATTACGTCATGCTTCAGAAAGGTGAAAAATGGTCAGTTTTCAAATGTTTTATTTTTGAACGTCATTTCACATTTGTAGGTAGATCGTCAGTTTTAGAGCTAAAATTTGCATGTTTAAAGCGATTTTCATGCTTCCAGGTGCCCGGGAAGTGAATTAAATACCATTTGGAGGCATTTAATGTTCAAGCAAAAACAGGTGATTTTTGACAAAAGAGATAACACCCCCCCCCATTACGTCATGCTTCAGAAAAGTGAAAAATGGTCCGTTTTCAAATGTTTTATTTTTGAACGTCAGTTCACATTTGTAGGTAGATCATCAGTTTTAGAGCTAAAATTAGCATGTTTAAAGTGATTTTCATCCTTCGAGGGGCCCGGGAAGTGAATTAAATACCATTTGGAGGCATTTAATGTTCAAACAAAAACAGGTGATTTTTGACAAAAGAAATAACACCCCCCATTACGTCATGCTTCAGAAAGGTGAAAAATTGTCCGTTTTCAAATGTTTTATTTTTGAACGTCAGTTCACATTTGTAGGTAGATCATCAGTTTAAGAGCTAAAATTAGCATGTTTAAAGTGATTTTCATGCTTCCAGGGGCCCGGGAAGTGAATTAAATACCATTTGGAGGCATTTAAAGTTCTAGCAAAAACAGGTGATTTTTGACAAACGAGATAACACCCCCCCATTACGTCATGCTTCAGAAATGTGAAAAAAGGTCCGTTTTCAAATGTTTTATTTTTCAACGTCAGTTCACATTTGTAGGTATATCATCAGTTTTAGAGCTAAATTTAGCATGTTTAAAGTGATTTTCATGCTTCCAGGGGCCTGGAAGTGAATTAAATACCATTTGGAGGCATTTAATGTTCAAGCAAAAACAGGTGATTTTTGACAAAAGAGATAACACCCCCCATTACGTCATGCTTCAGAAAGGTGAAGAATGGTCCATTTTCAAATGTTTTATTTTTGAACGTCAGTTCACATTTGTAGGTAGATCATCAGTTTTAGAGCTAAAATTTGCATGTTTAAAGCGATTTTCATGCTTCCAGGGGCCCGGGAAGTGAATTAAATACCATTTGGAGGCATTTAATGTTCAAACAAAAACAGGTGATTTTTGACAAAAGAAATAACACCCCCATTACGTCATGCTTCAGAAAGGTGAAAAATGGTCAGTTTTCAAATGTTTTATTTTTGAACGTCAGTTCACATTTGTAGGTAGATCATCAGTTTAAGAGCTAAAATTAGCATGTTTAAAGTGATTTTCATGCTTCCAGTGGCCCGGGAAATGAATTGAATACCATTTGGAGGCATTTAATGTTCTAGCAAAAACAGGTGATTTTTGACAAACGAGATAACACCCCCCCATTACGTCATGCTTCAGAAATGTGAAAAAAGGTCCGTTTTCAAATGTTTTATTTTTCAACGTCAGTTCACATTTGTAGGTAGATCATCAGTTTTAGAGCTAAAATTAGCATGTTTAAAGTGATTTTCATGCTTCCAGGGGCCCGGGAAGTGAATTAAATACCATTTGGAGGCATTTAATGTTCAAGCAAAAACAGGTGATTTTTGACAAAAGAGATAACACCCCCCATTACGTCATGCTTCAGAAAGGTGAAGAATGGTCCGTTTTCAAATGTTTTATTTTTGAACGTCAGTTCACATTTGTAGGTAGATCGTCAGTTTTAGAGCTAAAATTTGCATGTTGAAAGTGATTTTCATGCTTCCAGGGGCCCGGGAATTGAATTAAATACCATTTGGAGGCATTTAATGTTCAAGCAAAAACAGGTGATTTTTGACAAAAGAGATAACACCCCCCCATTACGTCATGCTTCAGAAAGGTGAAAAATGGTCAGTTTTCAAATGTTTTATTTTTGAACGTCATTTCACATTTGTAGGTAGATCGTCAGTTTTAGAGCTAAAATTTGCATGTTTAAAGCGATTTTCATGCTTCCAGGTGCCCGGGAAGTGAATTAAATACCATTTGGAGGCATTTAATGTTCAAGCAAAAACAGGTGATTTTTGACAAAAGAGATAACACCCCCCCCCCATTACGTCATGCTTCAGAAAAGTGAAAAATGGTCCGTTTTCAAATGTTTTATTTTTGAACGTCAGTTCACATTTGTAGGTAGATCATCAGTTTTAGAGCTAAAATTAGCATGTTTAAAGTGATTTTCATCCTTCCAGGGGCCCGGGAAGTGAATTAAATACCATTTGGAGGCATTTAATGTTCAAACAAAAACAGGTGATTTTTGACAAAAGAAATAACACCCCCCATTACGTCATGCTTCAGAAAGGTGAAAAATTGTCCGTTTTCAAATGTTTTATTTTTGAACGTCAGTTCACATTTGTAGGTAGATCATCAGTTTAAGAGCTAAAATTAGCATGTTTAAAGTGATTTTCATGCTTCCAGGGGCCCGGGAAGTGAATTAAATACCATTTGGAGGCATTTAAAGTTCTAGCAAAAACAGGTGATTTTTGACAAACGAGATAACACCCCCCCATTACGTCATGCTTCAGAAATGTGAAAAAAGGTCCGTTTTCAAATGTTTTATTTTTCAACGTCAGTTCACATTTGTAGGTAGATCATCTGTTTTAGAGCTAAACTTAGCATGTTTAAAGTGATTTTCATGCTTCCAGGGGCCCGGGAAGTGAATTAAATACCATTTGGAGGCATTTAATGTTCAAGCAAAAACAGGTGATTTTTGACAAAAGAGATAACACCCCCCATTACGTCATGCTTCAGAAAGGTGAAGAATGGTACGTTTTCAAATGTTTTATTTTTGAACGTCAGTTCACATTTGTAGGTAGATCATCAGTTTTAGAGCTAAAATTTGCATGTTTAAAGCGATTTTCATGCTTCCAGGGGCCCGGGAAGTGAATTAAATACCATTTGGAGGCATTTAATGTTCAAGCAAAAACAGGTGATTTTTGACAAAAGAGATAACACCCCCCCATTACGTCATGCTTCAGAAAGGTGAAAAATGGTCCGTTTTCAAATGTTTTATTTTTGAACGTCAGTTCACATTTGTAGGTAGATCATCAGTTTTAGAGCTAAAATTAGCATGTTTAAAGTGATTTTCATCCTTCCAGGGGCCCGGGAAGTGAATTAAATACCATTTGGAGGAATTTAATGTTCAAACAAAAACAGGTGATTTTTGACAAAAGAAATAACACCCCCATTACGTCATGCTTCAGAAAGGTGAAAAATGGTCAGTTTTCAAATGTTTTATTTTTGAACGTCAGTTCACATTTGTAGGTAGATCATCAGTTTAAGAGCTAAAATTAGCATGTTTAAAGTGATTTTCATGCTTCCAGGGGCCCGGGAAATGAATTAAATACCATTTGGAGGCATTTAATGTTCTAGCAAAAACAGGTGATTTTTGACAAACGAGATAACACCCCCCCATTACGTCATGCTTCAGAAATGTGAAAAAAGGTCCGTTTTCAAATGTTTTATTTTTCAACGTCAGTTCACATTTGTAGGTAGATCATCAGTTTTAGAGCTAAAATTAGCATGTTTAAAGTGATTTTCATGCTTCCAGGGGCCCGGGAAGTGAATTAAATACCATTTGGAGGCATTTAATGTTCAAGCAAAAACAGGTGATTTTTGACAAAAGAGATAACACCCCCCATTACGTCATGCTTCAGAAAGGTGAAGAATGGTCCGTTTTCAAATGTTTTATTTTTGAACGTCAGTTCACATTTGTAGGTAGATCGTCAGTTTTAGAGCTAAAATTTGCATGTTGAAAGTGATTTTCATGCTTCCAGGGGCCCGGGAATTGAATTAAATACCATTTGGAGGCATTTAATGTTCAAGCAAAAACAGGTGATTTTTGACAAAAGAGATAACACCCCCCCATTACGTCATGCTTCAGAAAGGTGAAAAATGGTCAGTTTTCAAATGTTTTATTTTTGAACGTCATTTCACATTTGTAGGTAGATCGTCAGTTTTAGAGCTAAAATTTGCATGTTTAAAGCGATTTTCATGCTTCCAGGTGCCCGGGAAGTGAATTAAATACCATTTGGAGGCATTTAATGTTCAAGCAAAAACAGGTGATTTTTGACAAAAGAGATAACACCCCCCCCCCATTACGTCATGCTTCAGAAAAGTGAAAAATGGTCCGTTTTCAAATGTTTTATTTTTGAACGTCAGTTCACATTTGTAGGTAGATCATCAGTTTTAGAGCTAAAATTAGCATGTTTAAAGTGATTTTCATCCTTCGAGGGGCCCGGGAAGTGAATTAAATACCATTTGGAGGCATTTAATGTTCAAACAAAAACAGGTGATTTTTGACAAAAGAAATAACACCCCCCATTACGTCATGCTTCAGAAAGGTGAAAAATTGTCCGTTTTCAAATGTTTTATTTTTGAACGTCAGTTCACATTTGTAGGTAGATCATCAGTTTAAGAGCTAAAATTAGCATGTTTAAAGTGATTTTCATGCTTCCAGGGGCCCGGGAAGTGAATTAAATACCATTTGGAGGCATTTAAAGTTCTAGCAAAAACAGGTGATTTTTGACAAACGAGATAACACCCCCCCATTACGTCATGCTTCAGAAATGTGAAAAAAGGTCCGTTTTCAAATGTTTTATTTTTCAACGTCAGTTCACATTTGTAGGTAGATCATCAGTTTTAGAGCTAAACTTAGCATGTTTAAAGTGATTTTCATGCTTCCAGGGGCCCGGGAAGTGAATTAAATACCATTCGGAGGCATTTAATGTTCAAGCAAAAACAGGTGATTTTTGACAAAAGAGATAACACCCCCCCATTACGTCATGCTTCAGAAAGGTGAAGAATGGTCCGTTTTCAAATGTTTTATTTTTGAACGTCAGTTCACATTTGTAGGTAGATCGTCAGTTTTAGAGCTAAAATTTGCATGTTGAAAGTGATTTTCATGCTTCCAGGGGCCCGGGAAGTGAATTAAATACCATTTGGAGGCATTTAATGTTCAAGCAAAAACAGGTGATTTTTGACAAAAGAGATAACACCCCCCCCATTACGTCATGCTTCAGAAAGGTGAAGAATGGTCCATTTTCAAATGTTTTATTTTTGGAATCAGTTCACATTTGTAGGTAGATCGTCAGTTTTAGAGCTAAAATTTGCATGTTGAAAGTGATTTTCATGCTTCCAGGGGCCCGGGAAGTGAATTAAATACCATTTGGAGGCATTTAATGTACAAGCAAAAACAGTTTATTTTTGACAAAAGAGATAACACCCCCCCATTACGTCATTGTTCAGAAAGGTGAAAAATGGTCAGTTTACAAATGTTTTATTTTTGAACGTCAGTTCACATTTGGAGGTAGATCATCAGTTTTCGAGCTAAAATTAGCATGTTTAAAGTGATTTTCATGCTTCCAGGGGCCCGGGAAGTGAATTAAATACCGTTTGGAGGCATTTAATGTTCAAGCAAAAACAGGTGATTTTTGACAAAAGAGATAACACCCCCCATTACGTCATGCTTCAGAAAGGTGAAGAATGGTCCGTTTTCAAATGTTTTATTTTTGAACGTCAGTTCACATTTGTAGGTAGATCGTCAGTTTTAGAGCTAAAATTTGCATGTTGAAAGTGATTTTCATGCTTCCAGGGGCCCGGGAAGTGAATTAAATACCATTTGGAGGCATTTAATGTTCAAGCAAAAATAGGTGATTTTTGACAAAAGAGATAACACCCCCCCATTACGTCATGCTTCAGAAAGGTGAAAAATGGTCAGTTTTCAAATGTTTTATTTTTGAACGTCAGTTCACATTTGTAGGTAGATCATCAGTTTTAGAGCTAAAATTTGCATGTTTAAAGCGATTTTCATGCTTCCAGGGGCCCGGGAAGTGAATTAAATACCATTTGGAGGCATTTAATGTTCAAGCAAAAACAGGTGATTTTTGACAAAAGAGATAACACCCCCCATTACGTCATGCTTCAGAAAGGTGAAAAATGGTCAGTTTTCAAATGTTTTATTTTTGAACGTCAGTTCACATTTGTAGGTAGATCATCAGTTTTAGAGCTAAAATTAGCATGTTTAAAGTGATTTTCATCCTTCCAGGGGCCCGGGAAGTGAATTAAATACCATTTGGAGGCATTTAATGTTCAAACAAAAACAGGTGATTTTTGACAAAAGAAATAACACCCCCCATTACGTCATGCTTCAGAAAGGTGAAAAAGGGTCCGTTTTCAAATGTTTTATTTTTGAACGTCAGTTCACATTTGTAGGTAGATCATCAGTTTAAGAGCTAAAATTAGCATGTTTAAAGTGATTTTCATGCTTCCAGGGGCCCGGCAAGTGAATTAAATACCATTTGGAGGCATTTAATGTTCAAGCAAAAACAGGTGATTTTTGACAAACGAGATAACACCCCCCCATTACGTCATGCTTCAGAAAGGTGAAGAATGGTCCATTTTCAAATGTTTTATTTTTGAACGTCAGTTCACATTTGTAGGTAGATCGTCAGTTTTAGAGCTAAAATTTGCATGTTGAAAGTGATTTTCATGCTTCCAGGGGCCCGGGAAGTGAATTAAATACCATTTGGAGGCATTTAATGTTCAAGCAAAAACAGTTGATTTTTGACAAAAGAGATAACACCCCCCCATTACGTCATGCTTCAGAAAGGTGAAGAATGGTCCGTTTTCAAATGTTTTATTTTTGAACGTCAGTTCACATTTGTAGGTAGATCGTCCGTTTTAGAGCTAAAATTTGCATGTTGAAAGTGATTTTCATGCTTCCAGGGGCCCGGGAAGTGAATTAAATACCATTTGGAGGCATTTAATGTTCAAGCAAAAACAGGTGATTTTTGACAAACAAGATAACACCCCCCCATTACGTCATGCTTCAGAAAGGTGAAGAATGGTCCGTTTTCAAATGTTTTATTTTTGAACGTCAGTTCACATTTGTAGGTAGATCGTCAGTTTTAGAGCTAAAATGTGCATGTTGAAAGTGATTTTCATGCTTCCAGGGGCCCGGGAAGTGAATTAAATACCATTTGGAGGCATTTAATGTTCAAGCAAAAACAGGTGATTTTTGACAAAAGAGATAACACCCCCGAATTACGTCATGCTTCAGAAAGGTGAAAAATGGTCCGTTTTCAAATGTTTTATTTTTGAACATCAGTTCACATTTGTAGGTAGATCATCAGTTTAAGAGCTAAAATTAGCATGTTTAAAGTGATTTTCATGCTTCCAGGGGCCCGGGAAGTGAATTAAATACCATTTGGAGGCATTTAATGTTCAAGCAAAAACAGGTGATTTTTGACAAAAGAGATAACACCCCCCCCCATTACGTCATGCTTCAGAAAGGTGAAAAATGGTCCGTTTTCAAATGTTTTATTTTTGAACGTCAGTTCACATTTGTAGGTAGATCATCAGTTTTAGAGCTAAAATTTGCATGTTGAAAGTGATTTTCATGCTTCCAGGGGCCCGGGAAGTGAATTAAATACCATTTGGAGGCATTTAATGTTCAAGCAAAAACAGGTGATTTTTGACAAAAGAGATAACACCCCCCCATTACGTCATGCTTCAGAAAGGTGACAAATGGTCCGTTTTCAAATGTTTTATTTTTGAACGTCAGTTCACATTTGTAGGTAGATCATCAGTTTAAGAGCTAAAATTAGCATGTTTAAAGTGATTTTCATGCTTCCAGGGGCCCGGGAAGTGAATTAAATACCATTTGGAGGCATTTAATGTTCAAGCAAAAACAGGTGATTTTTGACAAAAGAGATAACACCCCCCATTACGTCATGCTTCAGAAAGGTGAAGAATGGTCCGTTTTCAAATGTTTTATTTTTGAACGTCAGTTCACATTTGTAGGTAGATCGTCAGTTTTAGAGCTAAAATTTGCATGTTGAAAGTGATTTTCATGCTTCCAGGAGCCCGGGAAGTGAATTAAATACCATTTGGAGGCATTTAATGTTCAAGCAAAAACAGGTGATTTTTGACAAATGAGATAACACCCCCCCATTACGTCATGCTTCAGAAAGGTGAAAAAGGGTCCGTTTTCAAATGTTTTATTTTTGAACGTCAGTTCACATTTGTAGGTAGATCATCAGTTTAAGAGCTAAAATTAGCAAGTTTAAAGTGATTTTCATGCTTCCAGGAGCCCGGGAAGTGAATTAAATACCATTTGGAGGCATTTAATGTTCAAGCAAAAACAGGTGATTTTTGACAAATGAGATAACACCCCCCCATTACGTCATGCTTCAGAAAGGTGAAAAAGGGTCCGTTTTCAAATGTTTTATTTTTGAACGTCAGTTCACATTTGTAGGTAGATCATCAGTTTAAGAGCTAAAATTAGCATGTTTAAAGTGATTTTCATGCTTCCAGGGGCCCGGGAAGAGAATTAAATACCATTTGGAGGCATTTAATGTTCAAACAAAAACAGGTGATTTTTGACAAAAGAAATAACACCCCCCATTACGTCATGCTTCAGAAAGGTGAAAAATGGTCCGTTTTCAAATGTTTTATTTTTGAACGTCAGTTCACATTTGTAGGTAGATCGTCAGTTTTAGAGCTAAAATTTGCATGTTGAAAGTGATTTTCATGCTTCCAGGGGCCCGGGAAGTGAATTAAATACCATTTGGAGGCATTTAATGTTCAAGCAAAAACAGGTGATTTTTGACAAATGAGATAACACCCCCCCATTACGTCATGCTTCAGAAAGGTGAAAAAGGGTCCGTTTTCAAATGTTTTATTTTTGAACGTCAGTTCACATTTGTAGGTAGATCATCAGTTTAAGAGCTAAAATTAGCATGTTTAAAGTGATTTTCATGCTTCCAGGGGCCCGGGAAGTGAATTAAATACCATTTGGAGGCATTTAATGTTCAAACAAAAACAGGTGATTTTTGACAAAAGAAATAACACCCCCCATTACGTCATGCTTCAGAAAGGTGAAAAATGGTCCATTTTCAAATGTTTTATTTTTGAACGTCAGTTCACATTTGTAGGTAGATCATCAGTTTAAGAGCTAAAATTAGCATGTTTAAAGTGATTTTCATGCTTCCAGGGGCCTGGAAGTGAATTAAATACCATTTGGAGGCATTTAATGTTCAAGCAAAAACAGGTGATTTTTGTCAAAAGAGATAACACCCCCCATTACGTCATGCTTCAGAAAGGTGAAGAATGGTCCGTTTTCAAATGTTTTATTTTTGAACGTCAGTTCACATTTTAGGTAGATCATCAGTTTTAGAGCTAAAATTTGCATGTTTAAAGCGATTTTCATGCTTCCAGGGGCCCGGGAAGTGAATTAAATACCATTTGGAGGCATTTAATGTTCAAGCAAAAACAGGTGATTTTTGACAAAAGAAATAACACCCCCATTACGTCATGCTTCAGAAAGGTGAAAAATGGTCAGTTTTCAAATGTTTTATTTTTGAACGTCAGTTCACATTTGTAGGTAGATCATCAGTTTAAGAGCTAAAATTAGCATGTTTAAAGTGATTTTCATGCTTCCAGGGGCCCGGGAAATGAATTAAATACCATTTGGAGGCATTTAATGTTCTAGCAAAAACAGGTGATTTTTGACAAACGAGATAACACCCCCCCATTACGTCATGCTTCAGAAAGGTGAAGAATGGTCCGTTTTCAAATGTTTTATTTTTGAACGTCAGTTCACATTTGTAGGTAGATCGTCAGTTTTAGAGCTAAAATTTGCATGTTGAAAGTGATTTTCATGCTTCCAGGGGCTCGGGAATTGAATTAAATACCATTTGGAGGCATTTAATGTTCAAGCAAAAACAGGTGATTTTTGACAAAAGAGATAACACCCCCCCATTACGTCATGCTTCAGAAAGGTGACAAATGGTCCGTTTTCAAATGTTTTATTTTTGAACGTCAGTTCACATTTGTAGGTAGATCATCAGTTTAAGAGCTAAAATTAGCATGTTTAAAGTGATTTTCATGCTTCCAGGGGCCCGGGAAGTGAATTAAATACCATTTGGAGGCATTTAATGTTCAAGCAAAAACAGGTGATTTTTGACAAAAGAGATAACACCCCCCCATTACGTCATGCTTCAGAAAGGTGAAGAATGGTCCGTTTTCAAATGTTTTATTTTTGAACGTCAGTTCACATTTGTAGGTAGATCGTCAGTTTTAGAGCTAAAATTTGCATGTTGAAAGTGATTTTCATGCTTCCAGGGGCCCGGGAAGTGAATTAAATACCATTTGGAGGCATTTAATGTTCAAGCAAAAACAGGTGATTTTTGACAAACGAGATAACACCCCCCCATTACGTCATGCTTCAGAAAGTTGAAAAAGGGTCCGTTTTCAAATGTTTTATTTTTGAACGTCAGTTCACATTTGTAGGTAGATCATCAGTTTAAGAGCTAAAATTAGCATGTTGAAAGTGATTTTCATGCTTCCAGGGGCCCGGGAAGTGAATTAAATACCATTTGGAGGCATTTAATGTTCAAGCAAAAACAGGTGATTTTTGACAAAAGAGATAACACCCCCCCCATTACGTCATGCTTCAGAAAGGTGAAGAATGGTCCATTTTCAAATGTTTTATTTTTGGAATCAGTTCACATTTGTAGGTAGATCGTCAGTTTTAGAGCTAAAATTTGCATGTTGAAAGTGATTTTCATGCTTCCAGGGGCCCGGGAAGTGAATTAAATACCATTTGGAGGCATTTAATGTACAAGCAAAAACAGTTGATTTTTGACAAAAGAGATAACACCCCCCCATTACGTCATTGTTCAGAAAGGTGAAAAATGGTCAGTTTACAAATGTTTTATTTTTGAACGTCAGTTCACATTTGGAGGTAGATCATCAGTTTTAGAGCTAAAATTAGCATGTTTAAAGTGATTTTCATGCTTCCAGGGGCCCGGGAAGTGAATTAAATACCATTTGGAGGCATTTGATGTTCAAGCAAAAACAGGTGATTTTTGACAAAAGAGATAACACCCCCCATTACGTCATGCTTCAGAAAGGTGAAGAATGGTCCGTTTTCAAATGTTTTATTTTTGAACGTCAGTTCACATTTGTAGGTAGATCGTCAGTTTTAGAGCTAAAATTTGCATGTTGAAAGTGATTTTCATGCTTCCAGGGGCCCGGGAAGGGAATTAAATACCATTTGGAGGCATTTAATGTTCAACCAAAAACAGGTGATTTTTGACAAAAGAGATAACACCCCCCCATTACGTCATGCTTCAGAAAGGTGAAAAATGGTCCGTTTTCAAATGTTTTATTTTTGAACGTCAGTTCACATTTGTAGGTAGATCATCAGTTTTAGAGCTAAAATCAGCATGTTTAAAGTGATTTTCATCCTTCCAGGGGCCCGGGAAGTGAATTAAATACCATTTGGAGGCATTTAATGTTCAAACAAAAACAGGTGATTTTTGACAAAAGAAATAACACCCCCCATTACGTCATGCTTCAGAAAGGTGAAAAAGGGTCCGTTTTCAAATGTTTTATTTTTGAACGTCAGTTCACATTTGTAGGTAGATCATCAGTTTAAGAGCTAAAATTAGCATGTTTAAAGTGATTTTCATGCTTCCAGGGGCCCGGGAAGTGAATTAAATACCATTTGGAGGCATTTAATGTTCAAGCAAAAACAGGTGATTTTTGACAAACGAGATAACACCCCCCCATTACGTCATGCTTCAGAAAGGTGAAGAATGGTCCGTTTTCAAATGTTTTATTTTTGAACGTCAGTTCACATTTGTAGGTAGATCGTCAGTTTTAGAGCTAAAATTTGCATGTTGAAAGTGATTTTCATGCTTCCAGGGGCCCGGGAAGTGAATTAAATACCATTTGGAGGCATTTAATGTACAAGCAAAAACAGGTGATTTTTGACAAATGAGATAACACCCCCCCATTACGTCATGCTTCAGAAAGGTGAAAAAGGGTCCGTTTTCAAATGTTTTATTTTTGAACGTCAGTTCACATTTGTAGGTAGATCATCAGTTTAAGAGCTAAAATTAGCATGTTTAAAGTGATTTTCATGCTTCCAGGAGCCCGGGAAGTGAATTAAATACCATTTGGAGGCATTTAATGTTCAAGCAAAAACAGGTGATTTTTGACAAATGAGATAACACCCCCCCATTACGTCATGCTTCAGAAAGGTGAAAAAGGGTCCGTTTTCAAATGTTTTATTTTTGAACGTCAGTTCACATTTGTAGGTAGATCATCAGTTTAAGAGCTAAAATTAGCATGTTTAAAGTGATTTTCATGCTTCCAGGGGCCCGGGAAGAGAATTAAATACCATTTGGAGGCATTTAATGTTCAAACAAAAACAGGTGATTTTTGACAAAAGAAATAACACCCCCCATTACGTCATGCTTCAGAAAGGTGAAAAATGGTCCGTTTTCAAATGTTTTATTTTTGAACGTCAGTTCACATTTGTAGGTAGATCGTCAGTTTTAGAGCTAAAATTTGCATGTTGAAAGTGATTTTCATGCTTCCAGGGGCCCGGGAAGTGAATTAAATACCATTTGGAGGCATTTAATGTTCAAGCAAAAACAGGTGATTTTTGACAAATGAGATAACACCCCCCCATTACGTCATGCTTCAGAAAGGTGAAAAAGGGTCCGTTTTCAAATGTTTTATTTTTGAACGTCAGTTCACATTTGTAGGTAGATCATCAGTTTAAGAGCTAAAATTAGCATGTTTAAAGTGATTTTCATGCTTCCAGGGGCCCGGGAAGTGAATTAAATACCATTTGGAGGCATTTAATGTTCAAACAAAAACAGGTGATTTTTGACAAAAGAAATAACACCCCCCATTACGTCATGCTTCAGAAAGGTGAAAAATGGTCCATTTTCAAATGTTTTATTTTTGAACGTCAGTTCACATTTGTAGGTAGATCATCAGTTTAAGAGCTAAAATTAGCATGTTTAAAGTGATTTTCATGCTTCCAGGGGCCTGGAAGTGAATTAAATACCATTTGGAGGCATTTAATGTTCAAGCAAAAACAGGTGATTTTTGTCAAAAGAGATAACACCCCCCATTACGTCATGCTTCAGAAAGGTGAAGAATGGTCCGTTTTCAAATGTTTTATTTTTGAACGTCAGTTCACATTTTAGGTAGATCATCAGTTTTAGAGCTAAAATTTGCATGTTTAAAGCGATTTTCATGCTTCCAGGGGCCCGGGAAGTGAATTAAATACCATTTGGAGGCATTTAATGTTCAAGCAAAAACAGGTGATTTTTGACAAAAGAGATAACACCCCCCATTACGTCATGCTTCAGAAAGGTGAAAAATGGTCCGTTTTCAAATGTTTTATTTTTGAACGTCAGTTCACATTTGTAGGTAGATCATCAGTTTTAGAGCTAAAATTAGCATGTTTAAAGTGATTTTCATCCTTCCAGGGGCCCGGGAAGTGAATTAAATACCATTTGGAGGCATTTAATGTTCAAACAAAAACAGGTGATTTTTGACAAAAGAAATAACACCCCCATTACGTCATGCTTCAGAAAGGTGAAAAATGGTCAGTTTTCAAATGTTTTATTTTTGAACGTCAGTTCACATTTGTAGGTAGATCATCAGTTTAAGAGCTAAAATTAGCATGTTTAAAGTGATTTTCATGCTTCCAGGGGCCCGGGAAATGAATTAAATACCATTTGGAGGCATTTAATGTTCTAGCAAAAACAGGTGATTTTTGACAAACGAGATAACACCCCCCCATTACGTCATGCTTCAGAAAGGTGAAGAATGGTCCGTTTTCAAATGTTTTATTTTTGAACGTCAGTTCACATTTGTAGGTAGATCGTCAGTTTTAGAGCGAAAATTTGCATGTTGAAAGTGATTTTCATGCTTCCAGGGGCTCGGGAATTGAATTAAATACCATTTGGAGGCATTTAATGTTCAAGCAAAAACAGGTGATTTTTGACAAAAGAGATAACACCCCCCCATTACGTCATGCTTCAGAAAGGTGACAAATGGTCCGTTTTCAAATGTTTTATTTTTGAACGTCAGTTCACATTTGTAGGTAGATCATCAGTTTAAGAGCTAAAATTAGCATGTTTAAAGTGATTTTCATGCTTCCAGGGGCCCGGGAAGTGAATTAAATACCATTTGGAGGCATTTAATGTTCAAGCAAAAACAGGTGATTTTTGACAAAAGAGATAACACCCCCCCATTACGTCATGCTTCAGAAAGGTGAAGAATGGTCCGTTTTCAAATGTTTTATTTTTGAACGTCAGTTCACATTTGTAGGTAGATCGTCAGTTTTAGAGCTAAAATTTGCATGTTGAAAGTGATTTTCATGCTTCCAGGGGCCCGGGAAGTGAATTAAATACCATTTGGAGGCATTTAATGTTCAAGCAAAAACAGGTGATTTTTGACAAACGAGATAACACCCCCCCCATTACGTCATGCTTCAGAAAGTTGAAAAAGGGTCCGTTTTCAAATGTTTTATTTTTGAACGTCAGTTCACATTTGTAGGTAGATCATCAGTTTAAGAGCTAAAATTAGCATGTTGAAAGTGATTTTCATGCTTCCAGGGGCCCAGGAAGTGAATTAAATACCATTTGGAGGCATTTAATGTACAAGCAAAAACAGTTGATTTTTGACAAAAGAGATAACACCCCCCCATTACGTCATTGTTCAGAAAGGTGAAAAATGGTCAGTTTACAAATGTTTTATTTTTGAACGTCAGTTCACATTTGGAGGTAGATCATCAGTTTTAGAGCTAAAATTAGCATGTTTAAAGTGATTTTCATGCTTCCAGGGGCCCGGGAAGTGAATTAAATACCATTTGGAGGCATTTGATGTTCAAGCAAAAACAGGTGATTTTTGACAAAAGAGATAACACCCCCCATTACGTCATGCTTCAGAAAGGTGAAGAATGGTCCATTTTAAATGTTTTATTTTTGAACGTCAGTTCACATTTGTAGGTAGATCGTCAGTTTTAGAGCTAAAATTTGCATGTTGAAAGTGATTTTCATGCTTCCAGGGGCCCGGGAAGTGAATTAAATACCATTTGGAGGCATTTAATGTTCAAGCAAAAATAGGTGATTTTTGACAAAAGAGATAACACCCCCCCATTACGTCATGCTTCAGAAAGGTGAAAAATGGTCAGTTTTCAAATGTTTTATTTTTGAACGTCAGTTCACATTTGTAGGTAGATCATCAGTTTTAGAGCTAAAATTTGCATGTTTAAAGCGATTTTCATGCTTCCAGGGGCCCGGGAAGTGAATTAAATACCATTTGGAGGCATTTAATGTTCAAGCAAAAACAGGTGATTTTTGACAAAAGAGATAACACCCCCCCATTACGTCATGCTTCAGAAAGGTGAAAAATGGTCCGTTTTCAAATGTTTTATTTTTGAACATCAGTTCACATTTGTAGGTAGATCATCAGTTTTAGAGCTAAAATCAGCATGTTTAAAGTGATTTTCATCCTTCCAGGGGCCCGGGAAGTGAATTAAATACCATTTGGAGGCATTTAATGTTCAAACAAAAACAGGTGATTTTTGACAAAAGAAATAACACCCCCCATTACGTCATGCTTCAGAAAGGTGAAAAAGGGTCCGTTTTCAAATGTTTTATTTTTGAACGTCAGTTCACATTTGTAGGTAGATCATCAGTTTAAGAGCTAAAATTAGCATGTTTAAAGTGATTTTCATGCTTCCAGGGGCCCGGGAAGTGAATTAAATACCATTTGGAGGCATTTAATGTTCAAGCAAAAACAGGTGATTTTTGACAAACGAGATAACACCCCCCCATTACGTCATGCTTCAGAAAGGTGAAGAATGGTCCGTTTTCAAATGTTTTATTTTTGAACGTCAGTTCACATTTGTAGGTAGATCGTCAGTTTTAGAGCTAAAATTTGCATGTTGAAAGTGATTTTCATGCTTCCAGGGGCCCGGGAAGTGAATTAAATACCATTTGGAGGCATTTAATGTTCAAGCAAAAACAGGTGATTTTTGACAAACGAGATAACACCCCCCCATTACGTCATGCTTCAGAAAGTTGAAAAAGGGTCCGTTTTCAAATGTTTTATTTTTGAACGTCAGTTCACATTTGTAGGTAGATCATCAGTTTAAGAGCTAAAATTAGCATGTTGAAAGTGATTTTCATGCTTCCAGGGGCCCGGGAAGTGAATTAAATACCATTTGGAGGCATTTAATGTTCAAGCAAAAACAGGTGATTTTTGACAAAAGAGATAACACCCCCCCCATTACGTCATGCTTCAGAAAGGTGAAGAATGGTCCATTTTCAAATGTTTTATTTTTGGAATCAGTTCACATTTGTAGGTAGATCGTCAGTTTTAGAGCTAAAATTTGCATGTTGAAAGTGATTTTCATGCTTCCAGGGGCCCGGGAAGTGAATTAAATACCATTTGGAGGCATTTAATGTACAAGCAAAAACAGTTGATTTTTGACAAAAGAGATAACACCCCCCCATTACGTCATTGTTCAGAAAGGTGAAAAATGGTCAGTTTACAAACGTTTTATTTTTGAACGTCAGTTCACATTTGGAGGTAGATCATCAGTTTTAGAGCTAAAATTAGCATGTTTAAAGTGATTTTCATGCTTCCAGGGGCCCGGGAAGTGAATTAAATACCATTTGGAGGCATTTAATGTTCAAGCAAAAACAGGTGATTTTTGACAAAAGAGATAACACCCCCCATTACGTCATGCTTCAGAAAGGTGAAGAATGGTCCGTTTTCAAATGTTTTATTTTTGAACGTCAGTTCACATTTGTAGGTAGATCGTCAGTTTTAGAGCTAAAATTTGCATGTTGAAAGTGATTTTCATGCTTCCAGGGGCCCGGGAAGTGAATTAAATACCATTTGGAGGCATTTAATGTTCAAGCAAAAATAGGTGATTTTTGACAAAAGAGATAACACCCCCCCATTACGTCATGCTTCAGAAAGGTGAAAAATGGTCAGTTTTCAAATGTTTTATTTTTGAACGTCAGTTCACATTTGTAGGTAGATCATCAGTTTTAGAGCTAAAATTTGCATGTTTAAAGCGATTTTCATGCTTCCAGGGGCCCGGGAAGTGAATTAAATACCATTTGGAGGCATTTAATGTTCAAGCAAAAACAGGTGATTTTTGACAAAAGAGATAACACCCCCCCATTACGTCATGCTTCAGAAAGGTGAAAAATGGTCCGTTTTCAAATGTTTTATTTTTGAACGTCAGTTCACATTTGTAGGTAGATCATCAGTTTTAGAGCTAAAATCAGCATGTTTAAAGTGATTTTCATCCTTCCAGAGGCCCGGGAAGTGAATTAAATACCATTTGGAGGCATTTAATGTTCAAACAAAAACAGGTGATTTTTGACAAAAGAAATAACACCCCCCATTACGTCATGCTTCAGAAAGGTGAAAAAGGGTCCGTTTTCAAATGTTTTATTTTTGAACGTCAGTTCACATTTGTAGGTAGATCATCAGTTTAAGAGCTAAAATTAGCATGTTTAAAGTGATTTTCATGCTTCCAGGGGCCCGGGAAGTGAATTAAATACCATTTGGAGGCATTTAATGTTCAAGCAAAAACAGGTGATTTTTGACAAACGAGATAACACCCCCCCATTACGTCATGCTTCAGAAAGGTGAAGAATGGTCCGTTTTCAAATGTTTTATTTTTGAACGTCAGTTCACATTTGTAGGTAGATCGTCAGTTTTAGAGCTAAAATTTGCATGTTGAAAGTGATTTTCATGCTTCCAGGGGCCCGGGAAGTGAATTAAATACCATTTGGAGGCATTTAATGTTCAAGCAAAAACAGTTGATTTTTGACAAAAGAGATAACACCCCCCCATTACGTCATGCTTCAGAAAGGTGAAGAATGGTCCGTTTTCAAATGTTTTATTTTTGAACGTCAGTTCACATTTGTAGGTAGATCGTCAGTTTTAGAGCTAAAATTTGCATGTTGAAAGTGATTTTCATGCTTCCAGGGGCCCGGGAAGTGAATTAAATACCATTTGGAGGCATTTAATGTTCAAGCAAAAACAGGTGATTTTTGACAAACGAGATAACACCCCCCCATTACGTCATGCTTCAGAAAGGTGAAGAATGGTCCGTTTTCAAATGTTTTATTTTTGAACGTCAGTTCACATTTGTAGGTAGATCGTCAGTTTTAGAGCTAAAATGTGCATGTTGAAAGTGATTTTCATGCTTCCATGGGCCCGGGAAGTGAATTAAATACCATTTGGAGGCATTTAATGTTCAAGCAAAAACAGGTGATTTTTGACAAAAGAGATAACACCCCCGAATTACGTCATGCTTCAGAAAGGTGAAAAATGGTCCGTTTTCAAATGTTTTATTTTTGAATGTCAGTTCACATTTGTAGGTAGATCATCAGTTTAAGAGCTAAAATTAGCATGTTTAAAGTGGTTTTCATGCTTCCAGGGGCCCAGGAAGTGAATTAAGTACCATTTGGAGGCATTTAATGTTCAAGCAAAAACAGGTGATTTTTGACAAAAGAGATAACACCCCCCCCATTACGTCATGCTTCAGAAAGGTGAAAAATGGTCCGTTTTCAAATGTTTTATTTTTGAACGTCAGTTCACATTTGTAGGTAGATCATCAGTTTTAGAGCTAAAATGTGCATGTTGAAAGTGATTTTCATGCTTCCAGGGGCCCGGGAAGTGAATTAAATACCATTTGGAGGCATTTAATGTTCAAGCAAAAACAGGTGATTTTTGACAAAAGAGATAACACCCCCCCATTACGTCATGCTTCAGAAAGGTGACAAATGGTCCGTTTTCAAATGTTTTATTTTTGAACGTCAGTTCACATTTGTAGGTAGATCATCAGTTTAAGAGCTAAAATTAGCATGTTTAAAGTGATTTTCATGCTTCCAGTGGCCCGGGAAGTGAATTAAATACCATTTGGAGGCATTTAATGTTCAAGCAAAAACAGGTGATTTTTGACAAAAGAGATAACACCCCCCCATTACGTCATGCTTCAGAAAGGTGAAGAATGGTCCGTTTTCAAATGTTTTATTTTTGAACGTCAGTTCACATTTGTAGGTAGATCGTCAGTTTTACAGCTAAAATTTGCATGTTGAAAGTGATTTTCATGCTTCCAGGGGCCCGGGAAGTGAATTAAATACCATTTGGAGGCATTTAATGTTCAAGCAAAAACAGTTGATTTTTGACAAAAGAGATAACACCCCCCCATTACGTCATTGTTCAGAAAGGTGAAAAATGGTCCGTTTCGAAATGTTTTATTTTTGAGCGTCAGTTCACATTTGTAGGTAGATCATCAGTTTTAGAGCTAAAATTAGCATGTTTTAAGTGATTTTCATGCTTCCAGGGGCCCGGGAAGTGAATTAAATACCATTTGGAGGCATTTAATGTTCAAGCAAAAACAGGTGATTTTTGACAAAAGAGATAACACCCCCCCATTACGTCATGCTTCAGAAAGGTGACAAATGGTCCGTTTTCAAATGTTTTATTTTTGAACGTCAGTTCACATTTGTAGGTAGATCATCAGTTTAAGAGCTAAAATTAGCATGTTTAAAGTGATTTTCATGCTTCCAGGGGCCCGGGAAGTGAATTAAATACCATTTGGAGGCATTTAATGTTCAAGCAAAAACAGGTGATTTTTGACAAACGAGATAACACCCCCCCATTACGTCATGCTTCAGAAAGGTGAAGAATGGTCCGTTTTCAAATGTTTTATTTTTGAACGTCAGTTCACATTTGTAGGTAGATCGTCAGTTTTAGAGCTAAAATTTGCATGTTGAAAGTGATTTTCATGCTTCCAGGGGCCCGGGAAGTGAATTAAATAGCATTTGGAGGCATTTAATGTTCAAGCAAAAACAGGTGATTTTTGACAAACGAGATAACACCCCCCCATTACGTCATGCTTCAGAAAGGTGAAGAATGGTCCGTTTTCAAATGTTTTATTTTTGAACGTCAGTTCACATTTGTAGGTAGATCGTCAGTTTTAGAGCTAAAATGTGCATGTTGAAAGTGATTTTCATGCTTCCAGGGGCCCGGGAAGTGAATTAAATACCATTTAGAGGCATTTAATGTTCAAGCAAAAACAGGTGATTTTTGACAAAAGAGATAACACCCCCCCATTACGTCATGCTTCAGAAAGGTGAAGAATGGTCCGTTTTTAAATGTTTTTTTTTTAACGTCAGTTCACATTTGTACGTAGATCGTCAGTTTTAGAGCTAAAATTTGCATGTTGAAAGTGATTTTCATGCTTCCAGGGGCCCGGGAAGTGAATTAAATACCATTTGGAGGCATTTAATGTTGAAGCAAAAACAGGTGATTTTTGACAAAAGAGATAACACCCCCCCATTACGTCATGCTTAAGAAAGGTGAAAAATGGTCCGTTTTCAAATGTTTTATTTTTGAACGTCAGTTCACATTTGTAGGTAGATCATCAGTTTTAGAGCTAAAATTAGCATGTTTAAAGTGATTTTCATGCTTCCAGGGGCCCGGGAAGTGAATTAAATACCATTTGGAGGCATTTAATGTTCAAACAAAAACAGGTGATTTTTGACAAAAGAAATAACACCCCCCATTACGTCATGCTTCAGAAAGGTGAAAAATGGTCCATTTTCAAATGTTTTATTTTTGAACGTCAGTTCACATTTGTAGGTAGATCATCAGTTTAAGAGCTAAAATTAGCATGTTTAAAGTGATTTTCATGCTTCCAGGGGCCCGGGTAGTGAATTAAATACCATTTGGAGGCATTTAATGTTCAAGCAAAAACAGGTGATTTTTGACAAATGAGATAACACCCCCCCATTACGTCATGCTTCAGAAATGTGAAAAAAGGTCCGTTTTCAAATGTTTTATTTTTCAACGTCAGTCTACATTTGTAGGTATATCATCAGTTTTAGAGCTAAAATTAGCATGTTTAAAGTGATTTTCATGCTTCCAGGGGCCTGGAAGTGAATTAAATACCATTTGGAGGCATTTAATGTTCAAGCAAAAACAGGTGATTTTTGACAAAAGAGATAACACCCCCCATTACGTCATGCTTCAGAAAGGTGAAGAATGGTCCGTTTTCAAATGTTTTATTTTTGAACGTCAGTTCACATTTGTAGGTAGATCATCAGTTTTAGAGCTAAAATTTGCATGTTTAAAGCGATTTTCATGCTTCCAGGGGCCCGGGAAGTGAATTAAATACCATTTGGAGGCATTTAATGTTCAAGCAAAAACAGGTGATTTTTGACAAAAGAGATAACACCCCCCCATTACGTCATGCTTCAGAAAGGTGAAAAATGGTCCGCTTTCAAATGTTTTATTTTTGAACGTCAGTTCACATTTGGAGGTAGATCATCAGTTTTAGAGCTAAAATTAGCATGTTTAAAGTGATTTTCATCCTTCCAGGGGCCCGGGAAGTGAATTAAATACCATTTGGAGGCATTTAATGTTCAAACAAAAACAGGTGATTTTTGACAAAAGAAATAACACCCCCATTACGTCATGCTTCAGAAAGGTGAAAAATGGTCAGTTTTCAAATGTTTTATTTTTGAACGTCAGTTCACATTTGTAGGTAGATCATCAGTTTAAGAGCTAAAATTAGCATGTTTAAAGTGATTTTCATGCTTCCAGGGGCCCGGGAAGTGAATTAAATACCATTTGGAGGCATTTAATGTTCAAGCAAAAACAGGTGATTTTTGACAAAAGAGATAACACCCCCCCATTACGTCATGCTTCAGAAAGGTGAAAAATGGTCAGTTTTCAAATGTTTTATTTTTGAACGTCATTTCACATTTGTAGGTAGATCGTCAGTTTTAGAGCTAAAATTTGCATGTTTAAAGCGATTTTCATGCTTCCAGGTGCCCGGGAAGTGAATTAAATACCATTTGGAGGCATTTAATGTTCAAGCAAAAACAGGTGATTTTTGACAAAAGAGATAACACCCCCCCCCATTACGTCATGCTTCAGAAAAGTGAAAAACGGTCCGTTTTCAAATGTTTTATTTTTGAACGTCAGTTCACATTTGTAGGTAGATCATCAGTTTTAGAGCTAAAATTAGCATGTTTAAAGTGATTTTCATCCTTCCAGGGGCCCGGGAAGTGAATTAAATACCATTTGGAGGCATTTAATGTTCAAACAAAAACAGGTGATTTTTGACAAAAGAAATAACACCCCCCATTACGTCATGCTTCAGAAAGGTGAAAAATTGTCAGTTTTCAAATGTTTTATTTTTGAACGTCAGTTCACATTTGTAGGTAGATCATCAGTTTAAGAGCTAAAATTAGCATGTTTAAAGTGATTTTCATGCTTCCAGGGGCCCGGGAAGTGAATTAAATACCATTTGGAGGCATTTAAAGTTCTAGCAAAAACAGGTGATTTTTGACAAACGAGATAACACCCCCCCATTACGTCATGCTTCAGAAATGTGAAAAAAGGTCCGTTTTCAAATGTTTTATTTTTCAACGTCAGTTCACATTTGTAGGTAGATCATCAGTTTTAGAGCTAAACTTAGCATGTTTAAAGTGATTTTCATGCTTCCAGGGGCCCGGGAAGTGAATTAAATACCATTTGGAGGCATTTAATGTTCAAGCAAAAACAGGTGATTTTTGACAAAAGAGATAACACCCCCCATTACGTCATGCTTCAGAAAGGTGAAGAATGGTCCGTTTTCAAATGTTGTATTTTTGAACGTCAGTTCACATTTGTAGGTAGATCGTCAGTTTTAGAGCTAAAATTTGCATGTTGAAAGTGATTTTCATGCTTCCAGGGGCCCGGGAAGTGAATTAAATACCATTTGGAGGCATTTAATGTTCAAGCAAAAACAGGTGATTTTTGACAAAAGAGATAACACCCCCCCATTACGTCATGCTTCAGAAAGGTGAAAAATGGTCAGTTTTCAAATGTTTTATTTTTGAACGTCAGTTCACATTTGTAGGTAGATCATCAGTTTAAGAGCTAAAATTAGCATGTTTAAAGTGATTTTCATGCTTTCAGGGGCCCGGGAAGTGAATTAAATACCATTTGGAGGCATTTAATGTTCAAGCAAAAACAGGTGATTTTTGACAAAAGAGATAACACCCCCCCATTACGTCATGCTTCAGAAAGGTGAAGAATGGTCCGTTTTCAAATGTTTTATTTTTGAACGTCAGTTCACATTTGTAGGTAGATCATCAGTTTAAGAGCTAAAATTAGCATGTTTAAAGTGATTTTCATGCTTCCAGGGGCCCGGGTAGTGAATTAAATACCATTTGGAGGCATTTAATGTTCAAGCAAAAACAGGTGATTTTTGACAAATGAGATAACACCCCCCCATTACGTCATGCTTCAGAAATGTGAAAAAAGGTCCGTTTTCAAATGTTTTATTTTTCAACGTCAGTTCACATTTGTAGGTATATCATCAGTTTTAGAGCTAAAATTAGCATGTTTAAAGTGATTTTCATGCTTCCAGGGGCCTGGAAGTGAATTAAATACCATTTGGAGGCATTTAATGTTCAAGCAAAAACAGGTGATTTTTGACAAAAGAGATAACACCCCCCATTACGTCATGCTTCAGAAAGGTGAAGAATGGTCCGTTTTCAAATGTTTTATTTTTGAACGTCAGTTCACATTTGTAGGTAGATCATCAGTTTTAGAGCTAAAATTTGCATGTTTAAAGCGATTTTCATGCTTCCAGGGGCCCGGGAAGTGAATTAAATACCATTTGGAGGCATTTAATGTTCAAGCAAAAACAGGTGATTTTTGACAAAAGAGATAACACCCCCCCATTACGTCATGCTTCAGAAAGGTGAAAAATGGTCCGTTTTCAAATGTTTTATTTTTGAACGTCAGTTCACATTTGGAGGTAGATCATCAGTTTTAGAGCTAAAATTAGCATGTTTAAAGTGATTTTCATCCTTCCAGGGGCCCGGGAAGTGAATTAAATACCATTTGGAGGCATTTAATGTTCAAACAAAAACAGGTGATTTTTGACAAAAGAAATAACACCCCCATTACGTCATGCTTCAGAAAGGTGAAAAATGGTCAGTTTTCAAATGTTTTATTTTTGAACGTCAGTTCACATTTGTAGGTAGATCATCAGTTTAAGAGCTAAAATTAGCATGTTTAAAGTGATTTTCATGCTTCCAGGGGCCCGGGAAGTGAATTAAATACCATTTGGAGGCATTTAATGTTCAAGCAAAAACAGGTGATTTTTGACAAAAGAGATAACACCCCCCCATTACGTCATGCTTCAGAAAGGTGAAAAATGGTCAGTTTTCAAATGTTTTATTTTTGAACGTCATTTCACATTTGTAGGTAGATCGTCAGTTTTAGAGCTAAAATTTGCATGTTTAAAGCGATTTTCATGCTTCCAGGTGCCCGGGAAGTGAATTAAATACCATTTGGAGGCATTTAATGTTCAAGCAAAAACAGGTGATTTTTGACAAAAGAGATAACACCCCCCCCATTACGTCATGCTTCAGAAAAGTGAAAAACGGTCCGTTTTCAAATGTTTTATTTTTGAACGTCAGTTCACATTTGTAGGTAGATCATCAGTTTTAGAGCTAAAATTAGCATGTTTAAAGTGATTTTCATCCTTCCAGGGGCCCGGGAAGTGAATTAAATACCATTTGGAGGCATTTAATGTTCAAACAAAAACAGGTGATTTTTGACAAAAGAAATAACACCCCCCATTACGTCATGCTTCAGAAAGGTGAAAAATTGTCAGTTTTCAAATGTTTTATTTTTGAACGTCAGTTCACATTTGTAGGTAGATCATCAGTTTAAGAGCTAAAATTAGCATGTTTAAAGTGATTTTCATGCTTCCAGGGGCCCGGGAAGTGAATTAAATACCATTTGGAGGCATTTAAAGTTCTAGCAAAAACAGGTGATTTTTGACAAACGAGATAACACCCCCCCATTACGTCATGCTTCAGAAATGTGAAAAAAGGTCCGTTTTCAAATGTTTTATTTTTCAACGTCAGTTCACATTTGTAGGTAGATCATCAGTTTTAGAGCTAAACTTAGCATGTTTAAAGTGATTTTCATGCTTCCAGGGGCCCGGGAAGTGAATTAAATACCATTTGGAGGCATTTAATGTTCAAGCAAAAACAGGTGATTTTTGACAAAAGAGATAACACCCCCCATTACGTCATGCTTCAGAAAGGTGAAGAATGGTCCGTTTTCAAATGTTGTATTTTTGAACGTCAGTTCACATTTGTAGGTAGATCGTCAGTTTTAGAGCTAAAATTTGCATGTTGAAAGTGATTTTCATGCTTCCAGGGGCCCGGGAAGTGAATTAAATACCATTTGGAGGCATTTAATGTTCAAGCAAAAACAGGTGATTTTTGACAAAAGAGATAACACCCCCCCATTACGTCATGCTTCAGAAAGGTGAAAAATGGTCAGTTTTCAAATATTTTATTTTTGAACGTCAGTTCACATTTGTAGGTAGATCATCAGTTTAAGAGCTAAAATTAGCATGTTTAAAGTGATTTTCATGCTTTCAGGGGCCCGGGAAGTGAATTAAATACCATTTGGAGGCATTTAATGTTCAAGCAAAAACAGGTGATTTTTGACAAAAGAGATAACACCCCCCCATTACGTCATGCTTCAGAAAGGTGAAGAATGGTCCGTTTTCAAATGTTTTATTTTTGAACGTCAGTTCACATTTGTAGGTAGATCGTCAGTTTTAGAGCTAAAATGTGCATGTTGAAAGTGATTTTCATGCTTCCATGGGCCCGGGAAGTGAATTAAATACCATTTGGAGGCATTTAATGTTCAAGCAAAAACAGGTGATTTTTGACAAAAGAGATAACACCCCCGAATTACGTCATGCTTCAGAAAGGTGAAAAATGGTCCGTTTTCAAATGTTTTATTTTTGAATGTCAGTTCACATTTGTAGGTAGATCATCAGTTTAAGAGCTAAAATTAGCATGTTTAAAGTGATTTTCATGCTTCCAGGGGCCCGGGAAGTGAATTAAGTACCATTTGGAGGCATTTAATGTTCAAGCAAAAACAGGTGATTTTTGACAAAAGAGATAACACCCCCCCATTACGTCATGCTTCAGAAAGGTGAAAAATGGTCCGTTTTCAAATGTTTTATTTTTGAACGTCAGTTCACATTTGTAGGTAGATCATCAGTTTTAGAGCTAAAATGTGCATGTTGAAAGTGATTTTCATGCTTCCAGGGGCCCGGGAAGTGAATTAAATACCATTTGGAGGCATTTAATGTTCAAGCAAAAACAGGTGATTTTTGACAAAAGAGATAACACCCCCCCATTACGTCATGCTTCAGAAAGGTGACAAATGGTCCGTTTTCAAATGTTTTATTTTTGAACGTCAGTTCACATTTGTAGGTAGATCATCAGTTTAAGAGCTAAAATTAGCATGTTTAAAGTGATTTTCATGCTTCCAGTGGCCCGGGAAGTGAATTAAATACCATTTGGAGGCATTTAATGTTCAAGCAAAAACAGGTGATTTTTGACAAAAGAGATAACACCCCCCCATTACGTCATGCTTCAGAAAGGTGAAGAATGGTCCGTTTTCAAATGTTTTATTTTTGAACGTCAGTTCACATTTGTAGGTAGATCGTCAGTTTTACAGCTAAAATTTGCATGTTGAAAGTGATTTTCATGCTTCCAGGGGCCCGGGAAGTGAATTAAATACCATTTGGAGGCATTTAATGTTCAAGCAAAAACAGTTGATTTTTGACAAAAGAGATAACACCCCCCCATTACGTCATTGTTCAGAAAGGTGAAAAATGGTCCGTTTAGAAATGTTTTATTTTTGAGCGTCAGTTCACATTTGTAGGTAGATCATCAGTTTTAGAGCTAAAATTAGCATGTTTTAAGTGATTTTCATGCTTCCAGGGGCCCGGGAAGTGAATTAAATACCATTTGGAGGCATTTAATGTTCAAGCAAAAACAGGTGATTTTTGACAAAAGAGATAACACCCCCCCATTACGTCATGCTTCAGAAGGTGACAAATGGTCCGTTTTCAAATGTTTTATTTTTGAACGTCAGTTCACATTTGTAGGTAGATCATCAGTTTAAGAGCTAAAATTAGCATGTTTAAAGTGATTTTCATGCTTCCAGGGGCCCGGGAAGTGAATTAAATACCATTTGGAGGCATTTAATGTTCAAGCAAAAACAGGTGATTTTTGACAAACGAGATAACACCCCCCCATTACGTCATGCTTCAGAAAGGTGAAGAATGGTCCGTTTTCAAATGTTTTATTTTTGAACGTCAGTTCACATTTGTAGGTAGATCGTCAGTTTTACAGCTAAAATTTGCATGTTGAAAGTGATTTTCATGCTTCCAGGGGCCCGGGAAGTGAATTAAATACCATTTGGAGGCATTTAATGTTCAAGCAAAAACAGTTGATTTTTGACAAAAGAGATAACACCCCCCCATTACGTCATTGTTCAGAAAGGTGAAAAATGGTCCGTTTAGAAATGTTTTATTTTTGAGCGTCAGTTCACATTTGTAGGTAGATCATCAGTTTTAGAGCTAAAATTAGCATGTTTTAAGTGATTTTCATGCTTCCAGGGGCCCGGGAAGTGAATTAAATACCATTTGGAGGCATTTAATGTTCAAGCAAAAACAGGTGATTTTTGACAAAAGAGATAACACCCCCCCATTACGTCATGCTTCAGAAGGTGACAAATGGTCCGTTTTCAAATGTTTTATTTTTGAACGTCAGTTCACATTTGTAGGTAGATCATCAGTTTAAGAGCTAAAATTAGCATGTTTAAAGTGATTTTCATGCTTCCAGGGGCCCGGGAAGTGAATTAAATACCATTTGGAGGCATTTAATGTTCAAGCAAAAACAGGTGATTTTTGACAAACGAGATAACACCCCCCCATTACGTCATGCTTCAGAAAGGTGAAGAATGGTCCGTTTTCAAATGTTTTATTTTTGAACGTCAGTTCACATTTGTAGGTAGATCGTCAGTTTTAGAGCTAAAATTTGCATGTTGAAAGTGATTTTCATGCTTCCAGGGGCCCGGGAAGTGAATTAAATACCATTTGGAGGCATTTAATGTTCAAGCAAAAACAGTTGATTTTTGACAAAAGAGATAACACCCCCCCCATTACGTCATGCTTCAGAAAGGTGAAGAATGGTCCGTTTTCAAATGTTTTATTTTTGAACGTCAGTTCACATTTGTAGGTAGATCGTCAGTTTTAGAGCTAAAATTTGGATGTTGAAAGTGATTTTCATGCTTCCAGGGGCCCGGGAAGTGAATTAAATACCATTTGGAGGCATTTAATGTTCAAGCAAAAACAGGTGATTTTTGACAAAAGAGATAACACCCCCCATTACGTCATGCTTCAGAAAGGTGAAGAATGGTCCGTTTTCAAATGTTGTATTTTTGAACGTCAGTTCACATTTGTAGGTAGATCGTCAGTTTTAGAGCTAAAATTTGCATGTTGAAAGTGATTTTCATGCTTCCAGGGGCCCGGGAAGTGAATTAAATACCATTTGGAGGCATTTAATGTTCAAGCAAAAACAGGTGATTTTTGACAAAAGAGATAACACCCCCCCATTACGTCATGCTTCAGAAAGGTGAAAAATGGTCAGTTTTCAAATGTTTTATTTTTGAACGTCAGTTCACATTTGTAGGTAGATCATCAGTTTAAGAGCTAAAATTAGCATGTTTAAAGTGATTTTCATGCTTTCAGGGGCCCGGGAAGTGAATTAAATACCATTTGGAGGCATTTAATGTTCAAGCAAAAACAGGTGATTTTTGACAAAAGAGATAACACCCCCCCATTACGTCATGCTTCAGAAAGGTGAAGAATGGTCCGTTTTCAAATGTTTTATTTTTGAACGTCAGTTCACATTTGTAGGTAGATCATCAGTTTAAGAGCTAAAATTAGCATGTTTAAAGTGATTTTCATGCTTCCAGGGGCCCGGGTAGTGAATTAAATACCATTTGGAGGCATTTAATGTTCAAGCAAAAACAGGTGATTTTTGACAAATGAGATAACACCCCCCCATTACGTCATGCTTCAGAAATGTGAAAAAAGGTCCGTTTTCAAATGTTTTATTTTTCAACGTCAGTTCACATTTGTAGGTATATCATCAGTTTTAGAGCTAAAATTAGCATGTTTAAAGTGATTTTCATGCTTCCAGGGGCCTGGAAGTGAATTAAATACCATTTGGAGGCATTTAATGTTCAAGCAAAAACAGGTGATTTTTGACAAAAGAGATAACACCCCCCATTACGTCATGCTTCAGAAAGGTGAAGAATGGTCCGTTTTCAAATGTTTTATTTTTGAACGTCAGTTCACATTTGTAGGTAGATCATCAGTTTTAGAGCTAAAATTTGCATGTTTAAAGCGATTTTCATGCTTCCAGGGGCCCGGGAAGTGAATTAAATACCATTTGGAGGCATTTAATGTTCAAGCAAAAACAGGTGATTTTTGACAAAAGAGATAACACCCCCCCATTACGTCATGCTTCAGAAAGGTGAAAAATGGTCCGTTTTCAAATGTTTTATTTTTGAACGTCAGTTCACATTTGGAGGTAGATCATCAGTTTTAGAGCTAAAATTAGCATGTTTAAAGTGATTTTCATCCTTCCAGGGGCCCGGGAAGTGAATTAAATACCATTTGGAGGCATTTAATGTTCAAACAAAAACAGGTGATTTTTGACAAAAGAAATAACACCCCCATTACGTCATGCTTCAGAAAGGTGAAAAATGGTCAGTTTTCAAATGTTTTATTTTTGAACGTCAGTTCACATTTGTAGGTAGATCATCAGTTTAAGAGCTAAAATTAGCATGTTTAAAGTGATTTTCATGCTTCCAGGGGCCCGGGAAGTGAATTAAATACCATTTGGAGGCATTTAATGTTCAAGCAAAAACAGGTGATTTTTGACAAAAGAGATAACACCCCCCCATTACGTCATGCTTCAGAAAGGTGAAAAATGGTCAGTTTTCAAATGTTTTATTTTTGAACGTCATTTCACATTTGTAGGTAGATCGTCAGTTTTAGAGCTAAAATTTGCATGTTTAAAGCGATTTTCATGCTTCCAGGTGCCCGGGAAGTGAATTAAATACCATTTGGAGGCATTTAATGTTCAAGCAAAAACAGGTGATTTTTGACAAAAGAGATAACACCCCCCCCATTACGTCATGCTTCAGAAAAGTGAAAAACGGTCCGTTTTCAAATGTTTTATTTTTGAACGTCAGTTCACATTTGTAGGTAGATCATCAGTTTTAGAGCTAAAATTAGCATGTTTAAAGTGATTTTCATCCTTCCAGGGGCCCGGGAAGTGAATTAAATACCATTTGGAGGCATTTAATGTTCAAACAAAAACAGGTGATTTTTGACAAAAGAAATAACACCCCCCATTACGTCATGCTTCAGAAAGGTGAAAAATTGTCAGTTTTCAAATGTTTTATTTTTGAACGTCAGTTCACATTTGTAGGTAGATCATCAGTTTAAGAGCTAAAATTAGCATGTTTAAAGTGATTTTCATGCTTCCAGGGGCCCGGGAAGTGAATTAAATACCATTTGGAGGCATTTAAAGTTCTAGCAAAAACAGGTGATTTTTGACAAACGAGATAACACCCCCCCATTACGTCATGCTTCAGAAATGTGAAAAAAGGTCCGTTTTCAAATGTTTTATTTTTCAACGTCAGTTCACATTTGTAGGTAGATCATCAGTTTTAGAGCTAAACTTAGCATGTTTAAAGTGATTTTCATGCTTCCAGGGGCCCGGGAAGTGAATTAAATACCATTTGGAGGCATTTAATGTTCAAGCAAAAACAGGTGATTTTTGACAAAAGAGATAACACCCCCCATTACGTCATGCTTCAGAAAGGTGAAGAATGGTCCGTTTTCAAATGTTGTATTTTTGAACGTCAGTTCACATTTGTAGGTAGATCGTCAGTTTTAGAGCTAAAATTTGCATGTTGAAAGTGATTTTCATGCTTCCAGGGGCCCGGGAAGTGAATTAAATACCATTTGGAGGCATTTAATGTTCAAGCAAAAACAGGTGATTTTTGACAAAAGAGATAACACCCCCCCATTACGTCATGCTTCAGAAAGGTGAAAAATGGTCAGTTTTCAAATATTTTATTTTTGAACGTCAGTTCACATTTGTAGGTAGATCATCAGTTTAAGAGCTAAAATTAGCATGTTTAAAGTGATTTTCATGCTTTCAGGGGCCCGGGAAGTGAATTAAATACCATTTGGAGGCATTTAATGTTCAAGCAAAAACAGGTGATTTTTGACAAAAGAGATAACACCCCCCCATTACGTCATGCTTCAGAAAGGTGAAGAATGGTCCGTTTTCAAATGTTTTATTTTTGAACGTCAGTTCACATTTGTAGGTAGATCGTCAGTTTTAGAGCTAAAATGTGCATGTTGAAAGTGATTTTCATGCTTCCATGGGCCCGGGAAGTGAATTAAATACCATTTGGAGGCATTTAATGTTCAAGCAAAAACAGGTGATTTTTGACAAAAGAGATAACACCCCCGAATTACGTCATGCTTCAGAAAGGTGAAAAATGGTCCGTTTTCAAATGTTTTATTTTTGAATGTCAGTTCACATTTGTAGGTAGATCATCAGTTTAAGAGCTAAAATTAGCATGTTTAAAGTGATTTTCATGCTTCCAGGGGCCCGGGAAGTGAATTAAGTACCATTTGGAGGCATTTAATGTTCAAGCAAAAACAGGTGATTTTTGACAAAAGAGATAACACCCCCCCATTACGTCATGCTTCAGAAAGGTGAAAAATGGTCCGTTTTCAAATGTTTTATTTTTGAACGTCAGTTCACATTTGTAGGTAGATCATCAGTTTTAGAGCTAAAATGTGCATGTTGAAAGTGATTTTCATGCTTCCAGGGGCCCGGGAAGTGAATTAAATACCATTTGGAGGCATTTAATGTTCAAGCAAAAACAGGTGATTTTTGACAAAAGAGATAACACCCCCCCATTACGTCATGCTTCAGAAAGGTGACAAATGGTCCGTTTTCAAATGTTTTATTTTTGAACGTCAGTTCACATTTGTAGGTAGATCATCAGTTTAAGAGCTAAAATTAGCATGTTTAAAGTGATTTTCATGCTTCCAGTGGCCCGGGAAGTGAATTAAATACCATTTGGAGGCATTTAATGTTCAAGCAAAAACAGGTGATTTTTGACAAAAGAGATAACACCCCCCCATTACGTCATGCTTCAGAAAGGTGAAGAATGGTCCGTTTTCAAATGTTTTATTTTTGAACGTCAGTTCACATTTGTAGGTAGATCGTCAGTTTTACAGCTAAAATTTGCATGTTGAAAGTGATTTTCATGCTTCCAGGGGCCCGGGAAGTGAATTAAATACCATTTGGAGGCATTTAATGTTCAAGCAAAAACAGTTGATTTTTGACAAAAGAGATAACACCCCCCCATTACGTCATTGTTCAGAAAGGTGAAAAATGGTCCGTTTAGAAATGTTTTATTTTTGAGCGTCAGTTCACATTTGTAGGTAGATCATCAGTTTTAGAGCTAAAATTAGCATGTTTTAAGTGATTTTCATGCTTCCAGGGGCCCGGGAAGTGAATTAAATACCATTTGGAGGCATTTAATGTTCAAGCAAAAACAGGTGATTTTTGACAAAAGAGATAACACCCCCCCATTACGTCATGCTTCAGAAGGTGACAAATGGTCCGTTTTCAAATGTTTTATTTTTGAACGTCAGTTCACATTTGTAGGTAGATCATCAGTTTAAGAGCTAAAATTAGCATGTTTAAAGTGATTTTCATGCTTCCAGGGGCCCGGGAAGTGAATTAAATACCATTTGGAGGCATTTAATGTTCAAGCAAAAACAGGTGATTTTTGACAAACGAGATAACACCCCCCCATTACGTCATGCTTCAGAAAGGTGAAGAATGGTCCGTTTTCAAATGTTTTATTTTTGAACGTCAGTTCACATTTGTAGGTAGATCGTCAGTTTTAGAGCTAAAATTTGCATGTTGAAAGTGATTTTCATGCTTCCAGGGGCCCGGGAAGTGAATTAAATACCATTTGGAGGCATTTAATGTTCAAGCAAAAACAGTTGATTTTTGACAAAAGAGATAACACCCCCCCCATTACGTCATGCTTCAGAAAGGTGAAGAATGGTCCGTTTTCAAATGTTTTATTTTTGAACGTCAGTTCACATTTGTAGGTAGATCGTCAGTTTTAGAGCTAAAATTTGGATGTTGAAAGTGATTTTCATGCTTCCAGGGGCCCGGGAAGTGAATTAAATACCATTTGGAGGCATTTAATGTTCAAGCAAAAACAGGTGATTTTTGACAAACGAGATAACACCCCCCCATTACGTCATGCTTCAGAAAGGTGAAGAATGGTCCGTTTTCAAATGTTTTATTTTTGAACGTCAGTTCACATTTGTAGGTAGATCGTCAGTTTTAGAGCTAAAATGTGCATGTTGAAAGTGATTTTCATGCTTCCAGGGGCCCGGGAAGTGAATTAAATACCATTTAGAGGCATTTAATGTTCAAGCAAAAACAGGTGATTTTTGACAAAAGAGATAACACCCCCCCATTACGTCATGCTTCAGAAAGGTGAAGAATGGTCCGTTTTTAAATGTTTTTTTTTTAACGTCAGTTCACATTTGTACGTAGATCGTCAGTTTTAGAGCTAAAATTTGCATGTTGAAAGTGATTTTCATGCTTCCAGGGGCCCGGGAAGTGAATTAAATACCATTTGGAGGCATTTAATGTTGAAGCAAAAACAGGTGATTTTTGACAAAAGAGATAACACCCCCCCATTACGTCATGCTTAAGAAAGGTGAAAAATGGTCCGTTTTCAAATGTTTTATTTTTGAACGTCAGTTCACATTTGTAGGTAGATCATCAGTTTTAGAGCTAAAATTAGCATGTTTAAAGTGATTTTCATGCTTCCAGGGGCCCGGGAAGTGAATTAAATACCATTTGGAGGCATTTAATGTTCAAACAAAAACAGGTGATTTTTGACAAAAGAAATAACACCCCCCATTACGTCATGCTTCAGAAAGGTGAAAAATGGTCCATTTTCAAATGTTTTATTTTTGAACGTCAGTTCACATTTGTAGGTAGATCATCAGTTTAAGAGCTAAAATTAGCATGTTTAAAGTGATTTTCATGCTTCCAGGGGCCCCGGTAGTGAATTAAATACCATTTGGAGGCATTTAATGTTCAAGCAAAAACAGGTGATTTTTGACAAATGAGATAACACCCCCCCATTACGTCATGCTTCAGAAATGTGAAAAAAGGTCCGTTTTCAAATGTTTTATTTTTCAACGTCAGTTCACATTTGTAGGTATATCATCAGTTTTAGAGCTAAAATTAGCATGTTTAAAGTGATTTTCATGCTTCCAGGGGCCTGGAAGTGAATTAAATACCATTTGGAGGCATTTAATGTTCAAGCAAAAACAGGTGATTTTTGACAAAAGAGATAACACCCCCCATTACGTCATGCTTCAGAAAGGTGAAGAATGGTCCGTTTTCAAATGTTTTATTTTTGAACGTCAGTTCACATTTGTAGGTAGATCATCAGTTTTAGAGCTAAAATTTGCATGTTTAAAGCGATTTTCATGCTTCCAGGGGCCCGGGAAGTGAATTAAATACCATTTGGAGGCATTTAATGTTCAAGCAAAAACAGGTGATTTTTGACAAAAGAGATAACACCCCCCCATTACGTCATGCTTCAGAAAGGTGAAAAATGGTCCGTTTTCAAATGTTTTATTTTTGAACGTCAGTTCACATTTGGAGGTAGATCATCAGTTTTAGAGCTAAAATTAGCATGTTTAAAGTGATTTTCATCCTTCCAGGGGCCCGGGAAGTGAATTAAATACCATTTGGAGGCATTTAATGTTCAAACAAAAACAGGTGATTTTTGACAAAAGAAATAACACCCCCATTACGTCATGCTTCAGAAAGGTGAAAAATGGTCAGTTTTCAAATGTTTTATTTTTGAACGTCAGTTCACATTTGTAGGTAGATCATCAGTTTAAGAGCTAAAATTAGCATGTTTAAAGTGATTTTCATGCTTCCAGGGGCCCGGGAAGTGAATTAAATACCATTTGGAGGCATTTAATGTTCAAGCAAAAACAGGTGATTTTTGATAAAAGAGATAACACCCCCCCATTACGTCATGCTTCAGAAAGGTGAAAAATGGTCAGTTTTCAAATGTTTTATTTTTGAACGTCATTTCACATTTGTAGGTAGATCGTCAGTTTTAGAGCTAAAATTTGCATGTTTAAAGCGATTTTCATGCTTCCAGGTGCCCGGGAAGTGAATTAAATACCATTTGGAGGCATTTAATGTTCAAGCAAAAACAGGTGATTTTTGACAAAAGAGATAACACCCCCCCCATTACGTCATGCTTCAGAAAAGTGAAAAACGGTCCGTTTTCAAATGTTTTATTTTTGAACGTCAGTTCACATTTGTAGGTAGATCATCAGTTTTAGAGCTAAAATTAGCATGTTTAAAGTGATTTTCATCCTTCCAGGGGCCCGGGAAGTGAATTAAATACCATTTGGAGGCATTTAATGTTCAAACAAAAACAGGTGATTTTTGACAAAAGAAATAACACCCCCCATTACGTCATGCTTCAGAAAGGTGAAAAATTGTCAGTTTTCAAATGTTTTATTTTTGAACGTCAGTTCACATTTGTAGGTAGATCGTCAGTTTTAGAGCTAAAATTTGCATGTTGAAAGTGATTTTCATGCTTCCAGGGGCCCGGGAAGTGAATTAAATACCATTTGGAGGCATTTAATGTTCAAGCAAAAACAGGTGATTTTTGACAAACGAGATAACACCCCCCCATTACGTCATGCTTCAGAAAGGTGAAGAATGGTCCGTTTTCAAATGTTTTATTTTTGAACGTCAGTTCACATTTGTAGGTAGATCGTCAGTTTTAGAGCTAAAATGTGCATGTTGAAAGTGATTTTCATGCTTCCATGGGCCCGGGAAGTGAATTAAATACCATTTGGAGGCATTTAATGTTCAAGCAAAAACAGGTGATTTTTGACAAAAGAGATAACACCCCCGAATTACGTCATGCTTCAGAAAGGTGAAAAATGGTCCGTTTTCAAATGTTTTATTTTTGAATGTCAGTTCACATTTGTAGGTAGATCATCAGTTTAAGAGCTAAAATTAGCATGTTTAAAGTGATTTTCATGCTTCCAGGGGCCCGGGAAGTGAATTAAGTACCATTTGGAGGCATTTAATGTTCAAGCAAAAACAGGTGATTTTTGACAAAAGAGATAACACCCCCCCCCATTACGTCATGCTTCAGAAAGGTGAAAAATGGTCCGTTTTCAAATGTTTTATTTTTGAACGTCAGTTCACATTTGTAGGTAGATCATCAGTTTTAGAGCTAAAATGTGCATGTTGAAAGTGATTTTCATGCTTCCAGGGGCCCGGGAAGTGAATTAAATACCATTTGGAGGCATTTAATGTTCAAGCAAAAACAGGTGATTTTTGACAAAAGAGATAACACCCCCCCATTACGTCATGCTTCAGAAAGGTGACAAATGGTCCGTTTTCAAATGTTTTATTTTTGAACGTCAGTTCACATTTGTAGGTAGATCATCAGTTTAAGAGCTAAAATTAGCATGTTTAAAGTGATTTTCATGCTTCCAGTGGCCCGGGAAGTGAATTAAATACCATTTGGAGGCATTTAATGTTCAAGCAAAAACAGGTGATTTTTGACAAAAGAGATAACACCCCCCCATTACGTCATGCTTCAGAAAGGTGAAGAATGGTCCGTTTTCAAATGTTTTATTTTTGAACGTCAGTTCACATTTGTAGGTAGATCGTCAGTTTTACAGCTAAAATTTGCATGTTGAAAGTGATTTTCATGCTTCCAGGGGCCCGGGAAGTGAATTAAATACCATTTGGAGGCATTTAATGTTCAAGCAAAAACAGTTGATTTTTGACAAAAGAGATAACACCCCCCCATTACGTCATTGTTCAGAAAGGTGAAAAATGGTCCGTTTAGAAATGTTTTATTTTTGAGCGTCAGTTCACATTTGTAGGTAGATCATCAGTTTTAGAGCTAAAATTAGCATGTTTTAAGTGATTTTCATGCTTCCAGGGGCCCGGGAAGTGAATTAAATACCATTTGGAGGCATTTAATGTTCAAGCAAAAACAGGTGATTTTTGACAAAAGAGATAACACCCCCCCATTACGTCATGCTTCAGAAAGGTGACAAATGGTCCGTTTTCAAATGTTTTATTTTTGAACGTCAGTTCACATTTGTAGGTAGATCATCAGTTTAAGAGCTAAAATTAGCATGTTTAAAGTGATTTTCATGCTTCCAGGGGCCCGGGAAGTGAATTAAATACCATTTGGAGGCATTTAATGTTCAAGCAAAAACAGGTGATTTTTGACAAACGAGATAACACCCCCCCATTACGTCATGCTTCAGAAAGGTGAAGAATGGTCCGTTTTCAAATGTTTTATTTTTGAACGTCAGTTCACATTTGTAGGTAGATCGTCAGTTTTAGAGCTAAAATTTGCATGTTGAAAGTGATTTTCATGCTTCCAGGGGCCCGGGAAGTGAATTAAATACCATTTGGAGGCATTTAATGTTCAAGCAAAAACAGTTGATTTTTGACAAAAGAGATAACACCCCCCCCATTACGTCATGCTTCAGAAAGGTGAAGAATGGTCCGTTTTCAAATGTTTTATTTTTGAACGTCAGTTCACATTTGTAGGTAGATCGTCAGTTTTAGAGCTAAAATTTGGATGTTGAAAGTGATTTTCATGCTTCCAGGGGCCCGGGAAGTGAATTAAATACCATTTGGAGGCATTTAATGTTCAAGCAAAAACAGGTGATTTTTGACAAACGAGATAACACCCCCCCATTACGTCATGCTTCAGAAAGGTGAAGAATGGTCCGTTTTCAAATGTTTTATTTTTGAACGTCAGTTCACATTTGTAGGTAGATCGTCAGTTTTAGAGCTAAAATGTGCATGTTGAAAGTGATTTTCATGCTTCCAGGGGCCCGGGAAGTGAATTAAATACCATTTAGAGGCATTTAATGTTCAAGCAAAAACAGGTGATTTTTGACAAAAGAGATAACACCCCCCCATTACGTCATGCTTCAGAAAGGTGAAGAATGGTCCGTTTTTAAATGTTTTTTTTTTAACGTCAGTTCACATTTGTACGTAGATCGTCAGTTTTAGAGCTAAAATTTGCATGTTGAAAGTGATTTTCATGCTTCCAGGGGCCCGGGAAGTGAATTAAATACCATTTGGAGGCATTTAATGTTGAAGCAAAAACAGGTGATTTTTGACAAAAGAGATAACACCCCCCCATTACGTCATGCTTAAGAAAGGTGAAAAATGGTCCGTTTTCAAATGTTTTTTTTTTGAACGTCAGTTCACATTTGTAGGTAGATCATCAGTTTTAGAGCTAAAATTAGCATGTTTAAAGTGATTTTCATGCTTCCAGGGGCCCGGGAAGTGAATTAAATACCATTTGGAGGCATTTAATGTTCAAACAAAAACAGGTGATTTTTGACAAAAGAAATAACACCCCCCATTACGTCATGCTTCAGAAAGGTGAAAAATGGTCCATTTTCAAATGTTTTATTTTTGAACGTCAGTTCACATTTGTAGGTAGATCATCAGTTTAAGAGCTAAAATTAGCATGTTTAAAGTGATTTTCATGCTTCCAGGGGCCCGGGTAGTGAATTAAATACCATTTGGAGGCATTTAATGTTCAAGCAAAAACAGGTGATTTTTGACAAATGAGATAACACCCCCCCATTACGTCATGCTTCAGAAATGTGAAAAAAGGTCCGTTTTCAAATGTTTTATTTTTCAACGTCAGTTCACATTTGTAGGTATATCATCAGTTTTAGAGCTAAAATTAGCATGTTTAAAGTGATTTTCATGCTTCCAGGGGCCTGGAAGTGAATTAAATACCATTTGGAGGCATTTAATGTTCAAGCAAAAACAGGTGATTTTTGACAAAAGAGATAACACCCCCCATTACGTCATGCTTCAGAAAGGTGAAGAATGGTCCGTTTTCAAATGTTTTATTTTTGAACGTCAGTTCACATTTGTAGGTAGATCATCAGTTTTAGAGCTAAAATTTGCATGTTTAAAGCGATTTTCATGCTTCCAGGGGCCCGGGAAGTGAATTAAATACCATTTGGAGGCATTTAATGTTCAAGCAAAAACAGGTGATTTTTGACAAAAGAGATAACACCCCCCCATTACGTCATGCTTCAGAAAGGTGAAAAATGGTCCGTTTTCAAATGTTTTATTTTTGAACGTCAGTTCACATTTGGAGGTAGATCATCAGTTTTAGAGCTAAAATTAGCATGTTTAAAGTGATTTTCATCCTTCCAGGGGCCCGGGAAGTGAATTAAATACCATTTGGAGGCATTTAATGTTCAAACAAAAACAGGTGATTTTTGACAAAAGAAATAACACCCCCATTACGTCATGCTTCAGAAAGGTGAAAAATGGTCAGTTTTCAAATGTTTTATTTTTGAACGTCAGTTCACATTTGTAGGTAGATCATCAGTTTAAGAGCTAAAATTAGCATGTTTAAAGTGATTTTCATGCTTCCAGGGGCCCGGGAAGTGAATTAAATACCATTTGGAGGCATTTAATGTTCAAGCAAAAACAGGTGATTTTTGACAAAAGAGATAACACCCCCCCATTACGTCATGCTTCAGAAAGGTGAAAAATGGTCAGTTTTCAAATGTTTTATTTTTGAACGTCATTTCACATTTGTAGGTAGATCGTCAGTTTTAGAGCTAAAATTTGCATGTTTAAAGCGATTTTCATGCTTCCAGGTGCCCGGGAAGTGAATTAAATACCATTTGGAGGCATTTAATGTTCAAGCAAAAACAGGTGATTTTTGACAAAAGAGATAACACCCCCCCCATTACGTCATGCTTCAGAAAAGTGAAAAACGGTCCGTTTTCAAATGTTTTATTTTTGAACGTCAGTTCACATTTGTAGGTAGATCATCAGTTTTAGAGCTAAAATTAGCATGTTTAAAGTGATTTTCATCCTTCCAGGGGCCCGGGAAGTGAATTAAATACCATTTGGAGGCATTTAATGTTCAAACAAAAACAGGTGATTTTTGACAAAAGAAATAACACCCCCCATTACGTCATGCTTCAGAAAGGTGAAAAATTGTCAGTTTTCAAATGTTTTATTTTTGAACGTCAGTTCACATTTGTAGGTAGATCATCAGTTTAAGAGCTAAAATTAGCATGTTTAAAGTGATTTTCATGCTTCCAGGGGCCCGGGAAGTGAATTAAATACCATTTGGAGGCATTTAAAGTTCTAGCAAAAACAGGTGATTTTTGACAAACGAGATAACACCCCCCCATTACGTCATGCTTCAGAAATGTGAAAAAAGGTCCGTTTTCAAATGTTTTATTTTTCAACGTCAGTTCACATTTGTAGGTAGATCATCAGTTTTAGAGCTAAACTTAGCATGTTTAAAGTGATTTTCATGCTTCCAGGGGCCCGGGAAGTGAATTAAATACCATTTGGAGGCATTTAATGTTCAAGCAAAAACAGGTGATTTTTGACAAAAGAGATAACACCCCCCATTACGTCATGCTTCAGAAAGGTGAAGAATGGTCCGTTTTCAAATGTTGTATTTTTGAACGTCAGTTCACATTTGTAGGTAGATCGTCAGTTTTAGAGCTAAAATTTGCATGTTGAAAGTGATTTTCATGCTTCCAGGGGCCCGGGAAGTGAATTAAATACCATTTGGAGGCATTTAATGTTCAAGCAAAAACAGGTGATTTTTGACAAAAGAGATAACACCCCCCCATTACGTCATGCTTCAGAAAGGTGAAAAATGGTCAGTTTTCAAATGTTTTATTTTTGAACGTCAGTTCACATTTGTAGGTAGATCATCAGTTTAAGAGCTAAAATTAGCATGTTTAAAGTGATTTTCATGCTTTCAGGGGCCCGGGAAGTGAATTAAATACCATTTGGAGGCATTTAATGTTCAAGCAAAAACAGGTGATTTTTGACAAAAGAGATAACACCCCCCCATTACGTCATGCTTCAGAAAGGTGAACAATGGTCCGTTTTCAAATGTTTTATTTTTGAACGTCAGTTCACATTTGTAGGTAGATCATCAGTTTTAGAGCTAAAATTTGCATGTTTAAAGCGATTTTCATGCTTCCAGGGGCCCGGGAAGTGAATTAAATACCATTTGGAGGCATTTAATGTTCAAGCAAAAACAGGTGATTTTTGACAAAAGAGATAACACCCCCCCATTACGTCATGCTTCAGAAAGGTGAAAAATGGTCCGTTTTCAAATGTTTTATTTTTGAACGTCAGTTCACATTTGTAGGTAGATCATCAGTTTTAGAGCTAAAATTAGCATGTTTAAAGTGATTTTCATCCTTCCAGGGGCCCGGGAAGTGAATTAAATACCATTTGGAGGAATTTAATGTTCAAACAAAAACAGGTGATTTTTGACAAAAGAAATAACACCCCCATTACGTCATGCTTCAGAAAGGTGAAAAATGGTCAGTTTTCAAATGTTTTATTTTTGAACGTCAGTTCACATTTGTAGGTAGATCATCAGTTTAAGAGCTAAAATTAGCATGTTGAAAGTGATTTTCATGCTTCCAGGGGCCCGGGAATTGAATTAAATACCATTTGGAGGCATTTAATGTTCAAGCAAAAACAGGTGATTTTTGACAAAAGAGATAACACCCCCCCATTACGTCATGCTTCAGAAAGGTGAAAAATGGTCAGTTTTCAAATGTTTTATTTTTGAACGTCATTTCACATTTGTAGGTAGATCGTCAGTTTTAGAGCTAAAATTTGCATGTTTAAAGCGATTTTCATGCTTCCAGGTGCCCGGGAAGTGAATTAAATACCATTTGGAGGCATTTAATGTTCAAGCAAAAACAGGTGATTTTTGACAAAAGAGATAACACCCCCCCCCATTACGTCATGCTTCAGAAAAGTGAAAAATGGTCCGTTTTCAAATGTTTTATTTTTGAACGTCAGTTCACATTTGTAGGTAGATCATCAGTTTTAGAGCTAAAATTAGCATGTTTAAAGTGATTTTCATCCTTCCAGGGGCCCGGGAAGTGAATTAAATACCATTTGGAGGCATTTAATGTTCAAACAAAAACAGGTGATTTTTGACAAAAGAAATAACACCCCCCATTACGTCATGCTTCAGAAAGGTGAAAAATTGTCCGTTTTCAAATGTTTTATTTTTGAACGTCAGTTCACATTTGTAGGTAGATCATCAGTTTAAGAGCTAAAATTAGCATGTTTAAAGTGATTTTCATGCTTCCAGGGGCCCGGGAAGTGAATTAAATACCATTTGGAGGCATTTAAAGTTCTAGCAAAAACAGGTGATTTTTGACAAACGAGATAACACCCCCCCATTACGTCATGCTTCAGAAATGTGAAAAAAGGTCCGTTTTCAAATGTTTTATTTTTCAACGTCAGTTCACATTTGTAGGTAGATCATCAGTTTTAGAGCTAAACTTAGCATGTTTAAAGTGATTTTCATGCTTCCAGGGGCCCGGGAAGTGAATTAAATACCATTTGGAGGCATTTAATGTTCAAGCAAAAACAGGTGATTTTTGACAAAAGAGATAACACCCCCCATTACGTCATGCTTCAGAAAGGTGAAGAATGGTCCGTTTTCAAATGTTTTATTTTTGAACGTCAGTTCACATTTGTAGGTAGATCGTCAGTTTTAGAGCTAAAATTTGCATGTTGAAAGTGATTTTCATGCTTCCAGGGGCCCGGGAAGTGAATTAAATACCATTTGGAGGCATTTAATGTTCAAGCAAAAACAGGTGATTTTTGACAAAAGAGATAACACCCCCCCATTACGTCATGCTTCAGAAAGGTGAAAAATGGTCAGTTTTCAAATGTTTTATTTTTGAACGTCAGTTCACATTTGTAGGTAGATCATCAGTTTAAGAGCTAAAATTAACATGTTTAAAGTGATTTTCATGCTTCCAGGGGCCCGGGAAGTGAATTAAATACCATTTGGAGGCATTTAATGTTCAAGCAAAAACAGGTGATTTTTGACAAAAGAGATAACACCCCCCCATTACGTCATGCTTCAGAAAGGTGAAAAATGGTCCGTTTTCAAATGTTTTATTTTTTAACGTCAGTTCACATTTGTAGGTAGATCATCAGTTTTAGAGCTAAAATTTGCATGTTTAAAGTGATTTTCATGCTTCCAGGGGCCCGGGAAGTGAATTAAATACCATTCGGAGGCATTTAATGTTCAAGCAAAAACAGGTGATTTTTGACAAAAGAGATAACACCCCCCCATTACGTCATGCTTCAGAAATGTGAAAAAAGATCCGTTTTCAAATGTTTTATTTTTCAACGTCAGTTCACATTTGTAGGTAGATCATCAGTTATAGAGCTAAAATGAGCATGTTTAAAGTGATTTTCATGCTTCCAGGGGCCCAGGAAGTGAATTAAATACCATGTGGAGGCATTTAATGTTCAAGCAAAAACAGGTGATTTTTGACAAAAGAGATAACACCCCCCCATTACGTCATGCTTCAGAAAGGTGAAGAATGGTCCGTTTTCAAATGTTTTATTTTTGAACGTCAGTTCACATTTGTAGGTAGATCGTCAGTTTTAGAGCTAAAATTTGCATGTTGAAAGTGATTTTCATGCTTCCAGGGGCCCGGGAAGTGAATTAAATACCATTTGGAGGCATTTAATGTTCAAGCAAAAACAGGTGATTTTTGACAAAAGAGATAACACCCCCCCATTACGTCATGCTTCAGAAAGGTGAAGAATGGTCCATTTTCAAATGTTTTATTTTTGGAATCAGTTCACATTTGTAGGTAGATCGTCAGTTTTAGAGCTAAAATTTGCATGTTGAAAGTGATTTTCATGCTTCCAGGGGCCCGGGAAGTGAATTAAATACCATTTGGAGGCATTGAATGTTAAAGCAAAAACAGGTGATTTTTGACAAAAGAGATAACACCCCCCCCATTACGTCATGCTGCAGAAAGGTGAAAAATGGTCCGTTTTCAAATGTTTTATTTTTTAACGTCAGTTCACATTTGTAGGTAGATCATCAGTTTTAGAGCTAAAATTAGCATGTTTAAAGTGATTTTCATGCTTCCAGGGGCCCGGGAAGTGAATTAAATACCATTTGGAGGCATTTAATGTTCAAGCAAAAATAGGTGATTTTTGACAAAAGAGATAACACCCCCCCATTACGTCATGCTTCAGAAAGGTGAAGAATGGTCCGTTTTCAAATGTTTTATTTTTGAACGTCAGTTCACATTTGTAGGTAGATCGTCAGTTTCAGAGCTAAAATTTGCATGTTGAAAGTGATTTTCATGCTTCCAGGGGCCCGGGAAGTGAATTAAATACCATTTGGAGGCATTTAATGTTCAAGCAAAAATAGGTGATTTTTGACAAAAGAGATAACACCCCCCCATTACGTCATGCTTCAGAAAGGTGAAAAATGGTCAGTTTTCAAATGTTTTATTTTTGAACGTCAGTTCACATTTGTAGGTAGATCATCAGTTTTAGAGCTAAAATTTGCATGTTTAAAGCGATTTTCATGCTTCCAGGGGCCCGGGAAGTGAATTAAATACCATTTGGAGGCATTTAATGTTCAAGCAAAAACAGGTGATTTTTGACAAAAGAGATAACACCCCCCCATTACGTCATGCTTCAGAAAGGTGAAAAATGGTCCGTTTTCAAATGTTTTATTTTTGAACGTCAGTTCACATTTGTAGGTAGATCATCAGTTTTAGAGCTAAAATTAGCATGTTTAAAGTGATTTTCATCCTTCCAGGGGCCCGGGAAGTGAATTAAATACCATTTGGAGGCATTTAATGTTCAAACAAAAACAGGTGATTTTTGACAAAAGAAATAACACCCCCCATTACGTCATGCTTCAGAAAGGTGAAAAAGGGTCCGTTTTCAAATGTTTTATTTTTGAACGTCAGTTCACATTTGTAGGTAGATCATCAGTTTAAGAGCTAAAATTAGCATGTTTAAAGTGATTTTCATGCTTCCAGGGGCCCGGGAAGTGAATTAAATACCATTTGGAGGCATTTAATGTTCAAGCAAAAACAGGTGATTTTTGACAAACGAGATAACACCCCCCCATTACGTCATGCTTCAGAAAGGTGAAGAATGGTCCATTTTCAAATGTTTTATTTTTGAACGTCAGTTCACATTTGTAGGTAGATCGTCAGTTTTAGAGCTAAAATTTGCATGTTGAAAGTGATTTTCATGCTTCCAGGGGCCCGGGAAGTGAATTAAATACCATTTGGAGGCATTTAATGTTCAAGCAAAAACAGTTGATTTTTGACAAAAGAGATAACACCCCCCCATTACGTCATGCTTCAGAAAGGTGAAGAATGGTCCGTTTTCAAATGTTTTATTTTTGAACGTCAGTTCACATTTGTAGGTAGATCGTCAGTTTTAGAGCTAAAATTTGCATGTTGAAAGTGATTTTCATGCTTCCAGGGGCCCGGGAAGTGAATTAAATACCATTTGGAGGCATTTAATGTTCAAGCAAAAACAGGTGATTTTTGACAAACAAGATAACACCCCCCCCATTACGTCATGCTTCAGAAAGGTGAAGAATGGTCCGTTTTCAAATGTTTTATTTTTGAACGTCAGTTCACATTTGTAGGTAGATCGTCAGTTTTAGAGCTAAAATGTGCATGTTGAAAGTGATTTTCATGCTTCCAGGGGCCCGGGAAGTGAATTAAATACCATTTGGAGGCATTTAATGTTCAAGCAAAAACAGGTGATTTTTGACAAAAGAGATAACACCCCCGAATTACGTCATGCTTCAGAAAGGTGAAAAATGGTCCGTTTTCAAATGTTTTATTTTTGAACATCAGTTCACATTTGTAGGTAGATCATCAGTTTAAGAGCTAAAATTAGCATGTTTAAAGTGATTTTCATGCTTCCAGGGGCCCGGGAAGTGAATTAAATACCATTTGGAGGCATTTAATGTTCAAGCAAAAACAGGTGATTTTTGACAAAAGAGATAACACCCCCCCCCCCATTACGTCATGCTTCAGAAAGGTGAAAAATGGTCCGTTTTCAAATGTTTTATTTTTGAACGTCAGTTCACATTTGTAGGTAGATCATCAGTTTTAGAGCTAAAATTTGCATGTTGAAAGTGATTTTCATGCTTCCAGGGGCCCGGGAAGTGAATTAAATACCATTTGGAGGCATTTAATGTTCAAGCAAAAACAGGTGATTTTTGACAAAAGAGATAACACCCCCCCATTACGTCATGCTTCAGAAAGGTGACAAATGGTCCGTTTTCAAATGTTTTATTTTTGAACGTCAGTTCACATTTGTAGGTAGATCATCAGTTTAAGAGCTAAAATTAGCATGTTTAAAGTGATTTTCATGCTTCCAGGGGCCCGGGAAGTGAATTAAATACCATTTGGAGGCATTTAATGTTCAAGCAAAAACAGGTGATTTTTGACAAAAGAGATAACACCCCCCCATTACGTCATGCTTCAGAAAGGTGAAGAATGGTCCGTTTTCAAATGTTTTATTTTTGAACGTCAGTTCACATTTGTAGGTAGATCGTCAGTTTTAGAGCTAAAATTTGCATGTTGAAAGTGATTTTCATGCTTCCAGGGGCCCGGGAAGTGAATTAAATACCATTTGGAGGCATTTAATGTTCAAGCAAAAACAGGTGATTTTTGACAAATGAGATAACACCCCCCCATTACGTCATGCTTCAGAAAGGTGAAAAAGGGTCCGTTTTCAAATGTTTTATTTTGAACGTCAGTTCACATTTGTAGGTAGATCGTCAGTTTTAGAGCTAAAATTTGCATGTTGAAAGTGATTTTCATGCTTCCAGGGGCCCGGGAAGTGAATTAAATACCATTTGGAGGCATTTAATGTTCAAGCAAAAACAGGTGATTTTTGACAAATGAGATAACACCCCCCCATTACGTCATGCTTCAGAAAGGTGAAAAAGGGTCCGTTTTCAAATGTTTTATTTTGAACGTCAGTTCACATTTGTAGGTAGATCATCAGTTTAAGAGCTAAAATTAGCATGTTTAAAGTGATTTTCATGCTTCCAGGGGCCCGGGAAGTGAATTAAATACCATTTGGAGGCATTTAATGTTCAAGCAAAAACAGGTGATTTTTGACAAATGAGATAACACCCCCCCATTACGTCATGCTTCAGAAAGGTGAAAAAGGGTCCGTTTTCAAATGTTTTATTTTTGAACGTCAGTTCACATTTGTAGGTAGATCATCAGTTTAAGAGCTAAAATTAGCATGTTTAAAGTGATTTTCATGCTTCCAGGGGCCCGGGAAGTGAATTAAATACCATTTGGAGGCATTTAATGTTCAAGCAAAAACAGTTGATTTTTGACAAAAGAGATAACACCCCCCCATTACGTCATGCTTCAGAAAGGTGAAGAATGGTCCGTTTTCAAATGTTTTATTTTTGAACGTCAGTTCACATTTGTAGGTAGATCGTCAGTTTTAGAGCTAAAATTTGCATGTTGAAAGTGATTTTCATGCTTCCAGGGGCCCGGGAAGTGAATTAAATACCATTTGGAGGCATTTAATGTTCAAGCAAAAACAGGTGATTTTTGACAAACAAGATAACACCCCCCCATTACGTCATGCTTCAGAAAGGTGAAGAATGGTCCGTTTTCAAATGTTTTATTTTTGAACGTCAGTTCACATTTGTAGGTAGATCGTCAGTTTTAGAGCTAAAATGTGCATGTTGAAAGTGATTTTCATGCTTCCAGGGGCCCGGGAAGTGAATTAAATACCATTTGGAGGCATTTAATGTTCAAGCAAAAACAGGTGATTTTTGACAAAAGAGATAACACCCCCGAATTACGTCATGCTTCAGAAAGGTGAAAAATGGTCCGTTTTCAAATGTTTTATTTTTGAACATCAGTTCACATTTGTAGGTAGATCATCAGTTTAAGAGCTAAAATTAGCATGTTTAAAGTGATTTTCATGCTTCCAGGGGCCCGGGAAGTGAATTAAATACCATTTGGAGGCATTTAATGTTCAAGCAAAAACAGGTGATTTTTGACAAAAGAGATAACACCCCCCCCCCCCATTACGTCATGCTTCAGAAAGGTGAAAAATGGTCCGTTTTCAAATGTTTTATTTTTGAACGTCAGTTCACATTTGTAGGTAGATCATCAGTTTTAGAGCTAAAATTTGCATGTTGAAAGTGATTTTCATGCTTCCAGGGGCCCGGGAAGTGAATTAAATACCATTTGGAGGCATTTAATGTTCAAGCAAAAACAGGTGATTTTTGACAAAAGAGATAACACCCCCCCATTACGTCATGCTTCAGAAAGGTGACAAATGGTCCGTTTTCAAATGTTTTATTTTTGAACGTCAGTTCACATTTGTAGGTAGATCATCAGTTTAAGAGCTAAAATTAGCATGTTTAAAGTGATTTTCATGCTTCCAGGGGCCCGGGAAGTGAATTAAATACCATTTGGAGGCATTTAATGTTCAAGCAAAAACAGGTGATTTTTGACAAAAGAGATAACACCCCCCCATTACGTCATGCTTCAGAAAGGTGAAGAATGGTCCGTTTTCAAATGTTTTATTTTTGAACGTCAGTTCACATTTGTAGGTAGATCGTCAGTTTTAGAGCTAAAATTTGCATGTTGAAAGTGATTTTCATGCTTCCAGGGGCCCGGGAAGTGAATTAAATACCATTTGGAGGCATTTAATGTTCAAGCAAAAACAGGTGATTTTTGACAAATGAGATAACACCCCCCCATTACGTCATGCTTCAGAAAGGTGAAAAAGGGTCCGTTTTCAAATGTTTTATTTTGAACGTCAGTTCACATTTGTAGGTAGATCATCAGTTTAAGAGCTAAAATTAGCATGTTTAAAGTGATTTTCATGCTTCCAGGGGCCCGGGAAGTGAATTAAATACCATTTGGAGGCATTTAATGTTCAAGCAAAAACAGGTGATTTTTGACAAATGAGATAACACCCCCCCATTACGTCATGCTTCAGAAAGGTGAAAAAGGGTCCGTTTTCAAATGTTTTATTTTTGAACGTCAGTTCACATTTGTAGGTAGATCATCAGTTTAAGAGCTAAAATTAGCATGTTTAAAGTGATTTTCATGCTTCCAGGGGCCCGGGAAGTGAATTAAATACCATTTGGAGGCATTTAATGTTCAAACAAAAACAGGTGATTTTTGACAAAAGAAATAACACCCCCCATTACGTCATGCTTCAGAAAGGTGAAAAATGGTCCATTTTCAAATGTTTTATTTTTGAACGTCAGTTCACATTTGTAGGTAGATCATCAGTTTAAGAGCTAAAATTAGCATGTTTAAAGTGATTTTCATGCTTCCAGGGGCCCGGGTAGTGAATTAAATACCATTTGGAGGCATTTAATGTTCAAGCAAAAACAGGTGATTTTTGACAAACGAGATAACACCCCCCCATTACGTCATGCTTCAGAAATGTGAAAAAAGGTCCGTTTTCAAATGTTTTATTTTTGAACGTCAGTTCACATTTGTAGGTAGATCGTCAGTTTTAGAGCTAAAATTTGCATGTTGAAAGTGATTTTCATGCTTCCAGGGGCCCGGGAAGTGAATTAAATACCATTTGGAGGCATTTAATGTTCAAGCAAAAACAGGTGATTTTTGACAAATGAGATAACACCCCCCCATTACGTCATGCTTCAGAAAGGTGAAAAAGGGTCCGTTTTCAAATGTTTTATTTTTGAACGTCAGTTCACATTTGTAGGTAGATCATCAGTTTAAGAGCTAAAATTAGCATGTTTAAAGTGATTTTCATGCTTCCAGGGGCCCGGGAAGTGAATTAAATACCATTTGGAGGCATTTAATGTTCAAACAAAAACAGGTGATTTTTGACAAAAGAAATAACACCCCCCATTACGTCATGCTTCAGAAAGGTGAAAAATGGTCCATTTTCAAATGTTTTATTTTTGAACGTCAGTTCACATTTGTAGGTAGATCATCAGTTTAAGAGCTAAAATTAGCATGTTTAAAGTGATTTTCATGCTTCCAGGGGCCTGGAAGTGAATTAAATACCATTTGGAGGCATTTAATGTTCAAGCAAAAACAGGTGATTTTTGTCAAAAGAGATAACACCCCCCATTACGTCATGCTTCAGAAAGGTGAAGAATGGTCCGTTTTCAAATGTTTTATTTTTGAACGTCAGTTCACATTTGTAGGTAGATCATCAGTTTTAGAGCTAAAATTTGCATGTTTAAAGCGATTTTCATGCTTCCAGGGGCCCGGGAAGTGAATTAAATACCATTTGGAGGCATTTAATGTTCAAGCAAAAACAGGTGATTTTTGACAAAAGAGATAACACCCCCCCATTACGTCATGCTTCAGAAAGGTGAAAAATGGTCCGTTTTCAAATGTTTTATTTTTGAACGTCAGTTCACATTTGTAGGTAGATCATCAGTTTTAGAGCTAAAATTAGCATGTTTAAAGTGATTTTCATCCTTCCAGGGGCCCGGGAAGTGAATTAAATACCATTTGGAGGCATTTAATGTTCAAACAAAAACAGGTGATTTTTGACAAAAGAAATAACACCCCCATTACGTCATGCTTCAGAAAGGTGAAAAATGGTCAGTTTTCAAATGTTTTATTTTTGAACGTCAGTTCACATTTGTAGGTAGATCATCAGTTTAAGAGCTAAAATTAGCATGTTTAAAGTGATTTTCATGCTTCCAGGGGCCCGGGAAATGAATTAAATACCATTTGGAGGCATTTAATGTTCTAGCAAAAACAGGTGATTTTTGACAAACGAGATAACACCCCCCCATTACGTCATGCTTCAGAAATGTGAAAAAAGGTCCGTTTTCAAATGTTTTATTTTTCAACGTCAGTTCACATTTGTAGGTAGATCATCAGTTTCAGAGCTAAAATTAGCATGTTTAAAGTGATTTTCATGCTTCCAGGGGCCCGGGAAGTGAATTAAATACCATTTGGAGGCATTTAATGTTCAAGCAAAAACAGGTGATTTTTGACAAAAGAGATAACACCCCCCATTACGTCATGCTTCAGAAAGGTGAAGAATGGTCCGTTTTCAAATGTTTTATTTTTGAACGTCAGTTCACATTTGTAGGTAGATCGTCAGTTTTAGAGCTAAAATTTGCATGTTGAAAGTGATTTTCATGCTTCCAGGGGCTCGGGAATTGAATTAAATACCATTTGGAGGCATTTAATGTTCAAGGAAAAACAGGTGATTTTTGACAAAAGAGATAACACCCCCCCATTACGTCATGCTTCAGAAAGGTGACAAATGGTCCGTTTTCAAATGTTTTATTTTTGAACGTCAGTTCACATTTGTAGGTAGATCATCAGTTTAAGAGCTAAAATTAGCATGTTTAAAGTGATTTTCATGCTTCCAGGGGCCCGGGAAGTGAATTAAATACCATTTGGAGGCATTTAATGTTCAAGCAAAAACAGGTGATTTTTGACAAAAGAGATAACACCCCCCCATTACGTCATGCTTCAGAAAGGTGAAGAATGGTCCGTTTTCAAATGTTTTATTTTTGAACGTCAGTTCACATTTGTAGGTAGATCGTCAGTTTTAGAGCTAAAATTTGCATGTTGAAAGTGATTTTCATGCTTCCAGGGGCCCGGGAAGTGAATTAAATACCATTTGGAGGCATTTAATGTTCAAGCAAAAACAGGTGATTTTTGACAAACGAGATAACACCCCCCCATTACGTCATGCTTCAGAAAGGTGAAAAAGGGTCCATTTTCAAATGTTTTATTTTTGAACGTCAGTTCACATTTGTAGGTAGATCATCAGTTTAAGAGCTAAAATTAGCATGTTGAAAGTGATTTTCATGCTTCCAGGGGCCCGGGAAGTGAATTAAATACCATTTGGAGGCATTTAATGTTCAAGCAAAAACAGGTGATTTTTGACAAAAGAGATAACACCCCCCATTACGTCATGCTTCAGAAAGGTGAAGAATGGTCCGTTTTCAAATGTTTTATTTTTGAACGTCAGTTCACATTTGTAGGTAGATCGTCAGTTTTATAGCTAAAATTTGCATGTTTAAAGCGATTTTCATGCTTCCAGGGGCCCGGGAAGTGAATTAAATACCATTTGGAGGCATTTAATGTTCAAGCAAAAACAGGTGATTTTTGACAAAAGAGATAACACCCCCCCATTACGTCATGCTTCAGAAAGGTGAAAAATGGTCCGTTTTCAAATGTTTTATTTTTGAACGTCAGTTCACATTTGTAGGTAGATCATCAGTTTTAGAGCTAAAATTAGCATGTTTAAAGTGATTTTCATCCTTCCAGGGGCCCGGGAAGTGAATTAAATACCATTTGGAGGCATTTAATGTTCAAACAAAAACAGGTGATTTTTGACAAAAGAAATAACACCCCCCATTACGTCATGCTTCAGAAAGGTGAAAAAGGGTCCGTTTTCAAATGTTTTATTTTTGAACGTCAGTTCACATTTGTAGGTAGATCATCAGTTTAAGAGCTAAAATTAGCATGTTTAAAGTGATTTTCATGCTTCCAGGGGCCCGGGAAGTGAATTAAATACCATTTGGAGGCATTTAATGTTCAAGCAAAAACAGGTGATTTTTGACAAACTAGATAACACCCCCCCATTACGTCATGCTTCAGAAAGGTGAAGAATGGTCCGTTTTCAAATGTTTTATTTTTGAACGTCAGTTCACATTTGTAGGTAGATCGTCAGTTTTAGAGCTAAAATTTGCATGTTGAAAGTGATTTTCATGCTTCCAGGGGCCCGGGAAGTGAATTAAATACCATTTGGAGGCATTTAATGTTCAAGCAAAAACAGTTGATTTTTGACAAAAGAGATAACACCCCCCCATTACGTCATGCTTCAGAAAGGTGAAGAATGGTCCGTTTTCAAATGTTTTATTTTTGAACGTCAGTTCACATTTGTAGGTAGATCGTCAGTTTTAGAGCTAAAATTTGCATGTTGAAAGTGATTTTCATGCTTCCAGGGGCCCGGGAAGTGAATTAAATACCATTTGGAGGCATTTAATGTTCAAGCAAAAACAGGTGATTTTTGACAAACGAGATAACACCCCTCCCATTACGTCATGCTTCAGAAAGGTGAAGAATGGTCCCTTTTCAAATGTTTTATTTTTGAACGTCAGTTCACATTTGTAGGTAGATCGTCAGTTTTAGAGCTAAAATGTGCATGTTGAAAGTGATTTTCATGCTTCCAGGGGCCCGGGAAGTGAATTAAATACCATTTGGAGGCATTTAATGTTCAAGCAAAAACAGGTGATTTTTGACAAAAGAGATAACACCCCCGAATTACGTCATGCTTCAGAAAGGTGAAAAATGGTCCGTTTTCAAATGTTTTATTTTTGAACGTCAGTTCACATTTGTAGGTAGATCATCAGTTTAAGAGCTAAAATTAGCATGTTTAAAGTGATTTTCATGCTTCCAGGGGCCCAGGAAGTGAATTAAATACCATGTGGAGGCATTTAATGTTCAAGCAAAAACAGGTGATTTTTGACAAAAGAGATAACACCCCCCCATTACGTCATGCTTCAGAAAGGTGAAGAATGGTCCGTTTTCAAATGTTTTATTTTTGAACGTCAGTTCACATTTGTAGGTAGATCGTCAGTTTTAGAGCTAAAATTTGCATGTTGAAAGTGATTTTCATGCTTCCAGGGGCCCGGGAAGTGAATTAAATACCATTTGGAGGCATTTAATGTTCAAGCAAAAACAGGTGATTTTTGACAAAAGAGATAACACCCCCCCATTACGTCATGCTTCAGAAAGGTGAAGAATGGTCCATTTTCAAATGTTTTATTTTTGGAATCAGTTCACATTTGTAGGTAGATCGTCAGTTTTAGAGCTAAAATTTGCATGTTGAAAGTGATTTTCATGCTTCCAGGGGCCCGGGAAGTGAATTAAATACCATTTGGAGGCATTGAATGTTAAAGCAAAAACAGGTGATTTTTGACAAAAGAGATAACACCCCCCCCATTACGTCATGCTGCAGAAAGGTGAAAAATGGTCCGTTTTCAAATGTTTTATTTTTTAACGTCAGTTCACATTTGTAGGTAGATCATCAGTTTTAGAGCTAAAATTAGCATGTTTAAAGTGATTTTCATGCTTCCAGGGGCCCGGGAAGTGAATTAAATACCATTTGGAGGCATTTAATGTTCAAGCAAAAATAGGTGATTTTTGACAAAAGAGATAACACCCCCCCATTACGTCATGCTTCAGAAAGGTGAAGAATGGTCCGTTTTCAAATGTTTTATTTTTGAACGTCAGTTCACATTTGTAGGTAGATCGTCAGTTTCAGAGCTAAAATTTGCATGTTGAAAGTGATTTTCATGCTTCCAGGGGCCCGGGAAGTGAATTAAATACCATTTGGAGGCATTTAATGTTCAAGCAAAAATAGGTGATTTTTGACAAAAGAGATAACACCCCCCCATTACGTCATGCTTCAGAAAGGTGAAAAATGGTCAGTTTTCAAATGTTTTATTTTTGAACGTCAGTTCACATTTGTAGGTAGATCATCAGTTTTAGAGCTAAAATTTGCATGTTTAAAGCGATTTTCATGCTTCCAGGGGCCCGGGAAGTGAATTAAATACCATTTGGAGGCATTTAATGTTCAAGCAAAAACAGGTGATTTTTGACAAAAGAGATAACACCCCCCCATTACGTCATGCTTCAGAAAGGTGAAAAATACTCCGTTTTCAAATGTTTTATTTTTGAACGTCAGTTCACATTTGTAGGTAGATCATCAGTTTTAGAGCTAAAATTAGCATGTTTAAAGTGATTTTCATCCTTCCAGGGGCCCGGGAAGTGAATTAAATACCATTTGGAGGCATTTAATGTTCAAACAAAAACAGGTGATTTTTGACAAAAGAAATAACACCCCCCATTACGTCATGCTTCAGAAAGGTGAAAAAGGGTCCGTTTTCAAATGTTTTATTTTTGAACGTCAGTTCACATTTGTAGGTAGATCATCAGTTTAAGAGCTAAAATTAGCATGTTTAAAGTGATTTTCATGCTTCCAGGGGCCCGGGAAGTGAATTAAATACCATTTGGAGGCATTTAATGTTCAAGCAAAAACAGGTGATTTTTGACAAACGAGATAACACCCCCCCATTACGTCATGCTTCAGAAAGGTGAAGAATGGTCCATTTTCAAATGTTTTATTTTTGAACGTCAGTTCACATTTGTAGGTAGATCGTCAGTTTTAGAGCTAAAATTTGCATGTTGAAAGTGATTTTCATGCTTCCAGGGGCCCGGGAAGTGAATTAAATACCATTTGGAGGCATTTAATGTTCAAGCAAAAACAGTTGATTTTTGACAAAAGAGATAACACCCCCCCATTACGTCATGCTTCAGAAAGGTGAAGAATGGTCCGTTTTCAAATGTTTTATTTTTGAACGTCAGTTCACATTTGTAGGTAGATCGTCAGTTTTAGAGCTAAAATTTGCATGTTGAAAGTGATTTTCATGCTTCCAGGGGCCCGGGAAGTGAATTAAATACCATTTGGAGGCATTTAATGTTCAAGCAAAAACAGGTGATTTTTGACAAACAAGATAACACCCCCCCATTACGTCATGCTTCAGAAAGGTGAAGAATGGTCCGTTTTCAAATGTTTTATTTTTGAACGTCAGTTCACATTTGTAGGTAGATCGTCAGTTTTAGAGCTAAAATGTGCATGTTGAAAGTGATTTTCATGCTTCCAGGGGGCCGGGAAGTGAATTAAATACCATTTGGAGGCATTTAATGTTCAAGCAAAAACAGGTGATTTTTGACAAAAGAGATAACACCCCCGAATTACGTCATGCTTCAGAAAGGTGAAAAATGGTCCGTTTTCAAATGTTTTATTTTTGAACATCAGTTCACATTTGTAGGTAGATCATCAGTTTAAGAGCTAAAATTAGCATGTTTAAAGTGATTTTCATGCTTCCAGGGGCCCGGGAAGTGAATTAAATACCATTTGGAGGCATTTAATGTTCAAGCAAAAACAGGTGATTTTTGACAAAAGAGATAACACCCCCCCCCCCCATTACGTCATGCTTCAGAAAGGTGAAAAATGGTCCGTTTTCAAATGTTTTATTTTTGAACGTCAGTTCACATTTGTAGGTAGATCATCAGTTTTAGAGCTAAAATTTGCATGTTGAAAGTGATTTTCATGCTTCCAGGGGCCCGGGAAGTGAATTAAATACCATTTGGAGGCATTTAATGTTCAAGCAAAAACAGGTGATTTTTGACAAAAGAGATAACACCCCCCCATTACGTCATGCTTCAGAAAGGTGACAAATGGTCCGTTTTCAAATGTTTTATTTTTGAACGTCAGTTCACATTTGTAGGTAGATCATCAGTTTAAGAGCTAAAATTAGCATGTTTAAAGTGATTTTCATGCTTCCAGGGGCCCGGGAAGTGAATTAAATACCATTTGGAGGCATTTAATGTTCAAGCAAAAACAGGTGATTTTTGACAAAAGAGATAACACCCCCCCATTACGTCATGCTTCAGAAAGGTGAAGAATGGTCCGTTTTCAAATGTTTTATTTTTGAACGTCAGTTCACATTTGTAGGTAGATCGTCAGTTTTAGAGCTAAAATTTGCATGTTGAAAGTGATTTTCATGCTTCCAGGGGCCCGGGAAGTGAATTAAATACCATTTGGAGGCATTTAATGTTCAAGCAAAAACAGGTGATTTTTGACAAATGAGATAACACCCCCCCATTACGTCATGCTTCAGAAAGGTGAAAAAGGGTCCGTTTTCAAATGTTTTATTTTGAACGTCAGTTCACATTTGTAGGTAGATCATCAGTTTAAGAGCTAAAATTAGCATGTTTAAAGTGATTTTCATGCTTCCAGGGGCCCGGGAAGTGAATTAAATACCATTTGGAGGCATTTAATGTTCAAGCAAAAACAGGTGATTTTTGACAAATGAGATAACACCCCCCCATTACGTCATGCTTCAGAAAGGTGAAAAAGGGTCCGTTTTCAAATGTTTTATTTTTGAACGTCAGTTCACATTTGTAGGTAGATCATCAGTTTAAGAGCTAAAATTAGCATGTTTAAAGTGATTTTCATGCTTCCAGGGGCCCGGGAAGTGAATTAAATACCATTTGGAGGCATTTAATGTTCAAACAAAAACAGGTGATTTTTGACAAAAGAAATAACACCCCCCATTACGTCATGCTTCAGTAAGGTGAAAAATGGTCCATTTTCAAATGTTTTATTTTTGAACGTCAGTTCACATTTGTAGGTAGATCGTCAGTTTTAGAGCTAAAATTTGCATGTTGAAAGTGATTTTCATGCTTCCAGGGGCCCGGGAAGTGAATTAAATACCATTTGGAGGCATTTAATGTTCAAGCAAAAACAGGTGATTTTTGACAAATGAGATAACACCCCCCCATTACGTCATGCTTCAGAAAGGTGAAAAAGGGTCCGTTTTCAAATGTTTTATTTTTGAACGTCAGTTCACATTTGTAGGTAGATCATCAGTTTAAGAGCTAAAATTAGCATGTTTAAAGTGATTTTCATGCTTCCAGGGGCCCGGGAAGTGAATTAAATACCATTTGGAGGCATTTAATGTTCAAACAAAAACAGGTGATTTTTGACAAAAGAAATAACACCCCCCATTACGTCATGCTTCAGAAAGGTGAAAAATGGTCCATTTTCAAATGTTTTATTTTTGAACGTCAGTTCACATTTGTAGGTAGATCATCAGTTTAAGAGCTAAAATTAGCATGTTTAAAGTGATTTTCATGCTTCCAGGGGCCTGGAAGTGAATTAAATACCATTTGGAGGCATTTAATGTTCAAGCAAAAACAGGTGATTTTTGTCAAAAGAGATAACACCCCCCATTACGTCATGCTTCAGAAAGGTGAAGAATGGTCCGTTTTCAAATGTTTTATTTTTGAACGTCAGTTCACATTTGTAGGTAGATCATCAGTTTTAGAGCTAAAATTTGCATGTTTAAAGCGATTTTCATGCTTCCAGGGGCCCGGGCAGTGAATTAAATACCATTTGGAGGCATTTAATGTTCAAGCAAAAACAGGTGATTTTTGACAAAAGAGATAACACCCCCCCATTACGTCATGCTTCAGAAAGGTAAAAAATGGTCCGTTTTCAAATGTTTTATTTTTGAACGTCAGTTCACATTTGTAGGTAGATCATCAGTTTTAGAGCTAAAATTAGCATGTTTAAAGTGATTTTCATCCTTCCAGGGGCCCGGGAAGTGAATTAAATACCATTTGGAGGCATTTAATGTTCAAACAAAAACAGGTGATTTTTGACAAAAGAAATAACACCCCCATTACGTCATGCTTCAGAAAGGTGAAAAATGGTCAGTTTTCAAATGTTTTATTTTTGAACGTCAGTTCACATTTGTAGGTAGATCATCAGTTTAAGAGCTAAAATTAGCATGTTTAAAGTGATTTTCATGCTTCCAGGGGCCCGGGAAATGAATTAAATACCATTTGGAGGCATTTAATGTTCTAGCAAAAACAGGTGATTTTTGACAAACGAGATAACACCCCCCCATTACGTCATGCTTCAGAAATGTGAAAAAAGGTCCGTTTTCAAATGTTTTATTTTTCAACGTCAGTTCACATTTGTAGGTAGATCATCAGTTTCAGAGCTAAAATTAGCATGTTTAAAGTGATTTTCATGCTTCCAGGGGCCCGGGAAGTGAATTAAATACCATTTGGAGGCATTTAATGTTCAAGCAAAAACAGGTGATTTTTGACAAAAGAGATAACACCCCCCATTACGTCATGCTTCAGAAAGGTGAAGAATGGTCCGTTTTCAAATGTTTTATTTTTGAACGTCAGTTCACATTTGTAGGTAGATCGTCAGTTTTAGAGCTAAAATTTGCATGTTGAAAGTGATTTTCATGCTTCCAGGGGCTCGGGAATTGAATTAAATACCATTTGGAGGCATTTAATGTTCAAGCAAAAACAGGTGATTTTTGACAAAAGAGATAACACCCCCCCATTACGTCATGCTTCAGAAAGGTGACAAATGGTCCGTTTTCAAATGTTTTATTTTTGAACGTCAGTTCACATTTGTAGGTAGATCATCAGTTTAAGAGCTAAAATTAGCATGTTTAAAGTGATTTTCATGCTTCCAGGGGCCCGGGAAGTGAATTAAATACCATTTGGAGGCATTTAATGTTCAAGCAAAAACAGGTGATTTTTGACAAAAGAGATAACACCCCCCCATTACGTCATGCTTCAGAAAGGTGAAGAATGGTCCGTTTTCAAATGTTTTATTTTTGAACGTCAGTTCACATTTGTAGGTAGATCGTCAGTTTTAGAGCTAAAATTTGCATGTTGAAAGTGATTTTCATGCTTCCAGGGGCCCGGGAAGTGAATTAAATACCATTTGGAGGCATTTAATGTTCAAGCAAAAACAGGTGATTTTTGACAAACGAGATAACACCCCCCCATTACGTCATGCTTCAGAAAGGTGAAAAAGGGTCCATTTTCAAATGTTTTATTTTTGAACGTCAGTTCACATTTGTAGGTAGATCATCAGTTTAAGAGCTAAAATTAGCATGTTGAAAGTGATTTTCATGCTTCCAGGGGCCCGGGAAGTGAATTAAATACCATTTGGAGGCATTTAATGTTCAAGCAAAAACAGGTGATTTTTGACAAAAGAGATAACACCCCCCATTACGTCATGCTTCAGAAAGGTGAAGAATGGTCCGTTTTCAAATGTTTTATTTTTGAACGTCAGTTCACATTTGTAGGTAGATCGTCAGTTTTATAGCTAAAATTTGCATGTTTAAAGCGATTTTCATGCTTCCAGGGGCCCGGGAAGTGAATTAAATACCATTTGGAGGCATTTAATGTTCAAGCAAAAACAGGTGATTTTTGACAAAAGAGATAACACCCCCCCATTACGTCATGCTTCAGAAAGGTGAAAAATGGTCCGTTTTCAAATGTTTTATTTTTGAACGTCAGTTCACATTTGTAGGTAGATCATCAGTTTTAGAGCTAAAATTAGCATGTTTAAAGTGATTTTCATCCTTCCAGGGGCCCGGGAAGTGAATTAAATACCATTTGGAGGCATTTAATGTTCAAACAAAAACAGGTGATTTTTGACAAAAGAAATAACACCCCCCATTACGTCATGCTTCAGAAAGGTGAAAAAGGGTCCGTTTTCAAATGTTTTATTTTTGAACGTCAGTTCACATTTGTAGGTAGATCATCAGTTTAAGAGCTAAAATTAGCATGTTTAAAGTGATTTTCATGCTTCCAGGGGCCCGGGAAGTGAATTAAATACCATTTGGAGGCATTTAATGTTCAAGCAAAAACAGGTGATTTTTGACAAACTAGATAACACCCCCCCATTACGTCATGCTTCAGAAAGGTGAAGAATGGTCCGTTTTCAAATGTTTTATTTTTGAACGTCAGTTCACATTTGTAGGTAGATCGTTAGTTTTAGAGCTAAAATTTGCATGTTGAAAGTGATTTTCATGCTTCCAGGGGCCCGGGAAGTGAATTAAATACCATTTGGAGGCATTTAATGTTCAAGCAAAAACAGTTGATTTTCGACAAAAGAGATAACACCCCCCCATTACGTCATGCTTCAGAAAGGTGAAGAATGGTCCGTTTTCAAATGTTTTATTTTTGAACGTCAGTTCACATTTGTAGGTAGATCGTCAGTTTTAGAGCTAAAATTTGCATGTTGAAAGTGATTTTCATGCTTCCAGGGGCCCGGGAAGTGAATTAAATACCATTTGGAGGCATTTAATGTTCAAGCAAAAACAGGTGATTTTTGACAAACGAGATAACACCCCTCCCATTACGTCATGCTTCAGAAAGGTGAAGAATGGTCCCTTTTCAAATGTTTTATTTTTGAACGTCAGTTCACATTTGTAGGTAGATCGTCAGTTTTAGAGCTAAAATGTGCATGTTGAAAGTGATTTTCATGCTTCCAGGGGCCCGGGAAGTGAATTAAATACCATTTGGAGGCATTTAATGTTCAAGCAAAAACAGGTGATTTTTGACAAAAGAGATAACACCCCCGAATTACGTCATGCTTCAGAAAGGTGAAAAATGGTCCGTTTTCAAATGTTTTATTTTTGAACGTCAGTTCACATTTGTAGGTAGATCATCAGTTTAAGAGCTAAAATTAGCATGTTTAAAGTGATTTTCATGCTTCCAGGGGCCCGGGAAGTGAATTAAATACCATTTGGAGGCATTTAATGTTCAAGCAAAAACAGGTGATTTTTGACAAAAGAGATAACACCCCCCCATTACGTCATGCTTCAGAAAGGTGAAAAATGGTCCGTTTTCAAATGTTTTATTTTTGAACGTCAGTTCACATTTGTAGGTAGATCATCAGTTTTAGAGCTAAAATGTGCATGTTGAAAGTGATTTTCATGCTTCCAGGGGCCCGGGAAGTGAATTAAATACCATTTGGAGGCATTTAATGTTCAAGCAAAAACAGGTGATTTTTGACAAAAGAGATAACACCCCCCCATTACGTCATGCTTCAGAAAGGTGACAAATGGTCCGTTTTCAAATGTTTTTTTTTTGAACGTCAGTTCACATTTGTAGGTAGATCATCAGTTTAAGAGCTAAAATTAGCATGTTTAAAGTGATTTTCATGCTTCCAGGGGCCCGGGAAGTGAATTAAATACCATTTGGAGGCATTTAATGTTTAAGCAAAAACAGGTGATTTTTGACAAAAGAGATAACACCCCCCCATTACGTCATGCTTCAGAAAGGTGAAGAATGGTCCGTTTTCAAATGTTTTATTTTTGAACGTCAGTTCACATTTGTAGGTAGATCGTCAGTTTTACAGCTAAAATTTGCATGTTGAAAGTGATTTTCATGCTTCCAGGGGCCCGGGAAGTGAATTAAATACCATTTGGAGGCATTTAATGTTCAAGCAAAAACAGGTGATTTTTGACAAAAGAGATAACACCCCCCATTACGTCATGCTTCAGAAAGGTGAAGAATGGTCCGTTTTCAAATGTTTTATTTTTGAACGTCAGTTCACATTTGTAGGTAGATCATCAGTTTAAGAGCTAAAATTAGCATGTTTAAAGTGATTTTCATGCTTCCAGGGGCCCGGGAAATGAATTAAATACCATTTGGAGGCATTTAATGTTCTAGCAAAAACAGGTGATTTTTGACAAACGAGATAACACCCCCCATTACGTCATGCTTCAGAAATGTGAAAAAAGGTCCGTTTTCAAATGTTTTATTTTTCAACGTCAGTTCACATTTGTAGGTAGATCATCAGTTTCAGAGCTAAAATTAGCATGTTTAAAGTGATTTTCATGGTTCCAGGGGCCCGGGAAGTGAATTAAATACCATTTGGAGGCATTTAATGTTCAAGCAAAAACAGGTGATTTTTGACAAAAGAGATAACACCCCCCATTACGTCATGCTTCAGAAAGGTGAAGAATGGTCCGTTTTCAAATGTTTTATTTTTGAACGTCAGTTCACATTTGTAGGTAAATCGTCAGTTTTAGAGCTAAAATTTGCATGTTGAAAGTGATTTTCATGCTTCCAGGGGCTCGGGAATTGAATTAAATACCATTTGGAGGCATTTAATGTTCAAGCAAAAACAGGTGATTTTTGACAAAAGAGATAACACCCCCCCATTACGTCATGCTTCAGAAAGGTGACAAATGGTCCGTTTTCAAATGTTTTATTTTTGAACGTCAGTTCACATTTGTAGGTAGATCATCAGTTTAAGAGCTAAAATTAGCATGTTTAAAGTGATTTTCATGCTTCCAGGGGCCCGGGAAGTGAATTAAATACCATTTGGAGGCATTTAATGTTCAAGCAAAAACAGGTGATTTTTGACAAAAGAGATAACACCCCCCCATTACGTCATGCTTCAGAAAGGTGAAGAATGGTCCGTTTTCAAATGTTTTATTTTTGAACGTCAGTTCACATTTGTAGGTAGATCGTCAGTTTTAGAGCTAAAATTTGCATGTTGAAAGTGATTTTCATGCTTCCAGGGGCCCGGGAAGTGAATTAAATACCATTTGGAGGCATTTAATGTTCAAGCAAAAACAGGTGATTTTTGACAAACGAGATAACACCCCCCCATTACGTCATGCTTCAGAAAGGTGAAAAAGGGTCCATTTTCAAATGTTTTATTTTTGAACGTCAGTTCACATTTGTAGGTAGATCATCAGTTTAAGAGCTAAAATTAGCATGTTGAAAGTGATTTTCATGCTTCCAGGGGCCCGGGAAGTGAATTAAATACCATTTGGAGGCATTTAATGTTCAAGCAAAACCAGGTGATTTTTGACAAAAGAGATAACACCCCCCCCCCATTACGTCATGCTTCAGAAAGGTGAAGAATGGTCCATTTTCAAATGTTTTATTTTTGGAATCAGTTCACATTTGTAGGTAGATCGTCAGTTTTAGAGCTAAAATTTGCATGTTGAAAGTGATTTTCATGCTTCCAGGGGCCCGGGAAGTGAATTAAATACCATTTGGAGGCATTTAATGTACAAGCAAAAACAGTTGATTTTTGACAAAAGAGATAACACCCCCCCATTACGTCATTGTTCAGAAAGGTGAAAAATGGTCAGTTTACAAATGTTTTATTTTTGAACGTCAGTTCACATTTGGAGGTAGATCATCAGTTTTAGAGCTAAAATTAGCATGTTTAAAGTGATTTTCATGCTTCCAGGGGCCCGGGAAGTGAATTAAATACCATTTGGAGGCATTTAATGTTCAAGCAAAAACAGGTGATTTTTGACAAAAGAGATAACACCCCCCATTACGTCATGCTTCAGAAAGGTGAAGAATGGTCCGTTTTCAAATGTTTTATTTTTGAACGTCAGTTTACATTTGTAGGTAGATCGTCAGTTTTAGAGCTAAAATTTGCATGTTGAAAGTGATTTTCATGCTTCCAGGGGCCCGGGAAGTGAATTAAATACCATTTGGAGGCATTTAATGTTCAAACAAAAATAGGTGATTTTTGACAAAAGAGATAACACCCCCCCATTACGTCATGCTTCAGAAAGGTGAAAAATGGTCAGTTTTCAAATGTTTTATTTTTGAACGTCAGTTCACATTTGTAGGTAGATCATCAGTTTTAGAGCTAAAATTTGCATGTTTAAAGCGATTTTCATGCTTCCAGGGGCCCGGGAAGTGAATTAAATACCATTTGGAGGCATTTAATGTTCAAGCAAAAACAGGTGATTTTTGACAAAAGAGATAACACCCCCCCATTACGTCATGCTTCAGAAAGGTGAAAAATGGTCCGTTTTCAAATGTTTTATTTTTGAACGTCAGTTCACATTTGTAGGTAGATCATCAGTTTTAGAGCTAAAATGTGCATGTTGAAAGTGATTTTCATGCTTCCAGGGGCCCGGGAAGTGAATTAAATACCATTTGGAGGCATTTAATGTTCAAGCAAAAACAGGTGATTTTTGACAAAAGAGATAACACCCCCCATTACGTCATGCTTCAGAAAGGTGACAAATGGTCCGTTTTCAAATGTTTTATTTTTGAACGTCAGTTCACATTTGTAGGTAGATCATCAGTTTAAGAGCTAAAATTAGCATGTTTAAAGTGATTTTCATGCTTCCAGTGGCCCGGGAAGTGAATTAAATACCATTTGGAGGCATTTAATGTTCAAGCAAAAACAGGTGATTTTTGACAAAAGAGATAACACCCCCCCATTACGTCATGCTTCAGAAAGGTGAAGAATGGTCCGTTTTCAAATGTTTTATTTTTGAACGTCAGTTCACATTTGTAGGTAGATCGTCAGTTTTACAGCTAAAATTTGCATGTTGAAAGTGATTTTCATGCTTCCAGGGGCCCGGGAAGTGAATTAAATACCATTTGGAGGCATTTAATGTTCAAGCAAAAACAGTTGATTTTTGACAAAAGAGATAACACCCCCCCATTACGTCATTGTTCAGAAAGGTGAAAAATGGTCCGTTTAGAAATGTTTTATTTTTGAGCGTCAGTTCACATTTGTAGGTAGATCATCAGTTTTAGAGCTAAAATTAGCATGTTTTAAGTGATTTTCATGCTTCCAGGGGCCCGGGAAGTGAATTAAATACCATTTGGAGGCATTTAATGTTCAAGCAAAAACAGGTGATTTTTGACAAAAGAGATAACACCCCCCCATTACGTCATGCTTCAGAAAGGTGACAAATGGTCCGTTTTCAAATGTTTTATTTTTGAACGTCAGTTCACATTTGTAGGTAGATCATCAGTTTAAGAGCTAAAATTAGCATGTTTAAAGTGATTTTCATGCTTCCAGGGGCCCGGGAAGTGAATTAAATACCATTTGGAGGCATTTAATGTTCAAGCAAAAACAGGTGATTTTTGACAAACGAGATAACACCCCCCCATTACGTCATGCTTCAGAAAGGTGAAGAATGGTCCGTTTTCAAATGTTTTATTTTTGAACGTCAGTTCACATTTGTAGGTAGATCGTCAGTTTTAGAGCTAAAATTTGCATGTTGAAAGTGATTTTCATGCTTCCAGGGGCCCGGGAAGTGAATTAAATACCATTTGGAGGCATTTAATGTTCAAGCAAAAACAGTTGATTTTTGACAAAAGAGATAACACCCCCCCATTACGTCATGCTTCAGAAAGGTGAAGAATGGTCCGTTTTCAAATGTTTTATTTTTGAACGTCAGTTCACATTTGTAGGTAGATCGTCAGTTTTAGAGCTAAAATTTGGATGTTGAAAGTGATTTTCATGCTTCCAGGGGCCCGGAAAGTGAATTAAATACCATTTGGAGGCATTTAATGTTCAAGCAAAAACAGGTGATTTTTGACAAACGAGATAACACCCCCCCATTACGTCATGCTTCAGAAAGGTGAAGAATGGTCCGTTTTCAAATGTTTTATTTTTGAACGTCAGTTCACATTTGTAGGTAGATCATCAGTTTTAGAGCTAAAATTTGCATGTTTAAAGCGATTTTCATGCTTCCAGGGGCCCGGGAAGTGAATTAAGTACCATTTGGAGGAATTTAATGTTCAAGCAAAAACATGTGATTTTTGACAAAAGAGATAACACCCCCCCCATTACGTCATGCTTCAGAAAGGTGAAAAATGGTCCGTTTTCAAATGTTTTATTTTTGAAGGTCAGTTCACATTTGTAGGTAGATCATCAGTTTTAGATCTAAAATTAGCATGTTTAAAGTGATTTTCATTCTTCCAGGGGCCCGGGAAGTGAATTAAATACCATTTGGAGGCATTTAATGTTGAAGCAAAAACAGGTGATTTTTGACAAAAGAGATAACACCCCCCCATTACGTCATGCTTAAGAAAGGTGAAAAATGGTCCGTTTTCAAATGTTTTATTTTTGAACGTCAGTTCACATTTGTAGGTAGATCATCAGTTTTAGAGCTAAAATTAGCATGTTTAAAGTGATTTTCATGCTTCCAGGGGCCCGGGAAGTGAATTAAATACCATTTGGAGGCATTTAATGTTCAAACAAAAACAGGTGATTTTTGACAAAAGAAATAACACCCCCCATTACGTCATGCTTCAGAAAGGTGAAAAATGGTCCATTTTCAAATGTTTTATTTTTGAACGTCAGTTCACATTTGTAGGTAGATCATCAGTTTAAGAGCTAAAATTAGCATGTTTAAAGTGATTTTCATGCTTCCAGGGGCCCGGGTAGTGAATTAAATACCATTTGGAGGCATTTAATGTTCAAGCAAAAACAGGTGATTTTTGACAAACGAGATAACACCCCCCCATTACGTCATGCTTCAGAAATGTGAAAAAAGGTCCGTTTTCAAATGTTTTATTTTTCAACGTCAGTTCACATTTGTAGGTATATCATCAGTTTTAGAGCTAAAATTAGCATGTTTAAAGTGATTTTCATGCTTCCAGGGGCCTGGAAGTGAATTAAATACCATTTGGAGGCATTTAATGTTCAAGCAAAAACAGGTGATTTTTGACAAAAGAGATAACACCCCCCATTACGTCATGCTTCAGAAAGGTGAAGAATGGTCCGTTTTCAAATGTTTTATTTTTGAACGTCAGTTCACATTTGTAGGTAGATCATCAGTTTTAGAGCTAAAATTTGCATGTTTAAAGCGATTTTCATGCTTCCAGGGGCCCGGGAAGTGAATTAAATACCATTTGGAGGCATTTAATGTTCAAGCAAAAACAGGTGATTTTTGACAAAAGAGATAACACCCCCCCATTACGTCATGCTTCAGAAAGGTGAAAAATGGTCCGTTTTCAAATGTTTTATTTTTGAACGTCAGTTCACATTTGGAGGTAGATCATCAGTTTTAGAGCTAAAATTAGCATGTTTAAAGTGATTTTCATCCTTCCAGGGGCCGGGAAGTGAATTAAATACCATTTGGAGGCATTTAATGTTCAAACAAAAACAGGTGATTTTTGACAAAAGAAATAACACCCCCATTACGTCATGCTTCAGAAAGGTGAAAAATGGTCAGTTTTCAAATGTTTTATTTTTGAACGTCAGTTCACATTTGTAGGTAGATCATCAGTTTAAGAGCTAAAATTAGCATGTTTAAAGTGATTTTCATGCTTCCAGGGGCCCGGGAAATGAATTAAATACCATTTGGAGGCATTTAATGTTCTAGCAAAAACAGGTGATTTTTGACAAACGAGATAACACCCCCCCATTACGTCATGCTTCAGAAATGTGAAAAAAGGTCAGTTTTCAAATGTTTTATTTTTCAACGTCAGTTCACATTTGTAGGTAGATCATCAGTTTTAGAGCTAAAATTAGCATGTTTAAAGTGATTTTCATGCTTCCAGGGGCCCGGGAAGTGAATTAAATACCATTTGGAGGCATTTAATGTTCAAGCAAAAACAGGTGATTTTTGACAAAAGAGATAACACCCCCCCATTACGTCATGCTTCAGAAAGGTGAAAAATGGTCAGTTTTCAAATGTTTTATTTTTGAACGTCATTTCACATTTGTAGGTAGATCGTCAGTTTTAGAGCTAAAATTTGCATGTTTAAAGCGATTTTCATGCTTCCAGGTGCCCGGGAAGTGAATTAAATACCATTTGGAGGCATTTAATGTTCAAGCAAAAACAGGTGATTTTTGACAAAAGAGATAACACCCCCCCCCATTACGTCATGCTTCAGAAAAGTGAAAAATGGTCCGTTTTCAAATGTTTTATTTTTGAACGTCAGTTCACATTTGTAGGTAGATCATCAGTTTTAGAGCTAAAATTAGCATGTTTGAAGTGATTTTCATCCTTCCAGGGGCCCGGGAAGTGAATTAAATACCATTTGGAGGCATTTAATGTTCAAACAAAAACAGGTGATTTTTGACAAAAGAAATAACACCCCCCATTACGTCATGCTTCAGAAAGGTGAAAAATTGTCAGTTTTCAAATGTTTTATTTTTGAACGTCAGTTCACATTTGTAGGTAGATCATCAGTTTAAGAGCTAAAATTAGCATGTTTAAAGTGATTTTCATGCTTCCAGGGGCCCGGGAAGTGAATTAAATACCATTTGGAGGCATTTAAAGTTCTAGCAAAAACAGGTGATTTTTGACAAACGAGATAACACCCCCCCATTACGTCATGCTTCAGAAATGTGAAAAAAGGTCCGTTTTCAAATGTTTTATTTTTCAACGTCAGTTCACATTTGTAGGTAGATCATCAGTTTTAGAGCTAAACTTAGCATGTTTAAAGTGATTTTCATGCTTCCAGGGGCCCGGGAAGTGAATTAAATACCATTTGGAGGCATTTAATGTTCAAGCAAAAACAGGTGATTTTTGACAAAAGAGATAACACCCCCCATTACGTCATGCTTCAGAAAGGTGAAGAATGGTCCGTTTTCAAATGTTGTATTTTTGAACGTCAGTTCACATTTGTAGGTAGATCGTCAGTTTTAGAGCTAAAATTTGCATGTTGAAAGTGATTTTCATGCTTCCAGGGGCCCGGGAAGTGAATTAAATACCATTTGGAGGCATTTAATGTTCAAGCAAAAACAGGTGATTTTTGACAAAAGAGATAACACCCCCCCATTACGTCATGCTTCAGAAAGGTGAAAAATGGTCAGTTTTCAAATGTTTTATTTTTGAACGTCAGTTCACATTTGTAGGTAGATCATCAGTTTAAGAGCTAAAATTAGCATGTTTAAAGTGATTTTCATGCTTTCAGGGGCCCGGGAAGTGAATTAAATACCATTTGGAGGCATTTAATGTTCAAGCAAAAACAGGTGATTTTTGACAAAAGAGATAACACCCCCCCATTACGTCATGCTTCAGAAAGGTGAACAATGGTCCGTTTTCAAATGTTTTATTTTTGAACGTCAGTTCACATTTGTAGGTAGATCATCAGTTTTAGAGCTAAAATTTGCATGTTTAAAGCGATTTTCATGCTTCCAGGGGCCCGGGAAGTGAATTAAATACCATTTGGAGGCATTTAATGTTCAAGCAAAAACAGGTGATTTTTGACAAAAGAGATAACACCCCCCCATTACGTCATGCTTCAGAAAGGTGAAAAATGGTCCGTTTTCAAATGTTTTATTTTTGAACGTCAGTTCACATTTGTAGGTAGATCATCAGTTTTAGAGCTAAAATTAGCATGTTTAAAGTGATTTTCATCCTTCCAGGGGCCCGGGAAGTGAATTAAATACCATTTGGAGGAATTTAATGTTCAAACAAAAACAGGTGATTTTTGACAAAAGAAATAACACCCCCATTACGTCATGCTTCAGAAAGGTGAAAAATGGTCAGTTTTCAAATGTTTTATTTTTGAACGTCAGTTCACATTTGTAGGTAGATCATCAGTTTAAGAGCTAAAATTAGCATGTTGAAAGTGATTTTCATGCTTCCAGGGGCCCGGGAATTGAATTAAATACCATTTGGAGGCATTTAATGTTCAAGCAAAAACAGGTGATTTTTGACAAAAGAGATAACACCCCCCCATTACGTCATGCTTCAGAAAGGTGAAAAATGGTCAGTTTTCAAATGTTTTATTTTTGAACGTCATTTCACATTTGTAGGTAGATCGTCAGTTTTAGAGCTAAAATTTGCATGTTTAAAGCGATTTTCATGCTTCCAGGTGCCCGGGAAGTGAATTAAATACCATTTGGAGGCATTTAATGTTCAAGCAAAAACAGGTGATTTTTGACAAAAGAGATAACACCCCCCCCCATTACGTCATGCTTCAGAAAAGTGAAAAATGGTCCGTTTTCAAATGTTTTATTTTTGAACGTCAGTTCACATTTGTAGGTAGATCATCAGTTTTAGAGCTAAAATTAGCATGTTTAAAGTGATTTTCATCCTTCCAGGGGCCCGGGAAGTGAATTAAATACCATTTGGAGGCATTTAATGTTCAAACAAAAACAGGTGATTTTTGAAAAAAGAAATAACACCCCCCATTACGTCATGCTTCAGAAAGGTGAAAAATTGTCCGTTTTCAAATGTTTTATTTTTGAACGTCAGTTCACATTTGTAGGTAGATCATCAGTTTAAGAGCTAAAATTAGCATGTTTAAAGTGATTTTCATGCTTCCAGGGGCCCGGGAAGTGAATTAAATACCATTTGGAGGCATTTAAAGTTCTAGCAAAAACAGGTGATTTTTGACAAACGAGATAACACCCCCCCATTACGTCATGCTTCAGAAATGTGAAAAAAGGTCCGTTTTCAAATGTTTTATTTTTCAACGTCAGTTCACATTTGTAGGTAGATCATCAGTTTTAGAGCTAAACTTAGCATGTTTAAAGTGATTTTCATGCTTCCAGGGGCCCGGGAAGTGAATTAAATACCATTTGGAGGCATTTAATGTTCAAGCAAAAACAGGTGATTTTTGACAAAAGAGATAACACCCCCCATTACGTCATGCTTCAGAAAGGTGAAGAATGGTCCGTTTTCAAATGTTTTATTTTTGAACGTCAGTTCACATTTGTAGGTAGATCGTCAGTTTTAGAGCTAAAATTTGCATGTTGAAAGTGATTTTCATGCTTCCAGGGGCCCGGGAAGTGAATTAAATACCATTTGGAGGCATTTAATGTTCAAGCAAAAACAGGTGATTTTTGACAAAAGAGATAACACCCCCCCATTACGTCATGCTTCAGAAAGGTGAAAAATGGTCAGTTTTCAAATGTTTTATTTTTGAACGTCAGTTCACATTTGTAGGTAGATCATCAGTTTAAGAGCTAAAATTAACATGTTTAAAGTGATTTTCATGCTTCCAGGGGCCCGGGAAGTGAATTAAATACAATTTGGAGGCATTTAATGTTCAAGCAAAAACAGGTGATTTTTGACAAAAGAGATAACACCCCCCCATTACGTCATGCTTCAGAAAGGTGAAAAATGGTCCGTTTTCAAATGTTTTATTTTTGAACGTCAGTTCACATTTGTAGGTAGATCATCAGTTTTAGAGCTAAAATTTGCATGTTTAAAGTGATTTTCATGCTTCCAGGGGCCCGGGAAGTGAATTAAATACCATTCGGAGGTATTTAATGTTCAAGCAAAAACAGGTGATTTTTGACAAAAGAGATAACACCCCCCCATTACGTCATGCTTCAGAAATGTGAAAAAAGATCCGTTTTCAAATGTTTTATTTTTCAACGTCAGTCACATTTGTAGGTAGATCGTCAGTTTTAGAGCTAAAATTTGCATGTTGAAAGTGATTTTCATGCTTCCAGGGGCCCGGGAAGTGAATTAAATACCATTTGGAGGCATTTAATGTTCAAGCAAAAACAGGTGATTTTTGACAAAAGAGATAACACCCCCCCATTACGTCATGCTTCAGAAAGGTGAAGAATGGTCCATTTTCAAATGTTTTATTTTTGGAATCAGTTCACATTTGTAGGTAGATCGTCAGTTTTAGAGCTAAAATTTGCATGTTGAAAGTGATTTTCATGCTTCCAGGGGCCCGGGAAGTGAATTAAATACCATTTGGAGGCATTGAATGTTAAAGCAAAAACAGGTGATTTTTGACAAAAGAGATAACACCCCCCCCATTACGTCATGCTGCAGAAAGGTGAAAAATGGTCCGTTTTCAAATGTTTTATTTTTTAACGTCAGTTCACATTTGTAGGTAGATCATCAGTTTTAGAGCTAAAATTAGCATGTTTAAAGTGATTTTCATGCTTCCAGGGGCCCGGGAAGTGAATTAAATACCATTTGGAGGCATTTAATGTTCAAGCAAAAATAGGTGATTTTTGACAAAAGAGATAACACCCCCCCATTACGTCATGCTTCAGAAAGGTGAAGAATGGTCCGTTTTCAAATGTTTTATTTTTGAACGTCAGTTCACATTTGTAGGTAGATCGTCAGTTTCAGAGCTAAAATTTGCATGTTGAAAGTGATTTTCATGCTTCCAGGGGCCCGGGAAGTGAATTAAATACCATTTGGAGGCATTTAATGTTCAAGCAAAAATAGGTGATTTTTGACAAAAGAGATAACACCCCCCCATTACGTCATGCTTCAGAAAGGTGAAAAATGGTCAGTTTTCAAATGTTTTATTTTTGAACGTCAGTTCACATTTGTAGGTAGATCATCAGTTTTAGAGCTAAAATTTGCATGTTTAAAGCGATTTTCATGCTTCCAGGGGCCCGGGAAGTGAATTAAATACCATTTGGAGGCATTTAATGTTCAAGCAAAAACAGGTGATTTTTGACAAAAGAGATAACACCCCCCCATTACGTCATGCTTCAGAAAGGTGAAAAATGGTCCGTTTTCAAATGTTTTATTTTTGAACGTCAGTTCACATTTGTAGGTAGATCATCAGTTTTAGAGCTAAAATTAGCATGTTTAAAGTGATTTTCATCCTTCCAGGGGCCCGGGAAGTGAATTAAATACCATTTGGAGGCATTTAATGTTCAAACAAAAACAGGTGATTTTTGACAAAAGAAATAACACCCCCCATTACGTCATGCTTCAGAAAGGTGAAAAAGGGTCCGTTTTCAAATGTTTTATTTTTGAACGTCAGTTCACATTTGTAGGTAGATCATCAGTTTAAGAGCTAAAATTAGCATGTTTAAAGTGATTTTCATGCTTCCAGGGGCCCGGGAAGTGAATTAAATACCATTTGGAGGCATTTAATGTTCAAGCAAAAACAGGTGATTTTTGACAAACGAGATAACACCCCCCCATTACGTCATGCTTCAGAAAGGTGAAGAATGGTCCATTTTCAAATGTTTTATTTTTGAACGTCAGTTCACATTTGTAGGTAGATCGTCAGTTTTAGAGCTAAAATTTGCATGTTGAAAGTGATTTTCATGCTTCCAGGGGCCCGGGAAGTGAATTAAATACCATTTGGAGGCATTTAATGTTCAAGCAAAAACAGTTGATTTTTGACAAAAGAGATAACACCCCCCCATTACGTCATGCTTCAGAAAGGTGAAGAATGGTCCGTTTTCAAATGTTTTATTTTTGAACGTCAGTTCACATTTGTAGGTAGATCGTCAGTTTTAGAGCTAAAATTTGCATGTTGAAAGTGATTTTCATGCTTCCAGGGGCCCGGGAAGTGAATTAAATACCATTTGGAGGCATTTAATGTTCAAGCAAAAACAGGTGATTTTTGACAAACAAGATAACACCCCCCCATTACGTCATGCTTCAGAAAGGTGAAGAATGGTCCGTTTTCAAATGTTTTATTTTTGAACGTCAGTTCACATTTGTAGGTAGATCGTCAGTTTTAGAGCTAAAATGTGCATGTTGAAAGTGATTTTCATGCTTCCAGGGGCCCGGGAAGTGAATTAAATACCATTTGGAGGCATTTAATGTTCAAGCAAAAACAGGTGATTTTTGACAAAAGAGATAACACCCCCGAATTACGTCATGCTTCAGAAAGGTGAAAAATGGTCCGTTTTCAAATGTTTTATTTTTGAACATCAGTTCACATTTGTAGGTAGATCATCAGTTTAAGAGCTAAAATTAGCATGTTTAAAGTGATTTTCATGCTTCCAGGGGCCCGGGAAGTGAATTAAATACCATTTGGAGGCATTTAATGTTCAAGCAAAAACAGGTGATTTTTGACAAAAGAGATAACACCCCCCCCCCCATTACGTCATGCTTCAGAAAGGTGAAAAATGGTCCGTTTTCAAATGTTTTATTTTTGAACGTCTGTTCACATTTGTAGGTAGATCATCAGTTTTAGAGCTAAAATTTGCATGTTGAAAGTGATTTTCATGCTTCCAGGGGCCCGGGTAGTGAACTAAATACCATTTGGAGGCATTTAATGTTCAAGCAAAAACAGGTGATTTTTGACAAAAGAGATAACACCCCCCCATTACGTCATGCTTCAGAAAGGTGACAAATGGTCCGTTTTCAAATGTTTTATTTTTGAACGTCAGTTCACATTTGTAGGTAGATCATCAGTTTAAGAGCTAAAATTAGCATGTTTAAAGTGATTTTCATGCTTCCAGGGGCCCGGGAAGTGAATTAAATACCATTTGGAGGCATTTAATGTTCAAGCAAAAACAGGTGATTTTTGACAAAAGAGATAACACCCCCCCATTACGTCATGCTTCAGAAAGGTGAAGAATGGTCCGTTTTCAAATGTTTTATTTTTGAACGTCAGTTCACATTTGTAGGTAGATCGTCAGTTTTAGAGCTAAAATTTGCATGTTGAAAGTGATTTTCATGCTTCCAGGGGCCCGGGAAGTGAATTAAATACCATTTGGAGGCATTTAATGTTCAAGCAAAAACAGGTGATTTTTGACAAATGAGATAACACCCCCCCATTACGTCATGCTTCAGAAAGGTGAAAAAGGGTCCGTTTTCAAATGTTTTATTTTGAACGTCAGTTCACATTTGTAGGTAGATCATCAGTTTAAGAGCTAAAATTAGCATGTTTAAAGTGATTTTCATGCTTCCAGGGGCCCGGGAAGTGAATTAAATACCATTTGGAGGCATTTAATGTTCAAGCAAAAACAGGTGATTTTTGACAAATGAGATAACACCCCCCCATTACGTCATGCTTCAGAAAGGTGAAAAAGGGTCCGTTTTCAAATGTTTTATTTTTGAACGTCAGTTCACATTTGTAGGTAGATCATCAGTTTAAGAGCTAAAATTAGCATGTTTAAAGTGATTTTCATGCTTCCAGGGGCCCGGGAAGTGAATTAAATACCATTTGGAGGCATTTAATGTTCAAACAAAAACAGGTGATTTTTGACAAAAGAAATAACACCCCCCATTACGTCATGCTTCAGAAAGGTGAAAAATGGTCCATTTTCAAATGTTTTATTTTTGAACGTCAGTTCACATTTGTAGGTAGATCATCAGTTTAAGAGCTAAAATTAGCATGTTTAAAGTGATTTTCATGCTTCCAGGGGCCCGGGTAGTGAATTAAATACCATTTGGAGGCATTTAATGTTCAAGCAAAAACAGGTGATTTTTGACAAACGAGATAACACCCCCCCATTACGTCATGCTTCAGAAATGTGAAAAAAGGTCCGTTTTAAAATGTTTTATTTTTGAACGTCAGTTCACATTTGTAGGTAGATCGTCAGTTTTAGAGCTAAAATTTGCATGTTGAAAGTGATTTTCATGCTTCCAGGGGCCCGGGAAGTGAATTAAATACCATTTGGAGGCATTTAATGTTCAAGCAAAAACAGGTGATTTTTGACAAATGAGATAACACCCCCCCATTACGTCATGCTTCAGAAAGGTGAAAAAGGGTCCGTTTTCAAATGTTTTATTTTTGAACGTCAGTTCACATTTGTAGGTAGATCATCAGTTTAAGAGCTAAAATTAGCATGTTTAAAGTGATTTTCATGCTTCCAGGGGCCCGGGAAGTGAATTAAATACCATTTGGAGGCATTTAATGTTCAAACAAAAACAGGTGATTTTTGACAAAAGAAATAACACCCCCCATTACGTCATGCTTCAGAAAGGTGAAAAATGGTCCATTTTCAAATGTTTTATTTTTGAACGTCAGTTCACATTTGTAGGTAGATCATCAGTTTAAGAGCTAAAATTAGCATGTTTAAAGTGATTTTCATGCTTCCAGGGGCCTGGAAGTGAATTAAATACCATTTGGAGGCATTTAATGTTCAAGCAAAAACAGGTGATTTTTGTCAAAAGAGATAACACCCCCCATTACGTCATGCTTCAGAAAGGTGAAGAATGGTCCGTTTTCAAATGTTTTATTTTTGAACGTCAGTTCACATTTGTAGGTAGATCATCAGTTTTAGAGCTAAAATTTGCATGTTTAAAGCGATTGTCATGCTTCCAGGGGCCCGGGAAGTGAATTAAATACCATTTGGAGGCATTTAATGTTCAAGCAAAAACAGGTGATTTTTGACAAAAGAGATAACACCCCCCCATTACGTCATGCTTCAGAAAGGTGAAAAATGGTCCGTTTTCAAATGTTTTATTTTTGAACGTCAGTTCACATTTGTAGGTAGATCATCAGTTTTAGAGCTAAAATTAGCATGTTTAAAGTGATTTTCATCCTTCCAGGGGCCCGGGAAGTGAATTAAATACCATTTGGAGGCATTTAATGTTCAAACAAAAACAGGTGATTTTTGACAAAAGAAATAACACCCCCATTACGTCATGCTTCAGAAAGGTGAAAAATGGTCAGTTTTCAAATGTTTTATTTTTGAACGTCAGTTCACATTTGTAGGTAGATCATCAGTTTAAGAGCTAAAATTAGCATGTTTAAAGTGATTTTCATGCTTCCAGGGGCCCGGGAAATGAATTAAATACCATTTGGAGGCATTTAATGTTCTAGCAAAAACAGGTGATTTTTGACAAACGAGATAACACCCCCCCATTACGTCATGCTTCAGAAATGTGAAAAAAGGTCAGTTTTCAAATGTTTTATTTTTCAACGTCAGTTCACATTTGTAGGTAGATCATCAGTTTTAGAGCTAAAATTAGCATGTTTAAAGTGATTTTCATGCTTCCAGGGGCCCGGGAAGTGAATTAAATACCATTTGGAGGCATTTAATGTTCAAGCAAAAACAGGTGATTTTTGACAAAAGAGATAACACCCCCCCATTACGTCATGCTTCAGAAAGGTGAAAAATGGTCAGTTTTCAAATGTTTTATTTTTGAACGTCATTTCACATTTGTAGGTAGATCGTCAGTTTTAGAGCTAAAATTTGCATGTTTAAAGCGATTTTCATGCTTCCAGGTGCCCGGGAAGTGAATTAAATACCATTTGGAGGCATTTAATGTTCAAGCAAAAACAGGTGATTTTTGACAAAAGAGATAACACCCCCCCCCATTACGTCATGCTTCAGAAAAGTGAAAAATGGTCCGTTTTCAAATGTTTTATTTTTGAACGTCAGTTCACATTTGTAGGTAGATCATCAGTTTTAGAGCTAAAATTTGCATGTTTAAAGTGATTTTCATCCTTCCAGGGGCCCGGGAAGTGAATTAAATACCATTTGGAGGCATTTAATGTTCAAACAAAAACAGGTGATTTTTGACAAAAGAAATAACACCCCCCATTACGTCATGCTTCAGAAAGGTGAAAAATTGTCAGTTTTCAAATGTTTTATTTTTGAACGTCAGTTCACATTTGTAGGTAGATCATCAGTTTAAGAGCTAAAATTAGCATGTTTAAAGTGATTTTCATGCTTCCAGGGGCCCGGGAAGTGAATTAAATACCATTTGGAGGCATTTAAAGTTCTAGCAAAAACAGGTGATTTTTGACAAACGAGATAACACCCCCCCATTACGTCATGCTTCAGAAATGTGAAAAAAGGTCCGTTTTCAAATGTTTTATTTTTCAACGTCAGTTCACATTTGTAGGTAGATCATCAGTTTTAGAGCTAAACTTAGCATGTTTAAAGTGATTTTCATGCTTCCAGGGGCCCGGGAAGTGAATTAAATACCATTTGGAGGCATTTAATGTTCAAGCAAAAACAGGTGATTTTTGACAAAAGAGATAACACCCCCCATTACGTCATGCTTCAGAAAGGTGAAGAATGGTCCGTTTTCAAATGTTGTATTTTTGAACGTCAGTTCACATTTGTAGGTAGATCGTCAGTTTTAGAGCTAAAATTTGCATGTTGAAAGTGATTTTCATGCTTCCAGGGGCCCGGGAAGTGAATTAAATACCATTTGGAGGCATTTAATGTTCAAGCAAAAACAGGTGATTTTTGACAAAAGAGATAACACCCCCCCATTACGTCATGCTTCAGAAAGGTGAAAAATGGTCAGTTTTCAAATGTTTTATTTTTGAGCGTCAGTTCACATTTGTAGGTAGATCATCAGTTTAAGAGCTAAAATTAGCATGTTTAAAGTGATTTTCATGCTTTCAGGGGCCCGGGAAGTGAATTAAATACCATTTGGAGGCATTTAATGTTCAAGCAAAAACAGGTGATTTTTGACAAAAGAGATAACACCCCCCCATTACGTCATGCTTCAGAAAGGTGAACAATGGTCCGTTTTCAAATGTTTTATTTTTGAACGTCAGTTCACATTTGTAGGTAGATCATCAGTTTTAGAGCTAAAATTTGCATGTTTAAAGCGATTTTCATGCTTCCAGGGGCCCGGGAAGTGAATTAAATACCATTTGGAGGCATTTAATGTTCAAGCAAAAACAGGTGATTTTTGACAAAAGAGATAACACCCCCCCATTACGTCATGCTTCAGAAAGGTGAAAAATGGTCCGTTTTCAAATGTTTTATTTTTGAACGTCAGTTCACATTTGTAGGTAGATCATCAGTTTTAGAGCTAAAATTAGCATGTTTAAAGTGATTTTCATCCTTCCAGGGGCCCGGGAAGTGAATTAAATACCATTTGGAGGAATTTAATGTTCAAACAAAAACAGGTGATTTTTGACAAAAGAAATAACACCCCCATTACGTCATGCTTCAGAAAGGTGAAAAATGGTCAGTTTTCAAATGTTTTATTTTTGAACGTCAGTTCACATTTGTAGGTAGATCATCAGTTTAAGAGCTAAAATTAGCATGTTGAAAGTGATTTTCATGCTTCCAGGGGCCCGGGAATTGAATTAAATACCATTTGGAGGCATTTAATGTTCAAGCAAAAACAGGTGATTTTTGACAAAAGAGATAACACCCCCCCATTACGTCATGCTTCAGAAAGGTGAAAAATGGTCAGTTTTCAAATGTTTTATTTTTGAACGTCATTTCACATTTGTAGGTAGATCGTCAGTTTTAGAGCTAAAATTTGCATGTTTAAAGCGATTTTCATGCTTCCAGGTGCCCGGGAAGTGAATTAAATACCATTTGGAGGCATTTAATGTTCAAGCAAAAACAGGTGATTTTTGACAAAAGAGATAACACCCCCCCCCATTACGTCATGCTTCAGAAAAGTGAAAAATGGTCCGTTTTCAAATGTTTTATTTTTGAACGTCAGTTCACATTTGTAGGTAGATCATCAGTTTTAGAGCTAAAATTAGCATGTTTAAAGTGATTTTCATCCTTCCAGGGGCCCGGGAAGTGAATTAAATACCATTTGGAGGCATTTAATGTTCAAACAAAAACAGGTGATTTTTGAAAAAAGAAATAACACCCCCCATTACGTCATGCTTCAGAAAGGTGAAAAATTGTCCGTTTTCAAATGTTTTATTTTTGAACGTCAGTTCACATTTGTAGGTAGATCATCAGTTTAAGAGCTAAAATTAGCATGTTTAAAGTGATTTTCATGCTTCCAGGGGCCCGGGAAGTGAATTAAATACCATTTGGAGGCATTTAAAGTTCTAGCAAAAACAGGTGATTTTTGACAAACGAGATAACACCCCCCCATTACGTCATGCTTCAGAAATGTGAAAAAAGGTCCGTTTTCAAATGTTTTATTTTTCAACGTCAGTTCACATTTGTAGGTAGATCATCAGTTTTAGAGCTAAACTTAGCATGTTTAAAGTGATTTTCATGCTTCCAGGGGCCCGGGAAGTGAATTAAATACCATTTGGAGGCATTTAATGTTCAAGCAAAAACAGGTGATTTTTGACAAAAGAGATAACACCCCCCATTACGTCATGCTTCAGAAAGGTGAAGAATGGTCCGTTTTCAAATGTTTTATTTTTGAACGTCAGTTCACATTTGTAGGTAGATCGTCAGTTTTAGAGCTAAAATTTGCATGTTGAAAGTGATTTTCATGCTTCCAGGGGCCCGGGAAGTGAATTAAATACCATTTGGAGGCATTTAATGTTCAAGCAAAAACAGGTGATTTTTGACAAAAGAGATAACACCCCCCCATTACGTCATGCTTCAGAAAGGTGAAAAATGGTCAGTTTTCAAATGTTTTATTTTTGAACGTCAGTTCACATTTGTAGGTAGATCATCAGTTTAAGAGCTAAAATTAACATGTTTAAAGTGATTTTCATGCTTCCAGGGGCCCGGGAAGTGAATTAAATACAATTTGGAGGCATTTAATGTTCAAGCAAAAACAGGTGATTTTTGACAAAAGAGATAACACCCCCCCATTACGTCATGCTTCAGAAAGGTGAAAAATGGTCCGTTTTCAAATGTTTTATTTTTGAACGTCAGTTCACATTTGTAGGTAGATCATCAGTTTTAGAGCTAAAATTTGCATGTTTAAAGTGATTTTCATGCTTCCAGGGGCCCGGGAAGTGAATTAAATACCATTCGGAGGTATTTAATGTTCAAGCAAAAACAGGTGATTTTTGACAAAAGAGATAACACCCCCCCATTACGTCATGCTTCAGAAATGTGAAAAAAGATCCGTTTTCAAATGTTTTATTTTTCAACGTCAGTCACATTTGTAGGTAGATCGTCAGTTTTAGAGCTAAAATTTGCATGTTGAAAGTGATTTTCATGCTTCCAGGGGCCCGGGAAGTGAATTAAATACCATTTGGAGGCATTTAATGTTCAAGCAAAAACAGGTGATTTTTGACAAAAGAGATAACACCCCCCCATTACGTCATGCTTCAGAAAGGTGAAGAATGGTCCATTTTCAAATGTTTTATTTTTGGAATCAGTTCACATTTGTAGGTAGATCGTCAGTTTTAGAGCTAAAATTTGCATGTTGAAAGTGATTTTCATGCTTCCAGGGGCCCGGGAAGTGAATTAAATACCATTTGGAGGCATTGAATGTTAAAGCAAAAACAGGTGATTTTTGACAAAAGAGATAACACCCCCCCCATTACGTCATGCTGCAGAAAGGTGAAAAATGGTCCGTTTTCAAATGTTTTATTTTTTAACGTCAGTTCACATTTGTAGGTAGATCATCAGTTTTAGAGCTAAAATTAGCATGTTTAAAGTGATTTTCATGCTTCCAGGGGCCCGGGAAGTGAATTAAATACCATTTGGAGGCATTTAATGTTCAAGCAAAAATAGGTGATTTTTGACAAAAGAGATAACACCCCCCCATTACGTCATGCTTCAGAAAGGTGAAGAATGGTCCGTTTTCAAATGTTTTATTTTTGAACGTCAGTTCACATTTGTAGGTAGATCGTCAGTTTCAGAGCTAAAATTTGCATGTTGAAAGTGATTTTCATGCTTCCAGGGGCCCGGGAAGTGAATTAAATACCATTTGGAGGCATTTAATGTTCAAGCAAAAATAGGTGATTTTTGACAAAAGAGATAACACCCCCCCATTACGTCATGCTTCAGAAAGGTGAAAAATGGTCAGTTTTCAAATGTTTTATTTTTGAACGTCAGTTCACATTTGTAGGTAGATCATCAGTTTTAGAGCTAAAATTTGCATGTTTAAAGCGATTTTCATGCTTCCAGGGGCCCGGGAAGTGAATTAAATACCATTTGGAGGCATTTAATGTTCAAGCAAAAACAGGTGATTTTTGACAAAAGAGATAACACCCCCCCATTACGTCATGCTTCAGAAAGGTGAAAAATGGTCCGTTTTCAAATGTTTTATTTTTGAACGTCAGTTCACATTTGTAGGTAGATCATCAGTTTTAGAGCTAAAATTAGCATGTTTAAAGTGATTTTCATCCTTCCAGGGGCCCGGGAAGTGAATTAAATACCATTTGGAGGCATTTAATGTTCAAACAAAAACAGGTGATTTTTGACAAAAGAAATAACACCCCCCATTACGTCATGCTTCAGAAAGGTGAAAAAGGGTCCGTTTTCAAATGTTTTATTTTTGAACGTCAGTTCACATTTGTAGGTAGATCATCAGTTTAAGAGCTAAAATTAGCATGTTTAAAGTGATTTTCATGCTTCCAGGGGCCCGGGAAGTGAATTAAATACCATTTGGAGGCATTTAATGTTCAAGCAAAAACAGGTGATTTTTGACAAACGAGATAACACCCCCCCATTACGTCATGCTTCAGAAAGGTGAAGAATGGTCCATTTTCAAATGTTTTATTTTTGAACGTCAGTTCACATTTGTAGGTAGATCGTCAGTTTTAGAGCTAAAATTTGCATGTTGAAAGTGATTTTCATGCTTCCAGGGGCCCGGGAAGTGAATTAAATACCATTTGGAGGCATTTAATGTTCAAGCAAAAACAGTTGATTTTTGACAAAAGAGATAACACCCCCCCATTACGTCATGCTTCAGAAAGGTGAAGAATGGTCCGTTTTCAAATGTTTTATTTTTGAACGTCAGTTCACATTTGTAGGTAGATCGTCAGTTTTAGAGCTAAAATTTGCATGTTGAAAGTGATTTTCATGCTTCCAGGGGCCCGGGAAGTGAATTAAATACCATTTGGAGGCATTTAATGTTCAAGCAAAAACAGGTGATTTTTGACAAACAAGATAACACCCCCCCATTACGTCATGCTTCAGAAAGGTGAAGAATGGTCCGTTTTCAAATGTTTTATTTTTGAACGTCAGTTCACATTTGTAGGTAGATCGTCAGTTTTAGAGCTAAAATGTGCATGTTGAAAGTGATTTTCATGCTTCCAGGGGCCCGGGAAGTGAATTAAATACCATTTGGAGGCATTTAATGTTCAAGCAAAAACAGGTGATTTTTGACAAAAGAGATAACACCCCCGAATTACGTCATGCTTCAGAAAGGTGAAAAATGGTCCGTTTTCAAATGTTTTATTTTTGAACATCAGTTCACATTTGTAGGTAGATCATCAGTTTAAGAGCTAAAATTAGCATGTTTAAAGTGATTTTCATGCTTCCAGGGGCCCGGGAAGTGAATTAAATACCATTTGGAGGCATTTAATGTTCAAGCAAAAACAGGTGATTTTTGACAAAAGAGATAACACCCCCCCCCCCATTACGTCATGCTTCAGAAAGGTGAAAAATGGTCCGTTTTCAAATGTTTTATTTTTGAACGTCTGTTCACATTTGTAGGTAGATCATCAGTTTTAGAGCTAAAATTTGCATGTTGAAAGTGATTTTCATGCTTCCAGGGGCCCGGGTAGTGAACTAAATACCATTTGGAGGCATTTAATGTTCAAGCAAAAACAGGTGATTTTTGACAAAAGAGATAACACCCCCCCATTACGTCATGCTTCAGAAAGGTGACAAATGGTCCGTTTTCAAATGTTTTATTTTTGAACGTCAGTTCACATTTGTAGGTAGATCATCAGTTTAAGAGCTAAAATTAGCATGTTTAAAGTGATTTTCATGCTTCCAGGGGCCCGGGAAGTGAATTAAATACCATTTGGAGGCATTTAATGTTCAAGCAAAAACAGGTGATTTTTGACAAAAGAGATAACACCCCCCCATTACGTCATGCTTCAGAAAGGTGAAGAATGGTCCGTTTTCAAATGTTTTATTTTTGAACGTCAGTTCACATTTGTAGGTAGATCGTCAGTTTTAGAGCTAAAATTTGCATGTTGAAAGTGATTTTCATGCTTCCAGGGGCCCGGGAAGTGAATTAAATACCATTTGGAGGCATTTAATGTTCAAGCAAAAACAGGTGATTTTTGACAAATGAGATAACACCCCCCCATTACGTCATGCTTCAGAAAGGTGAAAAAGGGTCCGTTTTCAAATGTTTTATTTTGAACGTCAGTTCACATTTGTAGGTAGATCATCAGTTTAAGAGCTAAAATTAGCATGTTTAAAGTGATTTTCATGCTTCCAGGGGCCCGGGAAGTGAATTAAATACCATTTGGAGGCATTTAATGTTCAAGCAAAAACAGGTGATTTTTGACAAATGAGATAACACCCCCCCATTACGTCATGCTTCAGAAAGGTGAAAAAGGGTCCGTTTTCAAATGTTTTATTTTTGAACGTCAGTTCACATTTGTAGGTAGATCATCAGTTTAAGAGCTAAAATTAGCATGTTTAAAGTGATTTTCATGCTTCCAGGGGCCCGGGAAGTGAATTAAATACCATTTGGAGGCATTTAATGTTCAAACAAAAACAGGTGATTTTTGACAAAAGAAATAACACCCCCCATTACGTCATGCTTCAGAAAGGTGAAAAATGGTCCATTTTCAAATGTTTTATTTTTGAACGTCAGTTCACATTTGTAGGTAGATCATCAGTTTAAGAGCTAAAATTAGCATGTTTAAAGTGATTTTCATGCTTCCAGGGGCCCGGGTAGTGAATTAAATACCATTTGGAGGCATTTAATGTTCAAGCAAAAACAGGTGATTTTTGACAAACGAGATAACACCCCCCCATTACGTCATGCTTCAGAAATGTGAAAAAAGGTCCGTTTTAAAATGTTTTATTTTTGAACGTCAGTTCACATTTGTAGGTAGATCGTCAGTTTTAGAGCTAAAATTTGCATGTTGAAAGTGATTTTCATGCTTCCAGGGGCCCGGGAAGTGAATTAAATACCATTTGGAGGCATTTAATGTTCAAGCAAAAACAGGTGATTTTTGACAAATGAGATAACACCCCCCCATTACGTCATGCTTCAGAAAGGTGAAAAAGGGTCCGTTTTCAAATGTTTTATTTTTGAACGTCAGTTCACATTTGTAGGTAGATCATCAGTTTAAGAGCTAAAATTAGCATGTTTAAAGTGATTTTCATGCTTCCAGGGGCCCGGGAAGTGAATTAAATACCATTTGGAGGCATTTAATGTTCAAACAAAAACAGGTGATTTTTGACAAAAGAAATAACACCCCCCATTACGTCATGCTTCAGAAAGGTGAAAAATGGTCCATTTTCAAATGTTTTATTTTTGAACGTCAGTTCACATTTGTAGGTAGATCATCAGTTTAAGAGCTAAAATTAGCATGTTTAAAGTGATTTTCATGCTTCCAGGGGCCTGGAAGTGAATTAAATACCATTTGGAGGCATTTAATGTTCAAGCAAAAACAGGTGATTTTTGTCAAAAGAGATAACACCCCCCATTACGTCATGCTTCAGAAAGGTGAAGAATGGTCCGTTTTCAAATGTTTTATTTTTGAACGTCAGTTCACATTTGTAGGTAGATCATCAGTTTTAGAGCTAAAATTTGCATGTTTAAAGCGATTGTCATGCTTCCAGGGGCCCGGGAAGTGAATTAAATACCATTTGGAGGCATTTAATGTTCAAGCAAAAACAGGTGATTTTTGACAAAAGAGATAACACCCCCCCATTACGTCATGCTTCAGAAAGGTGAAAAATGGTCCGTTTTCAAATGTTTTATTTTTGAACGTCAGTTCACATTTGTAGGTAGATCATCAGTTTTAGAGCTAAAATTAGCATGTTTAAAGTGATTTTCATCCTTCCAGGGGCCCGGGAAGTGAATTAAATACCATTTGGAGGCATTTAATGTTCAAACAAAAACAGGTGATTTTTGACAAAAGAAATAACACCCCCATTACGTCATGCTTCAGAAAGGTGAAAAATGGTCAGTTTTCAAATGTTTTATTTTTGAACGTCAGTTCACATTTGTAGGTAGATCATCAGTTTAAGAGCTAAAATTAGCATGTTTAAAGTGATTTTCATGCTTCCAGGGGCCCGGGAAATGAATTAAATACCATTTGGAGGCATTTAATGTTCTAGCAAAAACAGGTGATTTTTGACAAACGAGATAACACCCCCCCATTACGTCATGCTTCAGAAATGTGAAAAAAGGTCAGTTTTCAAATGTTTTATTTTTCAACGTCAGTTCACATTTGTAGGTAGATCATCAGTTTTAGAGCTAAAATTAGCATGTTTAAAGTGATTTTCATGCTTCCAGGGGCCCGGGAAGTGAATTAAATACCATTTGGAGGCATTTAATGTTCAAGCAAAAACAGGTGATTTTTGACAAAAGAGATAACACCCCCCCATTACGTCATGCTTCAGAAAGGTGAAAAATGGTCAGTTTTCAAATGTTTTATTTTTGAACGTCATTTCACATTTGTAGGTAGATCGTCAGTTTTAGAGCTAAAATTTGCATGTTTAAAGCGATTTTCATGCTTCCAGGTGCCCGGGAAGTGAATTAAATACCATTTGGAGGCATTTAATGTTCAAGCAAAAACAGGTGATTTTTGACAAAAGAGATAACACCCCCCCCCATTACGTCATGCTTCAGAAAAGTGAAAAATGGTCCGTTTTCAAATGTTTTATTTTTGAACGTCAGTTCACATTTGTAGGTAGATCATCAGTTTTAGAGCTAAAATTTGCATGTTTAAAGTGATTTTCATCCTTCCAGGGGCCCGGGAAGTGAATTAAATACCATTTGGAGGCATTTAATGTTCAAACAAAAACAGGTGATTTTTGACAAAAGAAATAACACCCCCCATTACGTCATGCTTCAGAAAGGTGAAAAATTGTCAGTTTTCAAATGTTTTATTTTTGAACGTCAGTTCACATTTGTAGGTAGATCATCAGTTTAAGAGCTAAAATTAGCATGTTTAAAGTGATTTTCATGCTTCCAGGGGCCCGGGAAGTGAATTAAATACCATTTGGAGGCATTTAAAGTTCTAGCAAAAACAGGTGATTTTTGACAAACGAGATAACACCCCCCCATTACGTCATGCTTCAGAAATGTGAAAAAAGGTCCGTTTTCAAATGTTTTATTTTTCAACGTCAGTTCACATTTGTAGGTAGATCATCAGTTTTAGAGCTAAACTTAGCATGTTTAAAGTGATTTTCATGCTTCCAGGGGCCCGGGAAGTGAATTAAATACCATTTGGAGGCATTTAATGTTCAAGCAAAAACAGGTGATTTTTGACAAAAGAGATAACACCCCCCATTACGTCATGCTTCAGAAAGGTGAAGAATGGTCCGTTTTCAAATGTTGTATTTTTGAACGTCAGTTCACATTTGTAGGTAGATCGTCAGTTTTAGAGCTAAAATTTGCATGTTGAAAGTGATTTTCATGCTTCCAGGGGCCCGGGAAGTGAATTAAATACCATTTGGAGGCATTTAATGTTCAAGCAAAAACAGGTGATTTTTGACAAAAGAGATAACACCCCCCCATTACGTCATGCTTCAGAAAGGTGAAAAATGGTCAGTTTTCAAATGTTTTATTTTTGAGCGTCAGTTCACATTTGTAGGTAGATCATCAGTTTAAGAGCTAAAATTAGCATGTTTAAAGTGATTTTCATGCTTTCAGGGGCCCGGGAAGTGAATTAAATACCATTTGGAGGCATTTAATGTTCAAGCAAAAACAGGTGATTTTTGACAAAAGAGATAACACCCCCCCATTACGTCATGCTTCAGAAAGGTGAACAATGGTCCGTTTTCAAATGTTTTATTTTTGAACGTCAGTTCACATTTGTAGGTAGATCATCAGTTTTAGAGCTAAAATTTGCATGTTTAAAGCGATTTTCATGCTTCCAGGGGCCCGGGAAGTGAATTAAATACCATTTGGAGGCATTTAATGTTCAAGCAAAAACAGGTGATTTTTGACAAAAGAGATAACACCCCCCCATTACGTCATGCTTCAGAAAGGTGACAAATGGTCCGTTTTCAAATGTTTTATTTTTGAACGTCAGTTCACATTTGTAGGTAGATCATCAGTTTTAGAGCTAAAATTAGCATGTTTAAAGTGATTTTCATCCTTCCAGGGGCCCGGGAAGTGAATTAAATACCATTTGGAGGAATTTAATGTTCAAACAAAAACAGGTGATTTTTGACAAAAGAAATAACACCCCCATTACGTCATGCTTCAGAAAGGTGAAAAATGGTCAGTTTTCAAATGTTTTATTTTTGAACGTCAGTTCACATTTGTAGGTAGATCATCAGTTTAAGAGCTAAAATTAGCATGTTGAAAGTGATTTTCATGCTTCCAGGGGCCCGGGAATTGAATTAAATACCATTTGGAGGCATTTAATGTTCAAGCAAAAACAGGTGATTTTTGACAAAAGAGATAACACCCCCCCATTACGTCATGCTTCAGAAAGGTGAAAAATGGTCAGTTTTCAAATGTTTTATTTTTGAACGTCATTTCACATTTGTAGGTAGATCGTCAGTTTTAGAGCTAAAATTTGCATGTTTAAAGCGATTTTCATGCTTCCAGGTGCCCGGGAAGTGAATTAAATACCATTTGGAGGCATTTAATGTTCAAGCAAAAACAGGTGATTTTTGACAAAAGAGATAACACCCCCCATTACGTCATGCTCAGAAAAGTGAAAAATGAATGGTCCGTTTTCAAATGTTTTATTTTTGAACGTCAGTTCACATTTGTAGGTAGATCATCAGTTTTAGAGCTAAAATTAGCATGTTTAAAGTGATTTTCATCCTTCCAGGGGCCCGGGAAGTGAATTAAATACCATTTGGAGGCATTTAATGTTCAAACAAAAACAGGTGATTTTTGACAAAAGAAATAACACCCCCCATTACGTCATGCTTCAGAAAGGTGAAAAATTGTCCGTTTTCAAATGTTTTATTTTTGAACGTCAGTTCACATTTGTAGGTAGATCATCAGTTTAAGAGCTAAAATTAGCATGTTTAAAGTGATTTTCATGCTTCCAGGGGCCCGGGAAGTGAATTAAATACCATTTGGAGGCATTTAAAGTTCTAGCAAAAACAGGTGATTTTTGACAAACGAGATAACACCCCCCCATTACGTCATGCTTCAGAAATGTGAAAAAAGGTCAGTTTTCAAATGTTTTATTTTTCAACGTCAGTTCACATTTGTAGGTAGATCATCAGTTTTAGAGCTAAACTTAGCATGTTTAAAGTGATTTTCATGCTTCCAGGGGCCCGGGAAGTGAATTAAATACCATTTGGAGGCATTTAATGTTCAAGCAAAAACAGGTGATTTTTGACAAAAGAGATAACACCCCCCATTACGTCATGCTTCAGAAAGGTGAAGAATGGTCCGTTTTCAAATGTTTTATTTTTGAACGTCAGTTCACATTTGTAGGTAGATCGTCAGTTTTAGAGCTAAAATTTGCATGTTGAAAGTGATTTTCATGCTTCCAGGGGCCCGGGAAGTGAATTAAATACCATTTGGAGGCATTTAATGTTCAAGCAAAAACAGGTGATTTTTGACAAAAGAGATAACACCCCCCCATTACGTCATGCTTCAGAAAGGTGAAAAATGGTCAGTTTTCAAATGTTTTATTTTTGAACGTCAGTTCACATTTGTAGGTAGATCATCAGTTTAAGAGCTAAAATTAACATGTTTAAAGTGATTTTCATGCTTCCAGGGGCCCGGGAAGTGAATTAAATACCATTTGGAGGCATTTAATGTTCAAGCAAAAACAGGTGATTTTTGACAAAAGAGATAACACCCCCCCATTACGTCATGCTTCAGAAAGGTGAAAAATGGTCCGTTTTCAAATGTTTTATTTTTGAACGTCAGTTCACATTTGTAGGTAGATCATCAGTTTTAGAGCTAAAATTTGCATGTTTAAAGTGATTTTCATGCTTCCAGGGGCCCGGGAAGTGAATTAAATACCATTCGGAGGTATTTAATGTTCAAGCAAAAACAGGTGATTTTTGACAAAAGAGATAACACCCCCCATTACGTCATGCTTCAGAAATGTGAAAAAAGATCCGTTTTCAAATGTTTTATTTTTCAACGTCAGTCACATTTGTAGGTAGATCGTCAGTTTTAGAGCTAAAATTTGCATGTTGAAAGTGATTTTCATGCTTCCAGGGGCCCGGGAAGTGAATTAAATACCATTTGGAGGCATTTAATGTTCAAGCAAAAACAGGTGATTTTTGACAAAAGAGATAACACCCCCCCATTACGTCATGCTTCAGAAAGGTGAAGAATGGTCCATTTTCAAATGTTTTATTTTTGGAATCAGTTCACATTTGTAGGTAGATCGTCAGTTTTAGAGCTAAAATTTGCATGTTGAAAGTGATTTTCATGCTTCCAGGGGCCCGGGAAGTGAATTAAATACCATTTGGAGGCATTGAATGTTAAAGCAAAAACAGGTGATTTTTGACAAAAGAGATAACACCCCCCCCATTACGTCATGCTGCAGAAAGGTGAAAAATGGTCCGTTTTCAAATGTTTTATTTTTTAACGTCAGTTCACATTTGTAGGTAGATCATCAGTTTTAGAGCTAAAATTAGCATGTTTAAAGTGATTTTCATGCTTCCAGGGGCCCGGGAAGTGAATTAAATACCATTTGGAGGCATTTAATGTTCAAGCAAAAATAGGTGATTTTTGACAAAAGAGATAACACCCCCCCATTACGTCATGCTTCAGAAAGGTGAAGAATGGTCCGTTTTCAAATGTTTTATTTTTGAACGTCAGTTCACATTTGTAGGTAGATCGTCAGTTTCAGAGCTAAAATTTGCATGTTGAAAGTGATTTTCATGCTTCCAGGGGCCCGGGAAGTGAATTAAATACCATTTGGAGGCATTTAATGTTCAAGCAAAAATAGGTGATTTTTGACAAAAGAGATAACACCCCCCCATTACGTCATGCTTCAGAAAGGTGAAAAATGGTCAGTTTTCAAATGTTTTATTTTTGAACGTCAGTTCACATTTGTAGGTAGATCATCAGTTTTAGAGCTAAAATTTGCATGTTTAAAGCGATTTTCATGCTTCCAGGGGCCCGGGAAGTGAATTAAATACCATTTGGAGGCATTTAATGTTCAAGCAAAAACAGGTGATTTTTGACAAAAGAGATAACACCCCCCCATTACGTCATGCTTCAGAAAGGTGAAAAATGGTCCGTTTTCAAATGTTTTATTTTTGAACGTCAGTTCACATTTGTAGGTAGATCATCAGTTTTAGAGCTAAAATTAGCATGTTTAAAGTGATTTTCATCCTTCCAGGGGCCCGGGAAGTGAATTAAATACCATTTGGAGGCATTTAATGTTCAAACAAAAACAGGTGATTTTTGACAAAAGAAATAACACCCCCCATTACGTCATGCTTCAGAAAGGTGAAAAAGGGTCCGTTTTCAAATGTTTTATTTTTGAACGTCAGTTCACATTTGTAGGTAGATCATCAGTTTAAGAGCTAAAATTAGCATGTTTAAAGTGATTTTCATGCTTCCAGGGGCCCGGGAAGTGAATTAAATACCATTTGGAGGCATTTAATGTTCAAGCAAAAACAGGTGATTTTTGACAAACGAGATAACACCCCCCCATTACGTCATGCTTCAGAAAGGTGAAGAATGGTCCATTTTCAAATGTTTTATTTTTGAACGTCAGTTCACATTTGTAGGTAGATCGTCAGTTTTAGAGCTAAAATTTGCATGTTGAAAGTGATTTTCATGCTTCCAGGGGCCCGGGAAGTGAATTAAATACCATTTGGAGGCATTTAATGTTCAAGCAAAAACAGTTGATTTTTGACAAAAGAGATAACACCCCCCCATTACGTCATGCTTCAGAAAGGTGAAGAATGGTCCGTTTTCAAATGTTTTATTTTTGAACGTCAGTTCACATTTGTAGGTAGATCGTCAGTTTTAGAGCTAAAATGTGCATGTTGAAAGTGATTTTCATGCTTCCAGGGGCCCGGGAAGTGAATTAAATACCATTTGGAGGCATTTAATGTTCAAGCAAAAACAGGTGATTTTTGACAAACAAGATAACACCCCCCCATTACGTCATGCTTCAGAAAGGTGAAGAATGGTCCGTTTTCAAATGTTTTATTTTTGAACGTCAGTTCACATTTGTAGGTAGATCGTCAGTTTTAGAGCTAAAATGTGCATGTTGAAAGTGATTTTCATGCTTCCAGGGGCCCGGGAAGTGAATTAAATACCATTTGGAGGCATTTAATGTTCAAGCAAAAACAGGTGATTTTTGACAAAAGAGATAACACCCCCGAATTACGTCATGCTTCAGAAAGGTGAAAAATGGTCCGTTTTCAAATGTTTTATTTTTGAACATCAGTTCACATTTGTAGGTAGATCATCAGTTTAAGAGCTAAAATTAGCATGTTTAAAGTGATTTTCATGCTTCCAGGGGCCCGGGAAGTGAATTAAATACCATTTGGAGGCATTTAATGTTCAAGCAAAAACAGGTGATTTTTGACAAAAGAGATAACACCCCCCCCCCCATTACGTCATGCTTCAGAAAGGTGAAAAATGGTCCGTTTTCAAATGTTTTATTTTTGAACGTCAGTTCACATTTGTAGGTAGATCATCAGTTTTAGAGCTAAAATTTGCATGTTGAAAGTGATTTTCATGCTTCCAGGGGCCCGGGAAGTGAACTAAATACCATTTGGAGGCATTTAATGTTCAAGCAAAAACAGGTGATTTTTGACAAAAGAGATAACACCCCCCCATTACGTCATGCTTCAGAAAGGTGACAAATGGTCCGTTTTCAAATGTTTTATTTTTGAACGTCAGTTCACATTTGTAGGTAGATCATCAGTTTAAGAGCTAAAATTAGCATGTTTAAAGTGATTTTCATGCTTCCAGGGGCCCGGGAAGTGAATTAAATACCATTTGGAGGCATTTAATGTTCAAGCAAAAACAGGTGATTTTTGACAAAAGAGATAACACCCCCCCATTACGTCATGCTTCAGAAAGGTGAAGAATGGTCCGTTTTCAAATGTTTTATTTTTGAACGTCAGTTCACATTTGTAGGTAGATCGTCAGTTTTAGAGCTAAAATTTGCATGTTGAAAGTGATTTTCATGCTTCCAGGGGCCCGGGAAGTGAATTAAATACCATTTGGAGGCATTTAATGTTCAAGCAAAAACAGGTGATTTTTGACAAATGAGATAACACCCCCCCATTACGTCATGCTTCAGAAAGGTGAAAAAGGGTCCGTTTTCAAATGTTTTATTTTGAACGTCAGTTCACATTTGTAGGTAGATCATCAGTTTAAGAGCTAAAATTAGCATGTTTAAAGTGATTTTCATGCTTCCAGGGGCCCGGGAAGTGAATTAAATACCATTTGGAGGCATTTAATGTTCAAGCAAAAACAGGTGATTTTTGACAAATGAGATAACACCCCCCCATTACGTCATGCTTCAGAAAGGTGAAAAAGGGTCCGTTTTCAAATGTTTTATTTTTGAACGTCAGTTCACATTTGTAGGTAGATCATCAGTTTAAGAGCTAAAATTAGCATGTTTAAAGTGATTTTCATGCTTCCAGGGGCCCGGGATGTGAATTAAATACCATTTGGAGGCATTTAATGTTCAAACAAAAACAGGTGATTTTTGACAAAAGAAATAACACCCCCCATTACGTCATGCTTCAGAAAGGTGAAAAATGGTCCATTTTCAAATGTTTTATTTTTGAACGTCAGTTCACATTTGTAGGTAGATCATCAGTTTAAGAGCTAAAATTAGCATGTTTAAAGTGATTTTCATGCTTCCAGGGGCCCGGGTAGTGAATTAAATACCATTTGGAGGCATTTAATGTTCAAGCAAAAACAGGTGATTTTTGACAAACGAGATAACACCCCCCCATTACGTCATGCTTCAGAAATGTGAAAAAAGGTCCGTTTTAAAATGTTTTATTTTTGAACGTCAGTTCACATTTGTAGGTAGATCGTCAGTTTTAGAGCTAAAATTTGCATGTTGAAAGTGATTTTCATGCTTCCAGGGGCCCGGGAAGTGAATTAAATACCATTTGGAGGCATTTAATGTTCAAGCAAAAACAGGTGATTTTTGACAAATGAGATAACACCCCCCCATTACGTCATGCTTCAGAAAGGTGAAAAAGGGTCCGTTTTCAAATGTTTTATTTTTGAACGTCAGTTCACATTTGTAGGTAGATCATCAGTTTAAGAGCTAAAATTAGCATGTTTAAAGTGATTTTCATGCTTCCAGGGGCCCGGGAAGTGAATTAAATACCATTTGGAGGCATTTAATGTTCAAACAAAAACAGGTGATTTTTGACAAAAGAAATAACACCCCCCATTACGTCATGCTTCAGAAAGGTGAAAAATGGTCCATTTTCAAATGTTTTATTTTTGAACGTCAGTTCACATTTGTAGGTAGATCATCAGTTTAAGAGCTAAAATTAGCATGTTTAAAGTGATTTTCATGCTTCCAGGGGCCTGGAAGTGAATTAAATACCATTTGGAGGCATTTAATGTTCAAGCAAAAACAGGTGATTTTTGTCAAAAGAGATAACACCCCCCATTACGTCATGCTTCAGAAAGGTGAAGAATGGTCCGTTTTCAAATGTTTTATTTTTGAACGTCAGTTCACATTTGTAGGTAGATCATCAGTTTTAGAGCTCAAATTTGCATGTTTAAAGCGATTTTCATGCTTCCAGGGGCCCGGGAAGTGAATTAAATACCATTTGGAGGCATTTAATGTTCAAGCAAAAACAGGTGATTTTTGACAAAAGAGATAACACCCCCCCATTACGTCATGCTTCAGAAAGGTGAAAAATGGTCCGTTTTCAAATGTTTTATTTTTGAACGTCAGTTCACATTTGTAGGTAGATCATCAGTTTTAGAGCTAAAATTAGCATGTTTAAAGTGATTTTCATCCTTCCAGGGGCCCGGGAAGTGAATTAAATACCATTTGGAGGCATTTAATGTTCAAACAAAAACAGGTGATTTTTGACAAAAGAAATAACACCCCCATTACGTCATGCTTCAGAAAGGTGAAAAATGGTCAGTTTTCAAATGTTTTATTTTTGAACGTCAGTTCACATTTGTAGGTAGATCATCAGTTTAAGAGCTAAAATTAGCATGTTTAAAGTGATTTTCATGCTTCCAGGGGCCCGGGAAATGAATTAAATACCATTTGGAGGCATTTAATGTTCTAGCAAAAACAGGTGATTTTTGACAAACGAGATAACACCCCCCCATTACGTCATGCTTCAGAAATGTGAAAAAAGGTCCGTTTTCAAATGTTTTATTTTTCAACGTCAGTTCACATTTGTAGGTAGATCATCAGTTTCAGAGCTAAAATTAGCATGTTTAAAGTGATTTTCATGCTTCCAGGGGCCCGGGAAGTGAATTAAATACCATTTGGAGGCATTTAATGTTCAAGCAAAAACAGGTGATTTTTGACAAAAGAGATAACACCCCCCATTACGTCATGCTTCAGAAAGGTGAAGAATGGTCCGTTTTCAAATGTTTTATTTTTGAACGTCAGTTCACATTTGTAGGTAGATCGTCAGTTTTAGAGCTAAAATTTGCATGTTGAAAGTGATTTTCATGCTTCCAGGGGCTCGGGAATTGAATTAAATACCATTTGGAGGCATTTAATGTTCAAGCAAAAACAGGTGATTTTTGACAAAAGAGATAACACCCCCCCATTACGTCATGCTTCAGAAAGGTGACAAATGGTCCGTTTTCAAATGTTTTATTTTTGAACGTCAGTTCACATTTGTAGGTAGATCATCAGTTTAAGAGCTAAAATTAGCATGTTTAAAGTGATTTTCATGCTTCCAGGGGCCCGGGAAGTGAATTAAATACCATTTGGAGGCATTTAATGTTCAAGCAAAAACATTTGATTTTTGACAAAAGAGATAACACCCCCCCATTACGTCATGCTTCAGAAAGGTGAAGAATGGTCCGTTTTCAAATGTTTTATTTTTGAACGTCAGTTCACATTTGTAGGTAGATCGTCAGTTTTAGAGCTAAAATTTGCATGTTGAAAGTGATTTTCATGCTTCCAGGGGCCCGGGAAGTGAATTAAATACCATTTGGAGGCATTTAATGTTCAAGCAAAAACAGGTGATTTTTGACAAACGAGATAACACCCCCCCATTACGTCATGCTTCAGAAAGGTGAAAAAGGGTCCATTTTCAAATGTTTTATTTTTGAACGTCAGTTCACATTTGTAGGTAGATCATCAGTTTTAGAGCTAAAATTAGCATGTTTAAAGTGATTTTCATCCTTCCAGGGGCCCGGGAAGTGAATTAAATACCATTTGGAGGCATTTAATGTTCAAACAAAAACAGGTGATTTTTGACAAAAGAAATAACACCCCCCATTACGTCATGCTTCAGAAAGGTGAAAAAGGGTCCGTTTTCAAATGTTTTATTTTTGAACGTCAGTTCACATTTGTAGGTAGATCATCAGTTTAAGAGCTAAAATTAGCATGTTTAAAGTGATTTTCATGCTTCCAGGGGCCCGGGAAGTGAATTAAATACCATTTGGAGGCATTTAATGTTCAAGCAAAAACAGGTGATTTTTGACAAACTAGATAACACCCCCCCATTACGTCATGCTTCAGAAAGGTGAAGAATGGTCCGTTTTCAAATGTTTTATTTTTGAACGTCAGTTCACATTTGTAGGTAGATCGTCAGTTTTAGAGCTAAAATTTGCATGTTGAAAGTGATTTTCATGCTTCCAGGGGCCCGGGAAGTGAATTAAATACCATTTGGAGGCATTTAATGTTCAAGCAAAAACAGTTGATTTTTGACAAAAGAGATAACACCCCCCATTACGTCATGCTTCAGAAAGGTGAAGAATGGTCCGTTTTCAAATGTTTTATTTTTGAACGTCAGTTCACATTTGTAGGTAGATCGTCAGTTTTAGAGCTAAAATTTGCATGTTGAAAGTGATTTTCATGCTTCCAGGGGCCCGGGAAGTGAATTAAATACCATTTGGAGGCATTTAATGTTCAAGCAAAAACAGGTGATTTTTGACAAACGAGATAACACCCCTCCCATTACGTCATGCTTCAGAAAGGTGAAGAATGGTCCCTTTTCAAATGTTTTATTTTTGAACGTCAGTTCACATTTGTAGGTAGATCGTCAGTTTTAGAGCTAAAATGTGCATGTTGAAAGTGATTTTCATGCTTCCAGGGGCCCGGGAAGTGAATTAAATACCATTTGGAGGCATTTAATGTTCAAGCAAAAACAGGTGATTTTTGACAAAAGAGATAACACCCCCGAATTACGTCATGCTTCAGAAAGGTGAAAAATGGTCCGTTTTCAAATGTTTTATTTTTGAACGTCAGTTCACATTTGTAGGTAGATCATCAGTTTAAGAGCTAAAATTAGCATGTTTAAAGTGATTTTCATGCTTCCAGGGGCCCGGGAAGTGAATTAAATACCATTTGGAGGCATTTAATGTTCAAGCAAAAACAGGTGATTTTTGACAAAAGAGATAACACCCCCCCATTACGTCATGCTTCAGAAAGGTGAAGAATGGTCCGTTTTCAAATGTTTTATTTTTGAACGTCAGTTCACATTTGTAGGTAGATCGTCAGTTTTACAGCTAAAATTTGCATGTTGAAAGTGATTTTCATGCTTCCAGGGGCCCGGGAAGTGAATTAAATACCATTTGGAGGCATTTAATGTTCAAGCAAAAACAGGTGATTTTTGACAAAAGAGATAACACCCCCCATTACGTCATGCTTCAGAAAGGTGAAGAATGGTCCGTTTTCAAATGTTTTATTTTTGAACGTCAGTTCACATTTGTAGGTAGATCATCAGTTTAAGAGCTAAAATTAGCATGTTTAAAGTGATTTTCATGCTTCCAGGGGCCCGGGAAATGAATTAAATACCATTTGGAGGCATTTAATGTTCTAGCAAAAACAGGTGGTTTTTGACAAACGAGATAACACCCCCCATTACGTCATGCTTCAGAAATGTGAAAAAAGGTCCGTTTTCAAATGTTTTATTTTTCAACGTCAGTTCACATTTGTAGGTAGATCATCAGTTTCAGAGCTAAAATTAGCATGTTTAAAGTGATTTTCATGCTTCCAGGGGCCCGGGAAGTGAATTAAATACCATTTGGAGGCATTTAATGTTCAAGCAAAAACAGGTGATTTTTGACAAAAGAGATAACACCCCCCATTACGTCATGCTTCAGAAAGGTGAAGAATGGTCCGTTTTCAAATGTTTTATTTTTGAACGTCAGTTCACATTTGTAGGTAGATCGTCAGTTTTAGAGCTAAAATTTGCATGTTGAAAGTGATTTTCATGCTTCCAGGGGCTCGGGAATTGAATTAAATACCATTTGGAGGCATTTAATGTTCAAGCAAAAACAGGTGATTTTTGACAAAAGAGATAACACCCCCCCATTACGTCATGCTTCAGAAAGGTGACAAATGGTCCGTTTTCAAATGTTTTATTTTTGAACGTCAGTTCACATTTGTAGGTAGATCATCAGTTTAAGAGCTAAAATTAGCATGTTTAAAGTGATTTTCATGCTTCCAGGGGCCCGGGAAGTGAATTAAATACCATTTGGAGGCATTTAATGTTCAAGCAAAAACAGGTGATTTTTGACAAAAGAGATAACACCCCCCCATTACGTCATGCTTCAGAAAGGTGAAGAATGGTCCGTTTTCAAATGTTTTATTTTTGAACGTCAGTTCACATTTGTAGGTAGATCGTCAGTTTTAGAGCTAAAATTTGCATGTTGAAAGTGATTTTCATGCTTCCAGGGGCCCGGGAAGTGAATTAAATACCATTTGGAGGCATTTAATGTTCAAGCAAAAACAGGTGATTTTTGACAAACGAGATAACACCCCCCCATTACGTCATGCTTCAGAAAGGTGAAAAAGGGTCCATTTTCAAATGTTTTATTTTTGAACGTCAGTTCACATTTGTAGGTAGATCATCAGTTTAAGAGCTAAAATTAGCATGTTGAAAGTGATTTTCATGCTTCCAGGGGCCCGGGAAGTGAATTAAATACCATTTGGAGGCATTTAATGTTCAAGCAAAAACAGGTGATTTTTGACAAAAGAGATAACACCCCCCCCCCATTACGTCATGCTTCAGAAAGGTGAAGAATGGTCCATTTTCAAATGTTTTATTTTTGGAATCAGTTCACATTTGTAGGTAGATCGTCAGTTTTAGAGCTAAAATTTGCATGTTGAAAGTGATTTTCATGCTTCCCGGGGCCCGGGAAGTGAATTAAATACCATTTGGAGGCATTTAATGTACAAGCAAAAACAGTTGATTTTTGACAAAAGAGATAACACCCCCCCATTACGTCATTGTTCAGAAAGGTGAAAAATGGTCAGTTTACAAATGTTTTATTTTTGAACGTCAGTTCACATTTGGAGGTAGATCATCAGTTTTAGAGCTAAAATTAGCATGTTTAAAGTGATTTTCATGCTTCCAGGGGCCCGGGAAGTGAATTAAATACCATTTGGAGGCATTTAATGTTCAAGCAAAAACAGGTGATTTTTGACAAAAGAGATAACACCCCCCATTACGTCATGCTTCAGAAAGGTGAAGAATGGTCCGTTTTCAAATGTTTTATTTTTGAACGTCAGTTCACATTTGTAGGTAGATCGTCAGTTTTAGAGCTAAAATTTGCATGTTGAAAGTGATTTTCATGCTTCCAGGGGCCCGGGAAGTGAATTAAATACCATTTGGAGGCATTTAATGTTCAAGCAAAAATAGGTGATTTTTGACAAAAGAGATAACACCCTCCCATTACGTCATGCTTCAGAAAGGTGAAAAATGGTCAGTTTTCAAATGTTTTATTTTTGAACGTCAGTTCACATTTGTAGGTAGATCATCAGTTTTAGAGCTAAAATTTGCATGTTTAAAGCGATTTTCATGCTTCCAGGGGCCCGGGAAGTGAATTAAATACCATTTGGAGGCATTTAATGTTCAAGCAAAAACAGGTGATTTTTGACAAAAGAGATAACACCCCCCCATTACGTCATGCTTCAGAAAGGTGAAAAATGGTCCGTTTTCAAATGTTTTATTTTTGAACGTCAGTTCACATTTGTAGGTAGATCATCAGTTTTAGAGCTAAAATTAGCATGTTTAAAGTGATTTTCATCCTTCCAGGGGCCCGGGAAGTGAATTAAATACCATTTGGAGGCATTTAATGTTCAAACAAAAACAGGTGATTTTTGACAAAAGAAATAACACCCCCCATTACGTCATGCTTCAGAAAGGTGAAAAAGGGTCCGTTTTCAAATGTTTTATTTTTGAACGTCAGTTCACATTTGTAGGTAGATCATCAGTTTAAGAGCTAAAATTAGCATGTTTAAAGTGATTTTCATGCTTCCAGGGGCCCGGGAAGTGAATTAAATACCATTTGGAGGCATTTAATGTTCAAGCAAAAACAGGTGATTTTTGACAAACGAGATAACACCCCCCCATTACGTCATGCTTCAGAAAGGTGAAGAATGGTCCGTTTTCAAATGTTTTATTTTTGAACGTCAGTTCACATTTGTAGGTAGATCGTCAGTTTTAGAGCTAAAATTTGCATGTTGAAAGTGATTTTCATGCTTCCAGGGGCCCGGGAAGTGAATTAAATACCATTTGGAGGCATTTAATGTTCAAGCAAAAACAGTTGATTTTTGACAAAAGAGATAACACCCCCCCATTACGTCATGCTTCAGAAAGGTGAAGAATGGTCCGTTTTCAAATGTTTTATTTTTGAACGTCAGTTCACATTTGTAGGTAGATCGTCAGTTTTAGAGCTAAAATTTGCATGTTGAAAGTGATTTTCATGCTTCCAGGGGCCCGGGAAGTGAATTAAATACCATTTGGAGGCATTTAATGTTCAAGCAAAAACAGGTGATTTTTGACAAAAGAGATAACACCCCCGAATTACGTCATGCTTCAGAAAGGTGAAAAATGGTCCGTTTTCAAATGTTTTATTTTTGAACGTCAGTTCACATTTGTAGGTAGATCATCAGTTTAAGAGCTAAAATTAGCATGTTTAAAGTGATTTTCATGCTTCCAGGGGCCCGGGAAGTGAATTAAATACCATTTGGAGGCATTTAATGTTCAAGCAAAAACAGGTGATTTTTGACAAAAGAGATAACACCCCCCCCATTACGTCATGCTTCAGAAAGGTGAAAAATGGTCCGTTTTCAAATGTTTTATTTTTGAACGTCAGTTCACATTTGTAGGTAGATCATCAGTTTTAGAGCTAAAATTTGCATGTTGAAAGTGATTTTCATGCTTCCAGGGGCCCGGGAAGTGAATTAAATACCATTTGGAGGCATTTAATGTTCAAGCAAAAACAGGTGATTTTTGACAAAAGAGATAACACCCCCCCATTACGTCATGCTTCAGAAAGGTGACAAATGGTCCGTTTTCAAATGTTTTTTTTTTGAACGTCAGTTCACATTTGTAGGTAGATCATCAGTTTAAGAGCTAAAATTAGCATGTTTAAAGTGATTTTCATGCTTCCAGGGGCCCGGGAAGTGAATTAAATACCATTTGGAGGCATTTAATGTTCAAGCAAAAACAGGTGATTTTTGACAAAAGAGATAACACCCCCCCATTACGTCATGCTTCAGAAAGGTGAAGAATGGTCCGTTTTCAAATGTTTTATTTTTGAACGTCAGTTCACATTTGTAGGTAGATCGTCAGTTTTACAGCTAAAATTTGCATGTTGAAAGTGATTTTCATGCTTCCAGGGGCCCGGGAAGTGAATTAAATACCATTTGGAGGCATTTAATGTTCAAGCAAAAACAGTTGATTTTTGACAAAAGAGATAACACCCCCCCATTACGTCATTGTTCAGAAAGGTGAAAAATGGTCCGTTTAGAAATGTTTTATTTTTGAACGTCAGTTCACATTTGTAGGTAGATCATCAGTTTTAGAGCTAAAATTAGCATGTTTTAAGTGATTTTCATGCTTCCAGGGGCCCGGGAAGTGAATTAAATACCATTTGGAGGCATTTAATGTTCAAGCAAAAACAGGTGATTTTTGACAAAAGAGATAACACCCCCCATTACGTCATGCTTCAGAAAGGTGAAAAAGGGTCCGTTTTCAAATGTTTTATTTTTGAACGTCAGTTCACATTTGTAGGTAGATCATCAGTTTAAGAGCTAAAATTAGCATGTTTAAAGTGATTTTCATGCTTCCAGGGGCCCGGGAAGTGAATTAAATACCATTTGGAGGCATTTAATGTTCAAGCAAAAACAGGTGATTTTTGACAAACGAGATAACACCCCCCCATTACGTCATGCTTCAGAAAGGTGAAGAATGGTACGTTTTCAAATGTTTTATTTTTGAACGTCAGTTCACATTTGTAGGTAGATCGTCAGTTTTAGAGCTAAAATTTGCATGTTGAAAGTGATTTTCATGCTTCCAGGGGCCCGGGAAGTGAATTAAATACCATTTGGAGGCATTTAATGTTCAAGCAAAAACAGTTGATTTTTGACAAAAGAGATAACACCCCCCCATTACGTCATGCTTCAGAAAGGTGAAGAATGGTCCGTTTTCAAATGTTTTATTTTTGAACGTCAGTTCACATTTGTAGGTAGATCGTCAGTTTTAGAGCTAAAATTTGGATGTTGAAAGTGATTTTCATGCTTCCAGGGGCCCGGGAAGTGAATTAAATACCATTTGGAGGCATTTAATGTTCAAGCAAAAACAGGTGATTTTTGACAAACGAGATAACACCCCCCCATTACGTCATGCTTCAGAAAGGTGAAGAATGGTCCGTTTTCAAATGTTTTATTTTTGAACGTCAGTTCACATTTGTAGGTAGATCGTCAGTTTTAGAGCTAAAATGTGCATGTTGAAAGTGATTTTCATGCTTCCAGGGGCCCGGGAAGTGAATTAAATACCATTTGGAGGCATTTAATGTTCAAGCAAAAACAGGTGATTTTTGACAAAAGAGATAACACCCCCGAATTACGTCATGCTTCAGAAAGGTGAAAAATGATCCGTTTTCAAATGTTTTATTTTTGAACGTCAGTTCACATTTGTAGGTAGATCATCAGTTTAAGAGCTAAAATTAGCATGTTTAAAGTGATTTTCATGCTTCCAGGGGCCCGGGACGTGAATTAAATACCATTTGGAGGCATTTAATGTTCAAGCAAAAACAGGTGATTTTTGACAAAAGAGATAACACCCCCCCCCCATTGCCTCATGCTTCAGAAAGGTGAAAAATGGTCCGTTTTCAAATGTTTTATTTTTGAACGTCAGTTCACATTTGTAGGTACATCATCAGTTTTAGAGCTAAAATTTGCATGTTGAAAGTGATTTTCATGCTTCCAGGGGCCCGGGAAGTGAATTAAATACCATTTGGAGGCATTTAATGTTCAAGCAAAAACAGGTGATTTTTGACAAAAGAGATAACACCCCTCCATTACGTCATGCTTCAGAAAGGTGACAAATGGTCCGTTTTCAAATGTTTTATTTTTGAACGTCAGTTCACATTTGTAGGTAGATCATCAGTTTAAGAGCTAAAATTAGCATGTTTAAAGTGATTTTCATGCTTCCAGGGGCCCGGGAAGTCATTTAATGTTCAAGCAAAAACAGGTGATTTTTGACAAACGAGATAACACCCCCCCATTACGTCATGCTTCAGAAAGGTGAAGAATGGTCCGTTTTCAAATGTTTTATTTTTGAACGTCAGTTCACATTTGTAGGTAGATCGTCAGTTTTAGAGCTAAAATGTGCATGTTGAAAGTGATTTTCATGCTTCCAGGGGCCCGGGAAGTGAATTAAATACCATTTGGAGGCATTTAATGTTCAAGCAAAAACAGTTGATTTTTGACAAAAGAGATAACACCCCCCCATTACGTCATTGTTCAGAAAGGTGAAAAATGGTCCGTTTAGAAATGTTTTATTTTTGAACGTCAGTTCACATTTGTAGGTAGATCATCAGTTTTAGAGCTAAAATTAGCATGTTTTAAGTGATTTTCATGCTTCCAGGGGCCCGGGAAGTGAATTAAATACCATTTGGAGGCATTTAATGTTCAAGCAAAAACAGGTGATTTTTGACAAAAGAGATAACACCCCCCATTACGTCATGCTTCAGAAAGGTGAAAAAGGGTCCGTTTTCAAATGTTTTATTTTTGAACGTCAGTTCACATTTGTAGGTAGATCATCAGTTTAAGAGCTAAAATTAGCATGTTTAAAGTGATTTTCATGCTTCCAGGGGCCCGGGAAGTGAATTAAATACCATTTGGAGGCATTTAATGTTCAAGCAAAAACAGGTGATTTTTGACAAACGAGATAACACCCCCCCATTACGTCATGCTTCAGAAAGGTGAAGAATGGTACGTTTTCAAATGTTTTATTTTTGAACGTCAGTTCACATTTGTAGGTAGATCGTCAGTTTTAGAGCTAAAATTTGCATGTTGAAAGTGATTTTCATGCTTCCAGGGGCCCGGGAAGTGAATTAAATACCATTTGGAGGCATTTAATGTTCAAGCAAAAACAGTTGATTTTTGACAAAAGAGATAACACCCCCCCATTACGTCATGCTTCAGAAAGGTGAAGAATGGTCCGTTTTCAAATGTTTTATTTTTGAACGTCAGTTCACATTTGTAGGTAGATCGTCAGTTTTAGAGCTAAAATTTGGATGTTGAAAGTGATTTTCATGCTTCCAGGGGCCCGGGAAGTGAATTAAATACCATTTGGAGGCATTTAATGTTCAAGCAAAAACAGGTGATTTTTGACAAACGAGATAACACCCCCCCATTACGTCATGCTTCAGAAAGGTGAAGAATGGTCCGTTTTCAAATGTTTTATTTTTGAACGTCAGTTCACATTTGTAGGTAGATCGTCAGTTTTAGAGCTAAAATGTGCATGTTGAAAGTGATTTTCATGCTTCCAGGGGCCCGGGAAGTGAATTAAATACCATTTGGAGGCATTTAATGTTCAAGCAAAAACAGGTGATTTTTGACAAAAGAGATAACACCCCCGAATTACGTCATGCTTCAGAAAGGTGAAAAATGGTCCGTTTTCAAATGTTTTATTTTTGAACGTCAGTTCACATTTGTAGGTAGATCATCAGTTTAAGAGCTAAAATTAGCATGTTTAAAGTGATTTTCATGCTTCCAGGGGCCCGGGACGTGAATTAAATACCATTTGGAGGCATTTAATGTTCAAGCAAAAACAGGTGATTTTTGACAAAAGAGATAACACCCCCCCCCATTGCCTCATGCTTCAGAAAGGTGAAAAATGGTCCGTTTTCAAATGTTTTATTTTTGAACGTCAGTTCACATTTGTAGGTACATCATCAGTTTTAGAGCTAAAATTTGCATGTTGAAAGTGATTTTCATGCTTCCAGGGGCCCGGGAAGTGAATTAAATACCATTTGGAGGCATTTAATGTTCAAGCAAAAACAGGTGATTTTTGACAAAAGAGATAACACCCCTCCATTACGTCATGCTTCAGAAAGGTGACAAATGGTCCGTTTTCAAATGTTTTATTTTTGAACGTCAGTTCACATTTGTAGGTAGATCATCAGTTTAAGAGCTAAAATTAGCATGTTTAAAGTGATTTTCATGCTTCCAGGGGCCCGGGAAGTCATTTAATGTTCAAGCAAAAACAGGTGATTTTTGACAAACGAGATAACACCCCCCCATTACGTCATGCTTCAGAAAGGTGAAGAATGGTCCGTTTTCAAATGTTTTATTTTTGAACGTCAGTTCACATTTGTAGGTAGATCGTCAGTTTTAGAGCTAAAATGTGCATGTTGAAAGTGATTTTCATGCTTCCAGGGGCCCGGGAAGTGAATTAAATACCATTTGGAGGCATTTAATGTTCAAGCAAAAACAGTTGATTTTTGACAAAAGAGATAACACCCCCCCATTACGTCATTGTTCAGAAAGGTGAAAAATGGTCCGTTTAGAAATGTTTTATTTTTGAACGTCAGTTCACATTTGTAGGTAGATCATCAGTTTTAGAGCTAAAATTAGCATGTTTTAAGTGATTTTCATGCTTCCAGGGGCCCGGGAAGTGAATTAAATACCATTTGGAGGCATTTAATGTTCAAGCAAAAACAGGTGATTTTTGACAAAAGAGATAACACCCCCCCATTACGTCATGCTTCAGAAAGGTGAAAAATGGTCCGTTTTCAAATGTTTTATTTTTGAACGTCAGTTCACATTTGTAGGTAGATCATCAGTTTTAGAGCTAAAATTAGCATGTTTAAAGTGATTTTCATGCTTCCAGGGGCCCGGGAAGTGAATTAAATACCATTTGGAGGCATTTAATGTTCAAGCAAAAACAGGTGATTTTTGACAAACGAGATAACACCCCCCCATTACGTCATGCTTCAGAAAGGTGAAAAAGGGTCAGTTTTCAAATGTTTTATTTTTGAACGTCAGTTCACATTTGTAGGTAGATCATCAGTTTAAGAGCTAAAATTAGCATGTTGAAAGTGATTTTCATGCTTCCAGGGGCCCGGGAAGTGAATTAAATACCATTTGGAGGCATTTAATGTTCAAGCAAAAACAGGTGATTTTTGACAAAAGAGATAACACCCCCCCATTACGTCATGCTTCAGAAAGGTGAAGAATGGTCCATTTTCAAATGTTTTATTTTTGGAATCAGTTCACATTTGTAGGTAGATCGTCAGTTTTAGAGGTAAAATTTGCATGTTGAAAGTGATTTTCATGCTTCCAGGGGCCCGGGAAGTGAATTAAATACCATTTGGAGGCATTTAATGTACAAGCAAAAACAGTTGATTTTTGACAAAAGAGATAACACCCCCCCATTACGTCATTGTTCAGAAAGGTGAAAAATGGTCAGTTTACAAATGTTTTATTTTTGAACGTCAGTTCACATTTGGAGGTAGATCATCAGTTTTAGAGCTAAAATTAGCATGTTTAAAGTGATTTTCATGCTTCCAGGGGCCCGGGAAGTGAATTAAATACCATTTGGAGGCATTTAATGTTCAAGCAAAAACAGGTGATTTTTGACAAAAGAGATAACACCCCCCATTACGTCATGCTTCAGAAAGGTGAAGAATGGTCCGTTTTCAAATGTTTTATTTTTGAACGTCAGTTCACATTTGTAGGTAGATCGTCAGTTTTAGAGCTAAAATTTGCATGTTGAAAGTGATTTTCATGCTTCCAGGGGCCCGGGAAGTGAATTAAATACCATTTGGAGGCATTTAATGGTCAAGCAAAAATAGGTGATTTTTGACAAAAGAGATAACACCCCCCCATTACGTCATGCTTCAGAAAGGTGAAAAATGGTCAGTTTTCAAATGTTTTATTTTTGAACGTCAGTTCACATTTGTAGGTAGATCATCAGTTTTAGAGCTAAAATTTGCATGTTTAAAGCGATTTTCATGCTTCCAGGGGCCCGGGAAGTGAATTAAATACCATTTGGAGGCATTTAATGTTCAAACAAAAACAGGTGATTTTTGACAAAAGAAATAACACCCCCCATTACGTCATGCTTCAGAAAGGTGAAAAAGGGTCAGTTTTCAAATGTTTTATTTTTGAACGTCAGTTCACATTTGTAGGTAGATCATCAGTTTTAGAGCTAAAATTAGCATGTTTAAAGTGATTTTCATCCTTCCAGGGGCCCGGGAAGTGAATTAAATACCATTTGGAGGCATTTAATGTTCAAACAAAAACAGGTGATTTTTGACAAAAGAAATAACACCCCCCATTACGTCATGCTTCAGAAAGGTGAAAAAGGGTCAGTTTTCAAATGTTTTATTTTTGAACGTCAGTTCACATTTGTAGGTAGATCATCAGTTTAAGAGCTAAAATTAGCATGTTTAAAGTGATTTTCATGCTTCCAGGGGCCCGGGAAGTGAATTAAATACCATTTGGAGGCATTTAATGTTCAAGCAAAAACAGGTGATTTTTGACAAACGAGATAACACCCCCCCATTACATCATGCTTCAGAAAGGTGAAGAATGGTCCGTTTTCAAATGTTTTATTTTTGAACGTCAGTTCACATTTGTAGGTAGATCGTCAGTTTTAGAGCTAAAATTTGCATGTTGAAAGTGATTTTCATGCTTCCAGGGGCCCGGGAAGTGAATTAAATACCATTTGGAGGCATTTAATGTTCAAGCAAAAACAGTTGATTTTTGACAAAAGAGATAACACCCCCCCATTACGTCATGCTTCAGAAAGGTGAAGAATGGTCCGTTTTCAAATGTTTTATTTTTGAACGTCAGTTCACATTTGTAGGTAGATCGTCAGTTTTAGAGCTAAAATTTGCCTGTTGAAAGTGATTTTCATGCTTCCAGGGGCCCGGGAAGTGAATTAAATACCATTTGGAGGCATTTAATGTTCAAGCAAAAACAGGTGATTTTTGACAAACGAGATAACACCCCCCCATTACGTCATGCTTCAGAAAGGTGAAGAATGGTCCGTTTTCAAATGTTTTATTTTTAACGTCAGTTCACATTTGTACGTAGATCGTCAGTTTTAGAGCTAAAATTTGCATGTTGAAAGTGATTTTCATGCTTCCAGGGGCCCGGGAAGTGAATTAAATACCATTTGGAGGCATTTAATGTTGAAGCAAAAACAGGTGATTTTTGACAAAAGAGATAACACCCCCCCATTACGTCATGCTTAAGAAAGGTGAAAAATGGTCCGTTTTCAAATGTTTTATTTTTGAACGTCAGTTCACATTTGTAGGTAGATCATCAGTTTTAGAGCTAAAATTAGCATGTTTAAAGTGATTTTCATGCTTCCAGGGGCCCGGGAAGTGAATTAAATACCATTTGGAGGCATTTAATGTTCAAACAAAAACAGGTGATTTTTGACAAAAGAAATAACACCCCCCATTACGTCATGCTTCAGAAAGGTGAAAAATGGTCCATTTTCAAATGTTTTATTTTTGAACGTCAGTTCACATTTGTAGGTAGATCATCAGTTTAAGAGCTAAAATTAGCATGTTTAAAGTGATTTTCATGCTTCCAGGGGCCCGGGTAGTGAATTAAATACCATTTGGAGGCATTTAATGTTCAAGCAAAAACAGGTGATTTTTGACAAACGAGATAACACCCCCCCATTACGTCATGCTTCAGAAATGTGAAAAAAGGTCCGTTTTCAAATGTTTTATTTTTCAACGTCAGTTCACATTTGTAGGTATATCATCAGTTTTAGAGCTAAAATTAGCATGTTTAAAGTGATTTTCATGCTTCCAGGGGCCTGGAAGTGAATTAAATACCATCTGGAGGCATTTAATGTTCAAGCAAAAACAGGTGATTTTTGACAAAAGAGATAACACCCCCCCATTACGTCATGCTTCAGAAAGGTGACAAATGGTCCGTTTTCAAATGTTTTATTTTTGAACGTCAGTTCACATTTGTAGGTAGATCATCAGTTTAAGAGCTAAAATTAGCATGTTTAAAGTGATTTTCATGCTTCCAGGGGCCCGGTAAGTGAATTAAATACCATTTGGAGGCATTTAATGTTCAAGCAAAAACAGGTGATTTTTGACAAAAGAGATAACACCCCCCCATTACGTCATGCTTCAGAAAGGTGAAGAATGGTCCGTTTTCAAATGTTTTATTTTTGAACGTCAGTTCACATTTGTAGGTAGATCGTCAGTTTTACAGCTAAAATTTGCATGTTGAAAGTGATTTTCATGCTTCCAGGGGCCCGGGAAGTGAATTAAATACCATTTGGAGGCATTTAATGTTCAAGCAAAAACAGTTGATTTTTGACAAAAGAGATAACACCCCCCCATTACGTCATTGTTCAGAAAGGTGAAAAATGGTCCGTTTAGAAATGTTTTATTTTTGAACGTCAGTTCACATTTGTAGGTAGATCATCAGTTTTAGAGCTAAAATTAGCATGTTTTAAGTGATTTTCATGCTTCCAGGGGCCCGGGAAGTGAATTAAATACCATTTGGAGGCATTTAATGTTCAAGCAAAAACAGGTGATTTTTGACAAAAGAGATAACACCCCCCATTACGTCATGCTTCAGAAAGGTGAAAAAGGGTCCGTTTTCAAATGTTTTATTTTTGAACGTCAGTTCACATTTGTAGGTAGATCATCAGTTTAAGAGCTAAAATTAGCATGTTTAAAGTGATTTTCATGCTTTCAGGGGCCCGGGAAGTGAATTAAATACCATTTGGAGGCATTTAATGTTCAAGCAAAAACAGGTGATTTTTGACAAACGAGATAACACCCCCCCATTACGTCATGCTTCAGAAAGGTGAAGAATGGTCCGTTTTCAAATGTTTTATTTTTGAACGTCAGTTCACATTTGTAGGTAGATCGTCAGTTTTAGAGCTAAAATTTGCATGTTGAAAGTGATTTTCATGCTTCCAGGGGCCCGGGAAGTGAATTAAATACCATTTGGAGGCATTTAATGTTCAAGCAAAAACAGTTGATTTTTGACAAAAGAGATAACACCCCCCCATTACGTCATGCTTCAGAAAGGTGAAGAATGGTCCGTTTTCAAATGTTTTATTTTTGAACGTCAGTTCACATTTGTAGGTAGATCGTCAGTTTTAGAGCTAAAATGTGCATGTTGAAAGTGATTTTCATGCTTCCAGGGGCCCGGGAAGTGAATTAAATACCATTTGGAGGCATTTAATGTTCAATCAAAAACAGGTGATTTTTGACAAAAGAGATAACACCCCCGAATTACGTCATGCTTCAGAAAGGTGAAAAATGGTCCGTTTTCAAATGTTTTATTTTTGAACGTCAGTTCACATTTGTAGGTAGATCATCAGTTTAAGAGCTAAAATTAGCATGTTTAAAGTGATTTTCATGCTTCCAGGGGCCCGGGAAGTGAATTAAATACCATTTGGAGGCATTTAATGTTCAAGCAAAAACAGGTGATTTTTGACAAAAGAGATAACACCCCCCCCATTACGTCATGCTTCAGAAAGGTGAAAAATGGTCCGTTTTCAAATGTTTTATTTTTTAACGTCAGTTCACATTTGTAGGTAGATCATCAGTTTAAGAGCTAAAATTAGCATGTTTAAAGTGATTTTCATGCTTCCAGGGGCCCGGGAAGTGAATTAAATACCATTTGGAGGCATTTAATGTTCAAGCAAAAACAGGTGATTTTTGACAAAAGAGATAACACCCCCCCATTACGTCATGCTTCAGAAAGGTGAAGAATGGTCCATTTTCAAATGTTTTATTTTTGAACGTCAGTTCACATTTGTAGGTAGATCGTCAGTTTTACAGCTAAAATTTGCATGTTGAAAGTGATTTTCATGCTTCCAGGGGCCCGGGAAGTGAATTAAATACCATTTGGAGGCATTTAATGTTCAAGCAAAAACAGTTGATTTTTGACAAAAGAGATAACACCCCCCCATTACGTCATTGTTCAGAAAGGTGAAAAATGGTCCGTTTAGAAATGTTTTATTTTTGAACGTCAGTTCACATTTGTAGGTAGATCATCAGTTTTAGAGCTAAAATTAGCATGTTTTAAGTGATTTTCATGCTTCCAGGGGCCCGGGAAGTGAATTAAATACCATTTGGAGGCATTTAATGTTCAAGCAAAAACAGGTGATTTTTGACAAAAGAGATAACACCCCCCCATTACGTCATGCTTCAGAAAGGTGAAAAATGGTCCGTTTTCAAATGTTTTATTTTTGAACGTCAGTTCACATTTGTAGGTAGATCATCAGTTTTAGAGCTAAAATTAGCATGTTTAAAGTGATTTTCATGCTTCCAGGGGCCCGGGAAGTGAATTAAATACCATTTAGAGGCATTTAATGTTCAAGCAAAAACAGGTGATTTTTGACAAAAGAGATAACACCCCCCCATTACGTCATGCTTCAGAAAGGTGAAGAATGGTCCGTTTTCAAATGTTTTTTTTTAACGTCAGTTCACATTTGTACGTAGATCGTCAGTTTTAGAGCTAAAATTTGCATGTTGAAAGTGATTTTCATGCTTCCAGGGGCCCGGGAAGTGAATTAAATACCATTTGGAGGCATTTAATGTTGAAGCAAAAACAGGTGGTTTTTGACAAAAGAGATAACACCCCCCCATTACGTCATGCTTAAGAAAGGTGAAAAATGGTCCGTTTTCAAATGTTTTATTTTTGAACGTCAGTTCACATTTGTAGGTAGATCATCAGTTTTAGAGCTAAAATTAGCATGTTTAAAGTGATTTTCATGCTTCCAGGGGCCCGGGAAGTGAATTAAATACCATTTGGAGGCATTTAATGTTCAAACAAAAACAGGTGATTTTTGACAAAAGAAATAACACCCCCCATTACGTCATGCTTCAGAAAGGTGAAAAATGGTCCATTTTCAAATGTTTTATTTTTGAACGTCAGTTCACATTTGTAGGTAGATCATCAGTTTAAGAGCTAAAATTAGCATGTTTAAAGTGATTTTCATGCTTCCAGGGGCCCGGGTAGTGAATTAAATACCATTTGGAGGCATTTAATGTTCAAGCAAAAACAGGTGATTTTTGACAAACGAGATAACACCCCCCCATTACGTCATGCTTCAGAAATGTGAAAAAAGGTCCGTTTTCAAATGTTTTATTTTTCAACGTCAGTTCACATTTGTAGGTATATCATCAGTTTTAGAGCTAAAATTAGCATGTTTAAAGTGATTTTCATGCTTCCAGGGGCCTGGAAGTTAATTAAATACCATTTGGAGGCATTTAATGTTCAAGCAAAAACAGGTGATTTTTGACAAAAGAGATAACACCCCCCCATTACGTCATGCTTCAGAAAGGTGACAAATGGTCCGTTTTCAAATGTTTTATTTTTGAACGTCAGTTCACATTTGTAGGTAGATCATCAGTTTAAGAGCTAAAATTAGCATGTTTAAAGTGATTTTCATGCTTCCAGGGGCCCGGGAAGTGAATTAAATACCATTTGGAGGCATTTAATGTTCAAGCAAAAACAGGTGATTTTTGACAAAAGAGATAACACCCCCCCATTACGTCATGCTTCAGAAAGGTGAAGAATGGTCCGTTTTCAAATGTTTTATTTTTGAACGTCAGTTCACATTTGTAGGTAGATTGTCAGTTTTACAGCTAAAATTTGCATGTTGAAAGTGATTTTCATGCTTCCAGGGGCCCGGGAAGTGAATTAAATACCATTTGGAGGCATTTAATGTTCAAGCAAAAACAGTTGATTTTTGACAAAAGAGATAACACCCCCCCATTACGTCATTGTTCAGAAAGGTGAAAAATGGTCCGTTTAGAAATGTTTTATTTTTGAACGTCAGTTCACATTTGTAGGTAGATCATCAGTTTTAGAGCTAAAATTAGCATGTTTTAAGTGATTTTCATGCTTCCAGGGGCCCGGGAAGTGAATTAAATACCATTTGGAGGCATTTAATGTTCAAGCAAAATCAGGTGATTTTTGACAAAAGAGATAACACCCCCCATTACGTCATGCTTCAGAAAGGTGAAAAAGGGTCCGTTTTCAAATGTTTTATTTTTGAACGTCAGTTCACATTTGTAGGTAGATCATCAGTTTAAGAGCTAAAATTAGCATGTTTAAAGTGATTTTCATGCTTTCAGGGGCCCGGGAAGTGAATTAAATACCATTTGGAGGCATTTAATGTTCAAGCAAAAACAGGTGATTTTTGACAAACGAGATAACACCCCCCCATTACGTCATGCTTCAGAAAGGTGAAGAATGGTCCGTTTTCAAATGTTTTATTTTTGAACGTCAGTTCACATTTGTAGGTAGATCGTCAGTTTTAGAGCTAAAATTTGCATGTTGAAAGTGATTTTCATGCTTCCAGGGGCCCGGGAAGTGAATTAAATACCATTTGGAGGCATTTAATGTTCAAGCAAAAACAGTTGATTTTTGACAAAAGAGATAACACCCCCCCATTACGTCATGCTTCAGAAAGGTGAAGAATGGTCCGTTTTCAAATGTTTTATTTTTGAACGTCAGTTCACATTTGTAGGTAGATCGTCAGTTTTAGAGCTAAAATGTGCATGTTGAAAGTGATTTTCATGCTTCCAGGGGCCCGGGAAGTGAATTAAATACCATTTGGAGGCATTTAATGTTCAATCAAAAACAGGTGATTTTTGACAAAAGAGATAACACCCCCGAATTACGTCATGCTTCAGAAAGGTGAAAAATGGTCCGTTTTCAAATGTTTTATTTTTGAACGTCAGTTCACATTTGTAGGTAGATCATCAGTTTAAGAGCTAAAATTAGCATGTTTAAAGTGATTTTCATGCTTCCAGGGGCCCGGGAAGTGAATTAAATACCATTTGGAGGCATTTAATGTTCAAGCAAAAACAGGTGATTTTTGACAAAAGAGATAACACCCCCCCCATTACGTCATGCTTCAGAAAGGTGAAAAATGGTCCGTTTTCAAATGTTTTATTTTTTAACGTCAGTTCACATTTGTAGGTAGATCATCAGTTTAAGAGCTAAAATTAGCATGTTTAAAGTGATTTTCATGCTTCCAGGGGCCCGGGAAGTGAATTAAATACCATTTGGAGGCATTTAATGTTCAAGCAAAAACAGGTGATTTTTGACAAAAGAGATAACACCCCCCCATTACGTCATGCTTCAGAAAGGTGAAGAATGGTCCATTTTCAAATGTTTTATTTTTGAACGTCAGTTCACATTTGTAGGTAGATCGTCAGTTTTACAGCTAAAATTTGCATGTTGAAAGTGATTTTCATGCTTCCAGGGGCCCGGGAAGTGAATTAAATACCATTTGGAGGCATTTAATGTTCAAGCAAAAACAGTTGATTTTTGACAAAAGAGATAACACCCCCCCATTACGTCATGCTTCAGAAAGGTGAAAAATGGTCCGTTTTCAAAGGTTTTATTTTTGAACGTCAGTTCACATTTGTAGGTAGATCATCAGTTTTAGAGCTAAAATTAGCATGTTTAAAGTGATTTTCATGCTTCCAGGGGCCCGGGAAGTGAATTAAATACCATTTAGAGGCATTTAATGTTCAAGCAAAAACAGGTGATTTTTGACAAAAGAGATAACACCCCCCCATTACGTCATGCTTCAGAAAGGTGAAGAATGGTCCGTTTTCAAATGTTTTTTTTTTAACGTCAGTTCACATTTGTACGTAGATCGTCAGTTTTAGAGCTAAAATTTGCATGTTGAAAGTGATTTTCATGCTTCCAGGGGCCCGGGAAGTGAATTAAATACCATTTGGAGGCATTTAATGTTGAAGCAAAAACAGGTGGTTTTTGACAAAAGAGATAACACCCCCCCATTACGTCATGCTTAAGAAAGGTGAAAAATGGTCCGTTTTCAAATGTTTTATTTTTGAACGTCAGTTCACATTTGTAGGTAGATCATCAGTTTTAGAGCTAAAATTAGCATGTTTAAAGTGATTTTCATGCTTCCAGGGGCCCGGGAAGTGAATTAAATACCATTTGGAGGCATTTAATGTTCAAACAAAAACAGGTGATTTTTGACAAAAGAAATAACACCCCCCATTACGTCATGCTTCAGAAAGGTGAAAAATGGTCCATTTTCAAATGTTTTATTTTTGAACGTCAGTTCACATTTGTAGGTAGATCATCAGTTTAAGAGCTAAAATTAGCATGTTTAAAGTGATTTTCATGCTTCCAGGGGCCCGGGTAGTGAATTAAATACCATTTGGAGGCATTTAATGTTCAAGCAAAAACAGGTGATTTTTGACAAACGAGATAACACCCCCCCATTACGTCATGCTTCAGAAATGTGAAAAAAGGTCCGTTTTCAAATGTTTTATTTTTCAACGTCAGTTCACATTTGTAGGTATATCATCAGTTTTAGAGCTAAAATTAGCATGTTTAAAGTGATTTTCATGCTTCCAGGGGCCTGGAAGTTAATTAAATACCATTTGGAGGCATTTAATGTTCAAGCAAAAACAGGTGATTTTTGACAAAAGAGATAACACCCCCCCATTACGTCATGCTTCAGAAAGGTGACAAATGGTCCGTTTTCAAATGTTTTATTTTTGAACGTCAGTTCACATTTGTAGGTAGATCATCAGTTTAAGAGCTAAAATTAGCATGTTTAAAGTGATTTTCATGCTTCCAGGGGCCCGGGAAGTGAATTAAATACCATTTGGAGGCATTTAATGTTCAAGCAAAAACAGGTGATTTTTGACAAAAGAGATAACACCCCCCCATTACGTCATGCTTCAGAAAGGTGAAGAATGGTCCGTTTTCAAATGTTTTATTTTTGAACGTCAGTTCACATTTGTAGGTAGATCGTCAGTTTTACAGCTAAAATTTGCATGTTGAAAGTGATTTTCATGCTTCCAGGGGCCCGGGAAGTGAATTAAATACCATTTGGAGGCATTTAATGTTCAAGCAAAAACAGTTGATTTTTGACAAAAGAGATAACACCCCCCCATTACGTCATTGTTCAGAAAGGTGAAAAATGGTCCGTTTAGAAATGTTTTATTTTTGAACGTCAGTTCACATTTGTAGGTAGATCATCAGTTTTAGAGCTAAAATTAGCATGTTTTAAGTGATTTTCATGCTTCCAGGGGCCCGGGAAGTGAATTAAATACCATTTGGAGGCATTTAATGTTCAAGCAAAAACAGGTGATTTTTGACAAAAGAGATAACACCCCCCATTACGTCATGCTTCAGAAAGGTGAAAAAGGGTCCGTTTTCAAATGTTTTATTTTTGAACGTCAGTTCACATTTGTAGGTAGATCATCAGTTTAAGAGCTAAAATTAGCATGTTTAAAGTGATTTTCATGCTTTCAGGGGCCCGGGAAGTGAATTAAATACCATTTGGAGGCATTTAATGTTCAAGCAAAAACAGGTGATTTTTGACAAACGAGATAACACCCCCCCATTACGTCATGCTTCAGAAAGGTGAAGAATGGTCCGTTTTCAAATGTTTTATTTTTGAACGTCAGTTCACATTTGTAGGTAGATCGTCAGTTTTAGAGCTAAAATTTGCATGTTGAAAGTGATTTTCATGCTTCCAGGGGCCCGGGAAGTGAATTAAATACCATTTGGAGGCATTTAATGTTCAAGCAAAAACAGTTGATTTTTGACAAAAGAGATAACACCCCCCCATTACGTCATGCTTCAGAAAGGTGAAGAATGGTCCGTTTTCAAATGTTTTATTTTTGAACGTCAGTTCACATTTGTAGGTAGATCGTCAGTTTTAGAGCTAAAATGTGCATGTTGAAAGTGATTTTCATGCTTCCAGGGGCCCGGGAAGTGAATTAAATACCATTTGGAGGCATTTAATGTTCAATCAAAAACAGGTGATTTTTGACAAAAGAGATAACACCCCCGAATTACGTCATGCTTCAGAAAGGTGAAAAATGGTCCGTTTTCAAATGTTTTATTTTTGAACGTCAGTTCACATTTGTAGGTAGATCATCAGTTTAAGAGCTAAAATTAGCATGTTTAAAGTGATTTTCATGCTTCCAGGGGCCCGGGAAGTGAATTAAATACCATTTGGAGGCATTTAATGTTCAAGCAAAAACAGGTGATTTTTGACAAAAGAGATAACACCCCCCCCATTACGTCATGCTTCAGAAAGGTGAAAAATGGTCCGTTTTCAAATGTTTTATTTTTTAACGTCAGTTCACATTTGTAGGTAGATCATCAGTTTAAGAGCTAAAATTAGCATGTTTAAAGTGATTTTCATGCTTCCAGGGGCCCGGGAAGTGAATTAAATACCATTTGGAGGCATTTAATGTTCAAGCAAAAACAGGTGATTTTTGACAAAAGAGATAACACCCCCCCATTACGTCATGCTTCAGAAAGGTGAAGAATGGTCCATTTTCAAATGTTTTATTTTTGAACGTCAGTTCACATTTGTAGGTAGATCGTCAGTTTTACAGCTAAAATTTGCATGTTGAAAGTGATTTTCATGCTTCCAGGGGCCCGGGAAGTGAATTAAATACCATTTGGAGGCATTTAATGTTCAAGCAAAAACAGTTGATTTTTGACAAAAGAGATAACACCCCCCCATTACGTCATTGTTCAGAAAGGTGAAAAATGGTCCGTTTAGAAATGTTTTATTTTTGAACGTCAGTTCACATTTGTAGGTAGATCATCAGTTTTAGAGCTAAAATTAGCATGTTTTAAGTGATTTTCATGCTTCCAGGGGCCCGGGAAGTGAATTAAATACCATTTGGAGGCATTTAATGTTCAAGCAAAAACAGGTGATTTTTGACAAAAGAGATAACACCCCCCCATTACGTCATGCTTCAGAAAGGTGAAAAATGGTCCGTTTTCAAATGTTTTATTTTTGAACGTCAGTTCACATTTGTAGGTAGATCATCAGTTTTAGAGCTAAAATTAGCATGTTTAAAGTGATTTTCATGCTTCCAGGGGCCCGGGAAGTGAATTAAATACCATTTAGAGGCATTTAATGTTCAAGCAAAAACAGGTGATTTTTGACAAAAGAGATAACACCCCCCCATTACGTCATGCTTCAGAAAGGTGAAGAATGGTCCGTTTTCAAATGTTTTTTTTTAACGTCAGTTCACATTTGTACGTAGATCGTCAGTTTTAGAGCTAAAATTTGCATGTTGAAAGTGATTTTCATGCTTCCAGGGGCCCGGGAAGTGAATTAAATACCATTTGGAGGCATTTAATGTTGAAGCAAAAACAGGTGGTTTTTGACAAAAGAGATAACACCCCCCCATTACGTCATGCTTAAGAAAGGTGAAAAATGGTCCGTTTTCAAATGTTTTATTTTTGAACGTCAGTTCACATTTGTAGGTAGATCATCAGTTTTAGAGCTAAAATTAGCATGTTTAAAGTGATTTTCATGCTTCCAGGGGCCCGGGAAGTGAATTAAATACCATTTGGAGGCATTTAATGTTCAAACAAAAACAGGTGATTTTTGACAAAAGAAATAACACCCCCCATTACGTCATGCTTCAGAAAGGTGAAAAATGGTCCATTTTCAAATGTTTTATTTTTGAACGTCAGTTCACATTTGTAGGTAGATCATCAGTTTAAGAGCTAAAATTAGCATGTTTAAAGTGATTTTCATGCTTCCAGGGGCCCGGGTAGTGAATTAAATACCATTTGGAGGCATTTAATGTTCAAGCAAAAACAGGTGATTTTTGACAAACGAGATAACACCCCCCCATTACGTCATGCTTCAGAAATGTGAAAAAAGGTCCGTTTTCAAATGTTTTATTTTTCAACGTCAGTTCACATTTGTAGGTATATCATCAGTTTTAGAGCTAAAATTAGCATGTTTAAAGTGATTTTCATGCTTCCAGGGGCCTGGAAGTTAATTAAATACCATTTGGAGGCATTTAATGTTCAAGCAAAAACAGGTGATTTTTGACAAAAGAGATAACACCCCCCCATTACGTCATGCTTCAGAAAGGTGACAAATGGTCCGTTTTCAAATGTTTTATTTTTGAACGTCAGTTCACATTTGTAGGTAGATCATCAGTTTAAGAGCTAAAATTAGCATGTTTAAAGTGATTTTCATGCTTCCAGGGGCCCGGGAAGTGAATTAAATACCATTTGGAGGCATTTAATGTTCAAGCAAAAACAGGTGATTTTTGACAAAAGAGATAACACCCCCCCATTACGTCATGCTTCAGAAAGGTGAAGAATGGTCCGTTTTCAAATGTTTTATTTTTGAACGTCAGTTCACATTTGTAGGTAGATCGTCAGTTTTACAGCTAAAATTTGCATGTTGAAAGTGATTTTCATGCTTCCAGGGGCCCGGGAAGTGAATTAAATACCATTTGGAGGCATTTAATGTTCAAGCAAAAACAGTTGATTTTTGACAAAAGAGATAACACCCCCCCATTACGTCATTGTTCAGAAAGGTGAAAAATGGTCCGTTTAGAAATGTTTTATTTTTGAACGTCAGTTCACATTTGTAGGTAGATCATCAGTTTTAGAGCTAAAATTAGCATGTTTTAAGTGATTTTCATGCTTCCAGGGGCCCGGGAAGTGAATTAAATACCATTTGGAGGCATTTAATGTTCAAGCAAAATCAGGTGATTTTTGACAAAAGAGATAACACCCCCCATTACGTCATGCTTCAGAAAGGTGAAAAAGGGTCCGTTTTCAAATGTTTTATTTTTGAACGTCAGTTCACATTTGTAGGTAGATCATCAGTTTAAGAGCTAAAATTAGCATGTTTAAAGTGATTTTCATGCTTTCAGGGGCCCGGGAAGTGAATTAAATACCATTTGGAGGCATTTAATGTTCAAGCAAAAACAGGTGATTTTTGACAAACGAGATAACACCCCCCCATTACGTCATGCTTCAGAAAGGTGAAGAATGGTCCGTTTTCAAATGTTTTATTTTTGAACGTCAGTTCACATTTGTAGGTAGATCGTCAGTTTTAGAGCTAAAATTTGCATGTTGAAAGTGATTTTCATGCTTCCAGGGGCCCGGGAAGTGAATTAAATACCATTTGGAGGCATTTAATGTTCAAGCAAAAACAGTTGATTTTTGACAAAAGAGATAACACCCCCCCATTACGTCATGCTTCAGAAAGGTGAAGAATGGTCCGTTTTCAAATGTTTTATTTTTGAACGTCAGTTCACATTTGTAGGTAGATCGTCAGTTTTAGAGCTAAAATGTGCATGTTGAAAGTGATTTTCATGCTTCCAGGGGCCCGGGAAGTGAATTAAATACCATTTGGAGGCATTTAATGTTCAATCAAAAACAGGTGATTTTTGACAAAAGAGATAACACCCCCGAATTACGTCATGCTTCAGAAAGGTGAAAAATGGTCCGTTTTCAAATGTTTTATTTTTGAACGTCAGTTCACATTTGTAGGTAGATCATCAGTTTAAGAGCTAAAATTAGCATGTTTAAAGTGATTTTCATGCTTCCAGGGGCCCGGGAAGTGAATTAAATACCATTTGGAGGCATTTAATGTTCAAGCAAAAACAGGTGATTTTTGACAAAAGAGATAACACCCCCCCCATTACGTCATGCTTCAGAAAGGTGAAAAATGGTCCGTTTTCAAATGTTTTATTTTTTAACGTCAGTTCACATTTGTAGGTAGATCATCAGTTTAAGAGCTAAAATTAGCATGTTTAAAGTGATTTTCATGCTTCCAGGGGCCCGGGAAGTGAATTAAATACCATTTGGAGGCATTTAATGTTCAAGCAAAAACAGGTGATTTTTGACAAAAGAGATAACACCCCCCCATTACGTCATGCTTCAGAAAGGTGAAGAATGGTCCATTTTCAAATGTTTTATTTTTGAACGTCAGTTCACATTTGTAGGTAGATCGTCAGTTTTACAGCTAAAATTTGCATGTTGAAAGTGATTTTCATGCTTCCAGGGGCCCGGGAAGTGAATTAAATACCATTTGGAGGCATTTAATGTTCAAGCAAAAACAGTTGATTTTTGACAAAAGAGATAACACCCCCCCATTACGTCATGCTTCAGAAAGGTGAAAAATGGTCCGTTTTCAAAGGTTTTATTTTTGAACGTCAGTTCACATTTGTAGGTAGATCATCAGTTTTAGAGCTAAAATTAGCATGTTTAAAGTGATTTTCATGCTTCCAGGGGCCCGGGAAGTGAATTAAATACCATTTAGAGGCATTTAATGTTCAAGCAAAAACAGGTGATTTTTGACAAAAGAGATAACACCCCCCCATTACGTCATGCTTCAGAAAGGTGAAGAATGGTCCGTTTTCAAATGTTTTTTTTTTAACGTCAGTTCACATTTGTACGTAGATCGTCAGTTTTAGAGCTAAAATTTGCATGTTGAAAGTGATTTTCATGCTTCCAGGGGCCCGGGAAGTGAATTAAATACCATTTGGAGGCATTTAATGTTGAAGCAAAAACAGGTGGTTTTTGACAAAAGAGATAACACCCCCCCATTACGTCATGCTTAAGAAAGGTGAAAAATGGTCCGTTTTCAAATGTTTTATTTTTGAACGTCAGTTCACATTTGTAGGTAGATCATCAGTTTTAGAGCTAAAATTAGCATGTTTAAAGTGATTTTCATGCTTCCAGGGGCCCGGGAAGTGAATTAAATACCATTTGGAGGCATTTAATGTTCAAACAAAAACAGGTGATTTTTGACAAAAGAAATAACACCCCCCATTACGTCATGCTTCAGAAAGGTGAAAAATGGTCCATTTTCAAATGTTTTATTTTTGAACGTCAGTTCACATTTGTAGGTAGATCATCAGTTTAAGAGCTAAAATTAGCATGTTTAAAGTGATTTTCATGCTTCCAGGGGCCCGGGTAGTGAATTAAATACCATTTGGAGGCATTTAATGTTCAAGCAAAAACAGGTGATTTTTGACAAACGAGATAACACCCCCCCATTACGTCATGCTTCAGAAATGTGAAAAAAGGTCCGTTTTCAAATGTTTTATTTTTCAACGTCAGTTCACATTTGTAGGTATATCATCAGTTTTAGAGCTAAAATTAGCATGTTTAAAGTGATTTTCATGCTTCCAGGGGCCTGGAAGTTAATTAAATACCATTTGGAGGCATTTAATGTTCAAGCAAAAACAGGTGATTTTTGACAAAAGAGATAACACCCCCCCATTACGTCATGCTTCAGAAAGGTGACAAATGGTCCGTTTTCAAATGTTTTATTTTTGAACGTCAGTTCACATTTGTAGGTAGATCATCAGTTTAAGAGCTAAAATTAGCATGTTTAAAGTGATTTTCATGCTTCCAGGGGCCCGGGAAGTGAATTAAATACCATTTGGAGGCATTTAATGTTCAAGCAAAAACAGGTGATTTTTGACAAAAGAGATAACACCCCCCCATTACGTCATGCTTCAGAAAGGTGAAGAATGGTCCGTTTTCAAATGTTTTATTTTTGAACGTCAGTTCACATTTGTAGGTAGATCGTCAGTTTTACAGCTAAAATTTGCATGTTGAAAGTGATTTTCATGCTTCCAGGGGCCCGGGAAGTGAATTAAATACCATTTGGAGGCATTTAATGTTCAAGCAAAAACAGTTGATTTTTGACAAAAGAGATAACACCCCCCCATTACGTCATTGTTCAGAAAGGTGAAAAATGGTCCGTTTAGAAATGTTTTATTTTTGAACGTCAGTTCACATTTGTAGGTAGATCATCAGTTTTAGAGCTAAAATTAGCATGTTTTAAGTGATTTTCATGCTTCCAGGGGCCCGGGAAGTGAATTAAATACCATTTGGAGGCATTTAATGTTCAAGCAAAAACAGGTGATTTTTGACAAAAGAGATAACACCCCCCATTACGTCATGCTTCAGAAAGGTGAAAAAGGGTCCGTTTTCAAATGTTTTATTTTTGAACGTCAGTTCACATTTGTAGGTAGATCATCAGTTTAAGAGCTAAAATTAGCATGTTTAAAGTGATTTTCATGCTTTCAGGGGCCCGGGAAGTGAATTAAATACCATTTGGAGGCATTTAATGTTCAAGCAAAAACAGGTGATTTTTGACAAACGAGATAACACCCCCCCATTACGTCATGCTTCAGAAAGGTGAAGAATGGTCCGTTTTCAAATGTTTTATTTTTGAACGTCAGTTCACATTTGTAGGTAGATCGTCAGTTTTAGAGCTAAAATTTGCATGTTGAAAGTGATTTTCATGCTTCCAGGGGCCCGGGAAGTGAATTAAATACCATTTGGAGGCATTTAATGTTCAAGCAAAAACAGTTGATTTTTGACAAAAGAGATAACACCCCCCCATTACGTCATGCTTCAGAAAGGTGAAGAATGGTCCGTTTTCAAATGTTTTATTTTTGAACGTCAGTTCACATTTGTAGGTAGATCGTCAGTTTTAGAGCTAAAATGTGCATGTTGAAAGTGATTTTCATGCTTCCAGGGGCCCGGGAAGTGAATTAAATACCATTTGGAGGCATTTAATGTTCAAGCAAAAACAGGTGATTTTTGACAAAAGAGATAACACCCCCGAATTACGTCATGCTTCAGAAAGGTGAAAAATGGTCCGTTTTCAAATGTTTTATTTTTGAACGTCAGTTCACATTTGTAGGTAGATCATCAGTTTAAGAGCTAAAATTAGCATGTTTAAAGTGATTTTCATGCTTCCAGGGGCCCGGGAAGTGAATTAAATACCATTTGGAGGCATTTAATGTTCAAGCAAAAACAGGTGATTTTTGACAAAAGAGATAACACCCCCCCCATTACGTCATGCTTCAGAAAGGTGAAAAATGGTCCGTTTTCAAATGTTTTATTTTTTAACGTCAGTTCACATTTGTAGGTACATCATCAGTTTTAGAGCTAAAATTTGCATGTTGAAAGTGATTTTCATGCTTCCAGGGGCCCGGGAAGTGAATTAAATACCATTTGGAGGCATTTAATGTTCAAGCAAAAACAGGTGATTTTTGACAAAAGAGATAACACCCCCCCCATTACGTCATGCTTCAGAAAGGTGACAAATGGTCCGTTTTCAAATGTTTTATTTTTGAACGTCAGTTCACATTTGTAGGTAGATCATCAGTTTAAGAGCTAAAATTAGCATGTTTAAAGTGATTTTCATGCTTCCAGGGGCCCGGGAAGTGAATTAAATACCATTTGGAGGCATTTAATGTTCAAGCAAAAACAGGTGATTTTTGACAAAAGAGATAACACCCCCCCATTACGTCATGCTTCAGAAAGGTGAAGAATGGTCCATTTTCAAATGTTTTATTTTTGAACGTCAGTTCACATTTGTAGGTAGATCGTCAGTTTTACAGCTAAAATTTGCATGTTGAAAGTGATTTTCATGCTTCCAGGGGCCCGGGAAGTGAATTAAATACCATTTGGAGGCATTTAATGTTCAAGCAAAAACAGTTGATTTTTGACAAAAGAGATAACACCCCCCCATTACGTCATTGTTCAGAAAGGTGAAAAATGGTCCGTTTAGAAATGTTTTATTTTTGAACGTCAGTTCACATTTGTAGGTAGATCATCAGATTTAGAGCTAAAATTAGCATGTTTTAAGTGATTTTCATGCTTCCAGGGGCCCGGGAAGTGAATTAAATACCATTTGGAGGCATTTAATGTTCAAGCAAAAACAGGTGATTTTTGACAAAAGAGATAACACCCCCCCATTACGTCATGCTTCAGAAAGGTGAAAAATGGTCCGTTTTCAAATGTTTTATTTTTGAACGTCAGTTCACATTTGTAGGTAGATCATCAGTTTTAGAGCTAAAATTAGCATGTTTAAAGTGATTTTCATGCTTCCAGGGGCCCGGGAAGTGAATTAAATACCATTTAGAGGCATTTAATGTTCAAGCAAAAACAGGTGACTTTTGACAAAAGAGATAACACCCCCCCATTACGTCATGCTTCAGAAAGGTGAAGAATGGTCCGTTTTCAAATATTTTTTTTTTAACGTCAGTTCACATTTGTACGTAGATCGTCAGTTTTAGAGCTAAAATTTGCATGTTGAAAGTGATTTTCATGCTTCCAGGGGCCCGGGAAGTGAATTAAATACCATTTGGAGGCATTTAATGTTGAAGCAAAAACAGGTGATTTTTGACAAAAGAGATAACACCCCCCCATTACGTCATGCTTAAGAAAGGTGAAAAATGGTCCGTTTTCAAATGTTTTATTTTTGAACGTCAGTTCACAGTTGTAGGTAGATCATCAGTTTTAGAGCTAAAATTAGCATGTTTAAAGTGATTTTCATGCTTCCAGGGGCCCGGGAAGTGAATTAAATACCATTTGGAGGCATTTAATGTTCAAACAAAAACAGGTGATTTTTGACAAAAGAAATAACACCCCCCATTACGTCATGCTTCAGAAAGGTGAAAAATGGTCCATTTTCAAATGTTTTATTTTTGAACGTCAGTTCACATTTGTAGGTAGATCATCAGTTTAAGAGCTAAAATTAGCATGTTTAAAGTGATTTTCATGCTTCCAGGGGCCCGGGTAGTGAATTAAATACCATTTGGAGGCATTTAATGTTCAAGCAAAAACAGGTGATTTTTGACAAACGAGATAACACCCCCCCATTACGTCATGCTTCAGAAATGTGAAAAAAGGTCCGTTTTCAAATGTTTTATTTTTCAACGTCAGTTCACATTTGTAGGTATATCATCAGTTTTAGAGCTAAAATTAGCATGTTTAAAGTGATTTTCATGCTTCCAGGGGCCTGGAAGTGAATTAAATACCATTTGGAGGCATTTAATGTTCAAGCAAAAACAGGTGATTTTTGACAAAAGAGATAACACCCCCCATTACGTCATGCTTCAGAAAGGTGAAGAATGGTCCGTTTTCAAATGTTTTATTTTTGAACGTCAGTTCACATTTGTAGGTAGATCATCAGTTTTAGAGCTAAAATTTGCATGTTTAAAGCGATTTTCATGCTTCCAGGGGCCCGGGAAGTGAATTAAATACCATTTGGAGGCATTTAATGTTCAAGCAAATACAGGTGATTTTTGACAAAAGAGATAACACCCCCCCATTACGTCATGCTTCAGAAAGGTGAAAAATGGTCCGTTTTCAAATGTTTTATTTTTGAACGTCAGTTCACATTTGGAGGTAGATCATCAGTTTTAGAGCTAAAATTAGCATGTTTAAAGTGATTTTCATCCTTCCAGGGGCCCGGGAAGTGAATTAAATACCATTTGGAGGCATTTAATGTTCAAACAAAAACAGGTGATTTTTGACAAAAGAAATAACACCCCCATTACGTCATGCTTCAGAAAGGTGAAAAATGGTCAGTTTTCAAATGTTTTATTTTTGAACGTCAGTTCACATTTGTAGGTAGATCATCAGTTTAAGAGCTAAAATTAGCATGTTTAAAGTGATTTTCATGCTTCCAGGGGCCCGGGAAATGAATTAAATACCATTTGGAGGCATTTAATGTTCTAGCAAAAACAGGTGATTTTTTGACAAACGAGATAACACCCCCCCATTACGTCATGCTTCAGAAATGTGAAAAAAGGTCCGTTTTCAAATGTTTTATTTTTCAACGTCAGTTCACATTTGTAGGTAGATCATCAGTTTTAGAGCTAAAATTAGCATGTTTAAAGTGATTTTCATGCTTCCAGGGGCCCGGGAAGTGAATTAAATACCATTTGGAGGCATTTAATGTTCAAGCAAAAACAGGTGATTTTTGACAAAAGAGATAACACCCCCCATTACGTCATGCTTCAGAAAGGTGAAGAATGGTCCGTTTTCAAATGTTTTATTTTTGAACGTCAGTTCACATTTGTAGGTAGATCGTCAGTTTTAGAGCTAAAATTTGCATGTTTAAAGCGATTTTCATGCTTCCAGGTGCCCGGGAAGTGAATTAAATACCATTTGGAGGCATTTAATGTTCAAGCAAAAACAGGTGATTTTTGACAAAAGAGATAACACCCCCCCCCTTTACGTCATGCTTCAGAAAGGTGAAAAATGGTCCGTTTTCAAATGTTTTATTTTTGAACGTCAGTTCACATTTGTAGGTAGATCATCAGTTTTAGAGCTAAAATTAGCATGTTTAAAGTGATTTTCATCCTTCCAGGGGCCCGGGAAGTGAATTAAATACCATTTGGAGGCATTTAATGTTCAAACAAAAACAGGTGATTTTTGACAAAAGAAATAACACCCCCCATTACGTCATGCTTCAGAAAGGTGAGAAATTGTCCGTTTTCAAATGTTTTATTTTTGAACGTCAGTTCACATTTGTAGGTAGATCATCAGTTTAAGAGCTAAAATTAGCATGTTTAAAGTGATTTTCATGCTTCCAGGGGCCCGGGAAGTGAATTAAATACCATTTGGCGGCATTTAAAGTTCTAGCAAAAACAGGTGATTTTTGACAAACGAGATAACACCCCCCCATTACGTCATGCTTCAGAAATGTGAAAAAAGGTCCGTTTTCAAATGTTTTATTTTTCAACGTCAGTTCACATTTGTAGGTAGATCATCAGTTTTAGAGCTAAACTTAGCATGTTTAAAGTGATTTTCATGCTTCCAGGGGCCCGGGAAGTGAATTAAATGCCATTTGGAGGCATTTAATGTTCAAGCAAAAACAGGTGATTTTTGACAAAAGAGATAACACCCCCCATTACGTCATGCTTCAGAAAGGTGAAGAATGGTCCGTTTTCAAATGTTTTATTTTTGAACGTCAGTTCACATTTGTAGGTAGATCGTCAGTTTTAGAGCTAAAATGTGCATGTTGAAAGTGATTTTCATGCTTCCAGGGGCCCGGGAAGTGAATTAAATACCATTTGGAGGCATTTAATGTTCAAGCAAAAACAGGTGATTTTTGACAAAAGAGATAACACCCCCCCATTACGTCATGCTTCAGAAAGGTGAAAAATGGTCAGTTTTCAAATGTTTTATTTTTGAACGTCAGTTCACATTTGTAGGTAGATCATCAGTTTAAGAGCTAAAATTAGCATGTTTAAAGTGATTTTCATGCTTCCAGGGGCCCGGGAAGTGAATTAAATACCATTTGGAGGCATTTAATGTTCAAGCAAAAATAGGTGATTTTTGACAAAAGAGATAACACCCCCCCATTACGTCATGCTTCAGAAAGGTGAAAAATGGTCCGTTTTCAAATGTTTTATTTTTGAACGTCAGTTCACATTTGTAGGTAGATCATCAGTTTTAGAGCTAAAATGTGCATGTTTAAAGTGATTTTCATGCTTCCAGGGGCCCGGGAAGTGAATTAAATACCATTCGGAGGCATTTAATGTTCAAGCAAAAACAGGTGATTTTTGACAAAAGAGATAACACCCCCCCATTACGTCATGCTTCAGAAATGTGAAAAAAGGTCCGTTTTCAAATGTTTTATTTTTCAACGTCAGTTCACATTTGTAGGTAGATCATCAGTTTTAGAGCTAAAATGAGCATGTTTAAAGTGATTTTCATGCTTCCAGGGGCCCGGGAAGTGAATTAAATACCATTTGGAGGCATTTAATGTTCAAGCAAAAACAGGTGATTTTTGACAAACGAGATAACACCCCCCCATTACGTCATGCTTCAGAAAGGTGAAAAAGGGTCCGTTTTCAAATGTTTTATTTTTGAACGTCAGTTCACATTTGTAGGTAGATCATCAGTTTAAGAGCTAAAATTAGCATGTTGAAAGTGATTTTCATGCTTCCAGGGGCCCGGGAAGTGAATTAAATACCATTTGGAGGCATTTAATGTTCAAGCAAAAACAGGTGATTTTTTGACAAACGAGATAACACCCCCCCATTACGTCATGCTTCAGAAATGTGAAAAAAGGTCCGTTTTCAAATGTTTTATTTTTCAACGTCAGTTCACATTTGTAGGTAGATCATCAGTTTTAGAGCTAAAATTAGCATGTTTAAAGTGATTTTCATGCTTCCAGGGGCCCGGGAAGTGAATTAAATACCATTTGGAGGCATTTAATGTTCAAGCAAAAACAGGTGATTTTTGACAAAAGAGATAACACCCCCCATTACGTCATGCTTCAGAAAGGTGAAGAATGGTCCGTTTTCAAATGTTTTATTTTTGAACGTCAGTTCACATTTGTAGGTAGATCGTCAGTTTTAGAGCTAAAATTTGCATGTTTAAAGCGATTTTCATGCTTCCAGGTGCCCGGGAAGTGAATTAAATACCATTTGGAGGCATTTAATGTTCAAGCAAAAACAGGTGATTTTTGACAAAAGAGATAACACCCCCCCCCTTTACGTCATGCTTCAGAAAGGTGAAAAATGGTCCGTTTTCAAATGTTTTATTTTTGAACGTCAGTTCACATTTGTAGGTAGATCATCAGTTTTAGAGCTAAAATTAGCATGTTTAAAGTGATTTTCATCCTTCCAGGGGCCCGGGAAGTGAATTAAATACCATTTGGAGGCATTTAATGTTCAAACAAAAACAGGTGATTTTTGACAAAAGAAATAACACCCCCCATTACGTCATGCTTCAGAAAGGTGAGAAATTGTCCGTTTTCAAATGTTTTATTTTTGAACGTCAGTTCACATTTGTAGGTAGATCATCAGTTTAAGAGCTAAAATTAGCATGTTTAAAGTGATTTTCATGCTTCCAGGGGCCCGGGAAGTGAATTAAATACCATTTGGCGGCATTTAAAGTTCTAGCAAAAACAGGTGATTTTTGACAAACGAGATAACACCCCCCCATTACGTCATGCTTCAGAAATGTGAAAAAAGGTCCGTTTTCAAATGTTTTATTTTTCAACGTCAGTTCACATTTGTAGGTAGATCATCAGTTTTAGAGCTAAACTTAGCATGTTTAAAGTGATTTTCATGCTTCCAGGGGCCCGGGAAGTGAATTAAATGCCATTTGGAGGCATTTAATGTTCAAGCAAAAACAGGTGATTTTTGACAAAAGAGATAACACCCCCCATTACGTCATGCTTCAGAAAGGTGAAGAATGGTCCGTTTTCAAATGTTTTATTTTTGAACGTCAGTTCACATTTGTAGGTAGATCGTCAGTTTTAGAGCTAAAATGTGCATGTTGAAAGTGATTTTCATGCTTCCAGGGGCCCGGGAAGTGAATTAAATACCATTTGGAGGCATTTAATGTTCAAGCAAAAACAGGTGATTTTTGACAAAAGAGATAACACCCCCCCATTACGTCATGCTTCAGAAAGGTGAAAAATGGTCAGTTTTCAAATGTTTTATTTTTGAACGTCAGTTCACATTTGTAGGTAGATCATCAGTTTAAGAGCTAAAATTAGCATGTTTAAAGTGATTTTCATGCTTCCAGGGGCCCGGGAAGTGAATTAAATACCATTCGGAGGCATTTAATGTTCAAGCAAAAACAGGTGATTTTTGACAAAAGAGATAACACCCCCCCATTACGTCATGCTTCAGAAATGTGAAAAAAGGTCCGTTTTCAAAGGTTTTATTTTTCAACGTCAGTTCACATTTGTAGGTAGATCATCAGTTTTAGAGCTAAAATGAGCATGTTTAAAGTGATTTTCATGCTTCCAGGGGCCCGGGAAGTGAATTAAATACCATTTGGAGGCATTTAATGTTCAAGCAAAAACAGGTGATTTTTGACAAAAGAGTTAACACCCCCCCATTACGTCATGCTTCAGAAAGGTGAAGAATGGTCCGTTTTCAAATGTTTTATTTTTGAACGTCAGTTCACATTTGTAGGTAGATCGTCAGTTTTAGAGCTAAAATGTGCATGTTGAAAGTGATTTTCATGCTTCCAGGGGCCCGGGAAGTGAATTAAATACCATTTGGAGGCATTTAATGTTCAAGCAAAAACAGGTGATTTTTGACAAACGAGATAACACCCCCCCATTACGTCATGCTTCAGAAAGGTGAAAAAGGGTCCGTTTTCAAATGTTTTATTTTTGAACGTCAGTTCACATTTGTAGGTAGATCATCAGTTTAAGAGCTAAAATTAGCATGTTGAAAGTGATTTTCATGCTTCCAGGGGCCCGGGAAGTGAATTAAATACCATTTGGAGGCATTTAATGTTCAAGCAAAAACAGGTGATTTTTGACAAAAGAGATAACACCCCCCCATTACGTCATGCTTCAGAAAGGTGAAGAATGGTCCATTTTCAAATGTTTTATTTTTGGAATCAGTTCACATTTGTAGGTAGATCGTCAGTTTTAGAGCTAAAATTTGCATGTTGAAAGTGATTTTCATGCTTCCAGGGGCCCGGGAAGTGAATTAAATACTATTTGGAGGCATTTAATGTTCAAGCAAAAACAGTTGATTTTTGACAAAAGAGATAACACCCCCCCATTACGTCATGCTTCAGAAAAGTGAAAAATGGTCCGTTTTCAAATGTTTTATTTTTGAACGTCAGTTCACATTTGGAGGTAGATCATCAGTTTTAGAGCTAAAATTAGCATGTTTAAAGTGATTTTCATCCTTCCAGGGGCCCGGGAAGTGAATTAAATACCATTTGGAGGCATTTAATGTTCAAACAAAAACAGGTGATTTTTGACAAAAGAAATAACACCCCCATTACGTCATGCTTCAGAAAGGTGAAAAATGGTCAGTTTTCAAATGTTTTATTTTTGAACGTCAGTTCACATTTGTAGGTAGATCATCAGTTTAAGAGCTAAAATTAGCATGTTTAAAGTGATTTTCATGCTTCCAGGGGCCCGGGAAATGATATAATACCATTTGGAGGCATTTAATGTTCTAGCAAAAACAGGTGATTTTTTGACAAACGAGATAACACCCCCCCATTACGTCATGCTTCAGAAATGTGAAAAAAGGTCCGTTTTCAAATGTTTTATTTTTCAACGTCAGTTCACATTTGTAGGTAGATCATCAGTTTTAGAGCTAAAATTAGCATGTTTAAAGTGATTTTCATGCTTCCAGGGGCCCGGGAAGTGAATTAAATACCATTTGGAGGCATTTAATGTTCAAGCAAAAACAGGTGATTTTTGACAAAAGAGATAAAACCCCCATTACGTCATGCTTCAGAAAGGTGAAGAATGGTCCGTTTTCAAATGTTTTATTTTTGAACGTCAGTTCACATTTGTAGGTAGATCGTCAGTTTTAGAGCTAAAATTTGCATGTTGAAAGTGATTTTCATGCTTCCAGGGGCCCGGGAATTGAATTAAATACCATTTGGAGGCATTTAATGTTCAAGCAAAAACAGGTGATTTTTGACAAAAGAGATAACACCCCCCATTACGTCATGCTTCAGAAATGTGAAAAAAGGTCCGTTTTCAAATGTTTTATTTTTCAACGTCAGTTCACATTTGTAGGTAGATCATCAGTTTTAGAGCTAAACTTAGCATGTTTAAAGTGATTTTCATGCTTCCAGGGGCCCGGGAAGTGAATTAAATGCCATTTGGAGGCATTTAATGTTCAAGCAAAAACAGGTGATTTTTGACAAAAGAGATAACACCCCCCATTACGTCATGCTTCAGAAAGGTGAAGAATGGTCCGTTTTCAAATGTTTTATTTTTGAACGTCAGTTCACATTTGTAGGTAGATCGTCAGTTTTAGAGCTAAAATGTGCATGTTGAAAGTGATTTTCATGCTTCCAGGGGCCCGGGAAGTGAATTAAATACCATTTGGAGGCATTTAATGTTCAAGCAAAAACAGGTGATTTTTGACAAAAGAGATAACACCCCCCCATTACGTCATGCTTCAGAAAGGTGAAAAATGGTCAGTTTTCAAATGTTTTATTTTTGAACGTCAGTTCACATTTGTAGGTAGATCATCAGTTTAAGAGCTAAAATTAGCATGTTTAAAGTGATTTTCATGCTTCCAGGGGCCCGGGAAGTGAATTAAATACCATTTGGAGGCATTTAATGTTCAAGCAAAAATAGGTGATTTTTGACAAAAGAGATAACACCCCCCCATTACGTCATGCTTCAGAAAGGTGAAAAATGGTCCGTTTTCAAATGTTTTATTTTTGAACGTCAGTTCACATTTGTAGGTAGATCATCAGTTTTAGAGCTAAAATGAGCATGTTTAAAGTGATTTTCATGCTTCCAGGGGCCCGGGAAGTGAATTAAATACCATTTGGAGGCATTTAATGTTCAAGCAAAAACAGGTGATTTTTGACAAAAGAGTTAACACCCCCCCATTACGTCATGCTTCAGAAAGGTGAAGAATGGTCCGTTTTCAAATGTTTTATTTTTGAACGTCAGTTCACATTTGTAGGTAGATCGTCAGTTTTAGAGCTAAAATTTGCATGTTGAAAGTGATTTTCATGCTTCCAGGGGCCCGGGAAGTGAATTAAATACCATTTGGAGGCATTTAATGTTCAAGCAAAAACAGGTGATTTTTGACAAACGAGATAACACCCCCCCATTACGTCATGCTTCAGAAAGGTGAAAAATGGTCCGTTTTCAAATGTTTTATTTTTGAACGTCAGTTCACATTTGTAGGTAGATCATCAGTTTAAGAGCTAAAATTAGCATGTTGAAAGTGATTTTCATGCTTCCAGGGGCCCGGGAAGTGAATTAAATACCATTTGGAGGCATTTAATGTTCAAGCAAAAACAGGTGATTTTTGACAAAAGAGATAACACCCCCCCATTACGTCATGCTTCAGAAAGGTGAAGAATGGTCCATTTTCAAATGTTTTATTTTTGGAATCAGTTCACATTTGTAGGTAGATCGTCAGTTTTAGAGCTAAAATTTGCATGTTGAAAGTGATTTTCATGCTTCCAGGGGCCCGGGAAGTGAATTAAATACCATTTGGAGGCATTTAATGTTCAAGCAAAAACAGTTGATTTTTGACAAAAGAGATAACACCCCCCCATTACGTCATCGTTCAGAAAGGTGAAAAATGGTCAGTTTACAAATGTTTTATTTTTGAACGTCAGTTCACATTTGGAGGTAGATCATCAGTTTTAGAGCTAAAATTAGCATGTTTAAAGTGATTTTCATGCTTCCAGGGGCCCGGGAAGTGAATTAAATACCATTTGGAGGCATTTAATGTTCAAGCAAAAACAGGTGATTTTTGACAAAAGAGATAACACCCCCCATTACGTCATGCTTCAGAAAGGTGAAGAATGGTCCGTTTTCAAATGTTTTATTTTTGAACGTCAGTTCACATTTGTAGGTAGATCGTCAGTTTTAGAGCTAAAATTTGCATGTTGAAAGTGATTATCATGCTTCCAGGGGCCCAGGAAGTGAATTAAATACCATTTGGAGGCATTTAATGTTCAAGCAAAAATAGGTGATTTTTGACAAAAGAGATAACACCCCCCCATTACGTCATGCTTCAGAAAGGTGAAAAATGGTCAGTTTTCAAATGTTTTATTTTTGAACGTCAGTTCACATTTGTAGGCAGATCATCAGTTTTAGAGCTAAAATTTGCATGTTTAAAGCGATTTTCATGCTTCCAGGGGCCCGGGAAGTGAATTAAATACCATTTGGAGGCATTTAATGTTCAAGCAAAAACAGGTGATTTTTGACAAAAGAGATAACACCCCCCCATTACGTCATGCTTCAGAAAGGTGAAAAATGGTCCGTTTTCAAATGTTTTATTTTTGAACGTCAGTTCACATTTGTAGGTAGATCGTCAGTTTTAGAGCTATAAATTTGCATGTTGAAAGTGATTTTCATGCTTCCAGGGGCCCGGGAAGTGAATTAAATACCATTTGGAGGCATTTCATGTTCAAGCAAAAACAGGTGATTTTTGACAAAAGAGGTAACACCCCCCCATTACCTCATGCTTCAGAAAGGTGAAAAATTGTCAGTTTTCAAATGTTTTATTTTTGAACGTCAGTTCACATTTGTAGGTAGATCATCAGTTTTAGAGCTAAAATGTGCATGTTTAAAGTGATTTTCATGCTTCCAGGGGCCCGGGAAGTGAATTAAATACCATTTGGAGGCATTTAATGTTCAAGCAAAAACAGGTGATTTTTGACAAAAGAGATAACACCCCCCCATTACGTCATGCTTCAGAAAGGTGAAGAATGGTCCGTTTTCAAATGTTTTATTTTTGAACGTCAGTTCACATTTGTAGGTAGATCGTCAGTTTTAGAGCTAAAATGTGCATGTTGAAAGTGATTTTCATGCTTACAGGGGCCCGGGAAGTGAATTAAATACCATTTGGAGGCATTTAATGTTCAAGCAAAAACAGGTGATTTTTGACAAAAGAGATAACACCCCCGAATTACGTCATGCTTCAGAAAGGTGAAAAATGGTCAGTTTTCAAATGTTTTATTTTTGAACGTCAGTTCACATTTGTAGGTAGATCATCAGTTTAAGAGCTAAAATTAGCATGTTTAAAGTGATTTTCATGCTTCCAGGGGCCCGGGAAGTGAATTAAATACCATTTGGAGGCATTTAATGTTCAAGCAAAAACAGGTGATTTTTGACAAAAGAGATAACACCCCCCCCATTACGTCATGCTTCAGAAAGGTGAAAAATGGTCCGTTTTCAAATGGGTTTTTTTTGAACGTCAGTTCACATTTGTAGGTAGATCATCAGTTTTAGAGCTAAAATTTGCATGTTGAAAGTGATTTGCATGCTTCCAGGGGCCCGGGAAGTGAAGTAAATACCATTTGGAGGCATTTAATGTTCAAGCAAAAACAGGTGATTTTTGACAAAAGAGATAACACCCCCCCATTACGTCATGCTTCAGAAAGGTGACAAATGGTCCGTTTTCAAATGTTTTATTTTTGAACGTCAGTTCACATTTGTAGGTAGATCATCAGTTTAAGAGCTAAAATTAGCATGTTTAAAGTGATTTTCATGCTTCCAGGGGCCCGGGAAGTGAATTAAATACCATTTGGAGGCATTTAATGTTCAAGCAAAAACAGGTGATTTTTGACAAAAGAGATAACACCCCCCCATTACGTCATGCTTCAGAAAGGTGAAGAATGGTCCATTTTCAAATGTTTTATTTTTGAACGTCAGTTCACATTTGTAGGTAGATCGTCAGTTTTACAGCTAAAATTTGCATGTTGAAAGTGATTTTCATGCTTCCAGGGGCCCGGGAAGTGAATTAAATACCATTTGGAGGCATTTAATGTTCAAGCAAAAACAGTTGATTTTTGACAAAAGAGATAACACCCCCCCATTACGTCATTGTTCAGAAAGGTGAAAAATGGTCCGTTTAGAAATGTTTTATTTTTGAACGTCAGTTCACATTTGTAGGTAGATCATCAGTTTTAGAGCTAAAATTAGCATGTTTTAAGTGATTTTCATGCTTCCAGGGGCCCGGGAAGTGAATTAAATACCATTTGGAGGCATTTAATGTTCAAGCAAAAACAGGTGATTTTTGACAAAAGAGATAACACCCCCCCATTACGTCATGCTTCAGAAAGGTGAAAAATGGTCCGTTTTCAAATGTTTTATTTTTGAACGTCAGTTCACATTTGTAGGTAGATCATCAGTTTTAGAGCTAAAATTAGCATGTTTAAAGTGATTTTCATGCTTCCAGGGGCCCGGGAAGTGAATTAAATACCATTTAGAGGCATTTAATGTTCAAGCAAAAACAGGTGATTTTTGACAAAAGAGATAACACCCCCCATTACGTCATGCTTCAGAAAGGTGAAGAATGGTCCGTTTTCAAATGTTTTTTTTTTAACGTCAGTTCACATTTGTACGTAGATCGTCAGTTTTAGAGCTAAAATTTGCATGTTGAAAGTGATTTTCATGCTTCCAGGGGCCCGGGAAGTGAATTAAATACCATTTGGAGGCATTTAATGTTCAAGCAAAAACAGGTGATTTTTGACAAAAGAGATAACACCCCCCCATTACGTCATGCTTAAGAAAGGTGAAAAATGGTCCGTTTTCCAATGTTTTATTTTTAAACGTCAGTTCACATTTGTAGGTAGATCATCAGTTTTAGAGCTAAAATTAGCATGTTTAAAGTGATTTTCATGCTTCCAGGGGCCCGGGAAGTGAATTAAATACCATTTGGAGGCATTTAATGTTCAAACAAAAACAGGTGATTTTTGACAAAAGAAATAACACCCCCCATTACGTCATGCTTCAGAAAGGTGAAAAATGGTCCATTTTCAAATGTTTTATTTTTGAACGTCAGTTCACATTTGTAGGTAGATCATCAGTTTAACCGCATGCGTGCGGGCGGAATTCCGCCCGTACGCTGGGTTTTAGGGATTCGCACTTTACGTGACGAGCTGGGCTCGTCATGAGCGTGCGAGGAGGCTACGCTTGACGAGCCCAGCTCGTCATGAGCGTCGAAGGGGTTAAGAGCGAAAATTAGCATGTTTAAAGTGATTTTCATGCTTCCAGGGGCCCGGGTAGTGAATTAAATACCATTTGGAGGCATTTAATGTTCAAGCAAAAACAGGTGATTTTTGACAAACGAGATAACACCCCCCATTACGTCATGCTTCAGAAAGGTGAAGAATGGTCCGTTTTCAAATGTTTTATTTTTGAACGTCAGTTCACATTTGTAGGTAGATCGTCAGTTTTAGAGCTAAAATTTGCATGTTGAAAGTGATTTTCATGCTTCCAGGGGCCCGGGAATTGAATTAAATACCATTTGGAGGCATTTAATGTTCAAGCAAAAACAGGTGATTTTTGACAAAAGAGATAACACCCCCCCATTACGTCATGCTTCAGAAAGGTGAAAAATGGTCAGTTGTCAAATGTTTTATTTTTGAACGTCATTTCACATTTGTAGGTAGATCGTCAGTTTTAGAGCTAAAATTTGCATGTTTAAAGCGATTTTCATGCTTCCAGGTGCCCGGGAAGTGAATTAAATACCATTTGGAGGCATTTAATGTTCAAGCAAAAACAGGTGATTTTTGACAAAAGAGATAACACCCCCCCCTTTACGTCATGCTTCAGAAAGGTGAAAAATGGTCCGTTTTCAAATGTTTTATTTTTGCACGTCAGTTCACATTTGTAGGTAGATCATCAGTTTTAGAGCTAAAATTAGCATGTTTAAAGTGATTTTCATCCTTCCAGGGGCCCGGGAAGTGAATTAAATACCATTTGGAGGCATTTAATGTTCAAGCAAAAACAGGTGATTTTTGACAAAAGAGATAACAGCCCCCCCCATTACGTCATGCTTCAGAAAGGTGAAAAATTGTCCGTTTTCAAATGTTTTATTTTTGAACGTCAGTTCACATTTGTAGGTAGATCATCAGTTTAAGAGCTAAAATTAGCATGTTTAAAGTGATTTTCATGCTTCCAGGGGCCCGGGAAGTGAATTAAATACCATTTGGAGGCATTTAAAGTTCTAGCAAAAACAGGTGATTTTTGACAAACGAGATAACACCCCCCCATTACGTCATGCTTCAGAAATGTGAAAAAAGGTCCGTTTTCAAATGTTTTATTTTTCAACGTCAGTTCACATTTGTAGGTAGATCATCAGTTTTAGAGCTAAACTTAGCATGTTTAAAGTGATTTTCATGCTTCCAGGGGCCCGGGAAGTGAATTAAATGCCATTTGGAGGCATTTAATGTTCAAGCAAAAACAGGTGATTTTTGACAAAAGAGATAACACCCCCCATTACGTCATGCTTCAGAAAGGTGAAGAATGGTCCGTTTTCAAATGTTTTATTTTTGAACGTCAGTTCACATTTGTAGGTAGATCGTCAGTTTTAGAGCTAAAATGTGCATGTTGAAAGTGATTTTCATGCTTCCAGGGGCCCGGGAAGTGAATTAAATACCATTTGGAGGCATTTAATGTTCAAGCAAAAACAGGTGATTTTTGACAAAAGAGATAACACCCCCCCATTACGTCATGCTTCAGAAAGGTGAAAAATGGTCAGTTTTCAAATGTTTTATTTTTGAACGTCAGTTCACATTTGTAGGTAGATCATCAGTTTAAGAGCTAAAATTAGCATGTTTAAAGTGATTTTCATGCTTCCAGGGGCCCGGGAAGTGAATTAAATACCATTTGGAGGCATTTAATGTTCAAGCAAAAATAGGTGATTTTTGACAAAAGAGATAACACCCCCCCATTACGTCATGCTTCAGAAAGGTGAAAAATGGTCCGTTTTCAAATGTTTTATTTTTGAACGTCAGTTCACATTTGTAGGTAGATCATCAGTTTTAGAGCTAAAATGTGCATGTTTAAAGTGATTTTCATGCTTCCAGGGGCCCGGGAAGTGAATTAAATACCATTCGGAGGCATTTAATGTTCAAGCAAAAACAGGTGATTTTTGACAAAAGAGATAACACCCCCCCATTACGTCATGCTTCAGAAATGTGAAAAAAGGTCCGTTTTCAAATGTTTTATTTTTCAACGTCAGTTCACATTTGTAGGTAGATCATCAGTTTTAGAGCTAAAATGAGCATGTTTAAAGTGATTTTCATGCTTCCAGGGGCCCGGGAAGTGAATTAAATACCATTTGGAGGCATTTATTGTTCAAGCAAAAACAGGTGATTTTTGACAAAAGAGTTAACACCCCCCCATTACGTCATGCTTCAGAAAGGTGAAGAATGGTCCGTTTTCAAATGTTTTATTTTTGAACGTCAGTTCACATTTGTAGGTAGATCGTCAGTTTTAGAGCTAAAATTTGCATGTTGAAAGTGATTTTCATGCTTCCAGGGGCCCGGGAAGTGAATTAAATACCATTTGGAGGCATTTAATGTTCAAGCAAAAACAGGTGATTTTTGACAAACGAGATAACACCCCCCCATTACGTCATGCTTCAGAAAGGTGAAAAAGGGTCCGTTTTCAAATGTTTTATTTTTGAACGTCAGTTCACATTTGTAGGTAGATCATCAGTTTAAGAGCTAAAATTAGCATGTTGAAAGTGATTTTCATGCTTCCAGGGGCCCGGGAAGTGAATTAAATACCATTTGGAGGCATTTAATGTTCAAGCAAAAACAGGTGATTTTTGACAAAAGAGATAACACCCCCCCATTACGTCATGCTTCAGAAAGGTGAAGAATGGTCCATTTTCAAATGTTTTATTTTTGGAATCAGTTCACATTTGTAGGTAGATCGTCAGTTTTAGAGCTAAAATTTGCATGTTGAAAGTTATTTTCATGCTTCCAGGGGCCCGGGAAGTGAATTAAATACCATTTGGAGGCATTTAATGTTCAAGCAAAAACAGTTGATTTTTGACAAAAGAGATAACACCCCCCCATTACGTCATGCTTCAGAAAAGTGAAAAATGGTCCGTTTTCAAATGTTTTATTTTTGAACGTCAGTTCACATTTGGAGGTAGATCATCAGTTTTAGAGCTAAAATTAGCATGTTTAAAGTGATTTTCATCCTTCCAGGGGCCCGGGAAGTGAATTAAATACCATTTGGAGGCATTTAATTTTCAAACAAAAACAGGTGATTTTTGACAAAAGAAATAACACCCCCATTACGTCATGCTTCAGAAAGGTGAAAAATGGTCAGTTTTCAAATGTTTTATTTTTGAACGTCAGTTCACATTTGTAGGTAGATCATCAGTTTAAGAGCTAAAATTAGCATGTTTAAAGTGATTTTCATGCTTCCAGGGGCCCGGGAAATGAATTAAATACCATTTGGAGGCATTTAATGTTCTAGCAAAAACAGGTGATTTTTTGACAAACGAGATAACACCCCCCCATTACGTCATGCTTCAGAAATGTGAAAAAAGGTCCGTTTTCAAATGTTTTATTTTTCAACGTCAGTTCACATTTGTAGGTAGATCATCAGTTTTAGAGCTAAAATTAGCATGTTTAAAGTGATTTTCATGCTTCCAGGGGCCCGGGAAGTGAATTAAATACCATTTGGAGGCATTTAATGTTCAAGCAAAAACAGGTGATTTTTGACAAAAGAGATAACACCCCCCATTACGTCATGCTTCAGAAAGGTGAAGAATGGTCCGTTTTCAAATGTTTTATTTTTGAACGTCAGTTCACATTTGTAGGTAGATCGTCAGTTTTAGAGCTAAAATTTGCATGTTGAAAGTGATTTTCATGCTTCCAGGGGCCCGGGAATTGAATTAAATACCATTTGGAGGCATTTAATGTTCAAGCAAAAACAGGTGATTTTTGACAAAAGAGATAACACCCCCCCATTACGTCATGCTTCAGAAAGGTGAAAAATGGTCAGTTTTCAAATGTTTTATTTTTGAACGTCATTTCACATTTGTAGGTAGATCGTCAGTTTTAGAGCTAAAATTTGCATGTTTAAAGCGATTTTCATGCTTCCAGGTGCCCGGGAAGTGAATTAAATACCATTTGGAGGCATTTAATGTTCAAGCAAAAACAGGTGATTTTTGACAAAAGAGATAACACCCCCCCCCTTTACGTCATGCTTCAGAAAGGTGAAAAATGGTCCGTTTTCAAATGTTTTATTTTTGAACGTCAGTTCACATTTGTAGGTAGATCATCAGTTTAAGAGCTAAAATTAGCATGTTTAAAGTGATTTTCATGCTTCCAGGGGCCCGGGAAGTGAATTAAATACCATTTGGAGGCATTTAAAGTTCTAGCAAAAACAGGTGATTTTTGACAAACGAGATAACACCCCCCCATTACGTCATGCTTCAGAAATGTGAAAAAAGGTCCGTTTTCAAATGTTTTATTTTTCAACGTCAGTTCACATTTGTAGGTAGATCATCAGTTTTAGAGCTAAACTTAGCATGTTTAAAGTGATTTTCATGCTTCCAGGGGCCCGGGAAGTGAATTAAATGCCATTTGGAGGCATTTAATGTTCAAGCAAAAACAGGTGATTTTTGACAAAAGAGATAACACCCCCCATTACGTCATGCTTCAGAAAGGTGAAGAATGGTCCGTTTTCAAATGTTTTATTTTTGAACGTCAGTTCACATTTGTAGGTAGATCGTCAGTTTTAGAGCTAAAATGTGCATGTTGAAAGTGATTTTCATGCTTCCAGGGGCCCGGGAAGTGAATTAAATACCATTTGGAGGCATTTAATGTTCAAGCAAAAACAGGTGATTTTTGACAAAAGAGATAACACCCCCCCATTACGTCATGCTTCAGAAAGGTGAAAAATGGTCAGTTTTCAAATGTTTTATTTTTGAACGTCAGTTCACATTTGTAGGTAGATCATCAGTTTAAGAGCTAAAATTAGCATGTTTAAAGTGATTTTCATGCTTCCAGGGGCCCGGGAAGTGAATTAAATACCATTTGGAGGCATTTAATGTTCAAGCAAAAATAGGTGATTTTTGACAAAAGAGATAACACCCCCCCATTACGTCATGCTTCAGAAAGGTGAAAAATGGTCCGTTTTCAAATGTTTTATTTTTGAACGTCAGTTCACATTTGTAGGTAGATCATCAGTTTTAGAGCTAAAATGTGCATGTTTAAAGTGATTTTCATGCTTCCAGGGGCCCGGGAAGTGAATTAAATACCATTCGGAGGCATTTAATGTTCAAGCAAAAACAGGTGATTTTTGACAAAAGAGATAACACCCCCCCATTACGTCATGCTTCAGAAATGTGAAAAAAGGTCCGTTTTCAAATGTTTTATTTTTCAACGTCAGTTCACATTTGTAGGTAGATCATCAGTTTTAGAGCTAAAATGAGCATGTTTAAAGTGATTTTCATGCTTCCAGGGGCCCGGGAAGTGAATTAAATACCATTTGGAGGCATTTATTGTTCAAGCAAAAACAGGTGATTTTTGACAAAAGAGTTAACACCCCCCCATTACGTCATGCTTCAGAAAGGTGAAGAATGGTCCGTTTTCAAATGTTTTATTTTTGAACGTCAGTTCACATTTGTAGGTAGATCGTCAGTTTTAGAGCTAAAATTTGCATGTTGAAAGTGATTTTCATGCTTCCAGGGGCCCGGGAAGTGAATTAAATACCATTTGGAGGCATTTAATGTTCAAGCAAAAACAGGTGATTTTTGACAAACGAGATAACACCCCCCCATTACGTCATGCTTCAGAAAGGTGAAAAAGGGTCCGTTTTCAAATGTTTTATTTTTGAACGTCAGTTCACATTTGTAGGTAGATCATCAGTTTAAGAGCTAAAATTAGCATGTTGAAAGTGATTTTCATGCTTCCAGGGGCCCGGGAAGTGAATTAAATACCATTTGGAGGCATTTAATGTTCAAGCAAAAACAGGTGATTTTTGACAAAAGAGATAACACCCCCCCATTACGTCATGCTTCAGAAAGGTGAAGAATGGTCCATTTTCAAATGTTTTATTTTTGGAATCAGTTCACATTTGTAGGTAGATCGTCAGTTTTAGAGCTAAAATTTGCATGTTGAAAGTGATTTTCATGCTTCCAGGGGCCCGGGAAGTGAATTAAATACCATTTGGAGGCATTTAATGTTCAAGCAAAAACAGTTGATTTTTGACAAAAGAGATAACACCCCCCCATTACGTCATGCTTCAGAAAAGTGAAAAATGGTCCGTTTTCAAATGTTTTATTTTTGAACGTCAATTCACATTTGGAGGTAGATCATCAGTTTTAGAGCTAAAATTAGCATGTTTAAAGTGATTTTCATCCTTCCAGAGGCCCGGGAAGTGAATTAAATACCATTTGGAGGCATTTAATGTTCAAACAAAAACAGGTGATTTTTGACAAAAGAAATAACACCCCCATTACGTCATGCTTCAGAAAGGTGAAAAATGGTCAGTTTTCAAATGTTTTATTTTTGAACGTCAGTTCACATTTGTAGGTAGATCATCAGTTTAAGAGCTAAAATTAGCATGTTTAAAGTGATTTTCATGCTTCCAGGGGCCCGGGAAATGAATTAAATACCATTTGGAGGCATTTAATGTTCTAGCAAAAACAGGTGATTTTTTGACAAACGAGATAACACCCCCCCATTACGTCATGCTTCAGAAATGTGAAAAAAGGTCAGTTTTCAAATGTTTTATTTTTCAACGTCAGTTCACATTTGTAGGTAGATCATCAGTTTTAGAGCTAAAATTAGCATGTTTAAAGTGATTTTCATGCTTCCAGGGGCCCGGGAAGTGAATTAAATACCATTTGGAGGCATTTAATGTTCAAGCAAAAACAGGTGATTTTTGACAAAAGAGATAACACCCCCCATTACGTCATGCTTCAGAAAGGTGAAGAATGGTCCGTTTTCAAATGTTTTATTTTTGAACGTCAGTTCACATTTGTAGGTAGATCGTCAGTTTTAGAGCTAAAATTTGCATGTTGAAAGTGATTTTCATGCTTCCAGGGGCCCGGGAATTGAATTAAATACCATTTGGAGGCATTTAATGTTCAAGCAAAAACAGGTGATTTTTGACAAAAGAGATAACACCCCCCCATTACGTCATGCTTCAGAAAGGTGAAAAATGGTCAGTTTTCAAATGTTTTATTTTTGAACGTCATTTCACATTTGTAGGTAGATCGTCAGTTTTAGAGCTAAAATTTGCATGTTTAAAGCGATTTTCATGCTTCCAGGTGCCCGGGAAGTGAATTAAATACCATTTGGAGGCATTTAATGTTCAAGCAAAAACAGGTGATTTTTGACAAAAGAGATAACACCCCCCCCCTTTACGTCATGCTTCAGAAAGGTGAAAAATGGTCCGTTTTCAAATGTTTTATTTTTGAACGTCAGTTCACATTTGTAGGTAGATCATCAGTTTTAGAGCTAAAATTAGCATGTTTAAAGTGATTTTCATCCTTCCAGGGGCCCGGGAAGTGAATTAAATACCATTTGGAGGCTTTTAATGTTCAAACAAAAACAGGTGATTTTTGACAAAAGAAATAACACCCCCCATTACGTCATGCTTCAGAAAGGTGAAAAATTGTCCGTTTTCAAATGTTTTATTTTTGAACGTCAGTTCACATTTGTAGGTAGATCATCAGTTTAAGAGCTAAAATGAGCATGTTTAAAGTGATTTTCATGCTTCCAGGGGCCCGGGAAGTGAATTAAATACCATTTGGAGGCATTTAATGTTCAAGCAAAAACAGTTGATTTTTGACAAAAGAGATAACACCCCCCCATTACGTCATTGTTCAGAAAGGTGAAAAATGGTCCGTTTAGAAATGTTTTATTTTTGAACGTCAGTTCACATTTGTAGGTAGATCATCAGTTTTAGAGCTAAAATTAGCATGTTTTAAGTGATTTTCATGCTTCCAGGGGCCCGGGAAGTGAATTAAATACCATTTGGAGGCATTTAATGTTCAAGCAAAAACAGGTGATTTTTGACAAAAGAGATAACACCCCCCCATTACGTCATGCTTCAGAAAGGTGAAAAATGGTCCGTTTTCAAATGTTTTATTTTTGAACGTCAGTTCACATTTGTAGGTAGATCATCAGTTTTAGAGCTAAAATTAGCATGTTTAAAGTGATTTTCATGCTTCCAGGGGCCCGGGAAGTGAATTAAATACCATTTAGAGGCATTTAATGTTCAAGCAAAAACAGGTGATTTTTGACAAAAGAGATAACACCCCCCATTACGTCATGCTTCAGAAAGGTGAAGAATGGTCCGTTTTCAAATGTTTTTTTTTTAACGTCAGTTCACATTTGTACGTAGATCGTCAGTTTTAGAGCTAAAATTTGCATGTTGAAAGTGATTTTCATGCTTCCAGGGGCCCGGGAAGTGAATTAAATACCATTTGGAGGCATTTAATGTTCAAGCAAAAACAGGTGATTTTTGACAAAAGAGATAACACCCCCCCATTACGTCATGCTTAAGAAAGGTGAAAAATGGTCCGTTTTCCAATGTTTTATTTTTAAACGTCAGTTCACATTTGTAGGTAGATCATCAGTTTTAGAGCTAAAATTAGCATGTTTAAAGTGATTTTCATGCTTCCAGGGGCCCGGGAAGTGAATTAAATACCATTTGGAGGCATTTAATGTTCAAACAAAAACAGGTGATTTTTGACAAAAGAAATAACACCCCCCATTACGTCATGCTTCAGAAAGGTGAAAAATGGTCCATTTTCAAATGTTTTATTTTTGAACGTCAGTTCACATTTGTAGGTAGATCATCAGTTTAACCGCATGCGTGCGGGCGGAATTCCGCCCGTACGCTGGGTTTTAGGGATTCGCACTTTACGTGACGAGCTGGGCTCGTCATGAGCGTGCGAGGAGGCTACGCTTGACGAGCCCAGCTCGTCATGAGCGTCGAAGGGGTTAAGAGCTAAAATTAGCATGTTTAAAGTGATTTTCCTGCTTCCAGGGGCCCGGGTAGTGAATTAAATACCATTTGGAGGCATTTAATGTTCAAGCAAAAACAGGTGATTTTTGACAAACGAGATAACACCCCCCATTACGTCATGCTTCAGAAAGGTGAAGAATGGTCCGTTTTCAAATGTTTTATTTTTGAACGTCAGTTCACATTTGTAGGTAGATCGTCAGTTTTAGAGCTAAAATTTGCATGTTGAAAGTGATTTTCATGCTTCCAGGGGCCCGGGAATTGAATTAAATACCATTTGGAGGCATTTAATGTTCAAGCAAAAACAGGTGATTTTTGACAAAAGAGATAACACCCCCCCATTACGTCATGCTTCAGAAAGGTGAAAAATGGTCAGTTTTCAAATGTTTTATTTTTGAACGTCATTTCACATTTGTAGGTAGATCGTCAGTTTTAGAGCTAAAATTTGCATGTTTAAAGCGATTTTCATGCTTCCAGGTGCCCGGGAAGTGAATTAAATACCATTTGGAGGCATTTAATGTTCAAGCAAAAACAGGTGATTTTTGACAAAAGAGATAACACCCCCCCCCCTTTACGTCATGCTTCAGAAAGGTGAAAAATGGTCCGTTTTCAAATGTTTTATTTTTGAACGTCAGTTCACATTTGTAGGTAGATCATAAGTTTTAGAGCTAAAATTAGCATGTTTAAAGTGATTTTCATCCTTCCAGGGGCCCGGGAAGTGAATTAAATACCATTTGGAGGCATTTAATGTTCAAACAAAAACAGGTGATTTTTGACAAAAGAAATAACACCCCCCATTACGTCATGCTTCAGAAAGGTGAAAAATTGTCCGTTTCCAAATGTTTTATTTTTGAACGTCAGTTCACATTTGTAGGTAGATCATCAGTTTAAGAGCTAAAATTAGCATGTTTAAAGTGATTTTCATGCTTCCAGGGGCCCGGGAAGTGAATTAAATACCATTTGGAGGCATTTAAAGTTCTAGCAAAAACAGGTGATTTTTGACAAACGAGATAACACCCCCCCATTACGTCATGCTTCAGAAATGTGAAAAAAGGTCCGTTTTCAAATGTTTTATTTTTCAACGTCAGTTCACATTTGTAGGTAGATCATCAGTTTTAGAGCTAAACTTAGCATGTTTAAAGTGATTTTCATGCTTCCAGGGGCCCGGGAAGTGAATTAAATGCCATTTGGAGGCATTTAATGTTCAAGCAAAAACAGGTGATTTTTGACAAAAGAGATAACACCCCCCCATTACGTCATGCTTCAGAAAGGTGAAAAATGGTCAGTTTTCAAATGTTTTATTTTTGAACGTCAGTTCACATTTGTAGGTAGATCATCAGTTTAAGAGCTAAAATTAGCATGTTTAAAGTGATTATCATGCTTCCAGGGGCCCGGGAAGTGAATTAAATACCATTTGGAGGCATTTAATGTTCAAACAAAAACAGGTGATTTTTGACAAAAGAAATAACACCCCCCATTACGTCATGCTTCAGAAAGGTGAAAAATGGTCCATTTTCAAATGTTTTATTTTTGAACGTCAGTTCACATTTGTAGGTAGATCATCAGTTTAACCGCATGCGTGCGGGCGGAATTCCGCCCGTACGCTGGGTTTTAGGGATTCGCACTTTACGTGACGAGCTGGGCTCGTCATGAGCGTGCGAGGAGGCTACGCATGACGAGCCCAGCTCGTCATGAGCGTCGAAGGGATTAAGAGCTAAAATTAGCATGTTTAAAGTGATTTTCATGCTTCCAGTGGCCCGGGTAGTGAATTAAATACCATTTGGAGGCATTTAATGTTCAAGCAAAAACAGGTGATTTTTGACAAACGAGATAACACCCCCCCATTACGTCATGCCTCAGAAATGTGAAAAAAGGTCCGTTTTCAAATGTTTTATTTTTCAACGTCAGTTCACATTTGTAGGTAGATCATCAGTTTTAGAGCTAAAATTAGCATGTTTAAAGTGATTTTCATGCTTCCAGGGGCCTGGAAGTGAATTAAATACCATTTGGAGGCATTTAATGTTCAAGCAAAAACAGGTGATTTTTGACAAAAGAGATAACACCCCCCATTACGTCATGCTTCAGAAAGGTGAAGAATGGTCCGTTTTCAAATGTTTTATTTTTGAACGTCAGTTCACATTTGTAGGTAGATCATCAGTTTTAGAGCTAAAATTTGCATGTTTAAAGCGATTTTCATGCTTCCAGGGGCCCGGGAAGTGAATTAAATACCATTTGGAGGCATTTAATGTTCAAGCAAAAACAGGTGATTTTTGACAAAAGAGATAACACCCCCCATTACGTCATGCTTCAGAAAGGTGAAAAATGGTCCGTTTTCAAATGTTTTATTTTTGAACGTCAGTTCACATTTGTAGGTAGATCATCAGTTTTAGAGCTAAAATTAGCATGTTTAAAGTGATTTTCATCCTTCCAGGGGCCCGGGAAGTGAATTAAATACCATTTGGAGGCATTTAATGTTCAAACAAAAACAGGTGATTTTTGACAAAAGAAATAACACCCCCCATTACGTCATGCTTCAGAAAGGTGAAAAATGGTCAGTTTTCAAATGTTTTATTTTTGAACGTCAGTTCACGTTTGTAGGTAGATCATCAGTTTAAGAGCTAAAATTAGCATGTTTAAAGTGATTTTCATGCTTCCAGGGGCCCGGGAAATGAATTAAATACCATTTGGAGGCATTTAATGTTCTAGCAAAAACAGGTGATTTTTGACAAACGAGATAACACCCCCCCATTACGTCATGCTTCAGAAATGTGAAAAAAGGTCCGTTTTCAAATGTTTTATTTTTCAACGTCAGTTCACATTTGTAGGTAGATCATCAGTTTTAGAGCTAAAATTAGCATGTTTAAAGTGATTTTCATGCTTCCAGGGGCCCGGGAAGTGAATTAAATACCATTTGGAGGCATTTAATGTTCAAGCAAAAACAGGTGATTTTTGACAAAAGAGATAACACCCCCCATTACGTCATGCTTCAGAAAGGTGAAGAATGGTCCGTTTTCAAATGTTTTATTTTTGAACGTCAGTTCACATTTGTAGGTAGATCATCAGTTTAAGAGCTAAAATTAGCATGTTTAAAGTGATTTTCATGCTTCCAGGGGCCCGGGAAATGAATTAAATACCATTTGGAGGCATTTAATGTTCTAGCAAAAACAGGTGATTTTTGACAAACGAGATAACACCCCCCATTACGTCATGCTTCAGAAATGTGAAAAAAGGTCCGTTTTCAAATGTTTTATTTTTCAACGTCAGTTCACATTTGTAGGTAGATCATCAGTTTTAGAGCTAAAATTAGCATGTTTAAAGTGATTTTCATGCTTCCAGGGGCCTGGGAAGTGAATTAAAGACCATTTGGAGGCATTTAATGTTCAAGCAAAAACAGGTGATTTTTGACAAAAGAGATAACACCCCCCATTACGTCATGCTTCAGAAAGGTGAAGAATGGTCCGTTTTCAAATGTTTTATTTTTGAACGTCAGTTCACATTTGTAGGTAGATCTTCAGTTTTAGAGCTAAAATTTGCATGTTGAAAGTGATTTTCATGCTTCCAGGGGCCCGGGAATTGAATTAAATACCATTTGGAGGCATTTAATGTTCAAGCAAAAACAGGTGATTTTTGACAAAAGAGATAACACCCCCCCATTACGTCATGCTTCAGAAAGGTGAAAAATGGTCAGTTTTCAAATGTTTTATTTTTGAACGTCAGTTCACATTTGTAGGTAGTTCATCAGTTTAAGAGCTAAAATTAGCATGTTTAAAGTGATTTTCATGCTTCCAGGGGCCCGGGAAGTGAATTAAATACCATTTGGAGGCATTTAATGTTCAAGCAAAAACAGGTGATTTTTGACAAAAGAGATAACACCCCCCCATTGCGTCATGCTTCAGAAATGTGAAAAAAGGTCCGTTTTCAAATGTTTTATTTTTCAACGTCAGTTCACATTTGTAGGTAGATCATCAGTTTTAGAGCTAAAATTAGCATGTTTAAAGTGATTTTCATCCTTCCAGGGGCCCGGGAAGTGAATTAAATACCATTTGGAGGCATTTAATGTTCAAACAAAAACAGGTGATTTTTGACAAAAGAAATAACACCCCCCATTACGTCATGCTTCAGAAAGGTGAAAAGTGGTCAGTTTTCAAATGTTTTATTTTTGAACGTCAGTTCACATTTGTAGGTAGATCATCAGTTTAAGAGCTAAAATTAGCATGTTTAAAGTGATTTTCATGCTTCCAGGGGCCCGGGAAATGAATTAAATACCATTTGGAGGCATTCAATGTTCTAGCAAAAACAGGGGATTTTTGACAAACGAGATAACACCCCCCCATTACGTCATGCTTCAGAAATGTGAAAAAATGTCCGTTTTCAAATGTTTTATTTTTCAACGTCAGTTCACATTTGTAGGTAGATCATCAGTTTTAGAGCTAAAATTAGCATGTTTAAAGTGATTTTCATGCTTCCAGGGGCCCGGGAAGTGAATTAAATACCATTTGGAGGCATTTAATGTTCAAGCAAAAACAGGTGATTTTTGACAAAAGAGATAACACCCCCCATTACGTCATGCTTCAGAAAAGTGAAGAATGGTCCGTTTTCAAATGTTTTATTTTTGAACGTCAGTTCACATTTGTAGGTAGATCGTCAGTTTTAGAGCTAAAATTTGCATGTTGAAAGTGATTTTCATGCTTCCAGGGGCCCGGGAATTGAATTAAATACCATTTGGAGGCATTTAATGTTCAAGCAAAAACAGGTGATTTTTGACAAAAGAGATAACACCCCCCATTACGTCATGCTTCAGAAAGGTGAAAAATGGTCAGTTTTCAAATGTTTTATTTTTGAACGTCAGTTCACATTTGTAGGTAGATCATCAGTTTAAGAGCTAAAATTAGCATGTTTAAAGTGATTTTCATGCTTCCAGGGGCCCGGGAAGTGAATTAAATACCATTTGGAGGCATTTAATGTTCAAGCAAAAACAGGTGATTTTTGACAAAAGAGATAACACCCCCCCATTACGTCATGCTTCAGAAAGGTGAAAAATGGTCCGTTTTCAAATGTTTTATTTTTGAACGTCAGTTCACATTTGTAGGTAGTTCATCAGTTTTACAGCTAAAATTTGCATGTTGAAAGTGATTTTCATGCTTCCAGGGGCCCGGGAAGTGAATTAAATACCATTTGGAGGCATTTAATGTTCAAGCAAAAACAGTTGATTTTTGACAAAAGAGATAACACCCCCCCATTACGTCATTGTTCAGAAAGGTGAAAAATGGTCCGTTTAGAAATGTTTTATTTTTGAACGTCAGTTCACATTTGTAGGTAGATCATCAGTTTTAGAGCTAAAATTAGCATGTTTTAAGTGATTTTCATGCTTCCAGGGGCCCGGGAAGTGAATTAAATACCATTTGGAGGCATTTAATGTTCAAGCAAAAACAGGTGATTTTTGACAAAAGAGATAACACCCCCCCATTACGTCATGCTTCAGAAAGGTGAAAAATGGTCCGTTTTCAAATGTTTTATTTTTGAACGTCAGTTCACATTTGTAGGTAGATCATCAGTTTTAGAGCTAAAATTAGCATGTTTAAAGTGATTTTCATGCTTCCAGGGGCCCGGGAAGTGAATTAAATACCATTTAGAGGCATTTAATGTTCAAGCAAAAACAGGTGATTTTTGACAAAAGAGATAACACCCCCCCATTACGTCATGCTTCAGAAAGGTGAAGAATGGTCCGTTTTCAAATGTTTTTTTTTTAACGTCAGTTCACATTTGTACGTAGATCGTCAGTTTTAGAGCTAAAATTTGCATGTTGAAAGTGATTTTCATGCTTCCAGGGGCCCGGGAAGTGAATTAAATACCATTTGGAGGCATTTAATGTTCAAGCAAAAACAGGTGATTTTTGACAAAAGAGATAACACCCCCCCATTACGTCATGCTTAAGAAAGGTGAAAAATGGTCCGTTTTCCAATGTTTTATTTTTGAACGTCAGTTCACATTTGTAGGTAGATCATCAGTTTTAGAGCTAAAAATAGCATGTTTAAAGTGATTATCATGCTTCCAGGGGCCCGGGAAGTGAATTAAATACCATTTGGAGGCATTTAATGTTCAAACAAAAACAGGTGATTTTTGACAAAAGAAATAACACCCCCCATTACGTCATGCTTCAGAAAGGTGAAAAATGGTCCATTTTCAAATGTTTTATTTTTGAACGTCAGTTCACATTTGTAGGTAGATCATCAGTTTAACCGCATGCGTGCGGGCGGAATTCCGCCCGTACGCTGGGTTTTAGGGATTCGCACTTTACGTGACGAGCTGGGCTCGTCATGAGCGTGCGAGGAGGCTACGCATGACGAGCCCAGCTCGTCATGAGCGTCGAAGGGGTTAAGAGCTAAAATTAGCATGTTTAAAGTGATTTTCATGCTTCCAGGGGCCCGGGTAGTGAATTAAATACCATTTGGAGGCATTTAATGTTCAAGCAAAAACAGGTGATTTTTGACAAACGAGATAACACCCCCCATTACGTCATGCCTCAGAAATGTGAAAAAAGGTCCGTTTTCAAATGTTTTATTTTTCAACGTCAGTTCACATTTGTAGGTAGATCATCAGTTTTAGAGCTAAAATTAGCATGTTTAAAGTGATTTTCATGCTTCCAGGGGCCTGGAAGTGAATTAAATACCATTTGGAGGCATTTAATGTTCAAGCAAAAACAGGTGATTTTTGACAAAAGAGATAACACCCCCCATTACGTCATGCTTCAGAAAGGTGAAGAATGGTCCGTTTTCAAATGTTTTATTTTTGAACGTCAGTTCACATTTGTAGGTAGATCATCAGTTTTAGAGCTAAAATTTGCATGTTTAAAGCGATTTTCATGCTTCCAGGGGCCCGGGAAGTGAATTAAATACCATTTGGAGGCATTTAATGTTCAAGCAAAAACAGGTGATTTTTGACAAAAGAGATAACACCCCCCCATTACGTCATGCTTCAGAAAGGTGAAAAATGGTCCGTTTTCAAATGTTTTATTTTTGAACGTCAGTTCACATTTGTAGGTAGATCATCAGTTTTAGAGCTAAAATTAGCATGTTTAAAGTGATTTTCATCCTTCCAGGGGCCCGGGAAGTGAATTAAATACCATTTGGAGGCATTTAATGTTCAAACAAAAACAGGTGATTTTTGACAAAAGAAATAACACCCCCCATTACGTCATGCTTCAGAAAGGTGAAAAATGGTCAGTTTTCAAATGTTTTATTTTTGAACGTCAGTTCACGTTTGTAGGTAGATCATCAGTTTAAGAGCTAAAATTAGCATGTTTAAAGTGATTTTCATGCTTCCAGGGGCCCGGGAAATGAATTAAATACCATTTGGAGGCATTTAATGTTCTAGCAAAAACAGGTGATTTTTGACAAACGAGATAACACCCCCCCATTACGTCATGCTTCAGAAATGTGAAAAAAGGTCCGTTTTCAAATGTTTTATTTTTCAACGTCAGTTCACATTTGTAGGTAGATCATCAGTTTTAGAGCTAAAATTAGCATGTTTAAAGTGATTTTCATGCTTCCAGGGGCCCGGGAAGTGAATTAAATACCATTTGGAGGCATTTAATGTTCAAGCAAAAACAGGTGATTTTTGACAAAAGAGATAACACCCCCCATTACGTCATGCTTCAGAAAGGTGAAGAATGGTCCGTTTTCAAATGTTTTATTTTTGAACGTCAATTCACATTTGTAGGTAGATCATCAGTTTAAGAGCTAAAATTAGCATGTTTAAAGTGATTTTCATGCTTCCAGGGGCCCGGGAAATGAATTAAATACCATTTGGAGGCATTTAATGTTCTAGCAAAAACAGGTGATTTTTGTCAAACGAGATAACACCCCCCATTACGTCATGCTTCAGAAATGTGAAAAAAGGTCCGTTTTCAAATGTTTTATTTTTCAACGTCAGTTCACATTTGTAGGTAGATCATCAGTTTTAGAGCTAAAATTAGCATGTTTAAAGTGATTTTCATGCTTCCAGGGGCCTGGGAAGTGAATTAAATACCATTTGGAGGCATTTAATGTTCAAGCAAAAACAGGTGATTTTTGACAAAAGAGATAACACCCCCCATTACGTCATGCTTCAGAAAGGTGAAAAATGGTCAGTTTTCAAATGTTTTATTTTTGAACGTCAGTTCACATTTGTAGGTAGTTCATCAGTTTAAGAGCTAAAATTAGCATGTTTAAAGTGATTTTCATGCTTCCAGGGGCCCGGGAAGTGAATTAAATACCATTTGGAGGCATTTAATGTTCAAGCAGAAACAGGTGATTTTTGACAAAAGAGATAACACCCCCCCATTGCGTCATGCTTCAGAAATGTGAAAAAAGGTACGTTTTCAAATGTTTTATTTTTCAACGTCAGTTCACATTTGTAGGTAGATCATCAGTTTAAGAGCTAAAATTAGCATGTTTAAAGTGATTTTCATGCTTCCAGGGGCCCGGGAAATGAATTAAATACCATTTGGAGGCATTCAATGTTCTAGCAAAAACAGGGGATTTTTGACAAACGAGATAACACCCCCCCATTACGTCATGCTTCAGAAATGTGAAAAAAGGTCCGTTTTCAAATGTTTTATTTTTCAACGTCAGTTCACATTTGTAGGTAGATCATCAGTTTTAGAGCTAAAATTAGCATGTTTAAAGTGATTTTCATGCTTCCAGGGGCCCGGGAAGTGAATTAAATACCATTTGGAGGCATTTAATGTTCAAGCAAAAACAGGTGATTTTTGACAAAAGAGATAACACCCCCCATTACGTCATGCTTCAGAAAAGTGAAGAATGGTCCGTTTTCAAATGTTTTATTTTTGAACGTCAGTTCACATTTGTAGGTAGATCGTCAGTTTTAGAGCTAAAATTTGCATGTTGAAAGTAATTTTCATGCTTCCAGGGGCCCGGGAATTGAATTAAATACCATTTGGAGGCATTTAATGTTCAAGCAAAAACAGGTGATTTTTGACAAAAGAGATAACACCCCCCCATTACGTCATGCTTCAGAAAGGTGAAAAATGGTCAGTTTTCAAATGTTTTATTTTTGAACGTCAGTTCACATTTGTAGGTAGATCATCAGTTTAAGAGCTAAAATTAGCATGTTTAAAGTGATTTTCATGCTTCCAGGGGCCCGGGAAGTGAATTAAATACCATTTGGAGGCATTCAATGTTCTAGCAAAAACAGGGGATTTTTGACAAACGAGATAACACCCCCCCATTACGTCATGCTTCAGAAATGTGAAAAAAGGTCCGTTTTCAAATGTTTTATTTTTCAACGTCAGTTCACATTTGTAGGTAGATCATCAGTTTTAGAGCTAAAATTAGCATGTTTAAAGTGATTTTCATGCTTCCAGGGGCCCGGGAAGTGAATTAAATACCATTTGGAGGCATTTAATGTTCAAGCAAAAACAGGTGATTTTTGACAAAAGAGATAACACCCCCCATTACGTCATGCTTCAGAAAAGTGAAGAATGGTCCGTTTTCAAATGTTTTATTTTTGAACGTCAGTTCACATTTGTAGGTAGATCGTCAGTTTTAGAGCTAAAATTTGCATGTTGAAAGTGATTTTCATGCTTCCAGGGGCCCGGGAATTGAATTAAATACCATTTGGAGGCATTTAATGTTCAAGCAAAAACAGGTGATTTTTGACAAAAGAGATAACACCCCCCTATTACGTCATGCTTCAGAAAGGTGAAAAATGGTCAGTTTTCAAATGTTTTATTTTTGAACGTCAGTTCACATTTGTAGGTAGATCATCAGTTTAAGAGCTAAAATTAGCATGTTTAAAGTGATTTTCATGCTTCCAGGGGCCCGGGAAGTGAATTAAATACCATTTGGAGGCATTTAATGTTCAAGCAAAAACAGGTGATTTTTGACAAAAGAGATAACACCCCCCATTACGTCATGCTTCAGAAAGGTGAAGAATGGTCCGTTTTCAAATGTTTTTTTTTTAACGTCAGTTCACATTTGTACGTAGATCGTCAGTTTTAGAGCTAAAATTTGCATGTTGAAAGTGATTTTCATGCTTCCAGGGGCCCGGGAAGTGAATTAAATACCATTTGGAGGCATTTAATGTTCAAGCAAAAACAGGTGATTTTTGACAAAAGAGATAACACCCCCCCATTACGTCATGCTTAAGAAAGGTGAAAAATGGTCCGTTTTCCAATGTTTTATTTTTAAACGTCAGTTCACATTTGTAGGTAGATCATCAGTTTTAGAGCTAAAATTAGCATGTTTAAAGTGATTTTCATGCTTCCAGGGGCCCGGGAAGTGAATTAAATACCATTTGGAGGCATTTAATGTTCAAACAAAAACAGGTGATTTTTGACAAAAGAAATAACACCCCCCATTACGTCATGCTTCAGAAAGGTGAAAAATGGTCCATTTTCAAATGTTTTATTTTTGAACGTCAGTTCACATTTGTAGGTAGATCATCAGTTTAACCGCATGCGTGCGGGCGGAATTCCGCCCGTACGCTGGGTTTTAGGGATTCGCACTTTACGTGACGAGCTGGGCTCGTCATGAGCGTGCGAGGAGGCTACGCTTGACGAGCCCAGCTCGTCATGAGCGTCGAAGGGGTTAAGAGCTAAAATTAGCATGTTTAAAGTGATTTTCATGCTTCCAGGGGCCCGGGTAGTGAATTAAATACCATTTGGAGGCATTTAATGTTCAAGCAAAAACAGGTGATTTTTGACAAACGAGATAACACCCCCCATTACGTCATGCTTCAGAAAGGTGAAGAATGGTCCGTTTTCAAATGTTTTATTTTTGAACGTCAGTTCACATTTGTAGGTAGATCGTCAGTTTTAGAGCTAAAATTTGCATGTTGAAAGTGATTTTCATGCTTCCAGGGGCCCGGGAAGTGAATTAAATACCATTTGGAGGCATTTAATGTTCAAGCAAAAACAGGTGATTTTTGACAAAAGAGATAACACCCCCCCATTACGTCATGCTTCAGAAAGGTGAAAAATGGTCAGTTTTCAAATGTTTTATTTTTGAACGTCAGTTCACATTTGTAGGTAGATCATCACTTTAAGAGCTAAAATTTGCGCGTTTAAAGTGATTTTCATGCTTCCAGGGGCCCGGGAAGTGAATTAAATACCATTTGGAGGCATTTAATGTTCAAGCAAAAACAGGTGATTTTTGACAAAAGAGATAACACCCCCCCATTACGTCATGCTTCAGAAAGGTGAAAAATGGTCCGTTTTCAAATGTTTTATTTTTGAACGTCAGTTCACATTTGTAGGTAGATCATCAGTTTTAGAGCTAAAATTTGCATGTTTAAAGTGATTTTCATGCTTCCAGGGGCCCAGGAAGTGAATTAAATGCCATTCGGAGGCATTTAATGTTCAAGCAAAAACAGGTGATTTTTGACAAAAGAAATAACACCCCCCCATTACGTCATGCTTCAGAAATGTGAAAAAAGGTCCGTTTTCAAATGTTTTATTTTTGAACGTCAGTTCACATTTGTAGGTAGATCATCAGTTTTAGAGCTAAAATGAGCATGTTTAAAGTGATTTTCATGCTTCCAGGGGCCCGGGAAGTGAATTAAATACCATTTGGAGGCATTTAATGTTCAAGCAAAAACAGGTGATTTTTGACAAAAGAGATAACACCCCCCCATTACGTCATGCTTCAGAAAGGTGAAGAATGGTCCGTTTTCAAATGTTTTATTTTTGAACGTCAGTTCACATTTGTAGGTAGATCGTCAGTTTTAGAGCTAAAATTAGCATGTTGAAAGTGATTTTCATGCTTCCAGGGGCCCGGGAAGTGAATTAAATACCATTTGGAGGCATTTAATGTTCAAGCAAAAACAGGTGATTTTTGACAAACGAGATAACACCCCCCCCATTACGTCATGCTTCAGAAAGGTGAAAAAGGGTCCGTTTTCAAATGTTTTATTTTTGAACGTCAGTTCACATTTGTAGGTAGATCATCAGTTTAAGAGCTAAAATTAGCATGTTGAAAGTGATTTTCATGCTTCCAGGGGCCCGGGAAGTGAATTAAATACCATTTGGAGGCATTTAATGTTCAAGCAAAAACAGGTGATTTTTGACAAAAGAGATAACACCCCCCCATTACGTCATGCTTCAGAAAGGTGAAGAATGGTCCATTTTCAAATGTTTTATTTTTGGAATCAGTTCACATTTGTAGATAGATCGTCAGTTTTAGAGCTAAAATTTGCATGTTGAAAGTGATTTTCATGCTTCCAGGGGCCCGGGAAGTGAATTAAATACCATTTGGAGGCATTTAATGTTCAAGCAAAAACAGTTGATTTTTGACAAAAGAGATAACACCCCCCCCCCATTACGTCATTGTTCAGAAAGGTGAAAAATGGTCAGTTTACAAATGTTTTATTTTTGAACGTCAGTTCACATTTGGAGGTAGATCATCAGTTTTAGAGCTAAAATTAGCATGTTTAAAGTGATTTTCATGCTTCCAGGGGCCCGGGAAGTGAATTAAATACCATTTGGAGGCATTTAATGTTCAAGCAAAAACAGGTGATTTTTGACAAAAGAGATAACACCCCCCATTACGTCATGCTTCAGAAAGGTGAAGAATGGTCCGTTTTCAAATGTTTTATTTTTGAACGTCAGTTCACATTTGTAGGTAGATCGTCAGTTTTAGAGCTAAAATTTGCATGTTGAAAGTGATTTTCATGCTTCCAGGGGCCCGGGAAGTGACTTAAATACCATTTGGAGGCATTTAATGTTCAAGCAAAAATAGGTGATTTTTGACAAAAGAGATAACACCCCCCCATTACGTCATGCTTCAGAAAGGTGAAAAATGGTCAGTTTTCAAATGTTTTATTTTTGAACGTCAGTTCACATTTGTAGGTAGATCATCAGTTTTAGAGCTAAAATTTGCATGTTTAAAGCGATTTTCATGCTTCCAGGGGCCCGGGAAGTGAATTAAATACCATTTGGAGGCATTTAATGTTCAAGCAAAAACAGGTGATTTTTGACAAAAGAGATAACACCCCCCCATTACGTCATGCTTCAGAAAGGTGAAAAATGGTCCGTTTTCAAATGTTTTATTTTTGAACGTCAGTTCACATTTTTAGGTAGATCATCAGTTTTAGAGCTAAAATTTGCATGTTTAAAGCGATTTTCATGCTTCCAGGGGCCCGGGAAGTGAATTAAATACCATTTGGAGGCATTTAATGTTCAAACAAAAACAGGTGATTTTTGACAAAAGAAATAACACCCCCCATTACGTCATGCTTCAGAAAGGTGAAAAATGGTCCATTTTCAAATGTTTTATTTTTGAACGTCAGTTCACATTTGTAGGTAGATCATCAGTTTAACCGCATGCGTGCGGGCGGAATTCCGCCTGTACGCTGGGTTTCAGGGATTCGCACTTTACGTGACGAGCTGGGCTCGTCATGAGCGTGCGAGGAGGCTACGCATGACGAGCCCAGCTCGTCATGAGCGTCGAAGGGGTTAAGAGCTAAAATTAGCATGTTTAAAGTGATTTTCATGCTTCCAGGGGCCCGGGTAGTGAATTAAATACCATTTGGAGGCATTTAATGTTCAAGCAAAAACAGGTGATTTTTGACAAACGAGATAACACCTCCCCATTACGTCATGCCTCAGAAATGTGAAAAAAGGTCCGTTTTCAAATGTTTTATTTTTCAACGTCAGTTCACATTTGTAGGTAGATCATCAGTTTTAGAGCTAAAATTAGCATGTTTAAAGTGATTTTCATGCTTCCAGGGGCCTGGAAGTGAATTAAATACCATTTGGAGGCATTTAATGTTCAAGCAAAAACAGGTGATTTTTGACAAAAGAGATAACACCCCCCATTACGTCATGCTTCAGAAAGGTGAAGAATGGTCCGTTTTCAAATGTTTTATTTTTGAACGTCAGTTCACATTTGTAGGTAGATCATCAGTTTTAGAGCTAAAATTTGCATGTTTAAAGCGATTTTCATGCTTCCAGGGGCCCGGGAAGTGAATTAAATACCATTTGGAGGCATTTAATGTTCAAGCAAAAACAGGTGATTTTTGACAAAAGAGATAACACCCCCCCATTACGTCATGCTTCAGAAAGGTGAAAAATGGTCCGTTTTCAAATGTTTTATTTTTGAACGTTAGTTCACGTTTGTAGGTAGATCATCAGTTTAAGAGCTAAAATTAGCATGTTTAAAGTGATTTTCATGCTTCCAGGGGCCCGGGAAATGAATTAAATACCATTTGGAGGCATTTAATGTTCTAGCAAAAACAGGTGATTTTTGACAAACGAGATAACACCCCCCCATTACGTCATGCTTCAGAAATGTGAAAAAAGGTCCGTTTTCAAATGTTTTATTTTTCAACGTCAGTTCACATTTGTAGGTAGATCATCAGTTTTAGAGCTAAAATTAGCATGTTTAAAGTGATTTTCATGCTTCCAGGGGCCCGGGAAGTGAATTAAATACCATTTGGAGGCATTTAATGTTCAAGCAAAAACAGGTGATTTTTGACAAAAGAGATAACACCCCCCATTACGTCATGCTTCAGAAAGGTGAAGAATGGTCCGTTTTCAAATGTTTTATTTTTGAACGTCAGTTCACATTTGTAGGTAGATCATCAGTTTAAGAGCTAAAATTAGCATGTTTAAAGTGATTTTCATGCTTCCAGGGGCCCGGGAAATGAATTAAATACCATTTGGAGGCATTTAATGTTCTAGCAAAAACAGGTGATTTTTGACAAACGAGATAACACCCCCCATTACGTCATGCTTCAGAAATGTGAAAAAAGGTCCGTTTTCAAATGTTTTATTTTTCAACGTCAGTTCACATTTGTAGGTAGATCATCAGTTTTAGAGCTAAAATTAGCATGTTTAAAGTGATTTTCATGCTTCCAGGGGCCTGGGAAGTGAATTAAATACCATTTGGAGGCATTTAATGTTCAAGCAAAAACAGGTGATTTTTGACAAAAGAGATAACACCCCCCATTACGTCATGCTTCAGAAAGGTGAAGAATGGTCCGTTTTCAAATGTTTTATTTTTGAACGTCAGTTCACATTTGTAGGTAGATCTTCAGTTTTAGAGCTAAAATTTGCATGTTGAAAGTGATTTTCATGCTTCCAGGGGCCCGGGAATTGAATTAAATACCATTTGGAGGCATTTAATGTTCAAGCAAAAACAGGTGATTTTTGACAAAAGAGATAACACCCCCCCCATTACGTCATGCTTCAGAAAGGTGAAAAATGGTCAGTTTTCAAATGTTTTATTTTTGAACGTCAGTTCACATTTGTAGGTAGTTCATCAGTTTAAGAGCTAAAATTAGCATGTTTAAAGTGATTTTCATGCTTCCAGGGGCCCGGGAAGTGAATTAAATACCATTTGGAGGCATTTAATGTTCAAGCAGAAACAGGTGATTTTTGACAAAAGAGATAACAACCCCCCATTGCGTCATGCTTCAGAAATGTGAAAAAAGGTCCGTTTTCAAATGTTTTATTTTTCAACGTCAGTTCACATTTGTAGGTAGATCATCAGTTTAAGAGCTAAAATTAGCATGTTTAAAGTGATTTTCATGCTTCCAGGGGCCCGGGAAATGAATTAAATACCATTTGGAGGCATTCAATGTTCTAGCAAAAACAGGGGATTTTTGACAAACGAGATAACACCCCCCCATTACGTCATGCTTCAGAAATGTGAAAAAAGGTCCGTTTTCAAATGTTTTATTTTTCAACGTCAGTTCACATTTGTAGGTAGATCATCAGTTTTAGAGCTAAAATTAGCATGTTTAAAGTGATTTTCATGCTTCCAGGGGCCCGGGAAGTGAATTAAATACCATTGGGAGGCATTTAATGTTCAAGCAAAAACAGGTGATTTTTGACAAAAGAGATAACACCCCCCATTACGTCATGCTTCAGAAAAGTGAAGAATGGTCCGTTTTCAAATGTTTTATTTTTGAACGTCAGTTCACATTTGTAGGTAGATCGTCAGTTTTAGAGCTAAAATTTGCATGTTGAAAGTGATTTTCATGCTTCCAGGGGCCCGGGAATTGAATTAAATACCATTTGGAGGCATTTAATGTTCAAGCAAAAACAGGTGATTTTTGACAAAAGAGATAACACCCCCCCATTACGTCATGCTTCAGAAAGGTGAAAAATGGTCAGTTTTCAAATGTTTTATTTTTGAACGTCAGTTCACATTTGTAGGTAGATCATCAGTTTAAGAGCTAAAATTAGCATGTTTAAAGTGATTTTCATGCTTCCAGGGGCCCGGAAAGTGAATTAAATACCATTTGGAGGCATTCAATGTTCTAGCAAAAACAGGGGATTTTTGACAAACGAGATAACACCCCCCCATTACGTCATGCTTCAGAAATGTGAAAAAAGGTCCGTTTTCAAATGTTTTATTTTTCAACGTCAGTTCACATTTGTAGGTAGATCATCAGTTTTAGAGCTAAAATTAGCATGTTTAAAGTGATTTTCATGCTTCCAGGGGCCCGGGAAGTGAATTAAATACCATTTGGAGGCATTTAATGTTCAAGCAAAAACAGGTGATTTTTGACAAAAGAGATAACACCCCCCATTACGTCATGCTTCAGAAAAGTGAAGAATGGTCCGTTTTCAAATGTTTTATTTTTGAACGTCAGTTCACATTTGTAGGTAGATCGTCAGTTTTAGAGCTAAAATTTGCATGTTGAAAGTGATTTTCATGCTTCCAGGGGCCCGGGAATTGAATTAAATACCATTTGGAGGCATTTAATGTTCAAGCAAAAACAGGTGATTTTTGACAAAAGAGATAACACCCCCCTATTACGTCATGCTTCAGAAAGGTGAAAAATGGTCAGTTTTCAAATGTTTTATTTTTGAACGTCAGTTCACATTTGTAGGTAGATCATCAGTTTAAGAGCTAAAATTAGCATGTTTAAAGTGATTTTCATGCTTCCAGGGGCCCGGGAAGTGAATTAAATACCATTTGGAGGCATTTAATGTTCAAGCAAAAACAGGTGATTTTTGACAAAAGAGATAACACCCCCCATTACGTCATGCTTCAGAAAGGTGAAGAATGGTCCGTTTTCAAATGTTTTTTTTTTAACGTCAGTTCACATTTGTACGTAGATCGTCAGTTTTAGAGCTAAAATTTGCATGTTGAAAGTGATTTTCATGCTTCCAGGGGCCCGGGAAGTGAATTAAATACCATTTGGAGGCATTTAATGTTCAAGCAAAAACAGGTGATTTTTGACAAAAGAGATAACACCCCCCCATTACGTCATGCTTAAGAAAGGTGAAAAATGGTCCGTTTTCCAATGTTTTATTTTTAAACGTCAGTTCACATTTGTAGGTAGATCATCAGTTTTAGAGCTAAAATTAGCATGTTTAAAGTGATTTTCATGCTTCCAGGGGCCCGGGAAGTGAATTAAATACCATTTGGAGGCATTTAATGTTCAAACAAAAACAGGTGATTTTTGACAAAAGAAATAACACCCCCCATTACGTCATGCTTCAGAAAGGTGAAAAATGGTCCATTTTCAAATGTTTTATTTTTGAACGTCAGTTCACATTTGTAGGTAGATCATCAGTTTAACCGCATGCGTGCGGGCGGAATTCCGCCCGTACGCTGGGTTTTAGGGATTCGCACTTTACGTGACGAGCTGGGCTCGTCATGAGCGTGCGAGGAGGCTACGCTTGACGAGCCCAGCTCGTCATGAGCGTCGAAGGGGTTAAGAGCTAAAATTAGCATGTTTAAAGTGATTTTCATGCTTCCAGGGGCCCGGGTAGTGAATTAAATACCATTTGGAGGCATTTAATGTTCAAGCAAAAACAGGTGATTTTTGACAAACGAGATAACACCCCCCATTACGTCATGCTTCAGAAAGGTGAAGAATGGTCCGTTTTCAAATGTTTTATTTTTGAACGTCAGTTCACATTTGTAGGTAGATCGTCAGTTTTAGAGCAAAAATTTGCATGTTGAAAGTGATTTTCATGCTTCCAGGGGCCCGGGAAGTGAATTAAATACCATTTGGAGGCATTTAATGTTCAAGCAAAAACAGGTGATTTTTGACAAAAGAGATAACTCCCCCCCATTACGTCATGCTTCAGAAAGGTGAAAAATGGTCAGTTTTCAAATGTTTTATTTTTGAACGTCAGTTCACATTTGTAGGTAGATCATCACTTTAAGAGCTAAAATTTGCGCGTTTAAAGTGATTTTCATGCTTCCAGGGGCCCGGGAAGTGAATTAAATACCATTTGGAGGCATTTAATGTTCAAGCAAAAACAGGTGATTTTTGACAAAAGAGATAACACCCCCCCATTACGTCATGCTTCAGAAAGGTGAAAAATGGTCCGTTTTCAAATGTTTTATTTTTGAACGTCAGTTCACATTTGTAGGTAGATCATCAGTTTTAGAGCTAAAATTTGCATGTTTAAAGTGATTTTCATGCTTCCAGGGGCCCGGGAAGTGAATTAAATGCCATTCGGAGGCATTTAATGTTCAAGCAAAAACAGGTGATTTTTGACAAAAGAAATAACACCCCCCCATTACGTCATGCTTCAGAAATGTGAAAAAAGGTCCGTTTTCAAATGTTTTATTTTTGAACGTCAGTTCACATTTGTAGGTAGATCATCAGTTTTAGAGCTAAAATGAGCATGTTTAAAGTGATTTTCATGCTTCCAGGGGCCCGGGAAGTGAATTAAATACCATTTGGAGGCATTTAATGTTCAAGCAAAAACAGGTGATTTTTGACAAAAGAGATAACACCCCCCCATTACGTCATGCTTCAGAAAGGTGAAGAATGGTCCGTTTTCAAATGTTTTATTTTTGAACGTCAGTTCACATTTGTAGGTAGATCGTCAGTTTTAGAGCTAAAATTTGCATGTTGAAAGTGATTTTCATGCTTCCAGGGGCCCGGGAAGTGAATTAAATACCATTTGGAGGCATTTAATGTTCAAGCAAAAACAGGTGATTTTTGACAAACGAGATAACACCCCCCCCCATTACGTCATGCTTCAGAAAGGTGAAAAAGGGTCCGTTTTCAAATGTTTTATTTTTGAACGTCAGTTCACATTTGTAGGTAGATCATCAGTTTAAGAGCTAAAATTAGCATGTTGAAAGTGATTTTCATGCTTCCAGGGGCCCGGGAAGTGAATTAAATACCATTTGGAGGCATTTAATGTTCAAGCAAAAACAGGTGATTTTTGACAAAAGAGATAACACCCCCCCATTACGTCATGCTTCAGAAAGGTGAAGAATGGTCCATTTTCAAATGTTTTATTTTTGGAATCAGTTCACATTTGTAGGTAGATCGTCAGTTTTAGAGCTAAAATTTGCATGTTGAAAGTGATTTTCATGCTTCAGGGGCCCGGGAAGTGAATTAAATACCATTTGGAGGCATTTAATGTTCAAGCAAAAACAGTTGATTTTTGACAAAAGAGATAACACCCCCCCCCATTACGTCATTGTTCAGAAAGGTGAAAAATGGTCAGTTTACAAATGTTTTATTTTTGAACGTCAGTTCACATTTGGAGGTAGATCATCAGTTTTAGAGCTAAAATTAGCATGTTTAAAGTGATTTTCATGCTTCCAGGGGCCCGGGAAGTGAATTAAATACCATTTGGAGGCATTTAATGTTCAAGCAAAAACAGGTGATTTTTGACAAAAGAGATAACACCCCCCATTACGTCATGCTTCAGAAAGGTGAAGAATGGTCCGTTTTCAAATGTTTTATTTTTGAACGTCAGTTCACATTTGTAGGTAGATCGTCAGTTTTAGAGCTAAATTTTGCATGTTGAAAGTGATTTTCATGCTTCCAGGGGCCCGGGAAGTGACTTAAATACCATTTGGAGGCATTTAATGTTCAAGCAAAAATAGGTGATTTTTGACAAAAGAGATAACACCCCCCCATTACGTCATGCTTCAGAAAGGTGAAAAATGGTCAGTTTTCAAATGTTTTATTTTTGAACGTCAGTTCACATTTGTAGGTAGATCATCAGTTTTAGAGCTAAAATTTGCATGTTTAAAGCGATTTTCATGCTTCCAGGGGCCCGGGAAGTGAATTAAATACCATTTGGAGGCATTTAATGTTCAAGCAAAAACAGGTGATTTTTGACAAAAGAGATAACACCCCCCCATTACGTCATGCTTCAGAAAGGTGAAAAATGGTCCGTTTTCAAATGTTTTATTTTTGAACGTCAGTTCACATTTTTAGGTAGATCATCAGTTTTAGAGCTAAAATTAGCATGTTTAAAGTGATTTTCATCCTTCCGTGGGCCCGGGAAGTGAATTAAATACCATTTGGAGGCATTTAATGTTCAAACAAAAACAGGTGATTTTTGACAAAAGAAATAACACCCCCCATTACGTCATGCTTCAGAAAGGTGAAAAAGGGTCCGTTTTCAAATGTTTTATTTTTGAACGTCAGTTCACATTTGTAGGTAGATCATCAGTTTAAGAGGTAAAATTAGCATGTTTAAAGTGATTTTCATGCTTCCAGGGGCCCGGGAAGTGAATTAAATACCATTTGGAGGCATTTAATGTTCAAGCAAAAACAGGTGATTTTTGACAAACGAGATAACACCCCCCCATTACGTCATGCTTCAGAAAGGTGAAGAATGGTCCGTTTTCAAATGTTTTATTTTTTAACGTCAGTTCACATTTGTAGGTAGATCGTCAGTTTTAGAGCTAAAATTTGCATGTTGAAAGTGATTTTCATGCTTCCAGGGGCCCGGGAAGTGAATTAAATACCATTTGGAGGCATTTAATGTTCAAGCAAAATCAGGTGATTTTTGACAAAAGAGATAACACCCCCCCATTACGTCATGCTTCAGAAAGGTGAAAAATGGTCAGTTTTCAAATGTTTTATTTTTGAACGTCAGTTCACATTTGTAGGTAGATCATCAGTTTTAGAGCTAAAATTTGAATGTTTAAAGCGATTTTCATGCTTCCAGGGGCCCGGGAAGTGAATTAAATACCATTTGGAGGCATTTAATGTTCAAGCAAAAACAGGTGATTTTTGACAAAAGAGATAACACCCCCCCATTACGTCATGCTTCAGAAAGGTGAAAAATGGTCCGTTTTCAAATGTTTTATTTTTGAACGTCAGTTCACATTTGTAGGTAGATCATCAGTTTTAGAGCTAAAATGTGCATGTTTAAAGTGATTTTCATGCTTCCAGGGGCCCGGGAAGTGAATTAAATACCATTTGGAGGCATTTAATGTTCAAGCAAAAACAGGTGATTTTTGACAAAAGAGATAACACCCCCCCATTACGTCATGCTTCAGAAAGGTGAAGAATGGTCCGTTTTCAAATGTTTTATTTTTGAACGTCAGTTCACATTTGTAGGTAGATCGTCAGTTTTAGAGCTAAAATGTGCATGTTGAAAGTGATTTTCATGCTTACAGGGGCCCGGGAAGTGAATTAAATACCATTTGGAGGCATTTAATGTTCAAGCAAAAACAGGTGATTTTTGACAAAAGAGATAACACCCCCGAATTACGTCATGCTTCAGAAAGGTGAAAAATGGTCCGTTTTCAAATGTTTTATTTTTGAACGTCAGTTCACATTTGTAGGTAGATCATCAGTTTAAGAGCTAAAATTAGCATGTTTAAAGTGATTTTCATGCTTCCAGGGGCCCGGGAAGTGAATTAAATACCATTTGGAGGCATTTAATGTTCAAGCAAAAACAGGTGATTTTTGACAAAAGAGATAACACCCCCCCCCCATTACGTCATGCTTCAGAAAGGTGAAAAATGGTCAGTTTTCAAATGTTTTATTTTTGAACGTCAGTTCACATTTGTAGGTAGATCATCAGTTTTAGAGCTAAAATTTGCATGTTGAAAGTGATTTTCATGCTTCCAGGGGCCCGGGAAGTGAATTAAATACCATTTGGAGGCATTTAATGTTCAAGCAAAAACAGGTGATTTTTGACAAAAGAGATAACACCCCCCCATTACGTCATGCTTCAGAAAGGTGAAGAATGGTCCATTTTCAAATGTTTTATTTTTGAACGTCAGTTCACATTTGTAGGTAGATCGTCAGTTTTACAGCTAAAATTTGCATGTTGAAAGTGATTTTCATGCTTCCAGGGGCCCGGGAAGTGAATTAAATACCATTTGGAGGCATTTAATGTTCAAGCAAAAACAGGTGATTTTTGACAAAAGAGATAACACCCCCCATTACGTCATGCTTCAGAAAGGTGAAGAATGGTCCGTTTTCAAATGTTTTATTTTTGAACGTCAGTTCACATTTGTAGGTAGATCATCAGTTTAAGAGCTAAAATTAGCATGTTTAAAGTGATTTTCATGCTTCCAGGGGCCCGGGAAATGAATTAAATACCATTTGGAGGCATTTAATGTTCTAGCAAAAACAGGTGATTTTTGACAAACGAGATAACACCCCCCATTACGTCATGCTTCAGAAATGTGAAAAAAGGTCCGTTTTCAAATGTTTTATTTTTCAACGTCAGTTCACATTTGTAGGTAGATCATCAGTTTTAGAGCTAAAATTAGCATGTTTAAAGTGATTTTCATGCTTCCAGGGGCCTGGGAAGTGAATTAAATACCATTTGGAGGCATTTAATGTTCAAGCAAAAACAGGTGATTTTTGACAAAAGAGATAACACCCCCCATTACGTCATGCTTCAGAAAGGTGAAGAATGGTCCGTTTTCAAATGTTTTATTTTTGAACGTCAGTTCACATTTGTACGTAGATCTTCAGTTTTAGAGCTAAAATTTGCATGTTGAAAGTGATTTTCATGCTTCCAGGGGCCCGGGAATTGAATTAAATACCATTTGGAGGCATTTAATGTTCAAGCAAAAACAGGTGATTTTTGACAAAAGAGATAACACCCCCCCATTACGTCATGCTTCAGAAAGGTGAAAAATGGTCAGTTTTCAAATGTTTTATTTTTGAACGTCAGTTCACATTTGTAGGTAGTTCATCAGTTTAAGAGCTAAAATTAGCATGTTTAAAGTGATTTTCATGCTTCCAGGGGCCCGGGAAGTGAATTAAATACCATTTGGAGGCATTTAATGTTCAAGCAAAAACAGGTGATTTTTGACAAAAGAGATAACACCCCCCCATTGCGTCATGCTTCAGAAATGTGAAAAAAGGTCCGTTTTCAAATGTTTTATTTTTCAACGTCAGTTCACATTTGTAGGTAGATCATCAGTTTTAGAGCTAAAATTAGCATGTTTAAAGTGATTTTCATCCTTCCAGGGGCCCGGGAAGTGAATTAAATACCATTTGGAGGCATTTAATGTTCAAACAAAAACAGGTGATTTTTGACAAAAGAAATAACACCCCCCATTACGTCATGCTTCAGAAAGGTGAAAAGTGGTCAGTTTTCAAATGTTTTATTTTTGAACGTCAGTTCACATTTGTAGGTAGATCATCAGTTTAAGAGCTAAAATTAGCATGTTTAAAGTGATTTTCATGCTTCCAGGGGCCCGGGAAATGAATTAAATACCATTTGGAGGCATTCAATGTTCTAGCAAAAACAGGGGATTTTTGACAAACGAGATAACACCCCCCCATTACGTCATGCTTCAGAAATGTGAAAAAAGGTCCGTTTTCAAATGTTTTATTTTTCAACGTCAGTTCACATTTGTAGGTAGATCATCAGTTTTAGAGCTAAAATTAGCATGTTTAAAGTGATTTTCATGCTTCCAGGGGCCCGGGAAGTGAATTAAATACCATTTGGAGGCATTTAATGTTCAAGCAAAAACAGGTGATTTTTGACAAAAGAGATAACACCCCCCATTACGTCATGCTTCAGAAAAGTGAAGAATGGTCCGTTTTCAAATGTTTTATTTTTGAACGTCAGTTCACATTTGTAGGTAGATCGTCAGTTTTAGAGCTAAAATTTGCATGTTGAAAGTGATTTTCATGCTTCCAGGGGCCCGGGAATTGAATTAAATACCATTTGGAGGCATTTAATGTTCAAGCAAAAACAGGTGATTTTTGACAAAAGAGATAACACCCCCCCATTACGTCATGCTTCAGAAAGGTGAAAAATGGTCAGTTTTCAAATGTTTTATTTTTGAACGTCAGTTCACATTTGTAGGTAGATCATCAGTTTAAGAGCTAAAATTAGCATGTTTAAAGTGATTTTCATGCTTCCAGGGGCCCGGGAAGTGAATTAAATACCATTTGGAGGCATTTAATGTTCAAGCAAAAACAGGTGATTTTTGACAAAAGAGATAACACCCCCCCATTACGTCATGCTTCAGAAAGGTGAAAAATGGTCCGTTTTCAAATGTTTTATTTTTGAACGTCAGTTCACATTTGTAGGTAGATCATCAGTTTTAGAGCTAAAATTTGCATGTTTAAAGTGATTTTCATGCTTCCAGGGGCCCGGGAAGTGAATTAAATACCATTCGGAGGCATTTAATGTTCAAGCAAAAACAGGTGATTTTTGACAAAAGAGATAACACCCCCCATTACGTCATGCTTCAGAAATGTGAAAAAAGGTCCGTTTTCAAATGTTTTATTTTTCAACGTCAGTTCACATTTGTAGGTAGATCATCAGTTTTAGAGCTAAAATTAGCATGTTTAAAGTGATTTTCATGCTTCCAGGGGCCCGGGAAGTGAATTAAATACCATTTGGAGGCATTTAATGTTCAAGCAAAAACAGGTGATTTTTGACAAAAGAGTTAACACCCCCCCATTACGTCATGCTTCAGAAAGGTGAAGAATGGTCCGTTTTCAAATGTTTTATTTTTGAACGTCAGTTCACATTTGTAGGTAGATCGTCAGTTTTAGAGCTAAAATTTGCATGTTGAAAGTGATTTTCATGCTTCCAGGGGCCCGGGAAGTGAATTAAATACCATTTGGAGGCATTTAATGTTCAAGCAAAAACAGGTGATTTTTGACAAAAGAGATGACACCCCCCCATTACGTCATGCTTCAGAAAGGTGAAAAATGGTCCGTTTTCAAATGTTTTATTTTTGAACGTCAGTTCACATTTGTATGTCGATCATCAGTTTAAGAGCTAAAATTAGCATGTTTAAAGTGATTTTCATGCTTCCAGGGGCCCGGGAAGTGAATTAAATACCATTTGGAGGCATTTAATGTTCAAGCAAAAACAGGTGATTTTTGACAAAAGAGATAACACCCCCCCCATTACGTCATGCTTCAGAAAGGTGAAGAATGGTCCGTTTTCAAATGTTTTATTTTTGGAATCAGTTCACATTTGTAGGTAGATCGTCAGTTTTAGAGCTAAAATTTGCATGTTGAAAGTGATTTTCATGCTTCCAGGGGCCCGGGAAGTGAATTAAATACCATTTGAAGGCATTTAATGTACAAGCAAAAACAGTTGATTTTTGACAAAAGAGATAACACCCCCCCATTACGTCATTGTTCAGAAAGGTGAAAAATGGTCAGTTTACAAATGTTTTATTTTTGAACGTCAGTTCACATTTGTAGGTAGATCATGAGTTTAAGAGCTAAAATTAGCATGTTTAAAGTGATTTTCATGCTTCCAGGGGCCCGGGAAATGAATTAAATACCATTTGGAGGAATTTAATGTTCCAGCAAAAACAGGTGATTTTTGACAAACGAGATAACACCCCCCATTACGTCATGCTTCAGAAATGTGAAAAAAGGTCCGTTTTCAAATGTTTTATTTTTCAACGTCAGTTCACATTTGTAGGTAGATCATCAGTTTTAGAGCTAAAATTAGCATGTTTAAAGTGATTTTCATGCTTCCAGGGGCCTGGGAAGTGAATTAAATACCATTTGGAGGCATTTAATGTTCAAGCAAAAACAGGTGATTTTTGACAAAAGAGATAACACCCCCCATTACGTCATGCTTCAGAAAGGTGAAGAATGGTCCGTTTTCAAATGTTTTATTTTTGAACGTCAGTTCACATTTGTAGGTAGATCTTCAGTTTTAGAGCTAAAATTTGCATGTTGAAAGTGATTTTCATGCTTCCAGGGGCCCGGGAATTGAATTAAATACCATTTGGAGGCATTTAATGTTCAAGCAAAAACAGGTGATTTTTGACAAAAGAGATAACACCCCCCCATTACGTCATGCTTCAGAAATGTGAAAAAAGGTCCGTTTTCAAATGTTTTATTTTTCAACGTCAGTTCACATTTGTAGGTAGATCATCAGTTTTAGAGCTAAAATTAGCATGTTTAAAGTGATTTTCATGCTTCCAGGGGCCCGGGAAGTGAATTAAATACCATTTGGAGGCATTTAATGTTCAAGCAAAAACAGGTGATTTTTGACAAAAGAGTTAACACCCCCCATTACGTCATGCTTCAGAAAGGTGAAGAATGGTCCGTTTTCAAATGTTTTATTTTTGAACGTCAGTTCACATTTGTAGGTAGATCGTCAGTTTTAGAGCTAAAATTTGCATGTTGAAAGTGATTTTCATGCTTCCAGGGGCCCGGGAAGTGAATTAAATACCATTTGGAGGCATTTAATGTTCAAGCAAAAACAGGTGATTTTTGACAAAAGAGATGACACCCCCCCATTACGTCATGCTTCAGAAAGGTGAAAAATGGTCCGTTTTCAAATGTTTTATTTTTGAACGTCAGTTCACATTTGTAGGTCGATCATCAGTTTAAGAGCTAAAATTAGCATGTTTAAAGTGATTTTCATGCTTCCAGGGGCCCGGGAAGTGAATTAAATACCATTTGGAGGCATTTAATGTTCAAGCAAAAACAGGTGATTTTTGACAAAAGAGATAACACCCCCCCATTACGTCATGCTTCAGAAAGGTGAAGAATGGTCCGTTTTCAAATGTTTTATTTTTGGAATCAGTTCACATTTGTAGGTAGATCGTCAGTTTTAGAGCTAAAATTTGCATGTTGAAAGTGATTTTCATGCTTCCAGGGGCCCGGGAAGTGAATTAAATACCATTTGAAGGCATTTAATGTACAAGCAAAAACAGTTGATTTTTGACAAAAGAGATAACACCCCCCCATTACGTCATTGTTCAGAAAGGTGAAAAATGGTCAGTTTACAAATGTTTTATTTTTGAACGTCAGTTCACATTTGTAGGTAGATCATGAGTTTAAGAGCTAAAATTAGCATGTTTAAAGTGATTTTCATGCTTCCAGGGGCCCGGGAAATGAATTAAATACCATTTGGAGGCATTTAATGTTCCAGCAAAAACAGGTGATTTTTGACAAACGAGATAACACCCCCCATTATGTCATGCTTCAGAAATGTGAAAAAAGGTCCGTTTTCAAATGTTTTATTTTTCAACGTCAGTTCACATTTGTAGGTAGATCATCAGTTTTAGAGCTAAAATTAGCATGTTTAAAGTGATTTTCATGCTTCCAGGGGCCTGGGAAGTGAATTAAATACCATTTGGAGGCATTTAATGTTCAAGCAAAAACAGGTGATTTTTGACAAAAGAGATAACACCCCCCATTACGTCATGCTTCAGAAAGGTGAAGAATGGTCCGTTTTCAAATGTTTTATTTTTGAACGTCAGTTCACATTTGTAGGTAGATCTTCAGTTTTAGAGCTAAAATTTGCATGTTGAAAGTGATTTTCATGCTTCCAGGGGCCCGGGAATTGAATTAAATACCATTTGGAGGCATTTAATGTTCAAGCAAAAACAGGTGATTTTTGACAAAAGAGATAACACCCCCCCCATTACGTCATGCTTCAGAAAGGTGAAAAATGGTCAGTTTTCAAATGTTTTATTTTTGAACGTCAGTTCACATTTGAAGGTAGATCATCAGTTTAAGAGCTAAAATTAGCATGTTTAAAGTGATTTTCATGCTTCCAGGTGCCCGGGAAGGGAATTAAATACCATTTGGAGGCATTTAATGTTCAAGCAAAAACAGGTGATTTTTGACAAAAGAGATAACACCCCCCATTACGTCATGCTTCAGAAATGTGAAAAAAGGTCCGTTTTCAAATGTTTTATTTTTCAACGTCAGTTCACATTTGTAGGTAGATCATCAGTTTTAGAGCTAAAATTAGCATGTTTAAAGTGATTTTCATGCTTCCAGGGGCCCGGGAAGTGAATTAAATATCATTTGGAGGCATTTAATGTTCAAGCAAAAACAGGTGATTTTTGACAAAAGAGATAACACCCCCCCATTGCGTCATGCTTCAGAAATGTGAAAAAAGGTCCGTTTTCAAATGTTTTATTTTTCAACGTCAGTTCACATTTGTAGGTAGATCATCAGTTTTAGAGCTAAAATTAGCATGTTTAAAGTGATTTTCATCCTTCCAGGGGCCCGGGAAGTGAATTAAATACCATTTGGAGGCATTTAATGTTCAAACAAAAACAGGTGATTTTTGACAAAAGAAATAACACCCCCCATTACGTCATGCTTCAGAAAGGTGAAAAGTGGTCAGTTTTCAAATGTTTTATTTTTGAACGTCAGTTCACATTTGTAGGTAGATCATCAGTTTAAGAGCTAAAATTAGCATGTTTAAAGTGATTTTCATGCTTCTAGGGGCCCGGGAAATGAATTAAATACCATTTGGAGGCATTCAATGTTCTAGCAAAAACAGGGGATTTTTGACAAACGAGATAACACCCCCCCATTACGTCATGCTTCAGAAATGTGAAAAAAGGTCCGTTTTCAAATGTTTTATTTTTCAACGTCAGTTCACATTTGTAGGTAGATCATCAGTTTTAGAGCTAAAATTAGCATGTTTAAAGTGATTTTCATGCTTCCAGGGGCCCGGGAAGTGAATTAAATACCATTTGGAGGCATTTAATGTTCAAGCAAAAACAGGTGATTTTTGACAAAAGAGATAACACCCCCCATTACGTCATGCTTCAGAAAAGTGAAGAATGGTCCGTTTTCAAATGTTTTATTTTTGAACGTCAGTTCACATTTGTAGGTAGATCGTCAGTTTTAGAGCTAAAATTTGCATGTTGAAAGTGATTTTCATGCTTCCAGGGGCCCGGGAATTGAATTAAATACCATTTGGAGGCATTTAATGTTCAAGCAAAAACAGGTGATTTTTGACAAAAGAGATAACACCCCCCCATTACGTCATGCTTCAGAAAGGTGAAAAATGGTCAGTTTTCAAATGTTTTATTTTTGAACGTCAGTTCACATTTGTAGGTAGATCATCAGTTTAAGAGCTAAAATTAGCATGTTTAAAGTGATTTTCATGCTTCCAGGGGCCCGGGAAGTGAATTAAATACCATTTGGAGGCATTTAATGTTCAAGCAAAAACAGGTGATTTTTGACAAAAGAGATAACACCCCCCCCATTACGTCATGCTTCAGAAAGGTGAAAAATGGTCAGTTTTCAAATGTTTTATTTTTGAACGTCAGTTCACATTTGTAGGTAGATCATCAGTTTTAGAGCTAAAATTTGCATGTTGAAAGTGATTTTCATGCTTCCAGGGGCCCGGGAAGTGAATTAAATACCATTTGGAGGCATTTAATGTTCAAGCAAAAACAGGTGATTTTTGACAAAAGAGATAACACCCCCCCATTACGTCATGCTTCAGAAAGGTGAAGAATGGTCCATTTTCAAATGTTTTATTTTTGAACGTCAGTTCACATTTGTAGGTAGATCGTCAGTTTTACAGCTAAAATTTGCATGTTGAAAGTGATTTTCATGCTTCCAGGGGCCCGGGAAGTGAATTAAATACCATTTGGAGGCATTTAATGTTCAAGCAAAAACAGTTGATTTTTGACAAAAGAGATAACACCCCCCCATTACGTCATTGTTCAGAAAGGTGAAAAATGGTCCGTTTAGAAATGTTTTATTTTTGAACGTCAGTTCACATTTGTAGGTAGATCATCAGTTTTAGAGCTAAAATTAGCATGTTTTAAGTGATTTTCATGCTTCCAGGGGCCCGGGAAGTGAATTAAATACCATTTGGAGGCATTTAATGTTCAAGCAAAAACAGGTGATTTTTGACAAAAGAGATAACACCCCCCCATTACGTCATGCTTCAGAAAGGTGAAAAATTGTCCGTTTTCAAATGTTTTATTTTTGAACGTCAGTTCACATTTGTAGGTAGATCATCAGTTTTAGAGCTAAAATTAGCATGTTTAAAGTGATTTTCATGCTTCCAGGGGCCCGGGAAGTGAATTAAATACCATTTAGAGGCATTTAATGTTCAAGCAAAAACAGGTGATTTTTGACAAAAGAGATAACACCCCCCCATTACGTCATGCTTCAGAAAGGTGAAGAATGGTCCGTTTTCAAATGTTTTTTTTTTAACGTCAGTTCACATTTGTACGTAGATCGTCAGTTTTAGAGCTAAAATTTGCATGTTGAAAGTGATTTTCATGCTTCCAGGGGCCCGGGAAGTGAATTAAATACCATTTGGAGGCATTTAATGTTCAAGCAAAAACAGGTGATTTTTGACAAAAGAGATAACACCCCCCCATTACGTCATGCTTAAGAAAGGTGAAAAATGGTCCGTTTTCCAATGTTTTATTTTTGAACGTCAGTTCACATTTGTAGGTAGATCATCAGTTTTAGAGCTAAAAATAGCATGTTTAAAGTGATTATCATGCTTCCAGGGGCCCGGGAAGTGAATTAAATACCATTTGGAGGCATTTAATGTTCAAACAAAAACAGGTGATTTTTGACAAAAGAAATAACACCCCCCATTACGTCATGCTTCAGAAAGGTGAAAAATGGTCCATTTTCAAATGTTTTATTTTTGAACGTCAGTTCACATTTGTAGGTAGATCATCAGTTTAACCGCATGCGTGCGGGCGGAATTCCGCCCGTACGCTGGGTTTTAGGGATTCGCACTTTACGTGACGAGCTGGGCTCGTCATGAGCGTGCGAGGAGGCTACGCATGACGAGCCCAGCTCGTCATGAGCGTCGAAGGGGTTAAGAGCTAAAATTAGCATGTTTAAAGTGATTTTCATGCTTCCAGGGGCCCGGGTAGTGAATTAAATACCATTTGGAGGCATTTAATGTTCAAGCAAAAACAGGTGATTTTTGACAAACGAGATAACACCCCCCCATTACGTCATGCCTCAGAAATGTGAAAAAAGGTCCGTTTTCAAATGTTTTATTTTTCAACGTCAGTTCACATTTGTAGGTAGATCATCAGTTTTAGAGCTAAAATTAGCATGTTTAAAGTGATTTTCATGCTTCCAGGGGCCTGGAAGTGAATTAAATACCATTTGGAGGCATTTAATGTTCAAGCAAAAACAGGTGATTTTTGACAAAAGAGATAACACCCCCCATTACGTCATGCTTCAGAAAGGTGAAGAATGGTCCGTTTTCAAATGTTTTATTTTTGAACGTCAGTTCACATTTGTAGGTAGATCATCAGTTTTAGAGCTAAAATTTGCATGTTTAAAGCGATTTTCATGCTTCCAGGGGCCCGGGAAGTGAATTAAATACCATTTGGAGGCATTTAATGTTCAAGCAAAAACAGGTGATTTTTGACAAAAGAGATAACACCCCCCCATTACGTCATGCTTCAGAAAGGTGAAAAATGGTCCGTTTTCAAATGTTTTATTTTTGAACGTCAGTTCACATTTGTAGGTAGATCATCAGTTTTAGAGCTAAAATTAGCATGTTTAAAGTGATTTTCATCCTTCCAGGGGCCCGGGAAGTGAATTAAATACCATTTGGAGGCATTTAATGTTCAAACAAAAACAGGTGATTTTTGACAAAAGAAATAACACCCCCCATTACGTCATGCTTCAGAAAGGTGAAAAATGGTCAGTTTTCAAATGTTTTATTTTTGAACGTCAGTTCACGTTTGTAGGTAGATCATCAGTTTAAGAGCTAAAATTAGCATGTTTAAAGTGATTTTCATGCTTCCAGGGGCCCGGGAAATGAATTAAATACCATTTGGAGGCATTTAATGTTCTAGCAAAAACAGGTGATTTTTGACAAACGAGATAACACCCCCCATTACGTCATGCTTCAGAAATGTGAAAAAAGGTCCGTTTTCAAATGTTTTATTTTTCAACGTCAGTTCACATTTGTAGGTAGATCATCAGTTTTAGAGCTAAAATTAGCATGTTTAAAGTGATTTTCATGCTTCCAGGGGCCTGGGAAGTGAATTAAATACCATTTGGAGGCATTTAATGTTCAAGCAAAAACAGGTGATTTTTGACAAAAGAGATAACACCCCCCATTACGTCATGCTTCAGAAAGGTGAAGAATGGTCCGTTTTCAAATGTTTTATTTTTGAACGTCAGTTCACATTTGTAGGTAGATCTTCAGTTTTAGAGCTAAAATTTGCATGTTGAAAGTGATTTTCATGCTTCCAGGGGCCCGGGAATTGAATTAAATACCATTTGGAGGCATTTAATGTTCAAGCAAAAACAGGTGATTTTTGACAAAAGAGATAACACCCCCCCATTACGTCATGCTTCAGAAAGGTGAAAAATGGTCAGTTTTCAAATGTTTTATTTTTGAACGTCAGTTCACATTTGTAGGTAGTTCATCAGTTTAAGAGCTAAAATTAGCATGTTTAAAGTGATTTTCATGCTTCCAGGGGCCCGGGAAGTGAATTAAATACCATTTGGAGGCATTTAATGTTCAAGCAAAAACAGGTGATTTTTGACAAAAGAGATAACACCCCCCCATTGCGTCATGCTTCAGAAATGTGAAAAAAGGTCCGTTTTCAAATGTTTTATTTTTCAACGTCAGTTCACATTTGTAGGTAGATCATCAGTTTTAGAGCTAAAATTAGCATGTTTAAAGTGATTTTCATCCTTCCAGGGGCCCGGGAAGTGAATTAAATACCATTTGGAGGCATTTAATGTTCAAACAAAAACAGGTGATTTTTGACAAAAGAAATAACACCCCCCATTACGTCATGCTTCAGAAAGGTGAAAAGTGGTCAGTTTTCAAATGTTTTATTTTTGAACGTCAGTTCACATTTGTAGGTAGATCATCAGTTTAAGAGCTAAAATTAGCATGTTTAAAGTGATTTTCATGCTTCCAGGGGCCCGGGAAATGAATTAAATACCATTTGGAGGCATTCAATGTTCTAGCAAAAACAGGGGATTTTTGACAAACGAGATAACACCCCCCCATTACGTCATGCTTCAGAAATGTGAAAAAAGGTCCGTTTTCAAATGTTTTATTTTTCAACGTCAGTTCACATTTGTAGGTAGATCATCAGTTTTAGAGCTAAAATTAGCATGTTTAAAGTGATTTTCATGCTTCCAGGGGCCCGGGAAGTGAATTAAATACCATTTGGAGGCATTTAATGTTCAAGCAAAAACAGGTGATTTTTGACAAAAGAGATAACACCCCCCATTACGTCATGCTTCAGAAAAGTGAAGAATGGTCCGTTTTCAAATGTTTTATTTTTGAACGTCAGTTCACATTTGTAGGTAGATCGTCAGTTTTAGAGCTAAAATTTGCATGTTGAAAGTGATTTTCATGCTTCCAGGGGCCCGGGAATTGAATTAAATACCATTTGGAGGCATTTAATGTTCAAGCAAAAACAGGTGATTTTTGACAAAAGAGATAACACCCCCCCATTACGTCATGCTTCAGAAAGGTGAAAAATGGTCAGTTTTCAAATGTTTTATTTTTGAACGTCAGTTCACATTTGTAGGTAGATCATCAGTTTAAGAGCTAAAATTAGCATGTTTAAAGTGATTTTCATGCTTCCAGGGGCCCGGGAAGTGAATTAAATACCATTTGGAGGCATTTAATGTTCAAGCAAAAACAGGTGATTTTTGACAAAAGAGATAACACCCCCCCATTACGTCATGCTTCAGAAAGGTGAAAAATGGTCCGTTTTCAAATGTTTTATTTTTGAACGTCAGTTCACATTTGTAGGTAGATCATCAGTTTTAGAGCTAAAATTTGCATGTTTAAAGTGATTTTCATGCTTCCAGGGGCCCGGGAAGTGAATTAAATACCATTCGGAGGCATTTAATGTTCAAGCAAAAACAGGTGATTTTTGACAAAAGAGATAACACCCCCCATTACGTCATGCTTCAGAAATGTGAAAAAAGGTCCGTTTTCAAATGTTTTATTTTTCAACGTCAGTTCACATTTGTAGGTAGATCATCAGTTTTAGAGCTAAAATTAGCATGTTTAAAGTGATTTTCATGCTTCCAGGGGCCCGGGAAGTGAATTAAATACCATTTGGAGGCATTTAATGTTCAAGCAAAAACAGGTGATTTTTGACAAAAGAGTTAACACCCCCCCATTACGTCATGCTTCAGAAAGGTGAAGAATGGTCCGTTTTCAAATGTTTTATTTTTGAACGTCAGTTCACATTTGTAGGTAGATCGTCAGTTTTAGAGCTAAAATTTGCATGTTGAAAGTGATTTTCATGCTTCCAGGGGCCCGGGAAGTGAATTAAAAACCATTTGGAGGCATTTAATGTTCAAGCAAAAACAGGTGATTTTTGACAAAAGAGATGACACCCCCCCATTACGTCATGCTTCAGAAAGGTGAAAAATGGTCCGTTTTCAAATGTTTTATTTTTGAACGTCAGTTCACATTTGTAGGTCGATCATCAGTTTAAGAGCTAAAATTAGCATGTTTAAAGTGATTTTCATGCTTCCAGGGGCCCGGGAAGTGAATTAAATACCATTTGGAGGCATTTAATGTTCAAGCAAAAACAGGTGATTTTTGACAAAAGAGATAACACCCCCCCATTACGTCATGCTTCAGAAAGGTGAAGAATGGTCCGTTTTCAAATGTTTTATTTTTGGAATCAGTTCACATTTGTAGGTAGATCGTCAGTTTTAGAGCTAAAATTTGCATGTTGAAAGTGATTTTCATGCTTCCAGGGGCCCGGGAAGTGAATTAAATACCATTTGAAGGCATTTAATGTACAAGCAAAAACAGTTGATTTTTGACAAAAGAGATAACACCCCCCCATTACGTCATTGTTCAGAAAGGTGAAAAATGGTCAGTTTACAAATGTTTTATTTTTGAACGTCAGTTCACATTTGTAGGTAGATCATGAGTTTAAGAGCTAAAATTAGCATGTTTAAAGTGATTTTCATGCTTCCAGGGGCCCGGGAAATGAATTAAATACCATTTGGAGGAATTTAATGTTCCAGCAAAAACAGGTGATTTTTGACAAACGAGATAACACCCCCCATTACGTCATGCTTCAGAAATGTGAAAAAAGGTCCGTTTTCAAATGTTTTATTTTTCAACGTCAGTTCACATTTGTAGGTAGATCATCAGTTTTAGAGCTAAAATTAGCATGTTTAAAGTGATTTTCATGCTTCCAGGGGCCTGGGAAGTGAATTAAATACCATTTGGAGGCATTTAATGTTCAAGCAAAAACAGGTGATTTTTGACAAAAGAGATAACACCCCCCATTACGTCATGCTTCAGAAAGGTGAAGAATGGTCCGTTTTCAAATGTTTTATTTTTGAACGTCAGTTCACATTTGTAGGTAGATCTTCAGTTTTAGAGCTAAAATTTGCATGTTGAAAGTGATTTTCATGCTTCCAGGGGCCCGGGAATTGAATTAAATACCATTTGGAGGCATTTAATGTTCAAGCAAAAACAGGTGATTTTTGACAAAAGAGATGACACCCCCCCATTACGTCATGCTTCAGAAATGTGAAAAAAGGTCCGTTTTCAAATGTTTTATTTTTCAACGTCAGTTCACATTTGTAGGTAGATCATCAGTTTTAGAGCTAAAATTAGCATGTTTAAAGTGATTTTCATGCTTCCAGGGGCCCGGGAAGTGAATTAAATACCATTTGGAGGCATTTAATGTTCAAGCAAAAACAGGTGATTTTTGACAAAAGAGTTAACACCCCCCATTACGTCATGCTTCAGAAAGGTGAAGAATGGTCCGTTTTCAAATGTTTTATTTTTGGAATCAGTTCACATTTGTAGGTAGATCGTCAGTTTTAGAGCTAAAATTTGCATGTTGAAAGTGATTTTCATGCTTCCAGGGGCCCGGGAAGTGAATTAAATACCATTTGAAGGCATTTAATGTACAAGCAAAAACAGTTGATTTTTGACAAAAGAGATAACACCCCCCCATTACGTCATTGTTCAGAAAGGTGAAAAATGGTCAGTTTACAAATGTTTTATTTTTGAACGTCAGTTCACATTTGTAGGTAGATCATGAGTTTAAGAGCTAAAATTAGCATGTTTAAAGTGATTTTCATGCTTCCAGGGGCCCGGGAAATGAATTAAATACCATTTGGAGGCATTTAATGTTCCAGCAAAAACAGGTGATTTTTGACAAACGAGATAACACCCCCCATTACGTCATGCTTCAGAAATGTGAAAAAAGGTCCGTTTTCAAATGTTTTATTTTTCAACGTCAGTTCACATTTGTAGGTAGATCATCAGTTTTAGAGCTAAAATTAGCATGTTTAAAGTGATTTTCATGCTTCCAGGGGCCTGGGAAGTGAATTAAATACCATTTGGAGGCATTTAATGTTCAAGCAAAAACAGGTGATTTTTGACAAAAGAGATAACACCCCCCATTACGTCATGCTTCAGAAAGGTGAAGAATGGTCCGTTTTCAAATGTTTTATTTTTGAACGTCAGTTCACATTTGTAGGTAGATCTTCAGTTTTAGAGCTAAAATTTGCATGTTGAAAGTGATTTTCATGCTTCCAGGGGCCCGGGAATTGAATTAAATACCATTTGGAGGCATTTAATGTTCAAGCAAAAACAGGTGATTTTTGACAAAAGAGATAACACCCCCCCATTACGTCATGCTTCAGAAAGGTGAAAAATGGTCAGTTTTCAAATGTTTTATTTTTGAACGTCAGTTCACATTTGAAGGTAGATCATCAGTTTAAGAGCTAAAATTAGCATGTTTAAAGTGATTTTCATGCTTCCAGGGGCCCGGGAATGGAATTAAATACCATTTGGAGGCATTTAATGTTCAAGCAAAAACAGGTGATTTTTGACAAAAGAGATAACACCCCCCATTACGTCATGCTTCAGAATTGTGAAAAAAGGTCCGTTTTCAAATGTTTTATTTTTCAACGTCAGTTCACATTTGTAGGTAGATCATCAGTTTTAGAGCTAAAATTAGCATGTTTAAAGTGATTTTCATGCTTCCAGGGGCCCGGGAAGTGAATTAAATACCATTTGGAGGCATTTAATGTTCAAGCAAAAACAGGTGATTTTTGACAAAAGAGATAACACCCCCCCATTGCGTCATGCTTCAGAAATGTGAAAAAAGGTCCGTTTTCAAATGTTTTATTTTTCAACGTCAGTTCACATTTGTAGGTAGATCATCAGTTTTAGAGCTAAAATTAGCATGTTTAAAGTGATTTTCATCCTTCCAGGGGCCCGGGAAGTGAATTAAATACCATTTGGAGGCATTTAATGTTCAAACAAAAACAGGTGATTTTTGACAAAAGAAATAACACCCCCCATTACGTCATGCTTCAGAAAGGTGAAAAGTGGTCAGTTTTCAAATGTTTTATTTTTGAACGTCAGTTCACATTTGTAGGTAGATCATCAGTTTAAGAGCTAAAATTAGCATGTTTAAAGTGATTTTCATGCTTCCAGGGGCCCGGGAAATGAATTAAATACCATTTGGAGGCATTCAATGTTCTAGCAAAAACAGGGGATTTTTGACAAACGAGATAACACCCCCCCATTACGTCATGCTTCAGAAATGTGAAAAAAGGTCCGTTTTCAAATGTTTTATTTTTCAACGTCAGTTCACATTTGTAGGTAGATCATCAGTTTTAGAGCTAAAATTAGCATGTTTAAAGTGATTTTCATGCTTCCAGGGGCCCGGGAAGTGAATTAAATACCATTTGGAGGCATTTAATGTTCAAGCAAAAACAGGTGATTTTTGACAAAAGAGATAACACCCCCCATTACGTCATGCTTCAGAAAAGTGAAGAATGGTCCGTTTTCAAATGTTTTATTTTTGAACGTCAGTTCACATTTGTAGGTAGATCGTCAGTTTTAGAGCTAAAATTTGCATGTTGAAAGTGATTTTCATGCTTCCAGGGGCCCGGGAATTGAATTAAATACCATTTGGAGGCATTTAATGTTCAAGCAAAAACAGGTGATTTTTGACAAAAGAGATAACACCCCCCCATTACGTCATGCTTCAGAAAGGTGAAAAATGGTCAGTTTTCAAATGTTTTATTTTTGAACGTCAGTTCACATTTGTAGGTAGATCATCAGTTTAAGAGCTAAAATTAGCATGTTTAAAGTGATTTTCATGCTTCCAGGGGCCCGGGAAGTGAATTAAATACCATTTGGAGGCATTTAATGTTCAAGCAAAAACAGGTGATTTTTGACAAAAGAGATAACACCCCCCCATTACGTCATGCTTCAGAAAGGTGAAGAATGGTCCGTTTTCAAATGTTTTATTTTTGAACGTCAGTTCACATTTGTAGGTAGATCGTCAGTTTTAGAGCTAAAATTTGCATGTTGAAAGTGATTTTCATGCTTCCAGGGGCCCGGGAAGTGAATTAAATACCATTTGGAGGCATTTAATGTTCAAGCAAAAACAGGTGATTTTTGACAAAAGAGATAACACCCCCCCATTACGTCATGCTTCAGAAAGGTGAAGAATGGTCCGTTTTCAAATGTTTTATTTTTGGAATCAGTTCACATTTGTAGGTAGATCGTCAGTTTTAGAGCTAAAATTTGCATGTTGAAAGTGATTTTCATGCTTCCAGGGGCCCGGGAAGTGAATTAAATACCATTTGAAGGCATTTAATGTACAAGCAAAAACAGTTGATTTTTGACAAAAGAGATAACACCCCCCCATTACGTCATGCTTCAGAAATGTGAAAAAAGGTCTGTTTTCAAATGTTTTATTTTTCAACGTCAGTTCACATTTGTAGGTAGATCATCAGTTTTAGAGCTAAAATTAGCATGTTTAAAGTGATTTTCATGCTTCCAGGGGCCCGGGAAGTGAATTAAATACCATTTGGAGGCATTTAATGTTCAAGCAAAAACAGGTGATTTTTGACAAAAGAGTTAACACCCCCCATTACGTCATGCTTCAGAAAGGTGAAGAATGGTCCGTTTTCAAATGTTTTATTTTTGAACGTCAGTTCACATTTGTAGGTAGATCGTCAGTTTTAGAGCTAAAATTTGCATGTTGAAAGTGATTTTCATGCTTCCAGGGGCCCGGGAAGTGAATTAAATACCATTTGGAGGCATTTAATGTTCAAGCAAAAACAGGTGATTTTTGACAAAAGAGATGACACCCCCCCATTACGTCATTGTTCAGAAAGGTGAAAAATGGTCAGTTTACAAATGTTTTATTTTTGAACGTCAGTTCACATTTGTAGGTAGATCATGAGTTTAAGAGCTAAAATTAGCATGTTTAAAGTGATTTTCATGCTTCCAGGGGCCCGGGAAATGAATTAAATACCATTTGGAGGCATTTAATGTTCCAGCAAAAACAGGTGATTTTTGACAAACGAGATAACACCCCCCATTACGTCATGCTTCAGAAATGTGAAAAAAGGTCCGTTTTCAAATGTTTTATTTTTCAACGTCAGTTCACATTTGTAGGTAGATCATCAGTTTTAGAGCTAAAATTAGCATGTTTAAAGTGATTTTCATGCTTCCAGGGGCCTGGGAAGTGAATTAAATACCATTTGGAGGCATTTAATGTTCAAGCAAAAACAGGTGATTTTTGACAAAAGAGATAACACCCCCCATTACGTCATGCTTCAGAAAGGTGAAGAATGGTCCGTTTTCAAATGTTTTATTTTTGAGCGTCAGTTCACATTTGTAGGTAGATCTTCAGTTTTAGAGCTAAAATTTGCATGTTGAAAGTGATTTTCATGCTTCCAGGGGCCCGGGAATTGAATTAAATACCATTTGGAGGCATTTAATGTTCAAGCAAAAACAGGTGATTTTTGACAAAAGAGATAACACCCCCCCATTACGTCATGCTTCAGAAAGGTGAAAAATGGTCAGTTTTCAAATGTTTTATTTTTGAACGTCAGTTCACATTTGAAGGTAGATCATCAGTTTAAGAGCTAAAATTAGCATGTTTAAAGTGATTTTCATGCTTCCAGGGGCCCGGGAAGGGAATTAAATACCATTTGGAGGCATTTAATGTTCAAGCAAAAACAGGTGATTTTTGACAAAAGAGATAACACCCCCCCATTACGTCATGCTTCAGAAATGTGAAAAAAGGTCCGTTTTCAAATGTTTTATTTTTCAACGTCAGTTCACATTTGTAGGTAGATCATCAGTTTTAGAGCTAAAATTAGCATGTTTAAAGTGATTTTCATCCTTCCAGGGGCCCGGGAAGTGAATTAAATACCATTTGGAGGCATTTAATGTTCAAACAAAAACAGGTGATTTTTGACAAAAGAAATAACACCCCCCATTACGTCATGCTTCAGAAAGGTGAAAAATGGTCAGTTTTCAAATGTTTTATTTTTGAACGTCAGTTCACATTTGTAGGTAGATCATCAGTTTAAGAGCTAAAATTAGCATGTTTAAAGTGATTTTCATGCTTCCAGGGGCCCGGGAAATGAATTAAATACCATTTGCAGGCATTCAATGTTCTAGCAAAAACAGGGGATTTTTGACAAACGAGATAACACCCCCCCATTATGTCATGCTTCAGAAATGTGAAAAAAGGTCCGTTTTCAAATGTTTTATTTTTCAACGTCAGTTCACATTTGTAGGTAGATCATCAGTTTTAGAGCTAAAATTGGCATGTTTAAAGTGATTTTCATGCTTCCAGGGGCCCGGGAAGTGAATTAAATACCATTTGGAGGCATTTAATGTTCAAGCAAAAACAGGTGATTTTTGACAAAAGAGATAACACCCCCCATTACGTCATGCTTCAGAAAGGTGAAGAATGGTCCGTTTTCAAATGTTTTATTTTTGAACGTCAGTTCACATTTGTAGGTAGATCGTCAGTTTTAGAGCTAAAATTAGCATGTTTAAAGTGATTTTCATGCTTCCAGGGGCCCGGGAAGTGAATTAAATACCATTTGGAGGCATTTAATGTTCAAGCAAAAACAGGTGATTTTTGACAAAAGAGATAACACCCCCCCATTACGTCATGCTTCAGAAAGGTGAAAAATGGTCCGTTTTCAAATGTTTTATTTTTGAACGTCAGTTCACATTTGTAGGTAGATCATCAGTTTTAGAGCTAAAATTTGCATGTTTAAAGTGATTTTCATGCTTCCAGGGGCCCGGGAAGTGAATTAAATACCATTCGGAGGCATTTAATGTTCAAGCAAAAACAGGTGATTTTTGACAAAAGAGATAACACCCCCCATTACGTCATGCTTCAGAAATGTGAAAAAAGGTCCGTTTTCAAATGTTTTATTTTTCAACGTCAGTTCACATTTGTAGGTAGATCATCAGTTTTAGAGCTAAAATTAGCATGTTTAAAGTGATTTTCATGCTTCCAGGGGCCCGGGAAGTGAATTAAATACCATTTGGAGGCATTTAATGTTCAAGCAAAAACAGGTGATTTTTGACAAAAGAGTTAACACCCCCCCATTACGTCATGCTTCAGAAAGGTGAAGAATGGTCCGTTTTCAAATGTTTTATTTTTGAACGTCAGTTCACATTTGTAGGTAGATCGTCAGTTTTAGAGCTAAAATTTGCATGTTGAAAGTGATTTTCATGCTTCCAGGGGCCCGGGAAGTGAATTAAATACCATTTGGAGGCATTTAATGTTCAAGCAAAAACAGGTGATTTATGACAAAAGAGATGACACCCCCCCATTACGTCATGCTTCAGAAAGGTGAAAAATGGTCCGTTTTCAAATGTTTTATTTTTGAACGTCAATTCACATTTGTAGGTCGATCATCAGTTTAAGAGCTAAAATTAGCATGTTTAAAGTGATTTTCATGCTTCCAGGGGCCCGGGAAGTGAATTAAATACCATTTGGAGGCATTTAATGTTCAAGCAAAAACAGGTGATTTTTGACAAAAGAGATAACACCCCCCCATTACGTCATGCTTCAGAAAGGTGAAGAATGGTCCGTTTTCAAATGTTTTATTTTTGGAATCAGTTCACATTTGTAGGTAGATCGTCAGTTTTAGAGCTAAAATTTGCATGTTGAAAGTGATTTTCATGCTTCCAGGGGCCCGGGAAGTGAATTAAATACCATTTGAAGGCATTTAATGTACAAGCAAAAACAGTTGATTTTTGACAAAGGAGATAACACCCCCCCATTACGTCATTGTTCAGAAAGGTGAAAAATGGTCAGTTTACAAATGTTTTATTTTTGAACGTCAGTTCACATTTGTAGGTAGATCATGAGTTTTAGAGCTAAAATTAGCATGTTTAAAGTGATTTTCATGCTTCCAGGGGCCGGAAAGTGAATTAAATACCATTTGGAGGCATTTAATGTTCAAGCAAAAACAGGTGATTTTTGACAAAAGAGATAACACCCCCATTACGTCATGTTTCAGAAAGGTGAAAAATGGTCAGTTTTCAAATGTTTTATTTTTGAACGTCAGTTCACATTTGTAGGTAGATCATCAGTTTAAGAGCTAAAATTAGCATGTTTAAAGTGATTTTCATGCTTCCAGGGGCCCGGGAAGTGAATTAAATACCATTTGGAGGCATTTAATGTTCAAGCAAAAACAGGTGATTTTTGACAAAAGAGATAACACCCCCCCATTACGTCATGCTTCAGAAAGGTGAAAAATGGTCAGTTTTTAAATGTTTTATTTTTGAACGTCAGTTCACATTTGTAGGTAGATCATCAGTTTTAGAGCTACAATTTGCATGTTTAAAGTGATTTTCATACTTCCAGGGGTCTGGGAAGTGAATTAAATACTATTTGGAGGCATTTAATGTTCAAGCAAAAACAGGTGATTTTTGACAAAAGAGATAACGCCCCCCCATTACGTCATGCTTCAGAAAGGTGAAGAATGGTCCGTTTTCAAATGTTTTATTTTTGAACGTCAGTTCACATTTGTAGGTAGATCGTCAGTTTTAGAGCTAAAATTTGCATGTTGAAAGTGATTTTCGTGCTTCCAGGGGCCCGGGAAGTGAATTAAATACCAATTGGAGGCATTTAATGTTCAAGCAAAAACAGGTGATTTTTGACAAAAGAGATAACACCCCCCCATTACGTCTTGCTTCAGAAAGGTGAAAAATGGTCCGTTTTCAAATGTTTTATTTTTGAACGTCAGTTCACATTTGTAGGTAGATCGTCAGTTTTAGAGCTAAATTTTGCATGTTGAAAGTGATTTTTATGCTTCCAGGGGCCCGGGAAGTGAATTAAATACCATTTGGAGGCATTTAATGTTCAAGCAAAAACAGGTGATTTTTGACAAAAGAGATAACACCCCCCCATTACGTCATGCTTAAGAAAGGTGAAAAATGGTCCGTTTTCAAATGTTTTATTTTTGAACGTCAGTTCACATTTGTAGGTAGATCATCAGTTTTAGAGCTAAAATTAGCATGTTTAAAGTCATTTTCATGCTTCCAGGGGCCCGGGAAGTGAATTAAATACCATTTGGAGGCATTTAATGTTCAAGCAAAAACAGGTGATTTTTGACAAAAGAGATAACACCCCCCATTACGTCATGCTTCAGAAAGGTGAAGAATGGTCCGTTTTCAAATGTTTTATTTTTGAACGTCAGTTCACATTTGTAGGTAGATCGTCAGTTTTAGAGCTAAGATTTGCATGTTGAAAGTGATTTTCATGCTTCCAGGGGCCCGGGAATTGAAATAAATACCATTTGGAGGCATTTAATGTTCAAGCAAAAACAGAAAAACAGGTGATTTTTGACAAAATAGATAACACCCCCCCATTACGTCATGCTTCAGAAAGGTGAAAAATGGTCAGTTTTCAAATGTTTTATTTTTGAACGTCAGTTCACATTTGTAGGTAGATCATCAGTTTAAGAGCTAAAATTAGCATGTTTAAAGTGATTTTCATGCTTCCAGGGGCCCGGGAAGTGAATTAAATACCATTTGGAGGCATTTAATGTTCAAGCAAAAACAGGTGATTTTTGACAAAAGAGATAACACCCCCCCATTACGTCATGTTTCAGAAAGGTGAAAAATGGTCCGTTTTCAAATGTTTTATTTTTGAACGTCAGTTCACATTTGTAGGTAGATCATCAGTTTTAGAGCTAAAATTTGCATGTTTACAGTGATTTTCATGCTTCCAGGGGCCTGGGAAGTGAATTAAATACCATTCGGAGGCATTTAATGTTCAAGCAAAATCAGGTGATTTTTGACAAAAGAGATAACACCCCCCCATTACGTCATGCTTCAGAAATGTGAAAAAAGGTCCGTTTTCAAATGTTTTATTTTTGAACGTCAGTTCACATTTGTAGGTAGATCATCAGTTTTAGAGCTAAAATTAGCATGTTTAAAGTGATTTTCATGCTTCCAGGGGCCCGGGAAATGAATTAAATACCGTTTGAAGGCATTTAATGTACAAGCAAAAACAGTTGATTTTTGACAAAAGAGATAACACCCCCCCATTACGTCATTGTTCAGAAAGGTGAAAAATGGTCAGTTTACAAATGTTTTATTTTTGAACGTCAGTTCACATTTGTAGGTAGATCATGAGTTTTAGAGCTAAAATTAGCATGTTTAAAGTGATTTTCATGCTTCCAGGGGCCGGGAAGTGAATTAAATACCATTTGGAGGCATTTAATGTTCAAGCAAAAACAGGTGATTTTTGACAAAAGAGATAACACCCCCATTACGTCATGTTTCAGAAAGGTGAAAAATGGTCAGTTTTCAAATGTTTTATTTTTGAACGTCAGTTCACATTTGTAGGTAGATCATCAGTTTAAGAGCTAAAATTAGCATGTTTAAAGTGATTTTCATGCTTCCAGGGGCCCGGGAAGTGAATTAAATACCATTTGGAGGCATTTAATGTTCAAGCAAAAACAGGTGATTTTTGACAAAAGAGATAACACCCCCCCATTACGTCATGCTTCAGAAAGGTGAAAAATGGTCCGTTTTTAAATGTTTTATTTTTGAACGTCAGTTCACATTTGTAGGTAGATCATGAGTTTTAGAGCTAAAATTTGCATGTTTAAAGTGATTTTCATACTTCCAGGGGTCTGGGAAGTGAATTAAATACCATTTGGAGGCATTTAATGTTCAAGCAAAAACAGGTGATTTTTGACAAAAGAGATAACGCCCCCCATTACGTCATGCTTCAGAAAGGTGAAGAATGGTCCGTTTTCAAATGTTTTATTTTTGAACGTCAGTTCACATTTGTAGGTAGATCATCAGTTTTAGAGCTAAAATTTGCATGTTGAAAGTGATTTTCGTGCTTCCAGGGGCCCGGGAAGTGAATTAAATACCAATTGGAGGCATTTAATGTTCAAGCAAAAACAGGTGATTTTTGACAAAAGAGATAACACCCCCCCATTACGTCTTGCTTCAGAAAGGTGAAAAATGGTCCGTTTTCAAATGTTTTATTTTTGAACGTCAGTTCACATTTGTAGGTAGATCGTCAGTTTTAGAGCTAAATTTTGCATGTTGAAAGTGATTTTCATGCTTCCAGGGGCCCGGGAAGTGAATTAAATACCATTTGGAGGCATTTAATGTTCAAGCAAAAACAGGTGATTTTTGACAAAAGAGATAACACCCCCCCATTACGTCATGCTTAAGAAAGGTGAAAAATGGTCCGTTTTCAAATGTTTTATTTTTGAACGTCAGTTCACATTTGTAGGTAGATCATCAGTTTTAGAGCTAAAATTAGCATGTTTAAAATGATTTTCATGCTTCCAGGGGCCCGGGAAGTGAATTAAATACCATTTGGAGGCATTTAATGTTCAAGCAAAAACAGGTGATTTTTGACAAAAGAGATAACACCCCCCCATTACGTCATGCTTCAGAAAGGTGAAAAATGGTCCGTTTTTAAATGTTTTATTTTTGAACGTCAGTTCACATTTGTAGGTAGATCATCAGTTTTAGAGCTACAATTTGCATGTTTAAAGTGATTTTCATACTTCCAGGGGTCTGGGAAGTGAATTAAATACCATTTGGAGGCATTTAATGTTCAAGCAAAAACAGGTGATTTTTGACAAAAGAGATAACGCCCCCCCATTACGTCATGCTTCAGAAAAGTGAAGAATGGTCCGTTTTCAAATGCTTTATTTTTGAACGTCAGTTCACATTTGTAGGTAGATCGTCAGTTTTAGAGCTAAAATTTGCATGTTGAAAGTGATTTTCGTGCTTCCAGGGGCCCAGGAAGTGAATTAAATACCAATTGGAGGCATTTAATGTTCAAGCAAAAACAGGTGATTTTTGACAAAAGAGATAACACCCCCCCATTACGTGTTGCTTCAGAAAGGTGAAAAATGGTCCGTTTTCAAATGTTTTATTTTTGAACGTCAGTTCACATTTGTAGGTAGATCGTCAGTTTTAGAGCTAAATTTTGCATGTTGAAAGTGATTTTCATGCTTCCAGGGGCCCGGGAAGTGAATTAAATACCATTTGGAGGCATTTAATGTTCAAGCAAAAACAGGTGATTTTTGACAAAAGAGATAACACCCCCCCATTACGTCATGCTTAAGAAAGGTGAAAAATCGTCCGTTTTCAAATGTTTTATTTTTGAACGTCAGTTCACATTTGTAGGTAGATCATCAGTTTTAGAGCTAAAATTAGCATGTTTAAAGTGATTTTCATGCTTCCAGGGGCCCGGGAAGTGAATTAAATACCATTTGGAGGCATTTAATGTTCAAGCAAAAACAGGTGATTTTTGACAAAAGAGATAACACCCCCCATTACGTCATGCTTCAGAAAGGTGAAGAATGGTCCGTTTTCAAATGTTTTATTTTTGAACGTCAGTTCACATTTGTAGGTAGATCGTCAGTTTTAGAGCTAAAATTTGCATGTTGAAAGTGATTTTCATGCTTCCAGGGGCCCGGGAATTGAATTAAATACCATTTGGAGGCATTTAATGTTCAAGCAAAAACAGGTGATTTTTGACAAAAGAGATAACACCCCCCCATTACGTCATGCTTCAGAAAGGTGAAAAATGGTCAGTTTTCAAATGTTTTATTTTTGAACGTCAGTTCACATTTGTAGGTAGATCATCAGTTTAAGAGCTAAAATTAGCATGTTTAAAGTGATTTTCATGCTTCCAGGGGCCCGGGAAGTGAATTAAATACCATTTGGAGGCATTTAATGTTCAAGCAAAAACAGGTGATTTTTGACAAAAGAGATAACACCCCCCCATTACGTCATGCTTCAGAAAGGTGAAAAATGGTCCGTTTTCAAATGTTTTATTTTTGAACGTCAGTTCACATTTGTAGGTAGATCATCAGTTTTAGAGCTAAAATTTGCATGTTTACAGTGATTTTCATGCTTCCAGGGGCCTGGGAAGTGAATTAAATACCATTCGGAGGCATTTAATGTTCAAGCAAAATCAGGTGATTTTTGACAAAAGAGATAACACCCCCCCATTACGTCATGCTTCAGAAATGTGAAAAAAGGTCCGTTTTCAAATGTTTTATTTTTGAACGTCAGTTCACATTTGTAGGTAGATCATCAGTTTTAGAGCTAAAATTAGCATGTTTAAAGTGATTTTCATGCTTCCAGGGGCCCGGGAAGTGAATTAAATACCATTTGAAGGCATTTAATGTACAAGCAAAAACAGTTGATTTTTGACAAAAGAGATAACACCCCCCCATTACGTCATTGTTCAGAAAGGTGAAAAATGGTCAGTTTACAAATGTTTTATTTTTGAACGTCAGTTCACATTTGTAGGTAGATCATGAGTTTTAGAGCTAAAATTAGCATGTTTAAAGTGATTTTCATGCTTCCAGGGGCCGGGAAGTGAATTAAATACCATTTGGAGGCATTTAATGTTCAAGCAAAAACAGGTGATTTTTGACAAAAGAGATAACACCCCCATTACGTCATGTTTCAGAAAGGTGAAAAATGGTCAGTTTTCAAATGTTTTATTTTTGAACGTCAGTTCACATTTGTAGGTAGATCATCAGTTTAAGAGCTAAAATTAGCATGTTTAAAGTGATTTTCATGCTTCCAGGGGCCCGGGAAGTGAATTAAATACCATTTGGAGGCATTTAATGTTCAAGCAAAAACAGGTGATTTTTGACAAAAGAGATAACACCCCCCCATTACGTCATGCTTCAGAAAGGTGAAAAATGGTCCGTTTTTAAATGTTTTATTTTTGAACGTCAGTTCACATTTGTAGGTAGATCATCAGTTTTAGAGCTAAAATTTGCATGTTTAAAGTGATTTTCATACTTCCAGGGGTCTGGGAAGTGAATTAAATACCATTTGGAGGCATTTAATGTTCAAGCAAAAACAGGTGATTTTTGACAAAAGAGATAACGCCCCCCCATTACGTCATGCTTCAGAAAGGTGAAGAATGGTCCGTTTTCAAATGTTTTATTTTTGAACGTCAGTTCACATTTGTAGGTAGATCGTCAGTTTTAGAGCTAAAATTTGCATGTTGAAAGTGATTTTCGTGCTTCCAGGGGCCCGGGAAGTGAATTAAATACCAATTGGAGGCATTTAATGTTCAAGCAAAAACAGGTGATTTTTGACAAAAGAGATAACACCCCCCCATTACGTCTTGCTTCAGAAAGGTGAAAAATGGTCCGTTTTCAAATGTTTTATTTTTGAACGTCAGTTCACATTTGTAGGTAGATCGTCAGTTTTAGAGCTAAATTTTGCATGTTGAAAGTGATTTTCATGCTTCCAGGGGCCCGGGAAGTGAATTAAATACCATTTGGAGGCATTTAATGTTCAAGCAAAAACAGGTGATTTTTGACAAAAGAGATAACACCCCCCCATTACGTCATGCTTAAGAAAGGTGAAAAATGGTCCGTTTTCAAATGTTTTATTTTTGAACGTCAGTTCACATTTGTAGGTAGATCATCAGTTTTAGAGCTAAAATTAGCATGTTTAAAGTGATTTTCATGCTTCCAGGGGCCCGGGAAGTGAATTAAATACCATTTGGAGGCATTTAATGTTCAAGCAAAAACAGGTGATTTTTGACAAAAGAGATAACACCCCCCCATTACGTCATGCTTCAGAAAGGTGAAAAATGGTCCGTTTTTAAATGTTTTATTTTTGAACGTCAGTTCACATTTGTAGGTAGATCATCAGTTTTAGAGCTACAATTTGCATGTTTAAAGTGATTTTCATACTTCCAGGGGTCTGGGAAGTGAATTAAATACCATTTGGAGGCATTTAATGTTCAAGCAAAAACAGGTGATTTTTGACAAAAGAGATAACGCCCCCCCATTACGTCATGCTTCAGAAAGGTGAAGAATGGTCCGTTTTCAAATGTTTTATTTTTGAACGTCAGTTCACATTTGTAGGTAGATCGTCAGTTTTAGAGCTAAAATTTGCATGTTGAAAGTGATTTTCGTGCTTCCAGGGGCCCGGGAAGTGAATTAAATACCAATTGGAGGCATTTAATGTTCAAGCAAAAACAGGTGATTTTTGACAAAAGAGATAACACCCCCCCATTACGTCTTGCTTCAGAAAGGTGAAAAATGGTCCGTTTTCAAATGTTTTATTTTTGAACGTCAGTTCACATTTGTAGGTAGATCGTCAGTTTTAGAGCTAAATTTTGCATGTTGAAAGTGATTTTCATGCTTCCAGGGGCCCGGGAAGTGAATTAAATACCATTTGGAGGCATTTAATGTTCAAGCAAAAACAGGTGATTTTTGACAAAAGAGATAACACCCCCCCATTACGTCATGCTTAAGAAAGGTGAAAAATGGTCCGTTTTCAAATGTTTTATTTTTGAACGTCAGTTCACATTTGTAGGTAGATCATCAGTTTTAGAGCTAAAATTAGCATGTTTAAAGTGATTTTCATGCTTCCAGGGGCCCGGGAAGTGAATTAAATACCATTTGGAGGCATTTAATGTTCAAGCAAAAACAGGTGATTTTTGACAAAAGAGATAACACCCCCCATTACGTCATGCTTCAGAAAGGTGAAGAATGGTCCGTTTTCAAATGTTTTAATTTTGAACGTCAGTTCACATTTGTAGGTAGATCGTCAGTTTTAGAGCTAAAAATTGCATGTTGAAAGTGATTTTCATGCTTCCAGGGGCCCGGGAATTGAATTAAATACCATTTGGAGGCATTTAATGTTCAAGCAAAAACAGGTGATTTTTGACAAAAGAGAAAACAACCCCCCATTACGTCATGCTTCAGAAAGGTGAAAAATGGTCAGTTTTCAAATGTTTTATTTTTGAACGTCAGTTCACATTTGTAGGTAGATCATCAGTTTAAGAGCTAAAATTAGCATGTTTAAAGTGATTTTCATGCTTCCAGGGGCCCGGGAAGTGAATTAAATACCATTTGGAGGCATTTAATGTTCAAGCAAAAACAGTTGATTTTTGACAAAAGAGATAACACCCCCCCATTACGTCATTGTTCAGAAAGGTGAAAAATGGTCAGTTTACAAATGTTTTATTTTTGAACGTCAGTTCACATTTGTAGGTAGATCATGAGATTTAGAGCTAAAATTAGCATGTTTAAAGTGATTTTCATGCTTCCAGGGGCCGGGAAGTGAATTAAATACCATTTGGAGGCATTTAATGTTCAAGCAAAAACAGGTGATTTTTGACAAAAGAGATAACACCCCCCCATTACGTCATGCTTCAGAAAGGTGAAAAATGGTCCGTTTTTAAATATTTTATTTTTGAACGTCAGTTCACATTTGTAGGTAGATCATCAGTTTTAGAGCTAAAATTTGCATGTTTAAAGTGATTTTCATACTTCCAGGGGTCTGGGAAGTGAATTAAATACCATTTGGAGGCATTTAATGTTCAAGCAAAAACAGGTGATTTTTGACAAAAGAGATAACGCCCCCCCATTACGTCATGCTTCAGAAAGGTGAAGAATGGTCCGTTTTCAAATGTTTTATTTTTGAACGTCAGTTCACATTTGTAGGTAGATCGTCAGTTTTAGAGCTAAAATTTGCGTGTTGAAAGTGATTTTCGTGCTTCCAGGGGCCCGGGAAGTGAATTAAATACCAATTGGAGGCATTTAATGTTCAAGCAAAAACAGGTGATTTTTGACAAAAGAGATAACACCCCCCATTACGTCTTGCTTCAGAAAGGTGAAAAATGGTCCGTTTTCAAATGTTTTATTTTTGAACGTCAGTTCACATTTGTAGGTAGATCGTCAGTTTTAGAGCTAAATTTTGTATGTTGAAAGTGATTTTCATGCTTCCAGGGGCCCGGGAAGTGAATTAAATACCATTTGGAGGCATTTAATGTTCAAGCAAAAACAGGTGATTTTTGACAAAAGAGATAACACCCCCCCATTACGTCATGCTTAAGAAAGGTGAAAAATGGTCCGTTTTCAAATGTTTTATTTTTGAACGTCAGTTCACATTTGTAGGTAGATCATCAGTTTTAGAGCTAAAATTAGCATGTTTAAAGTGATTTTCATGCTTCCAGGGGCCCGGGAAGTGAATTAAATACCATTTGGAGGCATTTAATGTTCAAGCAAAAACAGGTGATTTTTGACAAAAGAGATAACACCCCCCATTACGTCATGCTTCAGAAAGGTGAAGAATGGTCCGTTTTCAAATGTTTTATTTTTGAACGTCAGTTCACATTTGTAGGTAGATCGTCAGTTTTAGAGCTAAAATTTGCATGTTGAAAGTGATTTTCATGCTTCCAGGGGCCCGGGAATTGAATTAAATACCATTTGGAGGCATTTAATGTTCAAGCAAAAACAGGTGATTTTTGACAAAAGAGATAACACCCCCCATTACGTCATGCTTCAGAAAGGTGAAAAATTGTCAGTTTTCAAATGTTTTATTTTTGAACGTCAGTTCACATTTGTAGGTATATCATCAGTTTAAGAGCTAAAATTAGCATGTTTAAAGTGATTTTCATGCTTCCAGGGGCCCGGGAAGTGAATTAAATACAATTTGGAGGCATTTAATGTTCAAGCAAAAACAGGTGATTTTTGACAAAAGAGATAACACCCCCCCATTACGTCATGCTTCAGAAAGGTGAAAAATGGTCCGTTTTCAAATGTTTTATTTTTGAACGTCAGTTCACATTTGTAGGTAGATCATCAGTTTTAGAGATAAAATTTGCATGTTTACAGTGATTTTCATGCTTCCAGGGGCCCGGGAAGTGAATTAAATACCATTCGGAGGCATTTAATGTTCAAGCAAAAACAGGTGATTTTTGACAAAAGAGATAACACCCCCCCATTACGTCATGCTTCAGAAATGTGAAAAAAGGTCCGTTTTCAAATGTTATATTTTTCAACGTCAGTTCACATTTGTAGGTAGATCATCAGTTTTAGAGCTAAAATTAGCATGTTTAAAGTGATTTTCATGCTTCCAGGGGCCCGGGAAGTGAATTAAATACCATTTGGAGGCATTTAATGTTCAAGCAAAAACAGGTGATTTTTGACAAAAGAGATAACACCCCCATTACGTCATGTTTCAGAAAGGTGAAAAATGGTCAGTTTTCAAATGTTTTATTTTTGAACGTCAGTTCACATTTGTAGGTAGATCATCAGTTTTAGAGCTAAAATTAGCATGTTTAAAGTGATTTTCATGCTTCCAGGGGCCCGGGAAGTGAATTAAATACCATTTGGAGGCATTTAATGTTCAAGCAAAAACAGGTGATTTTTGACAAAAGAGATAACACCCCCCCATTACGTCATGCTTCAGAAAGGTGAAGAATGGTCCGTTTTCAAATGTTTTATTTTTGAACGTCAGTTCACATTTGTAGGTAGATCGTCAGTTTTAGAGCTAAAATTTGCATGTTGAAAGTGATTTTCATGCTTCCAGGGGCCCGGGAAGTGAATTAAATACCAATTGGAGGCATTTAATGTTCAAGCAAAAACAGGTGATTTTTGACAAAAGAGATAACACCCCCCCATTACGTCATGCTTAAGAAAGGTGAAAAATGGTCCGTTTTCAAATGTTTTATTTTTGAACGTCAGTTCACATTTGTAGGTAGATCATCAGTTTTAGAGCTAAAATTAGCATGTTTAAAGTGATTTTCATGCTTCCAGGGGCCCGGGAAGTGAATTAAATACCATTTGGAGGCATTTAATGTTCAAGCAAAAACAGGTGATTTTTGACAAAAGAAATAACACCCCCATTACGTCATGTTTCAGAAAGGTGAAAAATGGTCCGTTTTCAAATGTTTTATTTTTGAACGTCAGTTCACATTTGTAGGTAGATCATCAGTTTAAGAGCTAAAATTAGCATGTTTAAAGTGATTTTCATGCTTCCAGGGGCCGGGAAGTGAATTAAATACCATTTGGAGGCATTTAATGTTCAAGCAAAAACAGGTGATTTTTGACAAAAGAGATAACACCCCCATTACGTCATGTTTCAGAAAGGTGAAAAATGGTCAGTTTTCAAATGTTTTATTTTTGAACGTCAGTTCACATTTGTAGGTAGATCATCAGTTTAAGAGCTAAAATTAGCATGTTTAAAGTGATTTTCATGCTTCCAGGGGCCCGGGAAGTGAATTAAATACCATTTGGAGGCATTTAATGTTCAAGCAAAAACAGGTGATTTTTGACAAAAGAGATAACACCCCCCCATTACGTCATGCTTCAGAAAGGTGAAAAATGGTCCGTTTTTAAATGTTTTATTTTTGAACGTCAGTTCACATTTGCAGGTAGATCATCAGTTTTAGAGCTAAAATTAGCATGTTTAAAGTGATTTTCATGCTTCCAGGGGCCCGGGAAGTGAATTAAATACCATTTGGAGGCATTTAATGTTCAAGCAAAAACAGGTGATTTTTGACAAAAGAGATAACACCCCCATTACGTCATGTTTCAGAAAGGTGAAAAATGGTCAGTTTTCAAATGTTTTATTTTTGAACGTCAGTTCACATTTGTAGGTAGATCATCAGTTTTAGAGCTAAAATTAGCATGTTTAAAGTGATTTTCATGCTTCCAGGGGCCCGGGAAGTGAATTAAATACCATTTGGAGGCATTTAATGTTCAAGCAAAAACAGGTGATTTTTGACAAAAGAGATAACACCCCCCCATTACGTCATGCTTCAGAAAGGTGAAGAATGGTCCGTTTTCAAATGTTTTATTTTTGAACGTCAGTTCACATTTGTAGGTAGATCGTCAGTTTTAGAGCTAAAATTTGCATGTTGAAAGTGATTTTCATGCTTCCAGGGGCCCGGGAAGTGAATTAAATACCAATTGGAGGCATTTAATGTTCAAGCAAAAACAGGTGATTTTTGACAAAAGAGATAACACCCCCCCATTACGTCATGCTTAAGAAAGGTGAAAAATGGTCCGTTTTCAAATGTTTTATTTTTGAACGTCAGTTCACATTTGTAGGTAGATCGTCAGTTTTAGAGCTAAAATTTGCATGTTGAAAGTGATTTTCATGCTTCCAGGGGCCCGGGAATTGAATTAAATACCATTTGGAGGCATTTAATGTTCAAGCAAAAACAGGTGATTTTTGACAAAAGAGATAACACCCCCATTACGTCATGTTTCAGAAAGGTGAAAAATGGTCCGTTTTCAAATGTTTTATTTTTGAACGTCAGTTCACATTTGTAGGTAGATCATCAGTTTAAGAGCTAAAATTAGCATGTTTAAAGTGATTTTCATGCTTCCAGGGGCCGGGAAGTGAATTAAATACCATTTGGAGGCATTTAATGTTCAAGCAAAAACAGGTGATTTTTGACAAAAGAGATAACACCCCCATTACGTCATGTTTCAGAAAGGTGAAAAATGGTCAGTTTTCAAATGTTTTATTTTTGAACGTCAGTTCACATTTGTAGGTAGATCATCAGTTTAAGAGCTAAAATTAGCATGTTTAAAGTGATTTTCATGCTTCCAGGGGCCCGGGAAGTGAATTAAATACCATTTGGAGGCATTTAATGTACAAGCAAAAACAGGTGATTTTTGACAAAAGAGATAACACCCCCCCATTACGTCATGCTTCAGAAAGGTGAAAAATGGTCCGTTTTTAAATGTTTTATTTTTGAACGTCAGTTCACATTTGCAGGTAGATCATCAGTTTTAGAGCTAAAATTAGCATGTTTAAAGTGATTTTCATGCTTCCAGGGGCCCGGGAAGTGAATTAAATACCATTTGGAGGCATTTAATGTTCAAGCAAAAACAGGTGATTTTTGACAAAAGAGATAACACCCCCATTACGTCATGTTTCAGAAAGGTGAAAAATGGTCAGTTTTCAAATGTTTTATTTTTGAACGTCAGTTCACATTTGTAGGTAGATCATCAGTTTTAGAGCTAAAATTAGCATGTTTAAAGTGATTTTCATGCTTCCAGGGGCCCGGGAAGTGAATTAAATACCATTTGGAGGCATTTAATGTTCAAGCAAAAACAGGTGATTTTTGACAAAAGAGATAACACCCCCCCATTACGTCATGCTTCAGAAAGGTGAAGAATGGTCCGTTTTCAAATGTTTTATTTTTGAACGTCAGTTCACATTTGTAGGTAGATCGTCAGTTTTAGAGCTAAAATTTGCATGTTGAAAGTGATTTTCATGCTTCCAGGGGCCCGGGAAGTGAATTGAATACCAATTGGAGGCATTTAATGTTCAAGCAAAAACAGGTGATTTTTGACAAAAGAGATAACACCCCCCCATTACGTCATGCTTAAGAAAGGTGAAAAATGGTCCGTTTTCAAATGTTTTATTTTTGAACGTCAGTTCACATTTGTAGGTAGATCATCAGTTTTAGAGCTAAAATTAGCATGTTTAAAGTGATTTTCATGCTTCCAGGGGCCCGGGAAGTGAATTAAATACCATTTGGAGGCATTTAATGTTCAAGCAAAAACAGGTGATTTTTGACAAAAGAAATAACACCCCCATTACGTCATGTTTCAGAAAGGTGAAAAATGGTCCGTTTTCAAATGTTTTATTTTTGAACGTCAGTTCACATTTGTAGGTAGATCATCAGTTTAAGAGCTAAAATTAGCATGTTTAAAGTGATTTTCATGCTTCCAGGGGCCGGGAAGTGAATTAAATACCATTTGGAGGCATTTAATGTTCAAGCAAAAACAGGTGATTTTTGACAAAAGAGATAACACCCCCATTACGTCATGTTTCAGAAAGGTGAAAAATGGTCAGTTTTCAAATGTTTTATTTTTGAACGTCAGTTCACATTTGTAGGTAGATCATCAGTTTAAGAGCTAAAATTAGCATGTTTAAAGTGATTTTCATGCTTCCAGGGGCCCGGGAAGTGAATTAAATACCATTTGGAGGCATTTAATGTTCAAGCAAAAACAGGTGATTTTTGACAAAAGAGATAACACCCCCCCATTACGTCATGCTTCAGAAAGGTGAAAAATGGTCCGTTTTTAAATGTTTTATTTTTGAACGTCAGTTCACATTTGCAGGTAGATCATCAGTTTTAGAGCTAAAATTTGCATGTTTAAAGTGATTTTCATACTTCCAGGGGTCTGGGAAGTGAATTAAATACCATTTGGAGGCATTTAATGTTCAAGCAAAAACAGGTGATTTTTGACAAAAGAGATAACGCCCCCCCATTACGTCATGCTTCAGAAAGGTGAAGAATGGTCCGTTTTCAAATGTTTTATTTTTGAACGTCAGTTCACATTTGTAGGTAGATCGTCAGTTTTAGAGCTAAAATTTGCATGTCGAAAGTGATTTTCGTGCTTCCAGGGGCCCGGGAAGTGAATTAAATACCAATTGGAGGCATTTAATGTTCAAGCAAAAACAGGTGATTTTTGACAAAAGAGATAACACCCCCCCATTACGTCTTGCTTCAGAAAGGTGAAAAATGGTCCGTTTTCAAATGTTTTATTTTTGAACGTCAGTTCACATTTGTAGGTAGATCGTCAGTTTTAGAGCTAAATTTTGCATGTTGAAAGTGATTTTCATGCTTCCAGGGGCCCGGGAAGTGAATTAAATACCATTTGGAGGCATTTAATGTTCAAGCAAAAACAGGTGATTTTTGACAAAAGAGATAACACCCCCCCATTACGTCATGCTTAAGAAAGGTGAAAAATGGTCCGTTTTCAAATGTTTTATTTTTGAACGTCAGTTCACATTTGTAGGTAGATCATCAGTTTTAGAGCTAAAATTAGCATGTTTAAAGTGATTTTCATGCTTCCAGGGGCCCGGGAAGTGAATTAAATACCATTTGGAGGCATTTAATGTTCAAGCAAAAACAGGTGATTTTTGACAAAAGAGATAACACCCCCCATTACGTCATGCTTCAGAAAGGTGAAGAATGGTCCGTTTTCAAATGTTTTATTTTTGAACGTCAGTTCACATTTGTAGGTAGATCATCAGTTTTAGAGCTAAAATTTGCATGTTTACAGTGATTTTCATGCTTCCAGGGGCCCGGGAAGTGAATTAAATACCATTCGGAGGCATTTAATGTTCAAGCAAAAACAGGTGATTTTTGACAAAAGAGATAACACCCCCCCATTACGTCATGCTTCAGAAATGTGAAAAAAGGTCAGTTTTCAAATGTTTTATTTTTCAACGTCAGTTCACATTTGTAGGTAGATCATCAGTTTTAGAGCTAAAATTAGCATGTTTAAAGTGATTTTCATGCTTCCAGGGGCCCGGGAAGTGAATTAAATACCATTTGGAGGCATTTAATGTTCAAGCAAAAACAGGTGATTTTTGACAAAAGAGATAACACCCCCATTACGTCATGTTTCAGAAAGGTGAAAAATGGTCAGTTTTCAAATGTTTTATTTTTGAACGTCAGTTCACATTTGTAGGTAGATCATCAGTTTTAGAGCTAAAATTAGCATGTTTAAAGTGATTTTCATGCTTCCAGGGGCCCGGGAAGTGAATTAAATACCATTTGGAGGCATTTAATGTTCAAGCAAAAACAGGTGATTTTTGACAAAAGAGATAACACCCCCATTACGTCATGTTTCAGAAAGGTGAAAAATGGTCCGTTTTCAAATGTTTTATTTTTGAACGTCAGTTCACATTTGTAGGTAGATCATCAGTTTTAGAGCTAAAATTAGCATGTTTAAAGTGATTTTCATGCTTCCAGGGGCCCGGGAAGTGAATTAAATACCATTTGGAGGCATTTAATGTTCAAGCAAAAACAGGTGATTTTTGACAAAAGAGATAACACCCCCATTACGTCATGTTTCAGAAAGGTGAAAAATGGTCAGTTTTCAAATGTTTTATTTTTGAACGTCAGTTCACATTTGTAGGTAGATCATCAGTTTTAGAGCTAAAATTAGCATGTTTAAAGTGATTTTCATGCTTCCAGGGGCCCGGGAAGTGAATTAAATACCATTTGGAGGCATTTAATGTTCAAGCAAAAACAGGTGATTTTTGACAAAAGAGATAACACCCCCCCATTACGTCATGCTTCAGAAAGGTGAAGAATGGTCCGTTTTCAAATGTTTTATTTTTGAACGTCAGTTCACATTTGTAGGTAGATCGTCAGTTTTAGAGCTAAAATTTGCATGTTGAAAGTGATTTTCATGCTTCCAGGGGCCCGGGAAGTGAATTAAATACCAATTGGAGGCATTTAATGTTCAAGCAAAAACAGGTGATTTTTGACAAAAGAGATAACACCCCCCCATTACGTCATGCTTAAGAAAGGTGAAAAATGGTCCGTTTTCAAATGTTTTATTTTTGAACGTCAGTTCACATTTGTAGGTAGATCATCAGTTTTAGAGCTAAAATTAGCATGTTTAAAGTGATTTTCATGCTTCCAGGGGCCCGGGAAGTGAATTAAATACCATTTGGAGGCATTTAATGTTCAAGCAAAAACAGGTGATTTTTGACAAAAGAAATAACACCCCCATTACGTCATGTTTCAGAAAGGTGAAAAATGGTCCGTTTTCAAATGTTTTATTTTTGAACGTCAGTTCACATTTGTAGGTAGATCATCAGTTTAAGAGCTAAAATTAGCATGTTTAAAGTGATTTTCATGCTTCCAGGGGCCGGGAAGTGAATTAAATACCATTTGGAGGCATTTAATGTTCAAGCAAAAACAGGTGATTTTTGACAAAAGAGATAACACCCCCATTACGTCATGTTTCAGAAAGGTGAAAAATGGTCAGTTTTCAAATGTTTTATTTTTGAACGTCAGTTCACATTTGTAGGTAGATCATCAGTTTAAGAGCTAAAATTAGCATGTTTAAAGTGATTTTCATGCTTCCAGGGGCCCGGGAAGTGAATTAAATACCATTTGGAGGCATTTAATGTTCAAGCAAAAACAGGTGATTTTTGACAAAAGAGATAACACCCCCCCATTACGTCATGCTTCAGAAAGGTGAAAAATGGTCCGTTTTTAAATGTTTTATTTTTGAACGTCAGTTCACATTTGCAGGTAGATCATCAGTTTTAGAGCTAAAATTAGCATGTTTAAAGTGATTTTCATGCTTCCAGGGGCCCGGGAAGTGAATTAAATACCATTTGGAGGCATTTAATGTTCAAGCAAAAACAGGTGATTTTTGACAAAAGAGATAACACCCCCATTACGTCATGTTTCAGAAAGGTGAAAAATGGTCAGTTTTCAAATGTTTTATTTTTGAACGTCAGTTCACATTTGTAGGTAGATCATCAGTTTTAGAGCTAAAATTAGCATGTTTAAAGTGATTTTCATGCTTCCAGGGGCCCGGGAAGTGAATTAAATACCATTTGGAGGCATTTAATGTTCAAGCAAAAACAGGTGATTTTTGACAAAAGAGATAACACCCCCCCATTACGTCATGCTTCAGAAAGGTGAAGAATGGTCCGTTTTCAAATGTTTTATTTTTGAACGTCAGTTCACATTTGTAGGTAGATCGTCAGTTTTAGAGCTAAAATTTGCATGTTGAAAGTGATTTTCATGCTTCCAGGGGCCCGGGAAGTGAATTAAATACCAATTGGAGGCATTTAATGTTCAAGCAAAAACAGGTGATTTTTGACAAAAGAGATAACACCCCCCCATTACGTCATGCTTAAGAAAGGTGAAAAATGGTCCGTTTTCAAATGTTTTATTTTTGAACGTCAGTTCACATTTGTAGGTAGATCGTCAGTTTTAGAGCTAAAATTTGCATGTTGAAAGTGATTTTCATGCTTCCAGGGGCCCGGGAATTGAATTAAATACCATTTGGAGGCATTTAATGTTCAAGCAAAAACAGGTGATTTTTGACAAAAGAGATAACACCCCCATTACGTCATGTTTCAGAAAGGTGAAAAATGGTCCGTTTTCAAATGTTTTATTTTTGAACGTCAGTTCACATTTGTAGGTAGATCATCAGTTTAAGAGCTAAAATTAGCATGTTTAAAGTGATTTTCATGCTTCCAGGGGCCGGGAAGTGAATTAAATACCATTTGGAGGCATTTAATGTTCAAGCAAAAACAGGTGATTTTTGACAAAAGAGATAACACCCCCATTACGTCATGTTTCAGAAAGGTGAAAAATGGTCAGTTTTCAAATGTTTTATTTTTGAACGTCAGTTCACATTTGTAGGTAGATCATCAGTTTAAGAGCTAAAATTAGCATGTTTAAAGTGATTTTCATGCTTCCAGGGGCCCGGGAAGTGAATTAAATACCATTTGGAGGCATTTAATGTACAAGCAAAAACAGGTGATTTTTGACAAAAGAGATAACACCCCCCCATTACGTCATGCTTCAGAAAGGTGAAAAATGGTCCGTTTTTAAATGTTTTATTTTTGAACGTCAGTTCACATTTGCAGGTAGATCATCAGTTTTAGAGCTAAAATTAGCATGTTTAAAGTGATTTTCATGCTTCCAGGGGCCCGGGAAGTGAATTAAATACCATTTGGAGGCATTTAATGTTCAAGCAAAAACAGGTGATTTTTGACAAAAGAGATAACACCCCCATTACGTCATGTTTCAGAAAGGTGAAAAATGGTCAGTTTTCAAATGTTTTATTTTTGAACGTCAGTTCACATTTGTAGGTAGATCATCAGTTTTAGAGCTAAAATTAGCATGTTTAAAGTGATTTTCATGCTTCCAGGGGCCCGGGAAGTGAATTAAATACCATTTGGAGGCATTTAATGTTCAAGCAAAAACAGGTGATTTTTGACAAAAGAGATAACACCCCCCCATTACGTCATGCTTCAGAAAGGTGAAGAATGGTCCGTTTTCAAATGTTTTATTTTTGAACGTCAGTTCACATTTGTAGGTAGATCGTCAGTTTTAGAGCTAAAATTTGCATGTTGAAAGTGATTTTCATGCTTCCAGGGGCCCGGGAAGTGAATTGAATACCAATTGGAGGCATTTAATGTTCAAGCAAAAACAGGTGATTTTTGACAAAAGAGATAACACCCCCCCATTACGTCATGCTTAAGAAAGGTGAAAAATGGTCCGTTTTCAAATGTTTTATTTTTGAACGTCAGTTCACATTTGTAGGTAGATCATCAGTTTTAGAGCTAAAATTAGCATGTTTAAAGTGATTTTCATGCTTCCAGGGGCCCGGGAAGTGAATTAAATACCATTTGGAGGCATTTAATGTTCAAGCAAAAACAGGTGATTTTTGACAAAAGAAATAACACCCCCATTACGTCATGTTTCAGAAAGGTGAAAAATGGTCCGTTTTCAAATGTTTTATTTTTGAACGTCAGTTCACATTTGTAGGTAGATCATCAGTTTAAGAGCTAAAATTAGCATGTTTAAAGTGATTTTCATGCTTCCAGGGGCCGGGAAGTGAATTAAATACCATTTGGAGGCATTTAATGTTCAAGCAAAAACAGGTGATTTTTGACAAAAGAGATAACACCCCCATTACGTCATGTTTCAGAAAGGTGAAAAATGGTCAGTTTTCAAATGTTTTATTTTTGAACGTCAGTTCACATTTGTAGGTAGATCATCAGTTTAAGAGCTAAAATTAGCATGTTTAAAGTGATTTTCATGCTTCCAGGGGCCCGGGAAGTGAATTAAATACCATTTGGAGGCATTTAATGTTCAAGCAAAAACAGGTGATTTTTGACAAAAGAGATAACACCCCCCCATTACGTCATGCTTCAGAAAGGTGAAAAATGGTCCGTTTTTAAATGTTTTATTTTTGAACGTCAGTTCACATTTGCAGGTAGATCATCAGTTTTAGAGCTAAAATTTGCATGTTTAAAGTGATTTTCATACTTCCAGGGGTCTGGGAAGTGAATTAAATACCATTTGGAGGCATTTAATGTTCAAGCAAAAACAGGTGATTTTTGACAAAAGAGATAACGCCCCCCCATTACGTCATGCTTCAGAAAGGTGAAGAATGGTCCGTTTTCAAATGTTTTATTTTTGAACGTCAGTTCACATTTGTAGGTAGATCGTCAGTTTTAGAGCTAAAATTTGCATGTCGAAAGTGATTTTCGTGCTTCCAGGGGCCCGGGAAGTGAATTAAATACCAATTGGAGGCATTTAATGTTCAAGCAAAAACAGGTGATTTTTGACAAAAGAGATAACACCCCCCCATTACGTCTTGCTTCAGAAAGGTGAAAAATGGTCCGTTTTCAAATGTTTTATTTTTGAACGTCAGTTCACATTTGTAGGTAGATCGTCAGTTTTAGAGCTAAATTTTGCATGTTGAAAGTGATTTTCATGCTTCCAGGGGCCCGGGAAGTGAATTAAATACCATTTGGAGGCATTTAATGTTCAAGCAAAAACAGGTGATTTTTGACAAAAGAGATAACACCCCCCCATTACGTCATGCTTAAGAAAGGTGAAAAATGGTCCGTTTTCAAATGTTTTATTTTTGAACGTCAGTTCACATTTGTAGGTAGATCATCAGTTTTAGAGCTAAAATTAGCATGTTTAAAGTGATTTTCATGCTTCCAGGGGCCCGGGAAGTGAATTAAATACCATTTGGAGGCATTTAATGTTCAAGCAAAAACAGGTGATTTTTGACAAAAGAGATAACACCCCCCATTACGTCATGCTTCAGAAAGGTGAAGAATGGTCCGTTTTCAAATGTTTTATTTTTGAACGTCAGTTCACATTTGTAGGTAGATCATCAGTTTTAGAGCTAAAATTTGCATGTTTACAGTGATTTTCATGCTTCCAGGGGCCCGGGAAGTGAATTAAATACCATTCGGAGGCATTTAATGTTCAAGCAAAAACAGGTGATTTTTGACAAAAGAGATAACACCCCCCCATTACGTCATGCTTCAGAAATGTGAAAAAAGGTCAGTTTTCAAATGTTTTATTTTTCAACGTCAGTTCACATTTGTAGGTAGATCATCAGTTTTAGAGCTAAAATTAGCATGTTTAAAGTGATTTTCATGCTTCCAGGGGCCCGGGAAGTGAATTAAATACCATTTGGAGGCATTTAATGTTCAAGCAAAAACAGGTGATTTTTGACAAAAGAGATAACACCCCCATTACGTCATGTTTCAGAAAGGTGAAAAATGGTCAGTTTTCAAATGTTTTATTTTTGAACGTCAGTTCACATTTGTAGGTAGATCATCAGTTTTAGAGCTAAAATTAGCATGTTTAAAGTGATTTTCATGCTTCCAGGGGCCCGGGAAGTGAATTAAATACCATTTGGAGGCATTTAATGTTCAAGCAAAAACAGGTGATTTTTGACAAAAGAGATAACACCCCCATTACGTCATGTTTCAGAAAGGTGAAAAATGGTCCGTTTTCAAATGTTTTATTTTTGAACGTCAGTTCACATTTGTAGGTAGATCATCAGTTTAAGAGCTAAAATTAGCATGTTTAAAGTGATTTTCATGCTTCCAGGGGCCCGGGAAGTGAATTAAATACCATTTGGAGGCATTTAATGTTCAAGCAAAAACAGGTGATTTTTGACAAAAGAGATAACACCCCCCCATTACGTCATGCTTCAGAAAGGTGAAAAATGGTCCGTTTTCAAATGTTTTATTTTTGAACGTCAGTTCACATTTGTAGGTAGATCATCAGTTTTAGAGCTAAAATTTGCATGTTTAAAGTGATTTTCATACTTCCAGGGGTCTGGGAAGTGAATTAAATACCATTTGGAGGCATTTAATGTTCAAGCAAAAACAGGTGATTTTTGACAAAAGAGATAACACCCCCATTACGTCATGTTTCAGAAAGGTGAAAAATGGTCCGTTTTCAAATGTTTTATTTTTGAACGTCAGTTCACATTTGTAGGTAGATCATCAGTTTAAGAGCTAAAATTAGCATGTTTAAAGTGATTTTCATGCTTCCAGGGGCCCGGGAAGTGTATTAAATACCATTTGAAGGCATTTAATGTTCAAGCAAAAACAGGTGATTTTTGACAAAAGAGATAACACCCCCCCATTACGTCATGCTTCAGAAAGGTGAAAAATGGTCCGTTTTCAAATGTTTTATTTTTGAACGTCAGTTCACATTTGTAGGTAGATCATCAGTTTTAGAGCTAAAATTTGCATGTTGAAAGTGATTTTCATGCTTCCAGGGGCCCGGGAAGTGAATTAAATACCATTTGGAGGCATTTAATGTTCAAGCAAAAACAGGTGATTTTTGACAAAAGAGATAACACCCCCCCCATTACGTCATGCTTAAGAAAGGTGAAAAATGGTCCGTTTTCAAATGTTTTATTTTTGAACGTCAGTTCACATTTGTAGGTAGATCATCAGTTTTAGAGCTAAAGTTAGCATGTTTAAAGTGATTTTCATGCTTCCAGGGGCCCGGGAAGTGAATTAAATACCATTTGGAGGCATTTAATGTTCAAGCAAAAACATGTGATTTTTGACAAAAGAGATAACACCCCCCATTACGTCATGCTTCAGAAAGGTGAAAAATGGTCCCTTTTCAAATGTTTAATTGTTGAACGTCAGTTCACATTTGTATGTAGATCATCAGTTTTAGAGCTAAAATTTGCATGTTTAAAGTGATTTTCATGCTTCCAGGGGCCCGGGAAGTGAATTAAATACCATTTGGAGGCATTTAATGTTCAAGCAAAAACAGGTGATTTTTGACAAAAGAGATAACACCCCCCATTACGTCATGCTTCAGAAAGGTGAAAAATGGTCCCTTTTCAAATGTTTTATTGTTGAACGTCAGTTCACATTTGTATGTAGATCATCAGTTTTAGAGCTAAAATTTGCATGTTTAAAGTGATTTTCATGCTTCCAGGGGCCCGGGAAGTGAATTAAATACCATTTGGAGGCATTTAATGTTCAAACAAAAACAGGTGATTTTTGACAAAAGAAATAACACCCCCCATTACGTCATGCTTCAGAAAGGTGAAAAATGGTCCATTTTCAAATGTTTTATTTTTGAACGTCAATTCACATTTGTAGGTAGATCATCAGTTTAAGAGCTAAAATTAGCATGTTTAAAGTGATTTTCATGCTTCCAGGGGCCCGGGAAGTGAATTAAATACCATTTGGAGGCATTTAATGTTCAAGCAAAAACATGTGATTTTTGACAAAAGAGATAACACCCCCCCCATTACGTCATGCTTCAGAAAGGTGAAAAATGGTCCATTTTCAAATGTTTTATTTTTGAACATCAGTTCACATTTGTAGGTAGATCATCAGTTTTAGAGCTAAAATTTGCATCTTTAAAGTGATTTTCATGCTTCCAGGGGCCCGGGAAGTGAATTAAATACCATTTGGAGTCATTTAATGTTCAAGCAAAAACAGGTGATTTTTGACAAAAGAGATAACACCCCCCCCATTACGTCATGCTTAAGAAAGGTGAAAAATGGTCCGTTTTCAAATGTTTTATTTTTGAACGTCAGTTCACATTTGTAGGTAGATCATCAGTTTTAGAGCTAAAGTTAGCATGTTTAAAGTGATTTTCATGCTTCCAGGGGCCCGGGAAGTGAATTAAATACCATTTGGAGGCATTTAATGTTCAAGCAAAAACATGTGATTTTTGACAAAAGAGATAACACCCCCCATTACGTCATGCTTCAGAAAGGTGAAAAATGGTCCCTTTTCAAATGTTTAATTGTTGAACGTCAGTTCACATTTGTATGTAGATCATCAGTTTTAGAGCTAAAATTTGCATGTTTAAAGTGATTTTCATGCTTCCAGGGGCCCGGGAAGTGAATTAAATACCATTTGGAGGCATTTAATGTTCAAGCAAAAACAGGTGATTTTTGACAAAAGAGATAACACCCCCCATTACGTCATGCTTCAGAAAGGTGAAAATGGTCCCTTTTCAAATGTTTTATTGTTGAACGTCAGTTCACATTTGTATGTAGATCATCAGTTTTAGAGCTAAAATTTGCATGTTTAAAGTGATTTTCATGCTTCCAGGGGCCCGGGAAGTGAATTAAATACCATTTGGAGGCATTTAATGTTCAAACAAAAACAGGTGATTTTTGACAAAAGAAATAACACCCCCCATTACGTCATGCTTCAGAAAGGTGAAAAATGGTCCATTTTCAAATGTTTTATTTTTGAACGTCAATTCACATTTGTAGGTAGATCATCAGTTTAAGAGCTAAAATTAGCATGTTTAAAGTGATTTTCATGCTTCCAGGGGCCCGGGAAGTGAATTAAATACCATTTGGAGGCATTTAATGTTCAAGCAAAAACATGTGATTTTTGACAAAAGAGATAACACCCCCCCCATTACGTCATGCTTCAGAAAGGTGAAAAATGGTCCATTTTCAAATGTTTTATTTTTGAACATCAGTTCACATTTGTAGGTAGATCATCAGTTTTAGAGCTAAAATTTGCATCTTTAAAGTGATTTTCATGCTTCCAGGGGCCCGGGAAGTGAATTAAATACCATTTGGAGGCATTTAATGTTCAAGCAAAAACAGGTGATTTTTGACAAAAGAGATAACACCCCCCATTACGTCATGCTTCAGAAAGGTGAAAAATGGTCCGTTTTCAAATGTTTTATTTTTGAACGTCAGTTCACATTTGTAGGTAGATCATCAGTTTTAGAGCTAAAATTTGCATGTTTAAAGCGATTTTCATGCTTCCAGGGGCCCGGGAAGTGAATTAAATACCATTTGGAGGCATTTAATGTTCAAGCAAAAACAGGTGATTTTTGACAAAAGAGATAACACCCCCCATTACGTCATGCTTCAGAAAGGTGAAAAATGGTCCGTTTTCAAATGTTTTATTTTTGAACGTCAGTTCACATTTGTAGGTAGATCATCAGTTTTAGATCTAAAATTAGCATGTTTAAAGTGATTTTCATCCTTCCAGGGGCCCGGGAAGTGAATTAAATACCATTTGGAGGCATTTAATGTTCAAACAAAAACAGGTGATTTTTGACAAAAGAAATAACACCCCCCATTACGTCATGCTTCAGAAAGGTGAAAAATGGTCCATTTTCAAATGTTTTATTTTTGAACGTCAGTTCACATTTGTAGGTAGATCATCAGTTTAAGAGCTAAAATTAGCATGTTTAAAGTGATTTTCATGCTTCCAGGGGCCCGGGAAGTGAATTAAATACCATTTGGAGGCATTTAATGTTCAAGCAAAAACAGGTGATTTTTGACAAACGAGATAACACCCCCCCATTACGTCATGCTTCAGAAATGTGAAAAAAGGTCCGTTTTCAAATGTTTTATTTTTCAATGTCAGTTCGCATTTGTAGGTAGATCATCAGTTTTAGAGCTAAAATTAGCACGTTTAAAGTGATTTTCATGCTTCCAGGGGCCCAGGAAGTGAATTAAATACCATTTGGACGCATTTCATGTTCAAGCAAAAACAGGTGATTTTTGACAAAAGAGATAACACCCCCCATTACGTCATGCTTCAGAAAGGTGAAGAATGGTCCGTTTTCAAATGTTTTATTTTTGAACGTCAGTTCAGATTTGTAGGTAGATCGTCAGTTTTAGAGCTAAAATTTGCATGTTGAAAGTGATTTTCATGCTTCCAGGGGCCCGGGAAGTGAATTAAATACCAATTGGAGGCATTTAATGTTCAAGCAAAAACAGGTGATTTTTGACAAAAGAGATAACACCCCCCCATTACGTCATGCTTCAGAAAGGTGAAAAATGGTCCGTTTTCAAATGTTTTATTTTTGAACGTCAGTTCACATTTGTAGGTAGATCGTCAGTTTTAGAGCTAAATTATGCATGTTGAAAGTGATTTTCATGCTTCCAGGGGCCCGGGAAGTGAATTAAATACCATTTGGAGGCATTTAATGTTCAAGCAAAAACAGGTGATTTTTGACAAAAGAGATAACACCCCCCCATTACGTCATGCTTAAGAAAGGTGAAAAATGGTCCGTTTTCAAATGTTTTATTTTTGAACGTCAGTTCACATTTGTAGGTAGATCATCAGTTTTAGAGCTAAAATTAGCATGTTTAAAGTGATTTTCATGCTTCCAGGGGCCCGAGAAGTGAATTAAATACCATTTGGAGGCATTTAATGTTCAAGCAAAAACAGGTGATTTTTGACAAAAGAGATAACACCCCCCCATTACGTCATGCTTCAGAAAGGTGAAGAATGGTCCATTTTCAAATGTTTTATTTTTGAACGTCAGTTCACATTTGTAGGTAGATCGTCAGTTTTAGAGCTAAAATTTGCATGTTGAAAGTGATTTTCATGCTTTCAGGGGCCCGGGAAGTGAATTAAATACCATTTGGAGGCATTTAATGTTCAAGCAAAAATAGGTGATTTTTGACAAAAGAGATACCACCCCCCCATTATGTCATGCTTCAGAAAGGTGAAAAATGGTCAGTTTTCAAATGTTTTATTTTTGAACGTCAGTTCACATTTGTAGGTAGATCATCAGTTTTAGAGCTAAAATTTGCATGTTTAAAGCGATTTTCATGCTTCCAGGGGCCCGGGAAGTGAATTAAATACCATTTGGAGCCATTTAAAGTTCAAGCAAAAACAGGTGATTTTTGACAAAAGAGATAACACCCCCCATTACGTCATGCTTCAGAAAGGTGAAAAATGGTCCGTTTTCAAATGTTTTATTTTTGAACGTCAGTTCACATTTGTAGGTAGATCATCAGTTTTAGAGCTAAAATTAGCATGTTTAAAGTGATTTTCATCCTTCCAGGGGCCCGGGAAGTGAATTAAATACCATTTGGAGGCATTTAATGTTCAAACAAAAACAGGTGATTTTTGACAAAAGAAATAACACCCCCCATTACGTCATGCTTCAGAAAGGTGAAAAAGGGTCCGTTTTCAAATGTTTTATTTTTGAACGTCAGTTCACATTTGTAGGTAGATCATCAGTTTAAGAGGTAAAATTAGCATGTTTAAAGTGATTTTCATGCTTCCATGGGCCCGGGAAGTGAATTAAATACCATTTGGAGGCATTTAATGTTCAAGCAAAAACAGGTGATTTTTGACAAACGAGATAACACCCCCCCATTACGTCATGCTTCAGAAAGGTGAAGAATGGTCCGTTTTCAAATGTTTTATTTTTGAACGTCAGTTCACATTTGTAGGTAGATCGTCAGTTTTAGAGCTAAAATTTGCATGTTGAAAGTGATTTTCATGCTTCCAGGGGCCCGGGAAGTGAATTAAATACCATTTGGAGGCATTTATTGTTCAAACAAAAACAGGTGATTTTTGACAAAAGAGATAACACCCCCCCATTACGTCATGCTTCAGAAAGGTGAAAAATGGTCAGTTTTCAAAAGTTTTATTTTTGAACGTCAGTTCACATTTGTAGGTAGATCATCAGTTTTAGAGCTAAAATGTGCATGTATAAAGCGATTTTCATGCTTCCAGGGGCCCGGGAAGTGAATTAAATACCATTTGGAGGCATTTAATGTTCAAGCAAAAACAGGTGATTTTTGACAAAAGAGATAACACCCCCCCATTACGTCATGCTTCAGAAAGGTGAAGAATGGTCCGTTTTCAAATGTTTTATTTTTGAACGTCAGTTCACATTTGTAGGTAGATCGTCAGTTTTTGAGCTAAAATGTGCATGTTGAAAGTGATTTTCATGCTTACAGGGGCCCGGGAAGTGAATTAAATACCATTTGGAGGCATTTAATGTTCAAGCAAAAACAGGTGATATTTGACAAAAGAGATAACACCCCCGAATTACGTCATGCTTCAGAAAGGTGAAAAATGGTCCGTTTTCAATTGTTTTATTTTTGAACGTCAGTTCACATTTGTAGGTAGATCATCAGTTTAAGAGCTAAAATTAGCATGTTTAAAGTGATTTTCATGCTTCCAGGGGCCCGGGAAGTGAATTAAATACCATTTGGAGGCATTTAATGTTCAAGCAAAAACAGGTGATTTTTGACAAAAGAGATAACACCCCCCCCATTACGTCATGCTTCAGAAAGGTGAAAAATGGTCCGTTTTCAAATGTTTTATTTTTGAACGTCAGTTCACATTTGTAGGTAGGTCATCAGTTTTAGAGCTAAAATTTGCATGTTGAAAGTGATTTTCATGCTTCCAGGGGCCCGGGAAGTGAATTAAATACCATTTGGAGGCATTTAATGTTCAAGCAAAAACAGGTGATTTTTGACAAAAGAGATAACACCCCCCCATTACGTCATGCTTCAGAAAGGTGACAAATGGTCCGTTTTCAAATGTTTTATTTTTGAACGTCAGTTCACATTTGTAGGTAGATCATCAGTTTTAGAGCTAAAGTTAGCATGTTTTAAGTGATTTTCATGCTTCCAGGGGCCCGGGAAGTGAATTAAATACCATTTGGAGGCATTTAATGTTCAAGCAAAAACAGGTGATTTTTGACAAAAGAGATAACACCCCCCCATTACGTCATGCTTCAGAAAGGTGAAAAATGGTCCGTTTACAAATGTTTTATTTTTGAACGTCAGTTCACATTTGTAGGTAGATCATCAGTTTTAGAGCTAAAATTAGCATGTTTAAAGTGATTTTCATGCTTCCAGGGGCCCGGGAAGTGAATTAAATACCATTTAGAGGCATTTAATGTTCAAGCAAAAACAGGTGATTTTTGACAAAAGAGATAACACCCCCCCATTACGTCATGCTTCAGAAAGGTGAAGAATGGTCCGTTTTCAAATGTTTTTTTTTTAACGTCAGTTCACATTTGTACGTAGATCGTCAGTTTTAGAGCTAAAATGTGCATGTTGAAAGTGATTTTCATGCTTCCAGGGGCCCGGGAAGTGAATTAAATACCATTTGGAGGCATTTAATGTTCAAGCAAAAACAGGTGATTTTTGACAAAAGAGATAACACCCCCCCATTACGTCATGCTTAAGAAAGGTGAAAAATGGTCCGTTTTCAAATGTTTTATTTTTGAACGTCAGTTCACATTTGTAGGTAGATCATCAGTTTTAGAGCTAAAATTAGCATGTTTAAAGTGATTTTCATGCTTCCAGGGGCCCGAGAAGTGAATTAAATACCATTTGGAGGCATTTAATGTTCAAGCAAAAACAGGTGATTTTTGACAAAAGAGATAACACCCCCCCATTACGTCATGCTTCAGAAAGGTGAAGAATGGTCCATTTTCTAATGTTTTATTTTTCAACGTCAGTTCACATTTGTAGGTAGATCATCCGTTTTAGAGCTAAAATTAGCATGTTTAAAGTGATTTTCATGCTTCCAGGGGCCTGGAAGTGAATTAAATACCATTTGGAGGCATTTAATGTTCAAGCAAAAACATGTGAGTTTTGACAAAAGAGATAACACCCCCCCCATTACGTCATGCTTCAGAAAGGTGAAAAATGGTCCATTTTCAAATGTTTTATTTTTGAACATCAGTTCACATTTGTAGGTAGATCATCAGTTTTAGAGCTAAAATTTGCATCTTTAAAGTGATTTTCATGCTTCCAGGGGCCCGGGAAGTGAATTAAATACCATTTGGAGGCATTTAATGTTCAAGCAAAAACAGGTGATTTTTGACAAAAGAGATAACACCCCCCATTACGTCATGCTTCAGAAAGGTGAAAAATGGTCCGTTTTCAAATGTTTTATTTTTGAACGTCAGTTCACATTTGTAGGTAGATCATCAGTTTTAGAGCTAAAATTTGCATGTTTAAAGCGATTTTCATGCTTCCAGGGGCCCGGGAAGTGAATTAAATACCATTTGGAGGCATTTAATGTTCAAGCAAAAACAGGTGATTTTTGACAAAAGAGATAACACCCCCCATTACGTCATGCTTCAGAAAGGTGAAAAATGGTCCGTTTTCAAATGTTTTATTTTTGAACGTCAGTTCACATTTGTAGGTAGATCATCAGTTTTAGATCTAAAATTAGCATGTTTAAAGTGATTTTCATCCTTCCAGGGGCCCGGGAAGTGAATTAAATACCATTTGGAGGCATTTAATGTTCAAACAAAAACAGGTGATTTTTGACAAAAGAAATAACACCCCCCATTACGTCATGCTTCAGAAAGGTGAAAAATGGTCCATTTTCAAATGTTTTATTTTTGAACGTCAGTTCACATTTGTAGGTAGATCATCAGTTTAAGAGCTAAAATTAGCATGTTTAAAGTGATTTTCATGCTTCCAGGGGCCCGGGAAGTGAATTAAATACCATTTGGAGGCATTTAATGTTCAAGCAAAAACAGGTGATTTTTGACAAACGAGATAACACCCCCCCATTACGTCATGCTTCAGAAATGTGAAAAAAGGTCCGTTTTCAAATGTTTTATTTTTCAATGTCAGTTCGCATTTGTAGGTAGATCATCAGTTTTAGAGCTAAAATTAGCACGTTTAAAGTGATTTTCATGCTTCCAGGGGCCCAGGAAGTGAATTAAATACCATTTGGACGCATTTCATGTTCAAGCAAAAACAGGTGATTTTTGACAAAAGAGATAACACCCCCCATTACGTCATGCTTCAGAAAGGTGAAGAATGGTCCGTTTTCAAATGTTTTATTTTTGAACGTCAGTTCAGATTTGTAGGTAGATCGTCAGTTTTAGAGCTAAAATTTGCATGTTGAAAGTGATTTTCATGCTTCCAGGGGCCCGGGAAGTGAATTAAATACCAATTGGAGGCATTTAATGTTCAAGCAAAAACAGGTGATTTTTGACAAAAGAGATAACACCCCCCCATTACGTCATGCTTCAGAAAGGTGAAAAATGGTCCGTTTTCAAATGTTTTATTTTTGAACGTCAGTTCACATTTGTAGGTAGATCGTCAGTTTTAGAGCTAAATTATGCATGTTGAAAGTGATTTTCATGCTTCCAGGGGCCCGGGAAGTGAATTAAATACCATTTGGAGGCATTTAATGTTCAAGCAAAAACAGGTGATTTTTGACAAAAGAGATAACACCCCCCCATTACGTCATGCTTAAGAAAGGTGAAAAATGGTCCGTTTTCAAATGTTTTATTTTTGAACGTCAGTTCACATTTGTAGGTAGATCATCAGTTTTAGAGCTAAAATTAGCATGTTTAAAGTGATTTTCATGCTTCCAGGGGCCCGAGAAGTGAATTAAATACCATTTGGAGGCATTTAATGTTCAAGCAAAAACAGGTGATTTTTGACAAAAGAGATAACACCCCCCCATTACGTCATGCTTCAGAAAGGTGAAGAATGGTCCATTTTCAAATGTTTTATTTTTGAACGTCAGTTCACATTTGTAGGTAGATCGTCAGTTTTAGAGCTAAAATTTGCATGTTGAAAGTGATTTTCATGCTTTCAGGGGCCCGGGAAGTGAATTAAATACCATTTGGAGGCATTTAATGTTCAAGCAAAAATAGGTGATTTTTGACAAAAGAGATACCACCCCCCCATTACGTCATGCTTCAGAAAGGTGAAAAATGGTCAGTTTTCAAATGTTTTATTTTTGAACGTCAGTTCACATTTGTAGGTAGATCATCAGTTTTAGAGCTAAAATTTGCATGTTTAAAGCGATTTTCATGCTTCCAGGGGCCCGGGAAGTGAATTAAATACCATTTGGAGCCATTTAATGTTCAAGCAAAAACAGGTGATTTTTGACAAAAGAGATAACACCCCCCCATTACGTCATGCTTCAGAAAGGTGAAAAATGGTCCGTTTTCAAATGTTTTATTTTTGAACGTCAGTTCACATTTGTAGGTAGATCATCAGTTTTAGAGCTAAAATTAGCATGTTTAAAGTGATTTTCATCCTTCCAGGGGCCCGGGAAGTGAATTAAATACCATTTGGAGGCATTTAATGTTCAAACAAAAACAGGTGATTTTTGACAAAAGAAATAACACCCCCCATTACGTCATGCTTCAGAAAGGTGAAAAAGGGTCCGTTTTCAAATGTTTTATTTTTGAACGTCAGTTCACATTTGTAGGTAGATCATCAGTTTAAGAGGTAAAATTAGCATGTTTAAAGTGATTTTCATGCTTCCATGGGCCCGGGAAGTGAATTAAATACCATTTGGAGGCATTTAATGTTCAAGCAAAAACAGGTGATTTTTGACAAACGAGATAACACCCCCCCATTACGTCATGCTTCAGAAAGGTGAAGAATGGTCCGTTTTCAAATGTTTTATTTTTGAACGTCAGTTCACATTTGTAGGTAGATCGTCAGTTTTAGAGCTAAAATTTGCATGTTGAAAGTGATTTTCATGCTTCCAGGGGCCCGGGAAGTGAATTAAATACCATTTGGAGGCATTTAATGTTCAAACAAAAACAGGTGATTTTTGACAAAAGAGATAACACCCCCCCATTACGTCATGCTTCAGAAAGGTGAAAAATGGTCAGTTTTCAAAAGTTTTATTTTTGAACGTCAGTTCACATTTGTAGGTAGATCATCAGTTTTAGAGCTAAAATGTGCATGTATAAAGCGATTTTCATGCTTCCAGGGGCCCGGGAAGTGAATTAAATACCATTTGGAGGCATTTAATGTTCAAGCAAAAACAGGTGATTTTTGACAAAAGAGATAACACCCCCCCATTACGTCATGCTTCAGAAAGGTGAAGAATGGTCCGTTTTCAAATGTTTTATTTTTGAACGTCAGTTCACATTTGTAGGTAGATCGTCAGTTTTTGAGCTAAAATGTGCATGTTGAAAGTGATTTTCATGCTTACAGGGGCCCGGGAAGTGAATTAAATACCATTTGGAGGCATTTAATGTTCAAGCAAAAACAGGTGATTTTTGACAAAAGAGATAACACCCCCGAATTACGTCATGCTTCAGAAAGGTGAAAAATGGTCCGTTTTCAATTGTTTTATTTTTGAACGTCAGTTCACATTTGTAGGTAGATCATCAGTTTAAGAGCTAAAATTAGCATGTTTAAAGTGATTTTCATGCTTCCAGGGGCCCGGGAAGTGAATTAAATACCATTTGGAGGCATTTAATGTTCAAGCAAAAACAGGTGATTTTTGACAAAAGAGATAACACCCCCCCCATTACGTCATGCTTCAGAAAGGTGAAAAATGGTCCGTTTTCAAATGTTTTATTTTTGAACGTCAGTTCACATTTGTAGGTAGGTCATCAGTTTTAGAGCTAAAATTTGCATGTTGAAAGTGATTTTCATGCTTCCAGGGGCCCGGGAAGTGAATTAAATACCATTTGGAGGCATTTAATGTTCAAGCAAAAACAGGTGATTTTTGACAAAAGAGATAACACCCCCCCATTACGTCATGCTTCAGAAAGGTGACAAATGGTCCGTTTTCAAATGTTTTATTTTTGAACGTCAGTTCACATTTGTAGGTAGATCATCAGTTTTAGAGCTAAAGTTAGCATGTTTTAAGTGATTTTCATGCTTCCAGGGGCCCGGGAAGTGAATTAAATACCATTTGGAGGCATTTAATGTTCAAGCAAAAACAGGTGATTTTTGACAAAAGAGATAACACCCCCCCATTACGTCATGCTTCAGAAAGGTGAAAAATGGTCCGTTTACAAATGTTTTATTTTTGAACGTCAGTTCACATTTGTAGGTAGATCATCAGTTTTAGAGCTAAAATTAGCATGTTTAAAGTGATTTTCATGCTTCCAGGGGCCCGGGAAGTGAATTAAATACCATTTAGAGGCATTTAATGTTCAAGCAAAAACAGGTGATTTTTGACAAAAGAGATAACACCCCCCCATTACGTCATGCTTCAGAAAGGTGAAGAATGGTCCGTTTTCAAATGTTTTTTTTTTTAACGTCAGTTCACATTTGTACGTAGATCGTCAGTTTTAGAGCTAAAATTTGCATGTTGAAAGTGATTTTCATGCTTCCAGGGGCCCGGGAAGTGAATTAAATACCATTTGGAGGCATTTAATGTTCAAGCAAAAACAGGTGATTTTTGACAAAAGAGATAACACCCCCCCATTACGTCATGCTTAAGAAAGGTGAAAAATGGTCCGTTTTCAAATGTTTTATTTTTGAACGTCAGTTCACATTTGTAGGTAGATCATCAGTTTTAGAGCTAAAATTAGCATGTTTAAAGTGATTTTCATGCTTCCAGGGGCCCGAGAAGTGAATTAAATACCATTTGGAGGCATTTAATGTTCAAGCAAAAACAGGTGATTTTTGACAAAAGAGATAACACCCCCCCATTACGTCATGCTTCAGAAAGGTGAAGAATGGTCCATTTTCAAATGTTTTATTTTTCAACGTCAGTTCACATTTGTAGGTAGATCATCCGTTTTAGAGCTAAAATTAGCATGTTTAAAGTGATTTTCATGCTTCCAGGGGCCTGGAAGTGAATTAAATACCATTTGGAGGCATTTAATGTTCAAGCAAAAACAGGTGATTTTTGACAAAAGAGATAACACCCCCCCATTACGTCATGCTTCAGAAAGGTGAAAAATGGTCAGTTTTCAAATGTTTTATTTTTGAACGTCAGTTCACATTTGTAGGTAGATCATCAGTTTTAGAGCTAAAATTAGCATGTTTAAAGTGATTTTCATCCTTCCAGGGGCCCGGGAAGTGAATTAAATACCATTTGGAGGCATTTAATGTTCAAACAAAAACAAGTGATTTTTGACAAAAGAAATAACACCCCCCATTACGTCATGCTTCAGAAAGGTGAAAAATGGTCAGTTTTCAAATGTTTTATTTTTGAACGTCAGTTCACATTTGTAGGTAGATCATCAGTTTAAGAGCTAAAATTAGCATGTTTAAAGTGATTTTCATGCTTCCAGGGGCCCGGGAAATGAATTAAATACCATTTGGAGGCATTTAATGTTCTAGCAAAAACAGGTGATTTTTGACAAACGAGATAACACCCCCCCATTACGTCATGCTTCAGAAATGTGAAAAAAGGTCCGTTTTCAAATGTTTTATTTTTCAACGTCAGTTCACATTTGTAGGTAGATCATCAGTTTTAGAGCTAAAATTAGCATATTTAAAGTGATTTTCATGCTTCCAGGGGCCCGGGAAGTAAATTAAATACCATTTGGAGGCATTTAATGTTCAAGCAAAAACAGGTGATTTTTGACAAAAGAAATAACACCCCCCATTACGTCATGCTTCAGAAAGGTGAAGAATGGTCCGTTTTCAAATGTTTTATTTTTGAACGTCAGTTCACATTTGTAGGTAGCTCATCAGTTTAAGAGCTAAAATTAGCATGTTTAAAGTGATTTTCATGCTTCCAGGGGCCCGGGAAATGAATTAAATACCATTTGGAGGCATTTAATGTTCTAGCAAAAACAGGTGATTTTTGACAAACGAGATAACACCCCCCATTACGTCATGCTTCAGAAATGTGAAAAAAGGTCAGTTTTCAAATGTTTTATTTTTCAACGTCAGTTCACATTTGTAGGTAGATCATCAGTTTTAGAGCTAAAATTAGCATGTTTAAAGTGATTTTCATGCTTCCAGGGTCCTGGGAAGTGAATTAAATACCATTTGGAGGCATTTAATGTTCAAGCAAAAACAGGTGATTTTTGACAAAAGAGATAACACCCCCCATTACGTCATGCTTCAGAAAGGTGAAGAATGGTCCGTTTTCAAATGTTTTATTTTTGAACGTCAGTTCACATTTGTAGGTAGATCTTCAGTTTTAGAGCTAAAATTTGCATGTTGAAAGTGATTTTCATGCTTCCAGGGGCCCGGGAATTGAATTAAATACCATTTGGAGGCATTTAATGTTCAAGCAAAAACAGGTGATTTTTGACAAAAGAGATAACACCCCCCCATTACGTCATGCTTCAGAAAGGTGAAAAATGGTCAGTTTTCAAATGTTTTATTTTTGAACGTCAGTTCACATTTGTAGGTAGATCATCAGTTTAAGAGCTAAAATTAGCATGTTTAAAGTGATTTTCATGCTTCCAGGGGCCCGGGAAGTGAATTAAATACCATTTGGAGGCATTTAATGTTCAAGCAAAAACAGGTGATTTTTGACAAAAGAGATAACACCCCCCCATTACGTCATGCTTCAGAAATGTGAAAAAAGGTCCGTTTTCAAATGTTTTATTTTTCAACGTCAGTTCACATTTGTAGGTAGATCATCAGTTTAAGAGCTAAAATTAGCATGTTTAAAGTGATTTTCATGCTTCCAGGGGCCCGGGAAATGAATTAAATACCATTTGGAGGCATTCAATGTTCTAGCAAAAACAGGGGATTTTTGACAAACGAGATAACACCCCCCCATTACGTCATGCTTCAGAAATGTGAAAAAAGGTCCGTTTTCAAATGTTTTATTTTTCAACGTCAGTTCACATTTGTAGGTAGATCATCAGTTTTAGAGCTAAAATTAGCATGTTTAAAGTGATTTTCATGCTTCCAGGGGCCCGGGAAGTGAATTAAATACCATTTGGAGGCATTTAATGTTCAAGCAAAAACAGGTGATTTTTGACAAAAGAGATAACACCCCCCATTACGTCATGCTTCAGAAAGGTGAAGAATGGTCCGTTTTCAAATGTTTTATTTTTGAACGTCAGTTCACATTTGTAGGTAGATCATCAGTTTTAGAGCTAAAATTAGCATGTTTAAAGTGATTTTCATCCTTCCAGGGGCCCGGGAAGTAAATTAAATACCATTTGGAGGCATTTAATGTTCAAGCAAAAACAGGTGATTTTTGACAAAAGAAATAACACCCCCCATTACGTCATGCTTCAGAAAGGTGAAGAATGGTCCGTTTTCAAATGTTTTATTTTTGAACGTCAGTTCACATTTGTAGGTAGCTCATCAGTTTAAGAGCTAAAATTAGCATGTTTAAAGTGATTTTCATGCTTCCAGGGGCCCGGGAAATGAATTAAATACCATTTGGAGGCATTTAATGTTCTAGCAAAAACAGGTGATTTTTGACAAACGAGATAACACCCCCCATTACGTCATGCTTCAGAAATGTGAAAAAAGGTCAGTTTTCAAATGTTTTATTTTTCAACGTCAGTTCACATTTGTAGGTAGATCATCAGTTTTAGAGCTAAAATTAGCATGTTTAAAGTGATTTTCATGCTTCCAGGGTCCTGGGAAGTGAATTAAATACCATTTGGAGGCATTTAATGTTCAAGCAAAAACAGGTGATTTTTGACAAAAGAGATAACACCCCCCATTACGTCATGCTTCAGAAAGGTGAAGAATGGTCCGTTTTCAAATGTTTTATTTTTGAACGTCAGTTCACATTTGTAGGTAGATCTTCAGTTTTAGAGCTAAAATTTGCATGTTGAAAGTGATTTTCATGCTTCCAGGGGCCCGGGAATTGAATTAAATACCATTTGGAGGCATTTAATGTTCAAGCAAAAACAGGTGATTTTTGACAAAAGAGATAACACCCCCCCATTACGTCATGCTTCAGAAAGGTGAAAAATGGTCAGTTTTCAAATGTTTTATTTTTGAACGTCAGTTCACATTTGTAGGTAGATCATCAGTTTAAGAGCTAAAATTAGCATGTTTAAAGTGATTTTCATGCTTCCAGGGGCCCGGGAAGTGAATTAAATACCATTTGGAGGCATTTAATGTTCAAGCAAAAACAGGTGATTTTTGACAAAAGAGATAACACCCCCCCATTACGTCATGCTTCAGAAATGTGAAAAAAGGTCCGTTTTCAAATGTTTTATTTTTCAACGTCAGTTCACATTTGTAGGTAGATCATCAGTTTAAGAGCTAAAATTAGCATGTTTAAAGTGATTTTCATGCTTCCAGGGGCCCGGGAAATGAATTAAATACCATTTGGAGGCATTCAATGTTCTAGCAAAAACAGGGGATTTTTGACAAACGAGATAACACCCCCCCATTACGTCATGCTTCAGAAATGTGAAAAAAGGTCCGTTTTCAAATGTTTTATTTTTCAACGTCAGTTCACATTTGTAGGTAGATCATCAGTTTTAGAGCTAAAATTAGCATGTTTAAAGTGATTTTCATGCTTCCAGGGGCCCGGGAAGTGAATTAAATACCATTTGGAGGCATTTAATGTTCAAGCAAAAACAGGTGATTTTTGACAAAAGAGATAACACCCCCCATTACGTCATGCTTCAGAAAGGTGAAGAATGGTCCGTTTTCAAATGTTTTATTTTTGAACGTCAGTTCACATTTGTAGGTAGATCATCAGTTTTAGAGCTAAAATTAGCATGTTTAAAGTGATTTTCATCCTTCCAGGGGCCCGGGAAGTGAATTAAATACCATTTGGAGGCATTTAATGTTCAAACAAAAACAGGTGATTTTTGACAAAAGAAATAACACCCCCCATTACGTCATGCTTCAGAAAGGTGAAAAAGGGTCCGTTTTCAAATGTTTTATTTTTGAACGTCAGTTCACATTTGTAGGTAGATCATCAGTTTAAGAGGTAAAATTAGCATGTTTAAAGTGATTTTCATGCTTCCATGGGCCCGGGAAGTGAATTAAATACCATTTGGAGGCATTTAATGTTCAAGCAAAAACAGGTGATTTTTGACAAACGAGATAACACCCCCCCATTACGTCATGCTTCAGAAAGGTGAAGAATGGTCCGTTTTCAAATGTTTTATTTTTGAACGTCAGTTCACATTTGTAGGTAGATCGTCAGTTTTAGAGCTAAAATTTGCATGTTGAAAGTGATTTTCATGCTTCCAGGGGCCCGGGAAGTGAATTAAATACCATTTGGAGGCATTTAATGTTCAAACAAAAACAGGTGATTTTTGACAAAAGAGATAACACCCCCCCATTACGTCATGCTTCAGAAAGGTGAAAAATGGTCAGTTTTCAAAAGTTTTATTTTTGAACGTCAGTTCACATTTGTAGGTAGATCATCAGTTTTAGAGCTAAAATGTGCATGTATAAAGCGATTTTCATGCTTCCAGGGGCCCGGGAAGTGAATTAAATACCATTTGGAGGCATTTAATGTTCAAGCAAAAACAGGTGATTTTTGACAAAAGAGATAACACCCCCCCATTACGTCATGCTTCAGAAAGGTGAAGAATGGTCCGTTTTCAAATGTTTTATTTTTGAACGTCAGTTCACATTTGTAGGTAGATCGTCAGTTTTTGAGCTAAAATGTGCATGTTGAAAGTGATTTTCATGCTTACAGGGGCCCGGGAAGTGAATTAAATACCATTTGGAGGCATTTAATGTTCAAGCAAAAACAGGTGATTTTTGACAAAAGAGATAACACCCCCGAATTACGTCATGCTTCAGAAAGGTGAAAAATGGTCCGTTTTCAATTGTTTTATTTTTGAACGTCAGTTCACATTTGTAGGTAGATCATCAGTTTAAGAGCTAAAATTAGCATGTTTAAAGTGATTTTCATGCTTCCAGGGGCCCGGGAAGTGAATTAAATACCATTTGGAGGCATTTAATGTTCAAGCAAAAACAGGTGATTTTTGACAAAAGAGATAACACCCCCCCCATTACGTCATGCTTCAGAAAGGTGAAAAATGGTCCGTTTTCAAATGTTTTATTTTTGAACGTCAGTTCACATTTGTAGGTAGGTCATCAGTTTTAGAGCTAAAATTTGCATGTTGAAAGTGATTTTCATGCTTCCAGGGGCCCGGGAAGTGAATTAAATACCATTTGGAGGCATTTAATGTTCAAGCAAAAACAGGTGATTTTTGACAAAAGAGATAACACCCCCCCATTACGTCATGCTTCAGAAAGGTGACAAATGGTCCGTTTTCAAATGTTTTATTTTTGAACGTCAGTTCACATTTGTAGGTAGATCATCAGTTTTAGAGCTAAAGTTAGCATGTTTTAAGTGATTTTCATGCTTCCAGGGGCCCGGGAAGTGAATTAAATACCATTTGGAGGCATTTAATGTTCAAGCAAAAACAGGTGATTTTTGACAAAAGAGATAACACCCCCCCATTACGTCATGCTTCAGAAAGGTGAAAAATGGTCCGTTTACAAATGTTTTATTTTTGAACGTCAGTTCACATTTGTAGGTAGATCATCAGTTTTAGAGCTAAAATTAGCATGTTTAAAGTGATTTTCATGCTTCCAGGGGCCCGGGAAGTGAATTAAATACCATTTAGAGGCATTTAATGTTCAAGCAAAAACAGGTGATTTTTGACAAAAGAGATAACACCCCCCCATTACGTCATGCTTCAGAAAGGTGAAGAATGGTCCGTTTTCAAATGTTTTTTTTTTTAACGTCAGTTCACATTTGTACGTAGATCGTCAGTTTTAGAGCTAAAATTTGCATGTTGAAAGTGATTTTCATGCTTCCAGGGGCCCGGGAAGTGAATTAAATACCATTTGGAGGCATTTAATGTTCAAGCAAAAACAGGTGATTTTTGACAAAAGAGATAACACCCCCCCATTACGTCATGCTTAAGAAAGGTGAAAAATGGTCCGTTTTCAAATGTTTTATTTTTGAACGTCAGTTCACATTTGTAGGTAGATCATCAGTTTTAGAGCTAAAATTAGCATGTTTAAAGTGATTTTCATGCTTCCAGGGGCCCGAGAAGTGAATTAAATACCATTTGGAGGCATTTAATGTTCAAGCAAAAACAGGTGATTTTTGACAAAAGAGATAACACCCCCCCATTACGTCATGCTTCAGAAAGGTGAAGAATGGTCCATTTTCAAATGTTTTATTTTTCAACGTCAGTTCACATTTGTAGGTAGATCATCCGTTTTAGAGCTAAAATTAGCATGTTTAAAGTGATTTTCATGCTTCCAGGGGCCTGGAAGTGAATTAAATACCATTTGGAGGCATTTAATGTTCAAGCAAAAACAGGTGATTTTTGACAAAAGAGATAACACCCCCCCATTACGTCATGCTTCAGAAAGGTGAAAAATGGTCAGTTTTCAAATGTTTTATTTTTGAACGTCAGTTCACATTTGTAGGTAGATCATCAGTTTTAGAGCTAAAATTAGCATGTTTAAAGTGATTTTCATCCTTCCAGGGGCCCGGGAAGTGAATTAAATACCATTTGGAGGCATTTAATGTTCAAACAAAAACAAGTGATTTTTGACAAAAGAAATAACACCCCCCATTACGTCATGCTTCAGAAAGGTGAAAAATGGTCAGTTTTCAAATGTTTTATTTTTGAACGTCAGTTCACATTTGTAGGTAGATCATCAGTTTAAGAGCTAAAATTAGCATGTTTAAAGTGATTTTCATGCTTCCAGGGGCCCGGGAAATGAATTAAATACCATTTGGAGGCATTTAATGTTCTAGCAAAAACAGGTGATTTTTGACAAACGAGATAACACCCCCCCATTACGTCATGCTTCAGAAATGTGAAAAAAGGTCCGTTTTCAAATGTTTTATTTTTCAACGTCAGTTCACATTTGTAGGTAGATCATCAGTTTTAGAGCTAAAATTAGCATATTTAAAGTGATTTTCATGCTTCCAGGGGCCCGGGAAGTAAATTAAATACCATTTGGAGGCATTTAATGTTCAAGCAAAAACAGGTGATTTTTGACAAAAGAAATAACACCCCCCATTACGTCATGCTTCAGAAAGGTGAAGAATGGTCCGTTTTCAAATGTTTTATTTTTGAACGTCAGTTCACATTTGTAGGTAGCTCATCAGTTTAAGAGCTAAAATTAGCATGTTTAAAGTGATTTTCATGCTTCCAGGGGCCCGGGAAATGAATTAAATACCATTTGGAGGCATTTAATGTTCTAGCAAAAACAGGTGATTTTTGACAAACGAGATAACACCCCCCATTACGTCATGCTTCAGAAATGTGAAAAAAGGTCAGTTTTCAAATGTTTTATTTTTCAACGTCAGTTCACATTTGTAGGTAGATCATCAGTTTTAGAGCTAAAATTAGCATGTTTAAAGTGATTTTCATGCTTCCAGGGTCCTGGGAAGTGAATTAAATACCATTTGGAGGCATTTAATGTTCAAGCAAAAACAGGTGATTTTTGACAAAAGAGATAACACCCCCCATTACGTCATGCTTCAGAAAGGTGAAGAATGGTCCGTTTTCAAATGTTTTATTTTTGAACGTCAGTTCACATTTGTAGGTAGATCTTCAGTTTTAGAGCTAAAATTTGCATGTTGAAAGTGATTTTCATGCTTCCAGGGGCCCGGGAATTGAATTAAATACCATTTGGAGGCATTTAATGTTCAAGCAAAAACAGGTGATTTTTGACAAAAGAGATAACACCCCCCCATTACGTCATGCTTCAGAAAGGTGAAAAATGGTCAGTTTTCAAATGTTTTATTTTTGAACGTCAGTTCACATTTGTAGGTAGATCATCAGTTTAAGAGCTAAAATTAGCATGTTTAAAGTGATTTTCATGCTTCCAGGGGCCCGGGAAGTGAATTAAATACCATTTGGAGGCATTTAATGTTCAAGCAAAAACAGGTGATTTTTGACAAAAGAGATAACACCCCCCCATTACGTCATGCTTCAGAAATGTGAAAAAAGGTCCGTTTTCAAATGTTTTATTTTTCAACGTCAGTTCACATTTGTAGGTAGATCATCAGTTTAAGAGCTAAAATTAGCATGTTTAAAGTGATTTTCATGCTTCCAGGGGCCCGGGAAATGAATTAAATACCATTTGGAGGCATTCAATGTTCTAGCAAAAACAGGGGATTTTTGACAAACGAGATAACACCCCCCCATTACGTCATGCTTCAGAAATGTGAAAAAAGGTCCGTTTTCAAATGTTTTATTTTTCAACGTCAGTTCACATTTGTAGGTAGATCATCAGTTTTAGAGCTAAAATTAGCATGTTTAAAGTGATTTTCATGCTTCCAGGGGCCCGGGAAGTGAATTAAATACCATTTGGAGGCATTTAATGTTCAAGCAAAAACAGGTGATTTTTGACAAAAGAGATAACACCCCCCATTACGTCATGCTTCAGAAAGGTGAAGAATGGTCCGTTTTCAAATGTTTTATTTTTGAACGTCAGTTCACATTTGTAGGTAGATCATCAGTTTTAGAGCTAAAATTAGCATGTTTAAAGTGATTTTCATCCTTCCAGGGGCCCGGGAAGTAAATTAAATACCATTTGGAGGCATTTAATGTTCAAGCAAAAACAGGTGATTTTTGACAAAAGAAATAACACCCCCCATTACGTCATGCTTCAGAAAGGTGAAGAATGGTCCGTTTTCAAATGTTTTATTTTTGAACGTCAGTTCACATTTGTAGGTAGCTCATCAGTTTAAGAGCTAAAATTAGCATGTTTAAAGTGATTTTCATGCTTCCAGGGGCCCGGGAAATGAATTAAATACCATTTGGAGGCATTTAATGTTCTAGCAAAAACAGGTGATTTTTGACAAACGAGATAACACCCCCCATTACGTCATGCTTCAGAAATGTGAAAAAAGGTCAGTTTTCAAATGTTTTATTTTTCAACGTCAGTTCACATTTGTAGGTAGATCATCAGTTTTAGAGCTAAAATTAGCATGTTTAAAGTGATTTTCATGCTTCCAGGGTCCTGGGAAGTGAATTAAATACCATTTGGAGGCATTTAATGTTCAAGCAAAAACAGGTGATTTTTGACAAAAGAGATAACACCCCCCATTACGTCATGCTTCAGAAAGGTGAAGAATGGTCCGTTTTCAAATGTTTTATTTTTGAACGTCAGTTCACATTTGTAGGTAGATCTTCAGTTTTAGAGCTAAAATTTGCATGTTGAAAGTGATTTTCATGCTTCCAGGGGCCCGGGAATTGAATTAAATACCATTTGGAGGCATTTAATGTTCAAGCAAAAACAGGTGATTTTTGACAAAAGAGATAACACCCCCCCATTACGTCATGCTTCAGAAAGGTGAAAAATGGTCAGTTTTCAAATGTTTTATTTTTGAACGTCAGTTCACATTTGTAGGTAGATCATCAGTTTAAGAGCTAAAATTAGCATGTTTAAAGTGATTTTCATGCTTCCAGGGGCCCGGGAAGTGAATTAAATACCATTTGGAGGCATTTAATGTTCAAGCAAAAACAGGTGATTTTTGACAAAAGAGATAACACCCCCCCATTACGTCATGCTTCAGAAATGTGAAAAAAGGTCCGTTTTCAAATGTTTTATTTTTCAACGTCAGTTCACATTTGTAGGTAGATCATCAGTTTAAGAGCTAAAATTAGCATGTTTAAAGTGATTTTCATGCTTCCAGGGGCCCGGGAAATGAATTAAATACCATTTGGAGGCATTCAATGTTCTAGCAAAAACAGGGGATTTTTGACAAACGAGATAACACCCCCCCATTACGTCATGCTTCAGAAATGTGAAAAAAGGTCCGTTTTCAAATGTTTTATTTTTCAACGTCAGTTCACATTTGTAGGTAGATCATCAGTTTTAGAGCTAAAATTAGCATGTTTAAAGTGATTTTCATGCTTCCAGGGGCCCGGGAAGTGAATTAAATACCATTTGGAGGCATTTAATGTTCAAGCAAAAACAGGTGATTTTTGACAAAAGAGATAACACCCCCCATTACGTCATGCTTCAGAAAGGTGAAGAATGGTCCGTTTTCAAATGTTTTATTTTTGAACGTCAGTTCACATTTGTAGGTAGATCATCAGTTTTAGAGCTAAAATTAGCATGTTTAAAGTGATTTTCATCCTTCCAGGGGCCCGGGAAGTGAATTAAATACCATTTGGAGGCATTTAATGTTCAAACAAAAACAGGTGATTTTTGACAAAAGAAATAACACCCCCCATTACGTCATGCTTCAGAAAGGTGACAAAGGGTCCGTTTTCAAATGTTTTATTTTTGAACGTCAGTTCACATTTGTAGGTAGATCATCAGTTTAAGAGGTAAAATTAGCATGTTTAAAGTGATTTTCATGCTTCCAGGGGCCCGGGAAGTGAATTAAATACCATTTGGAGGCATTTAATGTTCAAGCAAAAACAGGTGATTTTTGACAAACGAGATAACACCCCCCCCATTACGTCATGCTTCAGAAAGGTGAAGAATGGTCCGTTTTCAAATGTTTTATTTTTGAACGTCAGTTCACATTTGTAGGTAGATCGTCAGTTTTAGAGCTAAAATTTGCATGTTGAAAGTGATTTTCATGCTTCCAGGGGCCCGGGAAGTGAATTAAATACCATTTGGAGGCATTTAATGTTCAAGCAAAAACAGGTGATTTTTGACAAAAGAGATAACAATCCCCCATTACGTCATGCTTCAGAAAGGTGAAAAATGGTCAGTTTTCAAATGTTTTATTATTGAACGTCAGTTCACATTTGTAGGTAGATCATCAGTTTTAGAGCTAAAATTTGCATGTTTAAAGCGATTTTCATGCTTCCAGGGGCCCGGGAAGTGAATTAAATACCATTTGGAGGCATTTAATGTTCAAGCAAAAACAGGTGATTTTTGACAAAAGAGATAACACCCCCCCATTACGTCATGCTTCAGAAAGGTGAAAAATGGTCCGTTTTCAAATGTTTTATTTTTGAACGTCAGTTCACATTTGTAGGTAGATCATCAGTTTTAGAGCTAAAATGTGCATGTTTAAAGTGATTTTCATGCTTCCAGGGGCCCGGGAAGTGAATTAAATACCATTTGGAGGCATTTAATGTTCAAGCAAAAACAGGTGATTTTTGACAAAAGAGATAACACCCCCCCATTACGTCATGCTTCAGAAAGGTGAAGAATGGTCCGTTTTCAAATGTTTTATTTTTGAACGTCAGTTCACATTTGTAGGTAGATCGTCAGTTTTAGAGCTAAAATGTGCATGTTGAAAGTGATTTTCATGCTTACAGGGGCCCGGGAAGTGAATTAAATACCATTTGGAGGCATTTAATGTTCAAGCAAAAACAGGTGATTTTTGACAAAAGAGGAAACACCCCCGAATTACGTCATGCTTCAGAAAGGTGAAAAATGGTCCGTTTTCAAATGTTTTATTTTTGAACGTCAGTTCACATTTGTAGGTAGATCATCAGTTTAAGAGCTAAAATTAGCATGTTTAAAGTGATTTTCATGCTTCCAGGGGCCCGGGAAATGAATTAAATACCATTTGGAGGCATTTAATGTTCAAGCAAAAACAGGTGATTTTTGACAAAAGAGATAACACCCCCCCCATTACGTCATGCTTCAGAAAGGTGAAAAATGGTCCGTTTTCAAATGTTTTATTTTTGAACATCAGTTCACATTTGTAGGTAGATCATCAGTTTTAGAGCTAAAATTTGCATGTTGAAAGTGATTTTCATGCTTCCAGGGGCCCGGGAAGTGAATTAAATACCATTTGGAGGCATTTAATGTTCAAGCAACAACAGGTGATTTTTGACAAAAGAGATAACACCCCCCCATTACGTCATGCTTCAGAAAGGTGAAAAATGGTCAGTTTTCAAATGTTTTATTTTTGAACGTCAGTTCACATTTGTAGGTAGATCATCAGTTTAAGAGCTAAAATTAGCATGTTTAAAGTGATTTTCATGCTTCCAGGGGCCCGGGAAGTGAATTAAATGCCATTTGGAGGCATTTAATGTTCAAGCAAAAACAGGTGATTTTTGACAAAAGAGATAACACCCCCCCATTACGTCATGCTTCAGAAATGTGAAAAAAGGTCCGTTTTCAAATGTTTTATTTTTCAACGTCAGTTCACATTTGTAGGTAGATCATCAGTTTTAGAGCTGAAATTAGCATGTTTAAAGTGATTTTCATCCTTCCAGGGGCCCGGGAAGTGAATTAAATACCATTTGGAGGCATTTAATGTTCAAACAAAAACAGGTGATTTTTGACAAAAGAAATAACACCCCCCATTACGTCATGCTTCAGAAAGGTGAAAAATGGTCAGTTTTCAAATGTTTTATTTTTGAACGTCAGTTCACATTTGTAGGTAGATCATCAGTTTAAGAGCTAAAATTAGCATGTTTAAAGTGATTTTCATGCTTCCAGGGGCCCGGGAAATGAATTAAATACCATTTGGAGGCATTCAATGTTCTAGCAAAAACAGGGGATTTTTGACAAACGAGATAACACCCCCCATTACGTCATGCTTCAGAAATGTGAAAAAAGGTCCGTTTTCAAATGTTTTATTTTTTAACGTCAGTTCACATTTGTAGGTAGATCATCAGTTTTAGAGCTAAAATTAGCATGTTTAAAGTGATTTTCATGCTTCCAGGGGCCCGGGAAGTGAATTAAATACCATTTGGAGGCATTTAATGTTCAAGCAAAAACAGGTGATTTTTGACAAAAGAGATAACACCCCCCATTACGTCATGCTTCAGAAAGGTGAAGAATGGTCCGTTTTCAAATGTTTTATTTTTGAACGTCAGTTCACATTTGTAGGTAGATCGTCAGTTTTAGAGCTAAAATTTGCATGTTGAAAGTGATTTTCATGCTTCCAGGGGCCCGGGAATTGAATTAAATACCATTTGGAGGCATTTAATGTTCAAGCAAAAACAGGTGATTTTTGACAAAAGAGATAACACCCCCCCATTACGTCATGCTTCAGAAAGGTGAAAAATGGTCAGTTTTCAAATGTTTTATTTTTGAACGTCAGTTCACATTTGTAGGTAGATCATCAGTTTAAGAGCTAAAATTAGCATTTTTAAAGTGATTTTCATGCTTCCAGGGGCCCGGGAAGTGAATTAAATACCATTTGGAGGCATTTAATGTTCAAGCAAAAACAGGTGATTTTTGACAAAAGAGATAACACCCCCCATTACGTCATGCTTCAGAAATGTGAAAAAAGGTCCGTTTTCAAATGTTTTATTTTTCAACGTCAGTTCACATTTGTAGGTAGATCATCAGTTTTAGAGCTAAAATTAGCATGTTTAAAGTGATTTTCATGCTTCCAGGGGCCCGGGAAGTGAATTAAATACCATTTGGAGGCATTTAATGTTCAAGCAAAAACAGGTGATTTTTGACAAAAGAGTTAACACCCCCCCATTACGTCATGCTTCAGAAAGGTGAAGAATGGTCCGTTTTCAAATGTTTTATTTTTGAACGTCAGTTCACATTTGTAGGTAGATCGTCAGTTTTAGAGCTAAAATTTGCATGTTGAAAGTGATTTTCATGCTTCCAGGGGCCCGGGAATTGAATTAAATACCATTTGGAGGCATTTAATGTTCAAGCAAAAACAGGTGATTTTTGACAAAAGAGATAACACCCCCCCATTACGTCATGCTTCAGAAAGGTGAAAAATGGTCAGTTTTCAAATGTTTTATTTTTGAACGTCATTTCACATTTGTAGGTAGATCGTCAGTTTTAGAGCTAAAATTTGCATGTTTAAAGCGATTTTCATGCTTCCAGGTGCCCGGGAAGTGAATTAAATACCATTTGGAGGCATTTAATGTTCAAGCAAAAACAGGTGATTTTTGACAAAAGAGATGACACCCCCCCATTACGTCATGCTTCAGAAAGGTGAAAAATGGTCCGTTTTCAAATGTTTTATTTTTGAACGTCAGTTCACATTTGTAGGTCGATCATCAGTTTAAGAGCTAAAATTAGCATGTTTAAAGTGATTTTCATGCTTCCAGGGGCCCGGGAAGTGAATTAAATACCATTTGGAGGCATTTAATGTTCAAGAAAAAACAGGTGATTTTTGACAAAAGAGATAACACCCCCCCATTACGTCATGCTTCAGAAAGGTGAAGAATGGTCCGTTTTCAAATGTTTTATTTTTGGAATCAGTTCACATTTGTAGGTAGATCGTCAGTTTTAGAGCTAAAATTTGCATGTTGAAAGTGATTTTCATGCTTCCAGGGGCCCGGGAAGTGAATTAAATACCATTTGAAGGCATTTAATGTACAAGCAAAAACAGTTGATTTTTGACAAAAGAGATAACACCCCCCCATTACGTCATTGTTCAGAAAGGTGAAAAATGGTCAGTTTACAAATGTTTTATTTTTGAACGTCAGTTCACATTTGTAGGTAGATCATGAGTTTAAGAGCTAAAATTAGCATGTTTAAAGTGATTTTCATGCTTCCAGGGGCCCGGGAAATGAATTAAATACCATTTGGAGGCATTTAATGTTCCAGCAAAAACAGGTGATTTTTGACAAACGAGATAACACCCCCCATTACGTCATGCTTCAGAAATGTGAAAATAGGTCCGTTTTCAAATGTTTTATTTTTCAACGTCAGTTCACATTTGTAGGTAGATCATCAGTTTTAGAGCTAAAATTAGCATGTTTAAAGTGATTTTCATGCTTCCAGGGGCCTGGGAAGTGAATTAAATACCATTTGGAGGCATTTAATGTTCAAGCAAAACAGGTGATTTTTGACAAAAGAGATAACACCCCCCATTACGTCATGCTTCAGAAAGGTGAAGAATGGTCCGTTTTCAAATGTTTTATTTTTGAACGTCAGTTCACATTTGTAGGTAGATCTTCAGTTTTAGAGCTAAAATTTGCATGTTGAAAGTGATTTTCATGCTTCCAGGGGCCCGGGAATTGAATTAAATACCATTTGGAGGCATTTAATGTTCAAGCAAAAACAGGTGATTTTTGACAAAAGAGATAACACCCCCCCATTACGTCATGCTTCAGAAAGGTGAAAAATGGTCAGTTTTCAAATGTTTTATTTTTGAACGTCAGTTCACATTTGAAGGTAGATCATCAGTTTAAGAGCTAAAATTAGCATGTTTAAAGTGATTTTCATGCTTCCAGGGGCCCGGGAAGTGAATTAAATACCATTTGGAGGCATTTAATGTTCAAGCAAAAACAGGTGATTTTTGACAAAAGAGATAACACCCCCCCATTACGTCATGCTTCAGAAATGTGAAAAAAGGTCAGTTTTCAAATGTTTTATTTTTCAACGTCAGTTCACATTTGTAGGTAGATCATCAGTTTTAGAGCTAAAATTAGCATGTTGAAAGTGATTTTCATGCTTCCAGGGGCCCGGGAATTGAATTAAATACCATTTGGAGGCATTTAATGTTCAAGCAAAAACAGGTGATTTTTGACAAAAGAGATAACACCCCCCCATTACGTCATGCTTCAGAAAGGTGAAAAATGGTCAGTTTTCAAATGTTTTATTTTTGAACGTCAGTTCACATTTGTAGGTAGATCATCAGTTTAAGAGCTAAAATTAGCATTTTTAAAGTGATTTTCATGCTTCCAGGGGCCCGGGAAGTGAATTAAATACCATTTGGAGGCATTTAATGTTCAAGCAAAAACAGGTGATTTTTGACAAAAGAGATAACACCCCCCATTACGTCATGCTTCAGAAATGTGAAAAAAGGTCCGTTTTCAAATGTTTTATTTTTCAACGTCAGTTCACATTTGTAGGTAGATCATCAGTTTTAGAGCTAAAATTAGCATGTTTAAAGTGATTTTCATGCTTCCAGGGGCCCGGGAAGTGAATTAAATACCATTTGGAGGCATTTAATGTTCAAGCAAAAACAGGTGATTTTTGACAAAAGAGTTAACACCCCCCCATTACGTCATGCTTCAGAAAGGTGAAGAATGGTCCGTTTTCAAATGTTTTATTTTTGAACGTCAGTTCACATTTGTAGGTAGATCGTCAGTTTTAGAGCTAAAATTTGCATGTTGAAAGTGATTTTCATGCTTCCAGGGGCCCGGGAATTGAATTAAATACCATTTGGAGGCATTTAATGTTCAAGCAAAAACAGGTGATTTTTGACAAAAGAGATAACACCCCCCCATTACGTCATGCTTCAGAAAGGTGAAAAATGGTCAGTTTTCAAATGTTTTATTTTTGAACGTCATTTCACATTTGTAGGTAGATCGTCAGTTTTAGAGCTAAAATTTGCATGTTTAAAGCGATTTTCATGCTTCCAGGTGCCCGGGAAGTGAATTAAATACCATTTGGAGGCATTTAATGTTCAAGCAAAAACAGGTGATTTTTGACAAAAGAGATGACACCCCCCCATTACGTCATGCTTCAGAAAGGTGAAAAATGGTCCGTTTTCAAATGTTTTATTTTTGAACGTCAGTTCACATTTGTAGGTCGATCATCAGTTTAAGAGCTAAAATTAGCATGTTTAAAGTGATTTTCATGCTTCCAGGGGCCCGGGAAGTGAATTAAATACCATTTGGAGGCATTTAATGTTCAAGAAAAAACAGGTGATTTTTGACAAAAGAGATAACACCCCCCCATTACGTCATGCTTCAGAAAGGTGAAGAATGGTCCGTTTTCAAATGTTTTATTTTTGGAATCAGTTCACATTTGTAGGTAGATCGTCAGTTTTAGAGCTAAAATTTGCATGTTGAAAGTGATTTTCATGCTTCCAGGGGCCCGGGAAGTGAATTAAATACCATTTGAAGGCATTTAATGTACAAGCAAAAACAGTTGATTTTTGACAAAAGAGATAACACCCCCCCATTACGTCATTGTTCAGAAAGGTGAAAAATGGTCAGTTTACAAATGTTTTATTTTTGAACGTCAGTTCACATTTGTAGGTAGATCATGAGTTTAAGAGCTAAAATTAGCATGTTTAAAGTGATTTTCATGCTTCCAGGGGCCCGGGAAATGAATTAAATACCATTTGGAGGCATTTAATGTTCCAGCAAAAACAGGTGATTTTTGACAAACGAGATAACACCCCCCATTACGTCATGCTTCAGAAATGTGAAAATAGGTCCGTTTTCAAATGTTTTATTTTTCAACGTCAGTTCACATTTGTAGGTAGATCATCAGTTTTAGAGCTAAAATTAGCATGTTTAAAGTGATTTTCATGCTTCCAGGGGCCTGGGAAGTGAATTAAATACCATTTGGAGGCATTTAATGTTCAAGCAAAACAGGTGATTTTTGACAAAAGAGATAACACCCCCCATTACGTCATGCTTCAGAAAGGTGAAGAATGGTCCGTTTTCAAATGTTTTATTTTTGAACGTCAGTTCACATTTGTAGGTAGATCTTCAGTTTTAGAGCTAAAATTTGCATGTTGAAAGTGATTTTCATGCTTCCAGGGGCCCGGGAATTGAATTAAATACCATTTGGAGGCATTTAATGTTCAAGCAAAAACAGGTGATTTTTGACAAAAGAGATAACACCCCCCCATTACGTCATGCTTCAGAAAGGTGAAAAATGGTCAGTTTTCAAATGTTTTATTTTTGAACGTCAGTTCACATTTGAAGGTAGATCATCAGTTTAAGAGCTAAAATTAGCATGTTTAAAGTGATTTTCATGCTTCCAGGGGCCCGGGAAGTGAATTAAATACCATTTGGAGGCATTTAATGTTCAAGCAAAAACAGGTGATTTTTGACAAAAGAGATAACACCCCCCCATTACGTCATGCTTCAGAAATGTGAAAAAAGGTCAGTTTTCAAATGTTTTATTTTCAACGTCAGTTCACATTTGTAGGTAGATCATCAGTTTTAGAGCTAAAATTAGCATGTTTAAAGTGATTTTCATCCTTCCAGGGGCCCGGGAAGTGAATTAAATACCATTTGGAGGCTTTTAATGTTCAAACAAAAACAGGTGATTTTTGACAAAAGAAATAACACCCCCCATTACGTCATGCTTCAGAAAGGTGAAAAATGGTCAGTTTTCAAATGTTTTATTTTTGAACGTCAGTTCACATTTGTAGGTAGATCATCAGTTTAAGAGCTAAAATTAGCATGTTTAAAGTGATTTTCATGCTTCCAGGGGCCCGGGAAGTGAATTAAATACCATTTGGAGGCATTTAATGTTCAAGAAAAAACAGGTGATTTTTGACAAAAGAGATAACACCCCCCCATTACGTCATGCTTCAGAAAGGTGAAGAATGGTCCGTTTTCAAATGTTTTATTTTTGGAATCAGTTCACATTTGTAGGTAGATCGTCAGTTTTAGAGCTAAAATTTGCATGTTGAAAGTGATTTTCATGCTTCCAGGGGCCCGGGAAGTGAATTAAATACCATTTGAAGGCATTTAATGTACAAGCAAAAACAGTTGATTTTTGACAAAAGAGATAACACCCCCCCATTACGTCATTGTTCAGAAAGGTGAAAAATGGTCAGTTTACAAATGTTTTATTTTTGAACGTCAGTTCACATTTGTAGGTAGATCATGAGTTTAAGAGCTAAAATTAGTATGATTAAAGTGATTTTCATGCTTCCAGGGGCCCGGGAAATTAATTAAATACCATTTGGAGGCATTTAATGTTCCAGCAAAAACAGGTGATTTTTGACAAACGAGATAACACCCCCCATTACGTCATGCTTCAGAAATGTGAAAAAAGGTCCGTTTTCAAATGTTTTATTTTTCAACGTCAGTTCACATTTGTAGGTAGATCATCAGTTTTAGAGCTAAAATTAGCATGTTTAAAGTGATTTTCATGCTTCCAGGGGCCTGGGAAGTGAATTAAATACCATTTGGAGGCATTAATGTTCAAGCAAAAACAGGTGATTTTTGACAAAAGAGATAACACCCCCCATTACGTCATGCTTCAGAAAGGTGAAGAATGGTCCGTTTTCAAATGTTTTATTTTTGAACGTCAGTTCACATTTGTAGGTAGATCTTCAGTTTTAGAGCTAAAATTTGCATGTTGAAAGTGATTTTCATGCTTCCAGGGGCCCGGGAATTGAATTAAATACCATTTGGAGGCATTTAATGTTCAAGCAAAAACAGGTGATTTTTGACAAAAGAGATAACACCCCCCCATTACGTCATGCTTCAGAAAGGTGAAAAATGGTCAGTTTTCAAATGTTTTATTTTTGAACGTCAGTTCACATTTGAAGGTAGATCATCAGTTTAAGAGCTAAAATTAGCATGTTTAAAGTGATTTTCATGCTTCCAGGGGCCCGGGAAGTGAATTAAATACCATTTGGAGGCATTTAATGTTCAAGCAAAAACAGGTGATTTTTGACAAAAGAGATAACACCCCCCCATTACGTCATGCTTCAGAAATGTGAAAAAAGGTCCGTTTTCAAATGTTTTATTTTTCAACGTCAGTTCACATTTGTAGGTAGATCATCAGTTTTAGAGCTAAAATTAGCATGTTTAAAGTGATTTTCATCCTTCCAGGGGCCCGGGAAGTGAATTAAATACCATTTGGAGGCTTTTAATGTTCAAACAAAAACAGGTGATTTTTGACAAAAGAAATAACACCCCCCATTACGTCATGCTTCAGAAAGGTGAAAAATGGTCAGTTTTCAAATGTTTTATTTTTGAACGTCAGTTCACATTTGTAGGTAGATCATCAGTTTAAGAGCTAAAATTAGCATGTTTAAAGTGATTTTCATGCTTCCAGGGGCCCGGGAAGTGAATTAAATACCATTTGGAGGCATTTAATGTTCAAGAAAAAACAGGTGATTTTTGACAAAAGAGATAACACCCCCCCATTACGTCATGCTTCAGAAAGGTGAAGAATGGTCCGTTTTCAAATGTTTTATTTTTGGAATCAGTTCACATTTGTAGGTAGATCGTCAGTTTTAGAGCTAAAATTTGCATGTTGAAAGTGATTTTCATGCTTCCAGGGGCCCGGGAAGTGAATTAAATACCATTTGAAGGCATTTAATGTACAAGCAAAAACAGTTGATTTTTGACAAAAGAGATAACACCCCCCCATTACGTCATTGTTCAGAAAGGTGAAAAATGGTCAGTTTACAAATGTTTTATTTTTGAACGTCAGTTCACATTTGTAGGTAGATCATGAGTTTAAGAGCTAAAATTAGCATGATTAAAGTGATTTTCATGCTTCCAGGGGCCCGGGAAATGAATTAAATACCATTTGGAGGCATTTAATGTTCCAGCAAAAACAGGTGATTTTTGACAAACGAGATAACACCCCCCATTACGTCATGCTTCAGAAATGTGAAAAAAGGTCCGTTTTCAAATGTTTTATTTTTCAACGTCAGTTCACATTTGTAGGTAGATCATCAGTTTTAGAGCTAAAATTAGCATGTTTAAAGTGATTTTCATGCTTCCAGGGGCCTGGGAAGTGAATTAAATACCATTTGGAGGCATTTAATGTTCAAGCAAAAACAGGTGATTTTTGACAAAAGAGATAACACCCCCCATTACGTCATGCTTCAGAAAGGTGAAGAATGGTCCGTTTTCAAATGTTTTATTTTGAACGTCAGTTCACATTTGTAGGTAGATCTTCAGTTTTAGAGCTAAAATTTGCATGTTGAAAGTGATTTTCATGCTTCCAGGGGCCCGGGAATTGAATTAAATACCATTTGGAGGCATTTAATGTTCAAGCAAAAACAGGTGATTTTTGACAAAAGAGATAACACCCCCCCATTACGTCATGCTCCAGAAAGGTGAAAAATGGTCAGTTTTCAAATGTTTTATTTTTGAACGTCAGTTCACATTTGAAGGTAGATCATCAGTTTAAGAGCTAAAATTAGCATGTTTAAAGTGATTTTCATGCTTCCAGGGGCCCGGGAAGTGAATTAAATACCATTTGGAGGCATTTATTGTTCAAGCAAAAACAGGTGATTTTTGACAAAAGAGATAACACCCCCCCATTACGTCATGCTTCAGAAATGTGAAAAAGGTCCGTTTTCAAATGTTTTATTTTTCAACGTCAGTTCACATTTGTAGGTAGATCATCAGTTTAGAGCTAAAAATTAGCATGTTTAAAGTGATTTTCATCCTTCCAGGGGCCCGGGAAGTGAATTAAATACCATTTGGAGGCTTTTAATGTTCAAACAAAAACAGGTGATTTTTGACAAAAGAAATAACACCCCCCATTACGTCATGCTTCAGAAAGGTGAAAAATGGTCAGTTTTCAAATGTTTTATTTTTGAACGTCAGTTCACATTTGTAGGTAGATCATCAGTTTAAGAGCTAAAATTAGCATGTTTAAAGTGATTTTCATGCTTCCAGGGGCCCGGGAAGGTGAATTAAATACCATTTGCAGGCATTCAATGTTCTAGCAAAAACAGGGGATTTTTGACAAACGAGATAACACCTCCCCCATTACGTCATGCTTCAGAAATGTGAAAAAAGGTCCGTTTTCAAATGTTTTATTTTTCAACGTCAGTTCACATTTGTAGGTAGATCATCAGTTTTAGAGCTAAAATTGGCATGTTTAAAGTGATTTTCATGCTTCCAGGGGCCTGGGAAGTGAATTAAATACCATTTGGAGGCATTTAATGTTCAAGCAAAAACAGGTGATTTTGACAAAAGAGATAACACCCCCCATTACGTCATGCTTCAGAAAGGTGAAGAATGGTCCGTTTTCAAATGTTTTATTTTTGAACGTCAGTTCACATTTGTAGGTAGATCTTCAGTTTTAGAGCTAAAATTTGCATGTTGAAAGTGATTTTCATGCTTCCAGGGGCCCGGGAATTGAATTAAATACCATTTGGAGGCATTTAATGTTCAAGCAAAAACAGGTGATTTTTGACAAAAGAGATAACACCCCCCCATTACGTCATGCTTCAGAAAGGTGAAAAATGGTCAGTTTTCAAATGTTTTATTTTTGAACGTCAGTTCACATTTGAAGGTAGATCATCAGTTTTAAGAGCTAAAATTAGCATGTTTAAAGTGATTTTCATGCTTCCAGGGGCCCGGGAAGTGAATTAAATACCATTTGGAGGCATTTAATGTTCAAGCAAAAACAGGTGATTTTTGACAAAAGAGATAACACCCCCCCATTACGTCATGCTTCAGAAATGTGAAAAAAGGTCCGTTTTCAAATGTTTTATTTTTCAACGTCAGTTCACATTTGTAGGTAGATCATCAGTTTTAGAGCTAAAATTAGCATGTTTAAAGTGATTTTCATCCTTCCAGGGGCCCGGGAAGTGGATTAAATACCATTTGGAGGTTTTAAATGTTCAAACAAAAACAGGTGATTTTTGACAAAAGAAATAACACCCCCCATTACGTCATGCTTCAGAAAGGTGAAAAATGGTCAGTTTTCAAATGTTTTATTTTTGAACGTCAGTTCACATTTGTAGGTAGATCATCAGTTTAAGAGCTAAAATTAGCATGTTTAACGTGATTTTCGTGCTTCCAGGGGCCCGGGAAATGAATTAAATACCATTTGCAGGCATTCAATGTTCTAGCAAAAACAGGGGATTTTTGACAAACGAGATAACACCTCCCCATTACGTCATGCTTCAGAAATGTGAAAAAAGGTCCGTTTTCAAATGTTTTATTTTTCAACGTCAGTTCACATTTGTAGGTAGATCATCAGTTTTAGAGCTAAAATTGGCATGTTTAAAGTGATTTTCATGCTTCCAGGGGCCCGGGAAGTGAATTAAATACCATTTGGAGGCATTTAATGTTCAAGCAAAAACAGGTGATTTTTGACAAAAGAGATAACACCCCCCATTACGTCATGCTTCAGAAAGGTGAAGAATGGTCCGTTTTCAAATGTTTTATTTTTGAACGTCAGTTCACATTTGTAGGTAGATCGTCAGTTTTAGAGCTAAAATTTGCATGTTGAAAGTGATTTTCATGCTTCCAGGGGCCCGGGAATTGAATTAAATACCATTTGGAGGCATTTAATGTTCAAGCAAAAACAGGTGATTTTTGACAAAAGAGATAACACCCCCCCATTACGTCATGCTTCAGAAAGGTGAAAAATGGTCAGTTTTCAAATGTTTTATTTTTGAACGTCAGTTCACATTTGTAGGTAGATCATCAGTTTAAGAGCTAAAATTAGCATGTTTAAAGTGATTTTCATGCTTCCAGGGGCCCGGGAAGTGAATTAAATACCATTTGGAGGCATTTAATGTTCAAGCAAAAACAGGTGATTTTTGACAAAAGAGATAACACCCCCCCATTACGTCATGCTTCAGAAAGGTGAAAAATGGTCCGTTTTCAAATGTTTTCTTTTTGAACGTCAGTTCACATTTGTAGGTAGATCATCAGTTTTAGAGCTAAAATTTGCATGTTTAAAGTGATTTTCATGCTTCCAGGGGCCCGGGAAGTGAATTAAATACCATTCGGAGGCATTTAATGTTCAAGCAAAAACAGGTGATTTTTGACAAAAGAGATAACACCCCCCATTACGTCATGCTTCAGAAATGTGAAAAAAGGTCCGTTTTCAAATGTTTTATTTTTCAACGTCAGTTCACATTTGTAGGTAGATCATGAGTTTTAGAGCTAAAATTAGCATGTTTAAAGTGATTTTCATGCTTCCAGGGGCCGGGAAGTGAATTAAATACCATTTGGAGGCATTTAATGTTCAAGCAAAAACAGGTGATTTTTGACAAAAGAGATAACACCCCCATTACGTCATGTTTCAGAAAGGTGAAAAATGGTCAGTTTTCAAATGTTTTATTTTTGAACGTCAGTTCACATTTGTAGGTAGATCATCAGTTTAAGAGCTAAAATTAGCATGTTTAAAGTGATTTTCATGCTTCCAGGGGCCCGGGAAGTGAATTAAATACCATTTGGAGGCATTTAATGTTCAAGCAAAAACAGGTGATTTTTGACAAAAGAGATAACACCCCCCCATTACGTCATGCTTCAGAAAGGTGAAAAATGGTCCGTTTTTAAATGTTTTATTTTTGAACGTCAGTTCACATTTGTAGGTAGATCATCAGTTTTAGAGCTAAAATTTGCATGTTTAAAGTGATTTTCATACTTCCAGGGGTCTGGGAAGTGAATTAAATACCATTTGGAGGCATTTAATGTTCAAGCAAAAACAGGTGATTTTTGACAAACGAGATAACACCCCCCATTACGTCATGCTTCAGAAATGTGAAAAAAGGTCCGTTTTCAAATGTTTTATTTTTCAACGTCAGTTCACATTTGTAGGTAGATCATCAGTTTTAGAGCTAAAATTAGCATGTTTAAAGTGATTTTCATGCTTCCAGGGGCCTGGGAAGTGAATTAAATACCATTTGGAGGCATTTAATGTTCAAGCAAAAACAGGTGATTTTTGACAAAAGAGATAACACCCCCCATTACGTCATGCTTCAGAAAGGTGAAGAATGGTCCGTTTTCAAATGTTTTATTTTTGAACGTCAGTTCACATTTGTAGGTAGATCTTCAGTTTTAGAGCTAAAATTTGCATGTTGAAAGTGATTTTCATGCTTCCAGGGGCCCGGGAATTGAATTAAATACCATTTGGAGGCATTTAATGTTCAAGCAAAAACAGGTGATTTTTGACAAAAGAGATAACACCCCCCCATTACGTCATGCTTCAGAAAGGTGAAAAATGGTCAGTTTTCAAATGTTTTATTTTTGAACGTCAGTTCACATTTGAAGGTAGATCATCAGTTTAAGAGCTAAAATTAGCATGTTTAAAGTGATTTTCATGCTTCCAGGGGCCCGGGAAGTGAATTAAATACCATTTGGAGGCATTTAATGTTCAAGAAAAAACAGGTGATTTTTGACAAAAGAGATAACACCCCCCCATTACGTCATGCTTCAGAAAGGTGAAGAATGGTCCGTTTTCAAATGTTTTATTTTTGGAATCAGTTCACATTTGTAGGTAGATCGTCAGTTTTAGAGCTAAAATTTGCATGTTGAAAGTGATTTTCATGCTTCCAGGGGCCCGGGAAGTGAATTAAATACCATTTGAAGGCATTTAATGTACAAGCAAAAACAGTTGATTTTTGACAAAAGAGATAACACCCCCCCATTACGTCATTGCTCAGAAAGGTGAAAAATGGTCAGTTTACAAATGTTTTATTTTTGAACGTCAGTTCACATTTGTAGGTAGATCATGAGTTTAAGAGCTAAAATTAGCATGATTAAAGTGATTTTCATGCTTCCAGGGGCCCGGGAAATGAATTAAATACCATTTGGAGGCATTTAATGTTCCAGCAAAAACAGGTGATTTTTGACAAACGAGATAACACCCCCCATTACGTCATGCTTCAGAAATGTGAAAAAAGGTCCGTTTTCAAATGTTTTATTTTTCAACGTCAGTTCACATTTTTAGGTAGATCATCAGTTTTAGAGCTAAAATTAGCATGTTTAAAGTGATTTTCATGCTTCCAGGGGCCTGGGAAGTGAATTAAATACCATTTGGAGGCATTTAATGTTCAAGCAAAAACAGGTGATTTTTGACAAAAGAGATAACACCCCCCATTACGTCATGCTTCAGAAAGGTGAAGAATGGTCCGTTTTCAAATGTTTTATTTTTGAACGTCAGTTCACATTTGTAGGTAGATCTTCAGTTTTAGAGCTAAAATTTGCATGTTGAAAGTGATTTTCATGCTTCCAGGGGCCCGGGAATTGAATTAAATACCATTTGGAGGCATTTAATGTTCAAGCAAAAACAGGTGATTTTTGACAAAAGAGATAACACCCCCCCATTACGTCATGCTTCAGAAAGGTGAAAAATGGTCAGTTTTCAAATGTTTTATTTTTGAACGTCAGTTCACATTTGAAGGTAGATCATCAGTTTAAGAGCTAAAATTAGCATGTTTAAAGTGATTTTCATGCTTCCAGGGGCCCGGGAAGTGAATTAAATACCATTTGGAGGCATTTAATGTTCAAGCAAAAACAGGTGATTTTTGACAAAAGAGATAACACCCCCCCATTACGTCATGCTTCAGAAATGTGAAAAAAGGTCCGTTTTCAAATGTTTTATTTTTCAACGTCAGTTCACATTTGTAGGTAGATCATCAGTTTTAGAGCTAAAATTAGCATGTTTAAAGTGATTTTCATCCTTCCAGGGGCCCGGGAAGTGAATTAAATACCATTTGGAGGCTTTTAATGTTCAAACAAAAACAGGTGATTTTTGACAAAAGAAATAACACCCCCCATTACGTCATGCTTCAGAAAGGTGAAAAATGGTCAGTTTTCAAATGTTTTATTTTTGAACGTCAGTTCACATTTGTAGGTAGATCATCAGTTTAAGAGCTAAAATTAGCATGTTTAAAGTGATTTTCATGCTTCCAGGGGCCCGGGAAATGAATTAAATACCATTTGCAGGCATTCAATGTTCTAGCAAAAACAGGGGATTTTTGACAAACGAGATAACACCTCCCCATTACGTCATGCTTCAGAAATGTGAAAAAAGGTCCGTTTTCAAATGTTTTATTTTTCAACGTCAGTTCACATTTGTAGGTAGATCATCAGTTTTAGAGCTAAAATTGGCATGTTTAAAGTGATTTTCATGCTTCCAGGGGCCTGGGAAGTGAATTAAATACCATTTGGAGGCATTTAATGTTCAAGCAAAAACAGGTGATTTTTGACAAAAGAGATAACACCCCCCATTACGTCATGCTTCAGAAAGGTGAAGAATGGTCCGTTTTCAAATGTTTTATTTTTGAACGTCAGTTCACATTTGTAGGTAGATCTTCAGTTTTAGAGCTAAAATTTGCATGTTGAAAGTGATTTTCATGCTTCCAGGGGCCCGGGAATTGAATTAAATACCATTTGGAGGCATTTAATGTTCAAGCAAAAACAGGTGATTTTTGACAAAAGAGATAACACCCCCCCATTACGTCATGCTTCAGAAAGGTGAAAAATGGTCAGTTTTCAAATGTTTTATTTTTGAACGTCAGTTCACATTTGAAGGTAGATCATCAGTTTAAGAGCTAAAATTAGCATGTTTAAAGTGATTTTCATGCTTCCAGGGGCCCGGGAAGTGAATTAAATACCATTTGGAGGCATTTAATGTTCAAGCAAAAACAGGTGATTTTTGACAAAAGAGATAACACCCCCCCATTACGTCATGCTTCAGAAATGTGAAAAAAGGTCCGTTTTCAAATGTTTTATTTTTCAACGTCAGTTCACATTTGTAGGTAGATCATCAGTTTTAGAGCTAAAATTAGCATGTTTAAAGTGATTTTCATCCTTCCAGGGGCCCGGGAAGTGGATTAAATACCATTTGGAGGTTTTAAATGTTCAAACAAAAACAGGTGATTTTTGACAAAAGAAATAACACCCCCCATTACGTCATGCTTCAGAAAGGTGAAAAATGGTCAGTTTTCAAATGTTTTATTTTTGAACGTCAGTTCACATTTGTAGGTAGATCATCAGTTTAAGAGCTAAAATTAGCATGTTTAAAGTGATTTTCGTGCTTCCAGGGGCCCGGGAAATGAATTAAATACCATTTGCAGGCATTCAATGTTCTAGCAAAAACAGGGGATTTTTGACAAACGAGATAACACCTCCCCATTACGTCATGCTTCAGAAATGTGAAAAAAGGTCCGTTTTCAAATGTTTTATTTTTCAACGTCAGTTCACATTTGTAGGTAGATCATCAGTTTTAGAGCTAAAATTGGCATGTTTAAAGTGATTTTCATGCTTCCAGGGGCCCGGGAAGTGAATTAAATACCATTTGGAGGCATTTAATGTTCAAGCAAAAACAGGTGATTTTTGACAAAAGAGATAACACCCCCCATTACGTCATGCTTCAGAAAGGTGAAGAATGGTCCGTTTTCAAATGTTTTATTTTTGAACGTCAGTTCACATTTGTAGGTAGATCGTCAGTTTTAGAGCTAAAATTTGCATGTTGAAAGTGATTTTCATGCTTCCAGGGGCCCGGGAATTGAATTAAATACCATTTGGAGGCATTTAATGTTCAAGCAAAAACAGGTGATTTTTGACAAAAGAGATAACACCCCCCCATTACGTCATGCTTCAGAAAGGTGAAAAATGGTCAGTTTTCAAATGTTTTATTTTTGAACGTCAGTTCACATTTGTAGGTAGATCATCAGTTTAAGAGCTAAAATTAGCATGTTTAAAGTGATTTTCATGCTTCCAGGGGCCCGGGAAGTGAATTAAATACCATTTGGAGGCATTTAATGTTCAAGCAAAAACAGGTGATTTTTGACAAAAGAGATAACACCCCCCCATTACGTCATGCTTCAGAAAGGTGAAAAATGGTCCGTTTTCAAATGTTTTCTTTTTGAACGTCAGTTCACATTTGTAGGTAGATCATCAGTTTTAGAGCTAAAATTTGCATGTTTAAAGTGATTTTCATGCTTCCAGGGGCCCGGGAAGTGAATTAAATACCATTCGGAGGCATTTAATGTTCAAGCAAAAACAGGTGATTTTTGACAAAAGAGATAACACCCCCCATTACGTCATGCTTCAGAAATGTGAAAAAAGGTCCGTTTTCAAATGTTTTATTTTTCAACGTCAGTTCACATTTGTAGGTAGATCATGAGTTTTAGAGCTAAAATTAGCATGTTTAAAGTGATTTTCATGCTTCCAGGGGCCGGGAAGTGAATTAAATACCATTTGGAGGCATTTAATGTTCAAGCAAAAACAGGTGATTTTTGACAAAAGAGATAACACCCCCATTACGTCATGTTTCAGAAAGGTGAAAAATGGTCAGTTTTCAAATGTTTTATTTTTGAACGTCAGTTCACATTTGTAGGTAGATCATCAGTTTAAGAGCTAAAATTAGCATGTTTAAAGTGATTTTCATGCTTCCAGGGGCCCGGGAAGTGAATTAAATACCATTTGGAGGCATTTAATGTTCAAGCAAAAACAGGTGATTTTTGACAAAAGAGATAACACCCCCCCATTACGTCATGCTTCAGAAAGGTGAAAAATGGTCCGTTTTTAAATGTTTTATTTTTGAACGTCAGTTCACATTTGTAGGTAGATCATCAGTTTTAGAGCTAAAATTTGCATGTTTAAAGTGATTTTCATACTTCCAGGGGTCTGGGAAGTGAATTAAATACCATTTGGAGGCATTTAATGTTCAAGCAAAAACAGGTGATTTTTGACAAAAGAGATAACGCCCCCCCCATTACGTCATGCTTCAGAAAGGTGAAGAATGGTCCGTTTTCAAATGTTTTATTTTTGAACGTCAGTTCACATTTGTAGGTAGATCGTCAGTTTTAAAGCTAAAATTTGCTTGTTGAAAGTGATTTTCGTGCTTCCAGGGGCCCGGGAAGTGAATTAAATACCAATTGGAGGCATTTAATGTTCAAGCAAAAACAGGTGATTTTTGACAAAAGAGATAACACCCCCCATTACGTCTTGCTTCAGAAAGGTGAAAAATGGTCCGTTTTCAAATGTTTTATTTTTGAACGTCAGTTCACATTTGTAGGTAGATCGTCAGTTTTAGAGCTAAATTTTGCATGTTGAAAGTGATTTTCATGCTTCCAGGGGCCCGGGAAGTGAATTAAATACCATTTGGAGGCATTTAATGTTCAAGCAAAAACAGGTGATTTTTGACAAAAGAGATAACACCCCCCCATTACGTCATGCTTCAGAAAGGTGAAGAATGGTCCGTTTTCAAATGTTTTATTTTTGGAATCAGTTCACATTTGTAGGTAGATCGTCAGTTTTAGAGCTAAAATTTGCATGTTGAAAGTGATTTTCATGCTTCCAGGGGCCCGGGAAGTGAATTAAATACCATTTGAAGGCATTTAATGTACAAGCAAAAACAGTTGATTTTTGACAAAAGAGATAACACCCCCCCATTACGTCATTGTTCAGAAAGGTGAAAAATGGTCAGTTTACAAATGTTTTATTTTTGAACGTCAGTTCACATTTGTAGGTAGATCATGAGTTTAAGAGCTAAAATTAGCATGATTAAAGTGATTTTCATGCTTCCAGGGGCCCGGGAAATGAATTAAATACCATTTGGAGGCATTTAATGTTCCAGCAAAAACAGGTGATTTTTGACAAACGAGATAACACCCCCCATTACGTCATGCTTCAGAAATGTGAAAAAAGGTCCGTTTTCAAATGTTTTATTTTTCAACGTCAGTTCACATTTGTAGGTAGATCATCAGTTTTAGAGCTAAAATTAGCATGTTTAAAGTGATTTTCATGCTTCCAGGGGCCTGGGAAGTGAATTAAATACCATTTGGAGGCATTTAATGTTCAAGCAAAAACAGGTGATTTTTGACAAAAGAGATAACACCCCCCATTACGTCATGCTTCAGAAAGGTGAAGAATGGTCCGTTTTCAAATGTTTTATTTTTGAACGTCAGTTCACATTTGTAGGTAGATCTTCAGTTTTAGAGCTAAAATTTGCATGTTGAAAGTGATTTTCATGCTTCCAGGGGCCCGGGAATTGAATTAAATACCATTTGGAGGCATTTAATGTTCAAGCAAAAACAGGTGATTTTTGACAAAAGAGATAACACCCCCCATTACGTCATGCTTCAGAAAGGTGAAAAATGGTCAGTTTTCAAATGTTTTATTTTTGAACGTCAGTTCACATTTGAAGGTAGATCATCAGTTTAAGAGCTAAAATTTGCATGTTTAAAGTGATTTTCATGCTTCCAGGGGCCCGGGAAGTGAATTAAATACCATTTGGAGGCATTTAATGTTCAAGCAAAAACAGGTGATTTTTGACAAAAGAGATAACACCCCCCCATTACGTCATGCTTCAGAAATGTGAAAAAAGGTCCGTTTTCAAATGTTTTATTTTTCAACGTCAGTTCACATTTGTAGGTAGATCATCAGTTTTAGAGCTAAAATTAGCATGTTTAAAGTGATTTTCATCCTTCCAGGGGCCCGGGAAGTGAATTAAATACCATTTGGAGGCTTTTAATGTTCAAACAAAAACAGGTGATTTTTGACAAAAGAAATAACACCCCCCATTACGTCATGCTTCAGAAAGGTGAAAAATGGTCAGTTTTCAAATGTTTTATTTTTGAACGTCAGTTCACATTTGTAGGTAGATCATCAGTTTAAGAGCTAAAATTAGCATGTTTAAAGTGATTTTCATGCTTCCAGGGGCCCGGGAAATGAATTAAATACCATTTGCAGGCATTCAATGTTCTAGCAAAAACAGGGGATTTTTGACAAACGAGATAACACCTCCCCATTACGTCATGCTTCAGAAATGTGAAAAAAGGTCCGTTTTCAAATGTTTTATTTTTCAACGTCAGTTCACATTTGTAGGTAGATCATCAGTTTTAGAGCTAAAATTGGCATGTTTAAAGTGATTTTCATGCTTCCAGGGTCCTGGGAAGTGAATTAAATACCATTTGGAGGCATTTAATGTTCAAGCAAAAACAGGTGATTTTTGACAAAAGAGATAACACCCCCCATTACGTCATGCTTCAGAAAGGTGAAGAATGGTCCGTTTTCAAATGTTTTATTTTTGAACGTCAGTTCACATTTGTAGGTAGATCTTCAGTTTTAGAGCTAAAATTTGCATGTTGAAAGTGATTTTCATGCTTCCAGGGGCCCGGGAATTGAATTAAATACCATTTGGAGGCATTTAATGTTCAAGCAAAAACAGGTGATTTTTGACAAAAGAGATAACACCCCCCCATTACGTCATGCTTCAGAAAGGTGAAAAATGGTCAGTTTTCAAATGTTTTATTTTTTAACGTCAGTTCACATTTGAAGGTAGATCATCAGTTTAAGAGCTAAAATTAGCATGTTTAAAGTGATTTTCATGCTTCCAGGGGCCCGGGAAGTGAATTAAATACCATTTGGAGGCATTTAATGTTCAAGCAAAAACAGGTGATTTTTGACAAAAGAGATAACACCCCCCCATTACGTCATGCTTCAGAAATGTGAAAAAGGTCCGTTTTCAAATGTTTTATTTTTCAACGTCAGTTCACATTTGTAGGTAGATCATCAGTTTTAGAGCTAAAATTAGCATGTTTAAAGTGATTTTCATCCTTCCAGGGGCCCGGGAAGTGGATTAAATACCATTTGGAGGTTTTAAATGTTCAAACAAAAACAGGTGATTTTTGACAAAAGAAATAACACCCCCCATTACGTCATGCTTCAGAAAGGTGAAAAATGGTCAGTTTTCAAATGTTTTATTTTTGAACGTCAGTTCACATTTGTAGGTAGATCATCAGTTTAAGAGCTAAAATTAGCATGTTTAAAGTGATTTTCGTGCTTCCAGGGGCCCGGGAAATGAATTAAATACCATTTGCAGGCATTCAATGTTCTAGCAAAAACAGGGGATTTTTGACAAACGAGATAACACCTCCCCATTACGTCATGCTTCAGAAATGTGAAAAAAGGTCCGTTTTCAAATGTTTTATTTTTCAACGTCAGTTCACATTTGTAGGTAGATCATCAGTTTTAGAGCTAAAATTGGCATGTTTAAAGTGATTTTCATGCTTCCAGGGGCCCGGGAAGTGAATTAAATACCATTTGGAGGCATTTAATGTTCAAGCAAAAACAGGTGATTTTTGACAAAAGAGATAACACCCCCCATTACGTCATGCTTCAGAAAGGTGAAGAATGGTCCGTTTTCAAATGTTTTATTTTTGAACGTCAGTTCACATTTGTAGGTAGATCGTCAGTTTTAGAGCTAAAATTTGCATGTTGAAAGTGATTTTCATGCTTCCAGGGGCCCGGGAATTGAATTAAATACCATTTGGAGGCATTTAATGTTCAAGCAAAAACAGGTGATTTTTGACAAAAGAGATAACACCCCCCCATTACGTCATGCTTCAGAAAGGTGAAAAATGGTCAGTTTTCAAATGTTTTATTTTTGAACGTCAGTTCACATTTGTAGGTAGATCATCAGTTTAAGAGCTAAAATTAGCATGTTTAAAGTGATTTTCATGCTTCCAGGGGCCCGGGAAGTGAATTAAATACCATTTGGAGGCATTTAATGTTCAAGCAAAAACAGGTGATTTTTGACAAAAGAGATAACACCCCCCCATTACGTCATGCTTCAGAAAGGTGAAAAATGGTCCGTTTTCAAATGTTTTCTTTTTGAACGTCAGTTCACATTTGTAGGTAGATCATCAGTTTTAGAGCTAAAATTTGCATGTTTAAAGTGATTTTCATGCTTCCAGGGGCCCGGGAAGTGAATTAAATACCATTCGGAGGCATTTAATGTTCAAGCAAAAACAGGTGATTTTTGACAAAAGAGATAACACCCCCCATTACGTCATGCTTCAGAAATGTGAAAAAAGGTCCGTTTTCAAATGTTTTATTTTTCAACGTCAGTTCACATTTGTAGGTAGATCATGAGTTTTAGAGCTAAAATTAGCATGTTTAAAGTGATTTTCATGCTTCCAGGGGCCGGGAAGTGAATTAAATACCATTTGGAGGCATTTAATGTTCAAGCAAAAACAGGTGATTTTTGACAAAAGAGATAACACCCCCATTACGTCATGTTTCAGAAAGGTGAAAAATGGTCAGTTTTCAAATGTTTTATTTTTGAACGTCAGTTCACATTTGTAGGTAGATCATCAGTTTAAGAGCTAAAATTAGCATGTTTAAAGTGATTTTCATGCTTCCAGGGGCCCGGGAAGTGAATTAAATACCATTTGGAGGCATTTAATGTTCAAGCAAAAACAGGTGATTTTTGACAAAAGAGATAACACCCCCCCATTACGTCATGCTTCAGAAAGGTGAAAAATGGTCCGTTTTTAAATGTTTTATTTTTGAACGTCAGTTCACATTTGTAGGTAGATCATCAGTTTTAGAGCTAAAATTTGCATGTTTAAAGTGATTTTCATACTTCCAGGGGTCTGGGAAGTGAATTAAATACCATTTGGAGGCATTTAATGTTCAAGCAAAAACAGGTGATTTTTGACAAAAGAGATAACGCCCCCCCCATTACGTCATGCTTCAGAAAGGTGAAGAATGGTCCGTTTTCAAATGTTTTATTTTTGAACGTCAGTTCACATTTGTAGGTAGATCGTCAGTTTTAAAGCTAAAATTTGCTTGTTGAAAGTGATTTTCATGCTTCCAGGGGCCCGGGAAGTGAATTAAATACCAATTGGAGGCATTTAATGTTCAAGCAAAAACAGGTGATTTTTGACAAAAGAGATAACACCCCCCATTACGTCTTGCTTCAGAAAGGTGAAAAATGGTCCGTTTTCAAATGTTTTATTTTTGAACGTCAGTTCACATTTGTAGGTAGATCGTCAGTTTTAGAGCTAAATTTTGCATGTTGAAAGTGATTTTCATGCTTCCAGGGGCCCGGGAAGTGAATTAAATACCATTTGGAGGCATTTAATGTTCAAGCAAAAACAGGTGATTTTTGACAAAAGAGATAACACCCCCCCATTACGTCATGCTTAAGAAAGGTGAAAAATGGTCCGTTTTCAAATGTTTTATTTTTGAACGTCAGTTCACATTTGTAGGTAGATCATCAGTTTTAGAGCTAAAATTAGCATGTTTAAAGTGATTTTCATGCTTCCAGGGGCCCGGGAAGTGAATTAAATACCATTTGGAGGCATTTAATGTTCAAGCAAAAACAGGTGATTTTTGACAAAAGAGATAACACCCCCCATTACGTCATGCTTCAGAAAGGTGAAGAATGGTCCGTTTTCAAATGTTTTATTTTTGAACGTCAGTTCACATTTGTAGGTAGATCGTCAGTTTTAGAGCTAAAATTTGCATGTTGAAAGTGATTTTCATGCTTCCAGGGGCCCGGGAATTGAATTAAATACAATTTGGAGGCATTTAATGTTCAAGCAAAAACAGGTGATTTTTGACAAAAGAGATAACACCCCCCCATTACGTCATGCTTCAGAAAGGTGAAAAATGGTCAGTTTTCAAATGTTTTATTTTTGAACGTCAGTTCACATTTGTAGGTAGATCATCAGTTTAAGAGCTAAAATTAGCATGTTTAAAGTGATTTTCATGCTTCCAGGGGCCCGGGAAGTGAATTAAATACCATTTGGAGGCATTTAATGTTCAAGCAAAAACAGGTGATTTTTGACAAAAGAGATAACACCCCCCCATTACGTCATGCTTCAGAAAGGTGAAAAATGGTCCGTTTTCAAATGTTTTATTTTTGAACGTCAGTTCACATTTGTAGGTAGATCATCAGTTTTAGAGCTAAAATTTGCATGTTTACAGTGATTTTCATGCTTCCAGGGGCCCGGGAAGTGAATTAAATACCATTCGGAGGCATTTAATGTTCAAGCAAAAACAGGTGATTTTTGACAAAAGAGATAACACCCCCCCATTACGTCATGCTTCAGAAATGTGAAAAAAGGTCCGTTTTCAAATGTTTTATTTTTCAACGTCAGTTCACATTTGTAGGTAGATCATCAGTTTTAGAGCTAAAATTAGCATGTTTAAAGTGATTTTCATGCTTCCAGGGGCCCGGGAAGTGAATTAAATACCATTTGGAGGCATTTAATGTTCAAGCAAAAACAGGTGATTTTTGACAAAAGAGATAACACCCCCATTACGTCATGTTTCAGAAAGGTGAAAAATGGTCAGTTTTCAAATGTTTTATTTTTGAACGTCAGTTCACATTTGTAGGTAGATCATCAGTTTTAGAGCTAAAATTAGCATGTTTAAAGTGATTTTCATGCTTCCAGGGGCCCGGGAAGTGAATTAAATACCATTTGGAGGCATTTAATGTTCAAGCAAAAACAGGTGATTTTTGACAAAAGAGATAACACCCCCATTACGTCATGTTTCAGAAAGGTGAAAAATGGTCCGTTTTCAAATGTTTTATTTTTGAACGTCAGTTCACATTTGTAGGTAGATCGTCAGTTTTAGAGCTAAAATTTGCATGTTGAAAGTGATTTTCATGCTTCCAGGGGCCCGGGAATTGAATTAAATACAATTTGGAGGCATTTAATGTTCAAGCAAAAACAGGTGATTTTTGACAAAAGAGATAACACCCCCCCATTACGTCATGCTTCAGAAAGGTGAAAAATGGTCAGTTTTCAAATGTTTTATTTTTGAACGTCAGTTCACATTTGTAGGTAGATCATCAGTTTAAGAGCTAAAATTAGCATGTTTAAAGTGATTTTCATGCTTCCAGGGGCCCGGGAAGTGAATTAAATACCATTTGGAGGCATTTAATGTTCAAGCAAAAACAGGTGATTTTTGACAAAAGAGATAACACCCCCCCATTACGTCATGCTTCAGAAAGGTGAAAAATGGTCCGTTTTCAAATGTTTTATTTTTGAACGTCAGTTCACATTTGTAGGTAGATCATCAGTTTTAGAGCTAAAATTTGCATGTTTACAGTGATTTTCATGCTTCCAGGGGCCCGGGAAGTGAATTAAATACCATTCGGAGGCATTTAATGTTCAAGCAAAAACAGGTGATTTTTGACAAAAGAGATAACACCCCCCCATTACGTCATGCTTCAGAAATGTGAAAAAAGGTCCGTTTTCAAATGTTTTATTTTTCAACGTCAGTTCACATTTGTAGGTAGATCATCAGTTTTAGAGCTAAAATTAGCATGTTTAAAGTGATTTTCATGCTTCCAGGGGCCCGGGAAGTGAATTAAATACCATTTGGAGGCATTTAATGTTCAAGCAAAAACAGGTGATTTTTGACAAAAGAGATAACACCCCCATTACGTCATGTTTCAGAAAGGTGAAAAATGGTCAGTTTTCAAATGTTTTATTTTTGAACGTCAGTTCACATTTGTAGGTAGATCATCAGTTTTAGAGCTAAAATTAGCATGTTTAAAGTGATTTTCATGCTTCCAGGGGCCCGGGAAGTGAATTAAATACCATTTGGAGGCATTTAATGTTCAAGCAAAAACAGGTGATTTTTGACAAAAGAGATAACACCCCCATTACGTCATGTTTCAGAAAGGTGAAAAATGGTCCGTTTTCAAATGTTTTATTTTTGAACGTCAGTTCACATTTGTAGGTAGATCATCAGTTTAAGAGCTAAAATTAGCATGTTTAAAGTGATTTTCATGCTTCCAGGGGCCCGGGAAGTGAATTAAATACCATTTGGAGGCATTTAATGTTCAAGCAAAAACAGGTGATTTTTGACAAAAGAGATAACACCCCCCCATTACGTCATGCTTCAGAAAGGTGAAAAATGGTCCGTTTTCAAATGTTTTATTTTTGAACGTCAGTTCACATTTGTAGGTAGATCATCAGTTTTAGAGCTAAAATTTGCATGTTTAAAGTGATTTTCATACTTCCAGGGGTCTGGGAAGTGAATTAAATACCATTTGGAGGCATTTAATGTTCAAGCAAAAACAGGTGATTTTTGACAAAAGAGATAACACCCCCCCATTACGTCATGCTTCAGAAAGGTGAAGAATGGTCCGTTTTCAAATGTTTTATTTTTGAACGTCAGTTCACATTTGTAGGTAGATCGTCAGTTTTAGAGCTAAAATTTGCATGTTGAAAGTGATTTTCATGCTTCCAGGGGCCCGGGAAGTGAATTAAATACCATTTGGAGGCATTTAATGTTCAAGCAAAAACAGGTGATTTTTGACAAAAGAGATAACACCCCCATTACGTCATGTTTCAGAAAGGTGAAAAATGGTCCGTTTTCAAATGTTTTATTTTTGAACGTCAGTTCACATTTGTAGGTAGATCATCAGTTTAAGAGCTAAAATTAGCATGTTTAAAGTGATTTTCATGCTTCCAGGGGCCCGGGAAGTGTATTAAATACCATTTGAAGGCATTTAATGTTCAAGCAAAAACAGGTGATTTTTGACAAAAGAGATAACACCCCCCCATTACGTCATGCTTCAGAAAGGTGAAGAATGGTCCGTTTTCAAATGTTTTATTTTTGAACGTCAGTTCACATTTGTAGGTAGATCCTCAGTTTTAGAGCTAAAATTTGCATGTTGAAAGTGATTTTCATGCTTCCAGGGGCCCGGGAAGTGAATTAAATACCATTTGGAGGCATTTAATGTTCAAGCAAAAACAGGTGATTTTTGACAAAAGAGATAACACCCCCCCATTACGTCATGCTTAAGAAAGGTGAAAAATGGTCCGTTTTCAAATGTTTTATTTTTGAACGTCAGTTCACATTTGTAGGTAGATCATCAGTTTTAGAGCTAAAGTTAGCATGTTTAAAGTGATGTTCATGCTTCCAGGGGCCCGGGAAGTGAATTAAATACCATTTGGAGGCATTTAATGTTCAAGCAAAAACATGTGATTTTTGACAAAAGAGATAACACCCCCCATTACGTCATGCTTCAGAAAGGTGAAAAATGGTCCCTTGTCAAATGTTTTATTGTTGAACGTCAGTTCACATTTGTATGTAGATCATCAGTTTTAGAGCTAAAATTTGCATGTTTTAAGTGATTTTCATGCTTCCAGGGGCCCGGGAAGTGAATTAAATACCATTTGGAGGCATTTAATGTTCAAGCAAAAACAGGTGATTTTTGACAAAAGAGATAACACCCCCCATTACGTCATGCTTCAGAAAGGTGAAAAATGGTCCGTTTTCAAATGTTTTATTTTTGAACGTCAGTTCACATTTGTAGGTAGATCATCGGTTTTAGAGCTAAAATTTGCATGTTTAAAGCGATTTTCATGCTTCCAGGGGCCCGGGAAGTGAATTAAATACCATTTGGAGGAATTTAATGTTCAAGCAAAAACAGGTGATTTTTGACAAAAGAGATAACACCCCCCATTACGTCATGCTTCAGAAAGGTGAAAAATGGTCCGTTTTCAAATGTTTTATTTTTGAACGTCAGTTCACATTTGTAGGTAGATCATCAGTTTTAGATCTAAAATTAGCATGTTTAAAGTGATTTTCATCCTTCCAGGGGCCCGGGAAGTGAATTAAATACCATTTGGAGGCATTTAATGTTCAAACAAAAACAGGTGATTTTTGACAAAAGAAATAACACCCCCCATTACGTCATGCTTCAGAAAGGTGAAAAATGGTCCATTTTCTAATGTTTTATTTTTGAACGTCAGTTTACATTTGTAGGTAGATCATCAGTTTAAGAGCTAAAATTAGCATGTTTAAAGTGATTTTCATGCTTCCAGGGGCCCGGGAAGTGAATTAAATACCATTTGGAGGCATTTAATGTTCAAGCAAAAACAGGTGATTTTTGACAAACGAGATAACACCCCCCCATTACGTCATGCTTCAGAAAGGTGAAAAATGGTCCGTTTTCAAATGTTTTATTTTTGAACGTCAGTTCACATTTGTAGGTAGATCATCAGTTTTAGAGCTAAAATTTGCATGTTTAAAGTGATTTTCATACTTCCAGGGGTCTGGGAAGTGAATTAAATACCATTTGGAGGCATTTAATGTTCAAGCAAAAACAGGTGATTTTTGACAAAAGAGATAACACCCCCCCATTACGTCATGCTTCAGAAAGGTGAAGAATGGTCCGTTTTCAAATGTTTTATTTTTGAACGTCAGTTCACATTTGTAGGTAGATCGTCAGTTTTAGAGCTAAAATTTGCATGTTGAAAGTGATTTTCATGCTTCCAGGGGCCCGGGAAGTGAATTAAATACCAATTGGAGGCATTTAATGTTCAAGCAAAAACAGGTGATTTTTGACAAAAGAGATAACACCCCCCCATTACGTCATGCTTCAGAAAGGTGAAAAATGGTCTGTTTTCAAATGTTTTATTTTTGAACGTCAATTCACATTTGTAGGTAGATCGTCAGTTTTAGAGCTAAAATTAGCATGTTTAAAGTGATTTTCATGCTTCCAGGGGCCCGGGAAGTGAATTAAAAACCATTTGGAGGCATTTAATGTTCAAGCAAAAACAGGTGATTTTTGACAAAAGAGATAACACCCCCATTACGTCATGTTTCAGAAAGGTGAAAAATGGTCCGTTTTCAAATGTTTTATTTTTGAACGTCAGTTCACATTTGTAGGTAGATCATCAGTTTAAGAGCTAAAATTAGCATGTTTAAAGTGATTTTCATGCTTCCAGGGGCCCGGGAAGTGCATTAAATACCATTTGAAGGCATTTAATGTTCAAGCAAAAACAGGTGATTTTTGACAAAAGAGATAACACCCCCCCATTACGTCATGCTTCAGAAAGGTGAAAAATGGTCCGTTTTCAAATGTTTTCTTTTTGAACGTCAGTTCACATTTGTAGGTAGATCATCAGTTTTAGAGCTAAAATTTGCATGTTTAAAGTGATTTTCATGCTTCCAGGGGCCCGGGAAGTGAATTAAATACCATTCGGAGGCATTTAATGTTCAAGCAAAAACAGGTGATTTTTGACAAAAGAGATAACACCCCCCATTACGTCATGCTTCAGAAATGTGAAAAAAGGTCCGTTTTCAAATGTTTTATTTTTCAACGTCAGTTCACATTTGTAGGTAGATCATGAGTTTTAGAGCTAAAATTAGCATGTTTAAAGTGATTTTCATGCTTCCAGGGGCCGGGAAGTGAATTAAATACCATTTGGAGGCATTTAATGTTCAAGCAAAAACAGGTGATTTTTGACAAAAGAGATAACACCCCCATTACGTCATGTTTCAGAAAGGTGAAAAATGGTCAGTTTTCAAATGTTTTATTTTTGAACGTCAGTTCACATTTGTAGGTAGATCATCAGTTTAAGAGCTAAAATTAGCATGTTTAAAGTGATTTTCATGCTTCCAGGGGCCCGGGAAGTGAATTAAATACCATTTGGAGGCATTTAATGTTCAAGCAAAAACAGGTGATTTTTGACAAAAGAGATAACACCCCCCCATTACGTCATGCTTCAGAAAGGTGAAAAATGGTCCGTTTTTAAATGTTTTATTTTTGAACGTCAGTTCACATTTGTAGGTAGATCATCAGTTTTAGAGCTAAAATTTGCATGTTTAAAGTGATTTTCATACTTCCAGGGGTCTGGGAAGTGAATTAAATACCATTTGGAGGCATTTAATGTTCAAGCAAAAACAGGTGATTTTTGACAAAAGAGATAACGCCCCCCCCATTACGTCATGCTTCAGAAAGGTGAAGAATGGTCCGTTTTCAAATGTTTTATTTTTGAACGTCAGTTCACATTTGTAGGTAGATCGTCAGTTTTAAAGCTAAAATTTGCTTGTTGAAAGTGATTTTCGTGCTTCCAGGGGCCCGGGAAGTGAATTAAATACCAATTGGAGGCATTTAATGTTCAAGCAAAAACAGGTGATTTTTGACAAAAGAGATAACACCCCCCATTACGTCTTGCTTCAGAAAGGTGAAAAATGGTCCGTTTTCAAATGTTTTATTTTTGAACGTCAGTTCACATTTGTAGGTAGATCGTCAGTTTTAGAGCTAAATTTTGCATGTTGAAAGTGATTTTCATGCTTCCAGGGGCCCGGGAAGTGAATTAAATACCATTTGGAGGCATTTAATGTTCAAGCAAAAACAGGTGATTTTTGACAAAAGAGATAACACCCCCCCATTACGTCATGCTTCAGAAAGGTGAAGAATGGTCCGTTTTCAAATGTTTTATTTTTGGAATCAGTTCACATTTGTAGGTAGATCGTCAGTTTTAGAGCTAAAATTTGCATGTTGAAAGTGATTTTCATGCTTCCAGGGGCCCGGGAAGTGAATTAAATACCATTTGAAGGCATTTAATGTACAAGCAAAAACAGTTGATTTTTGACAAAAGAGATAACACCCCCCCATTACGTCATTGTTCAGAAAGGTGAAAAATGGTCAGTTTACAAATGTTTTATTTTTGAACGTCAGTTCACATTTGTAGGTAGATCATGAGTTTAAGAGCTAAAATTAGCATGATTAAAGTGATTTTCATGCTTCCAGGGGCCCGGGAAATGAATTAAATACCATTTGGAGGCATTTAATGTTCCAGCAAAAACAGGTGATTTTTGACAAACGAGATAACACCCCCCATTACGTCATGCTTCAGAAATGTGAAAAAAGGTCCGTTTTCAAATGTTTTATTTTTCAACGTCAGTTCACATTTGTAGGTAGATCATCAGTTTTAGAGCTAAAATTAGCATGTTTAAAGTGATTTTCATGCTTCCAGGGGCCTGGGAAGTGAATTAAATACCATTTGGAGGCATTTAATGTTCAAGCAAAAACAGGTGATTTTTGACAAAAGAGATAACACCCCCCATTACGTCATGCTTCAGAAAGGTGAAGAATGGTCCGTTTTCAAATGTTTTATTTTTGAACGTCAGTTCACATTTGTAGGTAGATCTTCAGTTTTAGAGCTAAAATTTGCATGTTGAAAGTGATTTTCATGCTTCCAGGGGCCCGGGAAATGAATTAAATACCATTTGCAGGCATTCAATGTTCTAGCAAAAACAGGGGATTTTTGACAAACGAGATAACACCTCCCCATTACGTCATGCTTCAGAAATGTGAAAAAAGGTCCGTTTTCAAATGTTTTATTTTTCAACGTCAGTTCACATTTGTAGGTAGATCATCAGTTTTAGAGCTAAAATTGGCATGTTTAAAGTGATTTTCATGCTTCCAGGGTCCTGGGAAGTGAATTAAATACCATTTGGAGGCATTTAATGTTCAAGCAAAAACAGGTGATTTTTGACAAAAGAGATAACACCCCCCATTACGTCATGCTTCAGAAAGGTGAAGAATGGTCCGTTTTCAAATGTTTTATTTTTGAACGTCAGTTCACATTTGTAGGTAGATCTTCAGTTTTAGAGCTAAAATTTGCATGTTGAAAGTGATTTTCATGCTTCCAGGGGCCCGGGAATTGAATTAAATACCATTTGGAGGCATTTAATGTTCAAGCAAAAACAGGTGATTTTTGACAAAAGAGATAACACCCCCCCATTACGTCATGCTTCAGAAAGGTGAAAAATGGTCAGTTTTCAAATGTTTTATTTTTTAACGTCAGTTCACATTTGAAGGTAGATCATCAGTTTAAGAGCTAAAATTAGCATGTTTAAAGTGATTTTCATGCTTCCAGGGGCCCGGGAAGTGAATTAAATACCATTTGGAGGCATTTAATGTTCAAGCAAAAACAGGTGATTTTTGACAAAAGAGATAACACCCCCCCATTACGTCATGCTTCAGAAATGTGAAAAAGGTCCGTTTTCAAATGTTTTATTTTTCAACGTCAGTTCACATTTGTAGGTAGATCATCAGTTTTAGAGCTAAAATTAGCATGTTTAAAGTGATTTTCATCCTTCCAGGGGCCCGGGAAGTGGATTAAATACCATTTGGAGGTTTTAAATGTTCAAACAAAAACAGGTGATTTTTGACAAAAGAAATAACACCCCCCATTACGTCATGCTTCAGAAAGGTGAAAAATGGTCAGTTTTCAAATGTTTTATTTTTGAACGTCAGTTCACATTTGTAGGTAGATCATCAGTTTAAGAGCTAAAATTAGCATGTTTAAAGTGATTTTCGTGCTTCCAGGGGCCCGGGAAATGAATTAAATACCATTTGCAGGCATTCAATGTTCTAGCAAAAACAGGGGATTTTTGACAAACGAGATAACACCTCCCCATTACGTCATGCTTCAGAAATGTGAAAAAAGGTCCGTTTTCAAATGTTTTATTTTTCAACGTCAGTTCACATTTGTAGGTAGATCATCAGTTTTAGAGCTAAAATTGGCATGTTTAAAGTGATTTTCATGCTTCCAGGGGCCCGGGAAGTGAATTAAATACCATTTGGAGGCATTTAATGTTCAAGCAAAAACAGGTGATTTTTGACAAAAGAGATAACACCCCCCATTACGTCATGCTTCAGAAAGGTGAAGAATGGTCCGTTTTCAAATGTTTTATTTTTGAACGTCAGTTCACATTTGTAGGTAGATCGTCAGTTTTAGAGCTAAAATTTGCATGTTGAAAGTGATTTTCATGCTTCCAGGGGCCCGGGAATTGAATTAAATACCATTTGGAGGCATTTAATGTTCAAGCAAAAACAGGTGATTTTTGACAAAAGAGATAACACCCCCCCATTACGTCATGCTTCAGAAAGGTGAAAAATGGTCAGTTTTCAAATGTTTTATTTTTGAACGTCAGTTCACATTTGTAGGTAGATCATCAGTTTAAGAGCTAAAATTAGCATGTTTAAAGTGATTTTCATGCTTCCAGGGGCCCGGGAAGTGAATTAAATACCATTTGGAGGCATTTAATGTTCAAGCAAAAACAGGTGATTTTTGACAAAAGAGATAACACCCCCCCATTACGTCATGCTTCAGAAAGGTGAAAAATGGTCCGTTTTCAAATGTTTTCTTTTTGAACGTCAGTTCACATTTGTAGGTAGATCATCAGTTTTAGAGCTAAAATTTGCATGTTTAAAGTGATTTTCATGCTTTCAGGGGCCCGGGAAGTGAATTAAATACCATTCGGAGGCATTTAATGTTCAAGCAAAAACAGGTGATTTTTGACAAAAGAGATAACACCCCCCATTACGTCATGCTTCAGAAATGTGAAAAAAGGTCCGTTTTCAAATGTTTTATTTTTCAACGTCAGTTCACATTTGTAGGTAGATCATGAGTTTTAGAGCTAAAATTAGCATGTTTAAAGTGATTTTCATGCTTCCAGGGGCCGGGAAGTGAATTAAATACCATTTGGAGGCATTTAATGTTCAAGCAAAAACAGGTGATTTTTGACAAAAGAGATAACACCCCCATTACGTCATGTTTCAGAAAGGTGAAAAATGGTCAGTTTTCAAATGTTTTATTTTTGAACGTCAGTTCACATTTGTAGGTAGATCATCAGTTTAAGAGCTAAAATTAGCATGTTTAAAGTGATTTTCATGCTTCCAGGGGCCCGGGAAGTGAATTAAATACCATTTGGAGGCATTTAATGTTCAAGCAAAAACAGGTGATTTTTGACAAAAGAGATAACACCCCCCCATTACGTCATGCTTCAGAAAGGTGAAAAATGGTCCGTTTTTAAATGTTTTATTTTTGAACGTCAGTTCACATTTGTAGGTAGATCATCAGTTTTAGAGCTAAAATTTGCATGTTTAAAGTGATTTTCATACTTCCAGGGGTCTGGGAAGTGAATTAAATACCATTTGGAGGCATTTAATGTTCAAGCAAAAACAGGTGATTTTTGACAAAAGAGATAACGCCCCCCCCATTACGTCATGCTTCAGAAAGGTGAAGAATGGTCCGTTTTCAAATGTTTTATTTTTGAACGTCAGTTCACATTTGTAGGTAGATCGTCAGTTTTAAAGCTAAAATTTGCTTGTTGAAAGTGATTTTCGTGCTTCCAGGGGCCCGGGAAGTGAATTAAATACCAATTGGAGGCATTTAATGTTCAAGCAAAAACAGGTGATTTTTGACAAAAGAGATAACACCCCCCATTACGTCTTGCTTCAGAAAGGTGAAAAATGGTCCGTTTTCAAATGTTTTATTTTTGAACGTCAGTTCACATTTGTAGGTAGATCGTCAGTTTTAGAGCTAAATTTTGCATGTTGAAAGTGATTTTCATGCTTCCAGGGGCCCGGGAAGTGAATTAAATACCATTTGGAGGCATTTAATGTTCAAGCAAAAACAGGTGATTTTTGACAAAAGAGATAACACCCCCCCATTACGTCATGCTTAAGAAAGGTGAAAAATGGTCCGTTTTCAAATGTTTTATTTTTGAACGTCAGTTCACATTTGTAGGTAGATCATCAGTTTTAGAGCTAAAATTAGCATGTTTAAAGTGATTTTCATGCTTCCAGGGGCCCGGGAAGTGAATTAAATACCATTTGGAGGCATTTAATGTTCAAGCAAAAACAGGTGATTTTTGACAAAAGAGATAACACCCCCCATTACGTCATGCTTCAGAAAGGTGAAGAATGGTCCGTTTTCAAATGTTTTATTTTTGAACGTCAGTTCACATTTGTAGGTAGATCGTCAGTTTTAGAGCTAAAATTTGCATGTTGAAAGTGATTTTCATGCTTCCAGGGGCCCGGGAATTGAATTAAATACAATTTGGAGGCATTTAATGTTCAAGCAAAAACAGGTGATTTTTGACAAAAGAGATAACACCCCCCCATTACGTCATGCTTCAGAAAGGTGAAAAATGGTCAGTTTTCAAATGTTTTATTTTTGAACGTCAGTTCACATTTGTAGGTAGATCATCAGTTTAAGAGCTAAAATTAGCATGTTTAAAGTGATTTTCATGCTTCCAGGGGCCCGGGAAGTGAATTAAATACCATTTGGAGGCATTTAATGTTCAAGCAAAAACAGGTGATTTTTGACAAAAGAGATAACACCCCCCCATTACGTCATGCTTCAGAAAGGTGAAAAATGGTCCGTTTTCAAATGTTTTATTTTTGAACGTCAGTTCACATTTGTAGGTAGATCATCAGTTTTAGAGCTAAAATTTGCATGTTTACAGTGATTTTCATGCTTCCAGGGGCCCGGGAAGTGAATTAAATACCATTCGGAGGCATTTAATGTTCAAGCAAAAACAGGTGATTTTTGACAAAAGAGATAACACCCCCCCATTACGTCATGCTTCAGAAATGTGAAAAAAGGTCCGTTTTCAAATGTTTTATTTTTCAACGTCAGTTCACATTTGTAGGTAGATCATCAGTTTTAGAGCTAAAATTAGCATGTTTAAAGTGATTTTCATGCTTCCAGGGGCCCGGGAAGTGAATTAAATACCATTTGGAGGCATTTAATGTTCAAGCAAAAACAGGTGATTTTTGACAAAAGAGATAACACCCCCATTACGTCATGTTTCAGAAAGGTGAAAAATGGTCAGTTTTCAAATGTTTTATTTTTGAACGTCAGTTCACATTTGTAGGTAGATCATCAGTTTTAGAGCTAAAATTAGCATGTTTAAAGTGATTTTCATGCTTCCAGGGGCCCGGGAAGTGAATTAAATACCATTTGGAGGCATTTAATGTTCAAGCAAAAACAGGTGATTTTTGACAAAAGAGATAACACCCCCATTACGTCATGTTTCAGAAAGGTGAAAAATGGTCCGTTTTCAAATGTTTTATTTTTGAACGTCAGTTCACATTTGTAGGTAGATCGTCAGTTTTAGAGCTAAAATTTGCATGTTGAAAGTGATTTTCATGCTTCCAGGGGCCCGGGAATTGAATTAAATACAATTTGGAGGCATTTAATGTTCAAGCAAAAACAGGTGATTTTTGACAAAAGAGATAACACCCCCCCATTACGTCATGCTTCAGAAAGGTGAAAAATGGTCAGTTTTCAAATGTTTTATTTTTGAACGTCAGTTCACATTTGTAGGTAGATCATCAGTTTAAGAGCTAAAATTAGCATGTTTAAAGTGATTTTCATGCTTCCAGGGGCCCGGGAAGTGAATTAAATACCATTTGGAGGCATTTAATGTTCAAGCAAAAACAGGTGATTTTTGACAAAAGAGATAACACCCCCCCATTACGTCATGCTTCAGAAAGGTGAAAAATGGTCCGTTTTCAAATGTTTTATTTTTGAACGTCAGTTCACATTTGTAGGTAGATCATCAGTTTTAGAGCTAAAATTTGCATGTTTACAGTGATTTTCATGCTTCCAGGGGCCCGGGAAGTGAATTAAATACCATTCGGAGGCATTTAATGTTCAAGCAAAAACAGGTGATTTTTGACAAAAGAGATAACACCCCCCCATTACGTCATGCTTCAGAAATGTGAAAAAAGGTCCGTTTTCAAATGTTTTATTTTTCAACGTCAGTTCACATTTGTAGGTAGATCATCAGTTTTAGAGCTAAAATTAGCATGTTTAAAGTGATTTTCATGCTTCCAGGGGCCCGGGAAGTGAATTAAATACCATTTGGAGGCATTTAATGTTCAAGCAAAAACAGGTGATTTTTGACAAAAGAGATAACACCCCCATTACGTCATGTTTCAGAAAGGTGAAAAATGGTCAGTTTTCAAATGTTTTATTTTTGAACGTCAGTTCACATTTGTAGGTAGATCATCAGTTTTAGAGCTAAAATTAGCATGTTTAAAGTGATTTTCATGCTTCCAGGGGCCCGGGAAGTGAATTAAATACCATTTGGAGGCATTTAATGTTCAAGCAAAAACAGGTGATTTTTGACAAAAGAGATAACACCCCCATTACGTCATGTTTCAGAAAGGTGAAAAATGGTCCGTTTTCAAATGTTTTATTTTTGAACGTCAGTTCACATTTGTAGGTAGATCATCAGTTTAAGAGCTAAAATTAGCATGTTTAAAGTGATTTTCATGCTTCCAGGGGCCCGGGAAGTGAATTAAATACCATTTGGAGGCATTTAATGTTCAAGCAAAAACAGGTGATTTTTGACAAAAGAGATAACACCCCCCCATTACGTCATGCTTCAGAAAGGTGAAAAATGGTCCGTTTTCAAATGTTTTATTTTTGAACGTCAGTTCACATTTGTAGGTAGATCATCAGTTTTAGAGCTAAAATTTGCATGTTTAAAGTGATTTTCATACTTCCAGGGGTCTGGGAAGTGAATTAAATACCATTTGGAGGCATTTAATGTTCAAGCAAAAACAGGTGATTTTTGACAAAAGAGATAACACCCCCCCATTACGTCATGCTTCAGAAAGGTGAAGAATGGTCCGTTTTCAAATGTTTTATTTTTGAACGTCAGTTCACATTTGTAGGTAGATCGTCAGTTTTAGAGCTAAAATTTGCATGTTGAAAGTGATTTTCATGCTTCCAGGGGCCCGGGAAGTGAATTAAATACCAATTGGAGGCATTTAATGTTCAAGCAAAAACAGGTGATTTTTGACAAAAGAGATAACACCCCCCCATTACGTCATGCTTCAGAAAGGTGAAAAATGGTCCGTTTTCAAATGTTTTATTTTTGAACGTCAGTTCACATTTGTAGGTAGATCGTCAGTTTTAGAGCTAAATTTAGCATGTTAAAAGTGATTTTCATGCTTCCAGGGGCCCGGGAAGTGAATTAAATACCATTTGGAGGCATTTAATGTTCAAGCAAAAACAGGTGATTTTTGACAAAAGAGATAACACCCCCCCATTACGTCATGCTTAAGAAAGGTGAAAAATGGTCCGTTTTCAAATGTTTTATTTTTGAACGTCAGTTCACATTTGTAGGTAGATCATCAGTTTTAGAGCTAAAATTAGCATGTTTAAAGTGATTTTCATGCTTCCAGGGGCCCGGGAAGTGAATTAAATACCATTTGGAGGCATTTAATGTTCAAGCAAAAACAGGTGATTTTTGACAAAAGAGATAACACCCCCATTACGTCATGTTTCAGAAAGGTGAAAAATGGTCCGTTTTCAAATGTTTTATTTTTGAACGTCAGTTCACATTTGTAGGTAGATCATCAGTTTAAGAGCTAAAATTAGCATGTTTAAAGTGATTTTCATGCTTCCAGGGGCCCGGGAAGTGTATTAAATACCATTTGAAGGCATTTAATGTTCAAGCAAAAACAGGTGATTTTTGACAAAAGAGATAACACCCCCCCATTACGTCATGCTTCAGAAAGGTGAAGAATGGTCCGTTTTCAAATGTTTTATTTTTGAACGTCAGTTCACATTTGTAGGTAGATCCTCAGTTTTAGAGCTAAAATTTGCATGTTGAAAGTGATTTTCATGCTTCCAGGGGCCCGGGAAGTGAATTAAATACCATTTGGAGGCATTTAATGTTCAAGCAAAAACAGGTGATTTTTGACAAAAGAGATAACACCCCCCCATTACGTCATGCTTAAGAAAGGTGAAAAATGGTCCGTTTTCAAATGTTTTATTTTTGAACGTCAGTTCACATTTGTAGGTAGATCATCAGTTTTAGAGCTAAAGTTAGCATGTTTAAAGTGATGTTCATGCTTCCAGGGGCCCGGGAAGTGAATTAAATACCATTTGGAGGCATTTAATGTTCAAGCAAAAACATGTGATTTTTGACAAAAGAGATAACACCCCCCATTACGTCATGCTTCAGAAAGGTGAAAAATGGTCCCTTGTCAAATGTTTTATTGTTGAACGTCAGTTCACATTTGTATGTAGATCATCAGTTTTAGAGCTAAAATTTGCATGTTTTAAGTGATTTTCATGCTTCCAGGGGCCCGGGAAGTGAATTAAATACCATTTGGAGGCATTTAATGTTCAAGCAAAAACAGGTGATTTTTGACAAAAGAGATAACACCCCCCATTACGTCATGCTTCAGAAAGGTGAAAAATGGTCCGTTTTCAAATGTTTTATTTTTGAACGTCAGTTCACATTTGTAGGTAGATCATCGGTTTTAGAGCTAAAATTTGCATGTTTAAAGCGATTTTCATGCTTCCAGGGGCCCGGGAAGTGAATTAAATACCATTTGGAGGAATTTAATGTTCAAGCAAAAACAGGTGATTTTTGACAAAAGAGATAACACCCCCCATTACGTCATGCTTCAGAAAGGTGAAAAATGGTCCGTTTTCAAATGTTTTATTTTTGAACGTCAGTTCACATTTGTAGGTAGATCATCAGTTTTAGATCTAAAATTAGCATGTTTAAAGTGATTTTCATCCTTCCAGGGGCCCGGGAAGTGAATTAAATACCATTTGGAGGCATTTAATGTTCAAACAAAAACAGGTGATTTTTGACAAAAGAAATAACACCCCCCATTACGTCATGCTTCAGAAAGGTGAAAAATGGTCCATTTTCTAATGTTTTATTTTTGAACGTCAGTTCACATTTGTAGGTAGATCATCAGTTTAAGAGCTAAAATTAGCATGTTTAAAGTGATTTTCATGCTTCCAGGGGCCCGGGAAGTGAATTAAATACCATTTGGAGGCATTTAATGTTCAAGCAAAAACAGGTGATTTTTGACAAACGAGATAACACCCCCCCATTACGTCATGCTTCAGAAAGGTGAAAAATGGTCCGTTTTCAAATGTTTTATTTTTGAACGTCAGTTCACATTTGTAGGTAGATCATCAGTTTTAGAGCTAAAATTTGCATGTTTAAAGTGATTTTCATACTTCCAGGGGTCTGGGAAGTGAATTAAATACCATTTGGAGGCATTTAATGTTCAAGCAAAAACAGGTGATTTTTGACAAAAGAGATAACACCCCCCCATTACGTCATGCTTCAGAAAGGTGAAGAATGGTCCGTTTTTAAATGTTTTATTTTTGAACGTCAGTTCACATTTGTAGGTAGATCGTCAGTTTTAGAGCTAAAATTTGCATGTTGAAAGTGATTTTCATGCTTCCAGGGGCCCGGGAAGTGAATTAAATACCAATTGGAGGCATTTAATGTTCAAGCAAAAACAGGTGATTTTTGACAAAAGAGATAACACCCCCCCATTACGTCATGCTTCAGAAAGGTGAAAAATGGTCTGTTTTCAAATGTTTTATTTTTGAACGTCAATTCACATTTGTAGGTAGATCGTCAGTTTTAGAGCTAAAATTAGCATGTTTAAAGTGATTTTCATGCTTCCAGGGGCCCGGGAAGTGAATTAAAAACCATTTGGAGGCATTTAATGTTCAAGCAAAAACAGGTGATTTTTGACAAAAGAGATAACACCCCCATTACGTCATGTTTCAGAAAGGTGAAAAATGGTCCGTTTTCAAATGTTTTATTTTTGAACGTCAGTTCACATTTGTAGGTAGATCATCAGTTTAAGAGCTAAAATTAGCATGTTTAAAGTGATTTTCATGCTTCCAGGGGCCCGGGAAGTGCATTAAATACCATTTGAAGGCATTTAATGTTCAAGCAAAAACAGGTGATTTTTGACAAAAGAGATAACACCCCCCCATTACGTCATGCTTCAGAAAGGTGAAAAATGGTCCGCTTTCAAATGTTTTATTTTTTAACGTCAGTTCACATTTGTAGGTAGATCATCAGTTTTAGAGCTAAAATTTGCATGTTTAAAGTGATTTTCATACTTCCAGGGGTCTGGGAAGTGAATTAAATACCATTTGGAGGCATTTAATGTTCAAGCAAAAACAGGTGATTTTTGACAAAAGAGATAACACCCCCCCATTACGTCATGCTTCGGAGAGGTGAAGAATGGTCCGTTTTCAAATGTTTTATTTTTGAACGTCAGTTCACATTTGTAGGTAGATCCTCAGTTTTAGAGCTAAAATTTGCATGTTGAAAGTGATTTTCATGCTTACAGGGGCCCGGGAAGTGAATTAAATACCATTTGGAGGCATTTAATGTTCAAGCAAAAACAGGTGATTTTTGACAAAAGAGATAACACCCCCCCATTACGTCATGCTTAAGAAAGGTGAAAAATGGTCCGTTTTCAAATGTTTTATTTTTGAACGTCAGTTCACATTTGTAGGTAGATCATCAGTTTTAGAGCTAAATTTAGCATGTTGAAAGTGATTTTCATGCTTCCAGGGGCCCGGGAAGTGAATTAAATACCATTTGGAGGCATTTAATGTTCAAGCAAAAACAGGTGATTTTTGACAAAAGAGATAACACCCCCCCATTACGTCATGCTTAAGAAAGGTGAAAAATGGTCCGTTTTCAAATGTTTTATTTTTGAACGTCAGTTCACATTTGTATGTAGATCATCAGTTTTAGAGCTAAAATTTGCATGTTTTAAGTGATTTTCATGCTTCCAGGGGCCCGGGAAGTGAATTAAATACCATTTGGAGGCATTTAATGTTCAAGCAAAAACAGGTGATTTTTGACAAAAGAGATAACACCCCCCATTACGTCATGCTTCAGAAAGGTGAAAAATGGTCCGTTTTCAAATGTTTTATTTTTGAACGTCAGTTCACATTTGTAGGTAGATCATCGGTTTTAGAGCTAAAATTTGCATGTTTAAAGCGATTTTCATGCTTCCAGGGGCCCGGGAAGTGAATTAAATACCATTTGGAGGAATTTAATGTTCAAGCAAAAACAGGTGATTTTTGACAAAAGAGATAACACCCCCCATTACGTCATGCTTCAGAAAGGTGAAAAATGGTCCGTTTTCAAATGTTTTATTTTTGAACGTCAGTTCACATTTGTAGGTAGATCATCAGTTTTAGATCTAAAATTAGCATGTTTAAAGTGATTTTCATCCTTCCAGGGGCCCGGGAAGTGAATTAAATACCATTTGGAGGCATTTAATGTTCAAACAAAAACAGGTGATTTTTGACAAAAGAAATAACACCCCCCATTACGTCATGCTTCAGAAAGGTGAAAAATGGTCCATTTTCTAATGTTTTATTTTTGAACGTCAGTTCACATTTGTAGGTAGATCATCAGTTTAAGAGCTAAAATTAGCATGTTTAAAGTGATTTTCATGCTTCCAGGGGCCCGGGAAGTGAATTAAATACCATTTGGAGGCATTTAATGTTCAAGCAAAAACAGGTGATTTTTGACAAACGAGATAACACCCCCCCATTACGTCATGCTTCAGAAAGGTGAAAAATGGTCCGTTTTCAAATGTTTTATTTTTGAACGTCAGTTCACATTTGTAGGTAGATCATCAGTTTTAGAGCTAAAATTTGCATGTTTAAAGTGATTTTCATACTTCCAGGGGTCTGGGAAGTGAATTAAATACCATTTGGAGGCATTTAATGTTCAAGCAAAAACAGGTGATTTTTGACAAAAGAGATAACACCCCCCCATTACGTCATGCTTCAGAAAGGTGAAGAATGGTCCGTTTTCAAATGTTTTATTTTTGAACGTCAGTTCACATTTGTAGGTAGATCGTCAGTTTTAGAGCTAAAATTTGCATGTTGAAAGTGATTTTCATGCTTCCAGGGGCCCGGGAAGTGAATTAAATACCAATTGGAGGCATTTAATGTTCAAGCAAAAACAGGTGATTTTTGACAAAAGAGATAACACCCCCCCATTACGTCATGCTTCAGAAAGGTGAAAAATGGTCTGTTTTCAAATGTTTTATTTTTGAACGTCAATTCACATTTGTAGGTAGATCGTCAGTTTTAGAGCTAAAATTAGCATGTTTAAAGTGATTTTCATGCTTCCAGGGGCCCGGGAAGTGAATTAAAAACCATTTGGAGGCATTTAATGTTCAAGCAAAAACAGGTGATTTTTGACAAAAGAGATAACACCCCCATTACGTCATGTTTCAGAAAGGTGAAAAATGGTCCGTTTTCAAATGTTTTATTTTTGAACGTCAGTTCACATTTGTAGGTAGATCATCAGTTTAAGAGCTAAAATTAGCATGTTTAAAGTGATTTTCATGCTTCCAGGGGCCCGGGAAGTGCATTAAATACCATTTGAAGGCATTTAATGTTCAAGCAAAAACAGGTGATTTTTGACAAAAGAGATAACACCCCCCCATTACGTCATGCTTCAGAAAGGTGAAAAATGGTCCGTTTTCAAATGTTTTATTTTTTAACGTCAGTTCACATTTGTAGGTAGATCATCAGTTTTAGAGCTAAAATTTGCATGTTTAAAGTGATTTTCATACTTCCAGGGGTCTGGGAAGTGAATTAAATACCATTTGGAGGCATTTAATGTTCAAGCAAAAACAGGTGATTTTTGACAAAAGAGATAACACCCCCCCATTACGTCATGCTTCGGAGAGGTGAAGAATGGTCCGTTTTCAAATGTTTTATTTTTGAACGTCAGTTCACATTTGTAGGTAGATCCTCAGTTTTAGAGCTAAAATTTGCATGTTGAAAGTGATTTTCATGCTTACAGGGGCCCGGGAAGTGAATTAAATACCATTTGGAGGCATTTAATGTTCAAGCAAAAACAGGTGATTTTTGACAAAAGAGATAACACCCCCCCATTACGTCATGCTTAAGAAAGGTGAAAAATGGTCCGTTTTCAAATGTTTTATTTTTGAACGTCAGTTCACATTTGTAGGTAGATCATCAGTTTTAGAGCTAAATTTAGCATGTTGAAAGTGATTTTCATGCTTCCAGGGGCCCGGGAAGTGAATTAAATACCATTTGGAGGCATTTAATGTTCAAGCAAAAACAGGTGATTTTTGACAAAAGAGATAACACCCCCCCATTACGTCATGCTTAAGAAAGGTGAAAAATGGTCCGTTTTCAAATGTTTTATTTTTGAACGTCAGTTCACATTTGTAGGTAGATCATCAGTTTTAGAGCTAAAATTAGCATGTTTAAAGTGATTTTCATGCTTCCAGGGGCCCGGGAAGTGAATTAAATACCATTTGGAGGCATTTAATGTTCAAGCAAAAACAGGTGATTTTTGACAAAAGAGATAACACCCCCATTACGTCATGTTTCAGAAAGGTGAAAAATGGTCCGTTTTCAAATGTTTTATTTTTGAACGTCAGTTCACATTTGTAGGTAGATCATCAGTTTAAGAGCTAAAATTAGCATGTTTAAAGTGATTTTCATGCTTCCAGGGGCCCGGGAAGTGTATTAAATACCATTTGAAGGCATTTAATGTTCAAGCAAAAACAGGTGATTTTTGACAAAAGAGATAACACCCCCCCATTACGTCATGCTTCAAAAAGGTGAAAAATGGTCCGTTTTCAAATGTTTTATTTTTGAACGTCAGTTCACATTTGTAGGTAGATCATCAGTTTTAGAGCTAAAATTTGCATGTTTAAAGTGATTTTCATACTTCAAGGGGTCTGGGAAGTGAATTAAAAATACCATTTGGAGGCATTTAATGTTCAAGCAAAAACAGGTGATTTTTGACAAAAGAGATAACACCCCCCCATTACGTCATGCTTCAGAAAGGTGAAGAATGGTCCGTTTTCAAATGTTTTATTTTTGAACGTCAGTTCACATTTGTAGGTAGATCCTCAGTTTTAGAGCTAAAATTTGCATGTTGAAAGTGATTTTCATGCTTCCAGGGGCCCGGGAAGTGAATTAAATACCATTTGGAGGCATTTAATGTTCAAGCAAAAACAGGTGATTTTTGACAAAAGAGATAACACCCCCCCCATTACGTCATGCTTAAGAAAGGTGAAAAATGGTCCGTTTTCAAATGTTTTATTTTTGAACGTCAGTTCACATTTGTAGGTAGATCATCAGTTTTAGAGCTAAAGTTAGCATGTTTAAAGTGATGTTCATGCTTCCAGGGGCCCTGGAAGTGAATTAAATACCATTTGGAGGCATTTAATGTTCAAGCAAAAACATGTGATTTTTGACAAAAGAGATAACACCCCCCATTACATCATGCTTCAGAAAGGTGAAAAATGGTCCCTTGTCAAATGTTTTATTGTTGAACGTCAGTTCACATTTGTATGTAGATCATCAGTTTTAGAGCTAAAATTTGCATGTTTTAAGTGATTTTCATGCTTCCAGGGGCCCGGGAAGTGAATTAAATACCATTTGGAGGCATTTAATGTTCAAGCAAAAACAGGTGATTTTTGACAAAAGAGATAACACCCCCCATTACGTCATGCTTCAGAAAGGTGAAAAATGGTCCGTTTTCAAATGTTTTATTTTTGAACGTCAGTTCACATTTGTAGGTAGATCATCAGTTTTAGAGCTAAAATTTGCATGTTTAAAGCGATTTTCATGCTTCCAGGGGCCCGGGAAGTGAATTAAATACCATTTGGAGGAATTTAATGTTCAAGCAAAAACAGGTGATTTTTGACAAAAGAGATAACACCCCCCATTACGTCATGCTTCAGAAAGGTGAAAAATGGTCCGTTTTCAAATGTTTTATTTTTGAACGTCAGTTCACATTTGTAGGTAGATCATCAGTTTTAGATCTAAAATTAGCATGTTTAAAGTGATTTTCATCCTTCCAGGGGCCCGGGAAGTGAATTAAATACCATTTGGAGGCATTTAATGTTCAAACAAAAACAGGTGATTTTTGACAAAAGAAATAACACCCCCCATTACGTCATGCTTCAGAAAGGTGAAAAATGGTCCATTTTCTAATGTTTTATTTTTGAACGTCAGTTCACATTTGTAGGTAGATCATCAGTTTAAGAGCTAAAATTAGCATGTTTAAAGTGATTTTCATGCTTCCAGGGGCCCGGGAAGTGAATTAAATACCATTTGGAGGCATTTAATGTTCAAGCAAAAACAGGTGATTTTTGACAAACGAGATAACACCCCCCCCATTACGTCATGCTTCAGAAAGGTGAAAAATGGTCCGTTTTCAAATGTTTTATTTTTGAACGTCAGTTCACATTTGTAGGTAGATCATCAGTTTTAGAGCTAAAATTTGCATGTTTAAAGTGATTTTCATACTTCCAGGGGTCTGGGAAGTGAATTAAATACCATTTGGAGGCATTTAATGTTCAAGCAAAAACAGGTGATTTTTGACAAAAGAGATAACACCCCCCCATTACGTCATGCTTCAGAAAGGTGAAGAATGGTCCGTTTTCAAATGTTTTATTTTTGAACGTCAGTTCACATTTGTAGGTAGATCGTCAGTTTTAGAGCTAAAATTTGCATGTTGAAAGTGATTTTCATGCTTCCAGGGGCCCGGGAAGTGAATTAAATACCAATTGGAGGCATTTAATGTTCAAGCAAAAACAGGTGATTTTTGACAAAAGAGATAACACCCCCCCATTACGTCATGCTTCAGAAAGGTGAAAAATGGTCTGTTTTCAAATGTTTTATTTTTGAACGTCAATTCACATTTGTAGGTAGATCGTCAGTTTTAGAGCTAAAATTAGCATGTTTAAAGTGATTTTCATGCTTCCAGGGGCCCGGGAAGTGAATTAAAAACCATTTGGAGGCATTTAATGTTCAAGCAAAAACAGGTGATTTTTGACAAAAGAGATAACACCCCCATTACGTCATGTTTCAGAAAGGTGAAAAATGGTCCGTTTTCAAATGTTTTATTTTTGAACGTCAGTTCACATTTGTAGGTAGATCATCAGTTTAAGAGCTAAAATTAGCATGTTTAAAGTGATTTTCATGCTTCCAGGGGCCCGGGAAGTGAATTAAATACCATTTGGAGGCATTTAATGTTCAAGCAAAAACAGGTGATTTTTGACAAAAGAGATAACACCCCCCCATTACGTCATGCTTCAGAAATGTGAAAAAGGTCCGTTTTCAAATGTTTTATTTTTCAACGTCAGTTCACATTTGTAGGTAGATCATCAGTTTTAGAGCTAAAATTAGCATGTTTAAAGTGATTTTCATCCTTCCAGGGGCCCGGGAAGTGGATTAAATACCATTTGGAGGTTTTAAATGTTCAAACAAAAACAGGTGATTTTTGACAAAAGAAATAACACCCCCCATTACGTCATGCTTCAGAAAGGTGAAAAATGGTCAGTTTTCAAATGTTTTATTTTTGAACGTCAGTTCACATTTGTAGGTAGATCATCAGTTTAAGAGCTAAAATTAGCATGTTTAAAGTGATTTTCGTGCTTCCAGGGGCCCGGGAAATGAATTAAATACCATTTGCAGGCATTCAATGTTCTAGCAAAAACAGGGGATTTTTGACAAACGAGATAACACCTCCCCATTACGTCATGCTTCAGAAATGTGAAAAAAGGTCCGTTTTCAAATGTTTTATTTTTCAACGTCAGTTCACATTTGTAGGTAGATCATCAGTTTTAGAGCTAAAATTGGCATGTTTAAAGTGATTTTCATGCTTCCAGGGGCCCGGGAAGTGAATTAAATACCATTTGGAGGCATTTAATGTTCAAGCAAAAACAGGTGATTTTTGACAAAAGAGATAACACCCCCCATTACGTCATGCTTCAGAAAGGTGAAGAATGGTCCGTTTTCAAATGTTTTATTTTTGAACGTCAGTTCACATTTGTAGGTAGATCGTCAGTTTTAGAGCTAAAATTTGCATGTTGAAAGTGATTTTCATGCTTCCAGGGGCCCGGGAATTGAATTAAATACCATTTGGAGGCATTTAATGTTCAAGCAAAAACAGGTGATTTTTGACAAAAGAGATAACACCCCCCCATTACGTCATGCTTCAGAAAGGTGAAAAATGGTCAGTTTTCAAATGTTTTATTTTTGAACGTCAGTTCACATTTGTAGGTAGATCATCAGTTTAAGAGCTAAAATTAGCATGTTTAAAGTGATTTTCATGCTTCCAGGGGCCCGGGAAGTGAATTAAATACCATTTGGAGGCATTTAATGTTCAAGCAAAAACAGGTGATTTTTGACAAAAGAGATAACACCCCCCCATTACGTCATGCTTCAGAAAGGTGAAAAATGGTCCGTTTTCAAATGTTTTCTTTTTGAACGTCAGTTCACATTTGTAGGTAGATCATCAGTTTTAGAGCTAAAATTTGCATGTTTAAAGTGATTTTCATGCTTTCAGGGGCCCGGGAAGTGAATTAAATACCATTCGGAGGCATTTAATGTTCAAGCAAAAACAGGTGATTTTTGACAAAAGAGATAACACCCCCCATTACGTCATGCTTCAGAAATGTGAAAAAAGGTCCGTTTTCAAATGTTTTATTTTTCAACGTCAGTTCACATTTGTAGGTAGATCATGAGTTTTAGAGCTAAAATTAGCATGTTTAAAGTGATTTTCATGCTTCCAGGGGCCGGGAAGTGAATTAAATACCATTTGGAGGCATTTAATGTTCAAGCAAAAACAGGTGATTTTTGACAAAAGAGATAACACCCCCATTACGTCATGTTTCAGAAAGGTGAAAAATGGTCAGTTTTCAAATGTTTTATTTTTGAACGTCAGTTCACATTTGTAGGTAGATCATCAGTTTAAGAGCTAAAATTAGCATGTTTAAAGTGATTTTCATGCTTCCAGGGGCCCGGGAAGTGAATTAAATACCATTTGGAGGCATTTAATGTTCAAGCAAAAACAGGTGATTTTTGACAAAAGAGATAACACCCCCCCATTACGTCATGCTTCAGAAAGGTGAAAAATGGTCCGTTTTTAAATGTTTTATTTTTGAACGTCAGTTCACATTTGTAGGTAGATCATCAGTTTTAGAGCTAAAATTTGCATGTTTAAAGTGATTTTCATACTTCCAGGGGTCTGGGAAGTGAATTAAATACCATTTGGAGGCATTTAATGTTCAAGCAAAAACAGGTGATTTTTGACAAAAGAGATAACGCCCCCCCCATTACGTCATGCTTCAGAAAGGTGAAGAATGGTCCGTTTTCAAATGTTTTATTTTTGAACGTCAGTTCACATTTGTAGGTAGATCGTCAGTTTTAAAGCTAAAATTTGCTTGTTGAAAGTGATTTTCGTGCTTCCAGGGGCCCGGGAAGTGAATTAAATACCAATTGGAGGCATTTAATGTTCAAGCAAAAACAGGTGATTTTTGACAAAAGAGATAACACCCCCCATTACGTCTTGCTTCAGAAAGGTGAAAAATGGTCCGTTTTCAAATGTTTTATTTTTGAACGTCAGTTCACATTTGTAGGTAGATCGTCAGTTTTAGAGCTAAATTTTGCATGTTGAAAGTGATTTTCATGCTTCCAGGGGCCCGGGAAGTGAATTAAATACCATTTGGAGGCATTTAATGTTCAAGCAAAAACAGGTGATTTTTGACAAAAGAGATAACACCCCCCCATTACGTCATGCTTAAGAAAGGTGAAAAATGGTCCGTTTTCAAATGTTTTATTTTTGAACGTCAGTTCACATTTGTAGGTAGATCATCAGTTTTAGAGCTAAAATTAGCATGTTTAAAGTGATTTTCATGCTTCCAGGGGCCCGGGAAGTGAATTAAATACCATTTGGAGGCATTTAATGTTCAAGCAAAAACAGGTGATTTTTGACAAAAGAGATAACACCCCCCATTACGTCATGCTTCAGAAAGGTGAAGAATGGTCCGTTTTCAAATGTTTTATTTTTGAACGTCAGTTCACATTTGTAGGTAGATCGTCAGTTTTAGAGCTAAAATTTGCATGTTGAAAGTGATTTTCATGCTTCCAGGGGCCCGGGAATTGAATTAAATACAATTTGGAGGCATTTAATGTTCAAGCAAAAACAGGTGATTTTTGACAAAAGAGATAACACCCCCCCATTACGTCATGCTTCAGAAAGGTGAAAAATGGTCAGTTTTCAAATGTTTTATTTTTGAACGTCAGTTCACATTTGTAGGTAGATCATCAGTTTAAGAGCTAAAATTAGCATGTTTAAAGTGATTTTCATGCTTCCAGGGGCCCGGGAAGTGAATTAAATACCATTTGGAGGCATTTAATGTTCAAGCAAAAACAGGTGATTTTTGACAAAAGAGATAACACCCCCCCATTACGTCATGCTTCAGAAAGGTGAAAAATGGTCCGTTTTCAAATGTTTTATTTTTGAACGTCAGTTCACATTTGTAGGTAGATCATCAGTTTTAGAGCTAAAATTTGCATGTTTACAGTGATTTTCATGCTTCCAGGGGCCCGGGAAGTGAATTAAATACCATTCGGAGGCATTTAATGTTCAAGCAAAAACAGGTGATTTTTGACAAAAGAGATAACACCCCCCCATTACGTCATGCTTCAGAAATGTGAAAAAAGGTCCGTTTTCAAATGTTTTATTTTTCAACGTCAGTTCACATTTGTAGGTAGATCATCAGTTTTAGAGCTAAAATTAGCATGTTTAAAGTGATTTTCATGCTTCCAGGGGCCCGGGAAGTGAATTAAATACCATTTGGAGGCATTTAATGTTCAAGCAAAAACAGGTGATTTTTGACAAAAGAGATAACACCCCCATTACGTCATGTTTCAGAAAGGTGAAAAATGGTCAGTTTTCAAATGTTTTATTTTTGAACGTCAGTTCACATTTGTAGGTAGATCATCAGTTTTAGAGCTAAAATTAGCATGTTTAAAGTGATTTTCATGCTTCCAGGGGCCCGGGAAGTGAATTAAATACCATTTGGAGGCATTTAATGTTCAAGCAAAAACAGGTGATTTTTGACAAAAGAGATAACACCCCCATTACGTCATGTTTCAGAAAGGTGAAAAATGGTCCGTTTTCAAATGTTTTATTTTTGAACGTCAGTTCACATTTGTAGGTAGATCGTCAGTTTTAGAGCTAAAATTTGCATGTTGAAAGTGATTTTCATGCTTCCAGGGGCCCGGGAATTGAATTAAATACAATTTGGAGGCATTTAATGTTCAAGCAAAAACAGGTGATTTTTGACAAAAGAGATAACACCCCCCCATTACGTCATGCTTCAGAAAGGTGAAAAATGGTCAGTTTTCAAATGTTTTATTTTTGAACGTCAGTTCACATTTGTAGGTAGATCATCAGTTTAAGAGCTAAAATTAGCATGTTTAAAGTGATTTTCATGCTTCCAGGGGCCCGGGAAGTGAATTAAATACCATTTGGAGGCATTTAATGTTCAAGCAAAAACAGGTGATTTTTGACAAAAGAGATAACACCCCCCCATTACGTCATGCTTCAGAAAGGTGAAAAATGGTCCGTTTTCAAATGTTTTATTTTTGAACGTCAGTTCACATTTGTAGGTAGATCATCAGTTTTAGAGCTAAAATTTGCATGTTTACAGTGATTTTCATGCTTCCAGGGGCCCGGGAAGTGAATTAAATACCATTCGGAGGCATTTAATGTTCAAGCAAAAACAGGTGATTTTTGACAAAAGAGATAACACCCCCCCATTACGTCATGCTTCAGAAATGTGAAAAAAGGTCCGTTTTCAAATGTTTTATTTTTCAACGTCAGTTCACATTTGTAGGTAGATCATCAGTTTTAGAGCTAAAATTAGCATGTTTAAAGTGATTTTCATGCTTCCAGGGGCCCGGGAAGTGAATTAAATACCATTTGGAGGCATTTAATGTTCAAGCAAAAACAGGTGATTTTTGACAAAAGAGATAACACCCCCATTACGTCATGTTTCAGAAAGGTGAAAAATGGTCAGTTTTCAAATGTTTTATTTTTGAACGTCAGTTCACATTTGTAGGTAGATCATCAGTTTTAGAGCTAAAATTAGCATGTTTAAAGTGATTTTCATGCTTCCAGGGGCCCGGGAAGTGAATTAAATACCATTTGGAGGCATTTAATGTTCAAGCAAAAACAGGTGATTTTTGACAAAAGAGATAACACCCCCATTACGTCATGTTTCAGAAAGGTGAAAAATGGTCCGTTTTCAAATGTTTTATTTTTGAACGTCAGTTCACATTTGTAGGTAGATCATCAGTTTAAGAGCTAAAATTAGCATGTTTAAAGTGATTTTCATGCTTCCAGGGGCCCGGGAAGTGAATTAAATACCATTTGGAGGCATTTAATGTTCAAGCAAAAACAGGTGATTTTTGACAAAAGAGATAACACCCCCCCATTACGTCATGCTTCAGAAAGGTGAAAAATGGTCCGTTTTCAAATGTTTTATTTTTGAACGTCAGTTCACATTTGTAGGTAGATCATCAGTTTTAGAGCTAAAATTTGCATGTTTAAAGTGATTTTCATACTTCCAGGGGTCTGGGAAGTGAATTAAATACCATTTGGAGGCATTTAATGTTCAAGCAAAAACAGGTGATTTTTGACAAAAGAGATAACACCCCCCCATTACGTCATGCTTCAGAAAGGTGAAGAATGGTCCGTTTTCAAATGTTTTATTTTTGAACGTCAGTTCACATTTGTAGGTAGATCGTCAGTTTTAGAGCTAAAATTTGCATGTTGAAAGTGATTTTCATGCTTCCAGGGGCCCGGGAAGTGAATTAAATACCAATTGGAGGCATTTAATGTTCAAGCAAAAACAGGTGATTTTTGACAAAAGAGATAACACCCCCCCATTACGTCATGCTTCAGAAAGGTGAAAAATGGTCCGTTTTCAAATGTTTTATTTTTGAACGTCAGTTCACATTTGTAGGTAGATCGTCAGTTTTAGAGCTAAATTTAGCATGTTAAAAGTGATTTTCATGCTTCCAGGGGCCCGGGAAGTGAATTAAATACCATTTGGAGGCATTTAATGTTCAAGCAAAAACAGGTGATTTTTGACAAAAGAGATAACACCCCCCCATTACGTCATGCTTAAGAAAGGTGAAAAATGGTCCGTTTTCAAATGTTTTATTTTTGAACGTCAGTTCACATTTGTAGGTAGATCATCAGTTTTAGAGCTAAAATTAGCATGTTTAAAGTGATTTTCATGCTTCCAGGGGCCCGGGAAGTGAATTAAATACCATTTGGAGGCATTTAATGTTCAAGCAAAAACAGGTGATTTTTGACAAAAGAGATAACACCCCCATTACGTCATGTTTCAGAAAGGTGAAAAATGGTCCGTTTTCAAATGTTTTATTTTTGAACGTCAGTTCACATTTGTAGGTAGATCATCAGTTTAAGAGCTAAAATTAGCATGTTTAAAGTGATTTTCATGCTTCCAGGGGCCCGGGAAGTGTATTAAATACCATTTGAAGGCATTTAATGTTCAAGCAAAAACAGGTGATTTTTGACAAAAGAGATAACACCCCCCCATTACGTCATGCTTCAGAAAGGTGAAGAATGGTCCGTTTTCAAATGTTTTATTTTTGAACGTCAGTTCACATTTGTAGGTAGATCCTCAGTTTTAGAGCTAAAATTTGCATGTTGAAAGTGATTTTCATGCTTCCAGGGGCCCGGGAAGTGAATTAAATACCATTTGGAGGCATTTAATGTTCAAGCAAAAACAGGTGATTTTTGACAAAAGAGATAACACCCCCCCATTACGTCATGCTTAAGAAAGGTGAAAAATGGTCCGTTTTCAAATGTTTTATTTTTGAACGTCAGTTCACATTTGTAGGTAGATCATCAGTTTTAGAGCTAAAGTTAGCATGTTTAAAGTGATGTTCATGCTTCCAGGGGCCCGGGAAGTGAATTAAATACCATTTGGAGGCATTTAATGTTCAAGCAAAAACATGTGATTTTTGACAAAAGAGATAACACCCCCCATTACGTCATGCTTCAGAAAGGTGAAAAATGGTCCCTTGTCAAATGTTTTATTGTTGAACGTCAGTTCACATTTGTATGTAGATCATCAGTTTTAGAGCTAAAATTTGCATGTTTTAAGTGATTTTCATGCTTCCAGGGGCCCGGGAAGTGAATTAAATACCATTTGGAGGCATTTAATGTTCAAGCAAAAACAGGTGATTTTTGACAAAAGAGATAACACCCCCCATTACGTCATGCTTCAGAAAGGTGAAAAATGGTCCGTTTTCAAATGTTTTATTTTTGAACGTCAGTTCACATTTGTAGGTAGATCATCGGTTTTAGAGCTAAAATTTGCATGTTTAAAGCGATTTTCATGCTTCCAGGGGCCCGGGAAGTGAATTAAATACCATTTGGAGGAATTTAATGTTCAAGCAAAAACAGGTGATTTTTGACAAAAGAGATAACACCCCCCATTACGTCATGCTTCAGAAAGGTGAAAAATGGTCCGTTTTCAAATGTTTTATTTTTGAACGTCAGTTCACATTTGTAGGTAGATCATCAGTTTTAGATCTAAAATTAGCATGTTTAAAGTGATTTTCATCCTTCCAGGGGCCCGGGAAGTGAATTAAATACCATTTGGAGGCATTTAATGTTCAAACAAAAACAGGTGATTTTTGACAAAAGAAATAACACCCCCCATTACGTCATGCTTCAGAAAGGTGAAAAATGGTCCATTTTCTAATGTTTTATTTTTGAACGTCAGTTCACATTTGTAGGTAGATCATCAGTTTAAGAGCTAAAATTAGCATGTTTAAAGTGATTTTCATGCTTCCAGGGGCCCGGGAAGTGAATTAAATACCATTTGGAGGCATTTAATGTTCAAGCAAAAACAGGTGATTTTTGACAAACGAGATAACACCCCCCCATTACGTCATGCTTCAGAAAGGTGAAAAATGGTCCGTTTTCAAATGTTTTATTTTTGAACGTCAGTTCACATTTGTAGGTAGATCATCAGTTTTAGAGCTAAAATTTGCATGTTTAAAGTGATTTTCATACTTCCAGGGGTCTGGGAAGTGAATTAAATACCATTTGGAGGCATTTAATGTTCAAGCAAAAACAGGTGATTTTTGACAAAAGAGATAACACCCCCCCATTACGTCATGCTTCAGAAAGGTGAAGAATGGTCCGTTTTCAAATGTTTTATTTTTGAACGTCAGTTCACATTTGTAGGTAGATCGTCAGTTTTAGAGCTAAAATTTGCATGTTGAAAGTGATTTTCATGCTTCCAGGGGCCCGGGAAGTGAATTAAATACCAATTGGAGGCATTTAATGTTCAAGCAAAAACAGGTGATTTTTGACAAAAGAGATAACACCCCCCCATTACGTCATGCTTCAGAAAGGTGAAAAATGGTCTGTTTTCAAATGTTTTATTTTTGAACGTCAATTCACATTTGTAGGTAGATCGTCAGTTTTAGAGCTAAAATTAGCATGTTTAAAGTGATTTTCATGCTTCCAGGGGCCCGGGAAGTGAATTAAAAACCATTTGGAGGCATTTAATGTTCAAGCAAAAACAGGTGATTTTTGACAAAAGAGATAACACCCCCATTACGTCATGTTTCAGAAAGGTGAAAAATGGTCCGTTTTCAAATGTTTTATTTTTGAACGTCAGTTCACATTTGTAGGTAGATCATCAGTTTAAGAGCTAAAATTAGCATGTTTAAAGTGATTTTCATGCTTCCAGGGGCCCGGGAAGTGCATTAAATACCATTTGAAGGCATTTAATGTTCAAGCAAAAACAGGTGATTTTTGACAAAAGAGATAACACCCCCCCATTACGTCATGCTTCAGAAAGGTGAAAAATGGTCCGCTTTCAAATGTTTTATTTTTTAACGTCAGTTCACATTTGTAGGTAGATCATCAGTTTTAGAGCTAAAATTTGCATGTTTAAAGTGATTTTCATACTTCCAGGGGTCTGGGAAGTGAATTAAATACCATTTGGAGGCATTTAATGTTCAAGCAAAAACAGGTGATTTTTGACAAAAGAGATAACACCCCCCCATTACGTCATGCTTCGGAGAGGTGAAGAATGGTCCGTTTTCAAATGTTTTATTTTTGAACGTCAGTTCACATTTGTAGGTAGATCCTCAGTTTTAGAGCTAAAATTTGCATGTTGAAAGTGATTTTCATGCTTACAGGGGCCCGGGAAGTGAATTAAATACCATTTGGAGGCATTTAATGTTCAAGCAAAAACAGGTGATTTTTGACAAAAGAGATAACACCCCCCCATTACGTCATGCTTAAGAAAGGTGAAAAATGGTCCGTTTTCAAATGTTTTATTTTTGAACGTCAGTTCACATTTGTAGGTAGATCATCAGTTTTAGAGCTAAATTTAGCATGTTGAAAGTGATTTTCATGCTTCCAGGGGCCCGGGAAGTGAATTAAATACCATTTGGAGGCATTTAATGTTCAAGCAAAAACAGGTGATTTTTGACAAAAGAGATAACACCCCCCCATTACGTCATGCTTAAGAAAGGTGAAAAATGGTCCGTTTTCAAATGTTTTATTTTTCAACGTCAGTTCACATTTGTATGTAGATCATCAGTTTTAGAGCTAAAATTTGCATGTTTTAAGTGATTTTCATGCTTCCAGGGGCCCGGGAAGTGAATTAAATACCATTTGGAGGCATTTAATGTTCAAGCAAAAACAGGTGATTTTTGACAAAAGAGATAACACCCCCCATTACGTCATGCTTCAGAAAGGTGAAAAATGGTCCGTTTTCAAATGTTTTATTTTTGAACGTCAGTTCACATTTGTAGGTAGATCATCGGTTTTAGAGCTAAAATTTGCATGTTTAAAGCGATTTTCATGCTTCCAGGGGCCCGGGAAGTGAATTAAATACCATTTGGAGGAATTTAATGTTCAAGCAAAAACAGGTGATTTTTGACAAAAGAGATAACACCCCCCATTACGTCATGCTTCAGAAAGGTGAAAAATGGTCCGTTTTCAAATGTTTTATTTTTGAACGTCAGTTCACATTTGTAGGTAGATCATCAGTTTTAGATCTAAAATTAGCATGTTTAAAGTGATTTTCATCCTTCCAGGGGCCCGGGAAGTGAATTAAATACCATTTGGAGGCATTTAATGTTCAAACAAAAACAGGTGATTTTTGACAAAAGAAATAACACCCCCCATTACGTCATGCTTCAGAAAGGTGAAAAATGGTCCATTTTCTAATGTTTTATTTTTGAACGTCAGTTCACATTTGTAGGTAGATCATCAGTTTAAGAGCTAAAATTAGCATGTTTAAAGTGATTTTCATGCTTCCAGGGGCCCGGGAAGTGAATTAAATACCATTTGGAGGCATTTAATGTTCAAGCAAAAACAGGTGATTTTTGACAAACGAGATAACACCCCCCCATTACGTCATGCTTCAGAAAGGTGAAAAATGGTCCGTTTTCAAATGTTTTATTTTTGAACGTCAGTTCACATTTGTAGGTAGATCATCAGTTTTAGAGCTAAAATTTGCATGTTTAAAGTGATTTTCATACTTCCAGGGGTCTGGGAAGTGAATTAAATACCATTTGGAGGCATTTAATGTTCAAGCAAAAACAGGTGATTTTTGACAAAAGAGATAACACCCCCCCATTACGTCATGCTTCAGAAAGGTGAAGAATGGTCCGTTTTCAAATGTTTTATTTTTGAACGTCAGTTCACATTTGTAGGTAGATCGTCAGTTTTAGAGCTAAAATTTGCATGTTGAAAGTGATTTTCATGCTTCCAGGGGCCCGGGAAGTGAATTAAATACCAATTGGAGGCATTTAATGTTCAAGCAAAAACAGGTGATTTTTGACAAAAGAGATAACACCCCCCCATTACGTCATGCTTCAGAAAGGTGAAAAATGGTCTGTTTTCAAATGTTTTATTTTTGAACGTCAATTCACATTTGTAGGTAGATCGTCAGTTTTAGAGCTAAAATTAGCATGTTTAAAGTGATTTTCATGCTTCCAGGGGCCCGGGAAGTGAATTAAAAACCATTTGGAGGCATTTAATGTTCAAGCAAAAACAGGTGATTTTTGACAAAAGAGATAACACCCCCATTACGTCATGTTTCAGAAAGGTGAAAAATGGTCCGTTTTCAAATGTTTTATTTTTGAACGTCAGTTCACATTTGTAGGTAGATCATCAGTTTAAGAGCTAAAATTAGCATGTTTAAAGTGATTTTCATGCTTCCAGGGGCCCGGGAAGTGCATTAAATACCATTTGAAGGCATTTAATGTTCAAGCAAAAACAGGTGATTTTTGACAAAAGAGATAACACCCCCCCATTACGTCATGCTTCAGAAAGGTGAAAAATGGTCCGTTTTCAAATGTTTTATTTTTTAACGTCAGTTCACATTTGTAGGTAGATCATCAGTTTTAGAGCTAAAATTTGCATGTTTAAAGTGATTTTCATACTTCCAGGGGTCTGGGAAGTGAATTAAATACCATTTGGAGGCATTTAATGTTCAAGCAAAAACAGGTGATTTTTGACAAAAGAGATAACACCCCCCCATTACGTCATGCTTCGGAGAGGTGAAGAATGGTCCGTTTTCAAATGTTTTATTTTTGAACGTCAGTTCACATTTGTAGGTAGATCCTCAGTTTTAGAGCTAAAATTTGCATGTTGAAAGTGATTTTCATGCTTACAGGGGCCCGGGAAGTGAATTAAATACCATTTGGAGGCATTTAATGTTCAAGCAAAAACAGGTGATTTTTGACAAAAGAGATAACACCCCCCCATTACGTCATGCTTAAGAAAGGTGAAAAATGGTCCGTTTTCAAATGTTTTATTTTTGAACGTCAGTTCACATTTGTAGGTAGATCATCAGTTTTAGAGCTAAATTTAGCATGTTGAAAGTGATTTTCATGCTTCCAGGGGCCCGGGAAGTGAATTAAATACCATTTGGAGGCATTTAATGTTCAAGCAAAAACAGGTGATTTTTGACAAAAGAGATAACACCCCCCCATTACGTCATGCTTAAGAAAGGTGAAAAATGGTCCGTTTTCAAATGTTTTATTTTTGAACGTCAGTTCACATTTGTAGGTAGATCATCAGTTTTAGAGCTAAAATTAGCATGTTTAAAGTGATTTTCATGCTTCCAGGGGCCCGGGAAGTGAATTAAATACCATTTGGAGGCATTTAATGTTCAAGCAAAAACAGGTGATTTTTGACAAAAGAGATAACACCCCCATTACGTCATGTTTCAGAAAGGTGAAAAATGGTCCGTTTTCAAATGTTTTATTTTTGAACGTCAGTTCACATTTGTAGGTAGATCATCAGTTTAAGAGCTAAAATTAGCATGTTTAAAGTGATTTTCATGCTTCCAGGGGCCCGGGAAGTGTATTAAATACCATTTGAAGGCATTTAATGTTCAAGCAAAAACAGGTGATTTTTGACAAAAGAGATAACACCCCCCCATTACGTCATGCTTCAAAAAGGTGAAAAATGGTCCGTTTTCAAATGTTTTATTTTTGAACGTCAGTTCACATTTGTAGGTAGATCATCAGTTTTAGAGCTAAAATTTGCATGTTTAAAGTGATTTTCATACTTCAAGGGGTCTGGGAAGTGAATTAAAAATACCATTTGGAGGCATTTAATGTTCAAGCAAAAACAGGTGATTTTTGACAAAAGAGATAACACCCCCCCATTACGTCATGCTTCAGAAAGGTGAAGAATGGTCCGTTTTCAAATGTTTTATTTTTGAACGTCAGTTCACATTTGTAGGTAGATCCTCAGTTTTAGAGCTAAAATTTGCATGTTGAAAGTGATTTTCATGCTTCCAGGGGCCCGGGAAGTGAATTAAATACCATTTGGAGGCATTTAATGTTCAAGCAAAAACAGGTGATTTTTGACAAAAGAGATAACACCCCCCCCATTACGTCATGCTTAAGAAAGGTGAAAAATGGTCCGTTTTCAAATGTTTTATTTTTGAACGTCAGTTCACATTTGTAGGTAGATCATCAGTTTTAGAGCTAAAGTTAGCATGTTTAAAGTGATGTTCATGCTTCCAGGGGCCCTGGAAGTGAATTAAATACCATTTGGAGGCATTTAATGTTCAAGCAAAAACATGTGATTTTTGACAAAAGAGATAACACCCCCCATTACATCATGCTTCAGAAAGGTGAAAAATGGTCCCTTGTCAAATGTTTTATTGTTGAACGTCAGTTCACATTTGTATGTAGATCATCAGTTTTAGAGCTAAAATTTGCATGTTTTAAGTGATTTTCATGCTTCCAGGGGCCCGGGAAGTGAATTAAATACCATTTGGAGGCATTTAATGTTCAAGCAAAAACAGGTGATTTTTGACAAAAGAGATAACACCCCCCATTACGTCATGCTTCAGAAAGGTGAAAAATGGTCCGTTTTCAAATGTTTTATTTTTGAACGTCAGTTCACATTTGTAGGTAGATCATCAGTTTTAGAGCTAAAATTTGCATGTTTAAAGCGATTTTCATGCTTCCAGGGGCCCGGGAAGTGAATTAAATACCATTTGGAGGAATTTAATGTTCAAGCAAAAACAGGTGATTTTTGACAAAAGAGATAACACCCCCCATTACGTCATGCTTCAGAAAGGTGAAAAATGGTCCGTTTTCAAATGTTTTATTTTTGAACGTCAGTTCACATTTGTAGGTAGATCATCAGTTTTAGATCTAAAATTAGCATGTTTAAAGTGATTTTCATCCTTCCAGGGGCCCGGGAAGTGAATTAAATACCATTTGGAGGCATTTAATGTTCAAACAAAAACAGGTGATTTTTGACAAAAGAAATAACACCCCCCATTACGTCATGCTTCAGAAAGGTGAAAAATGGTCCATTTTCTAATGTTTTATTTTTGAACGTCAGTTCACATTTGTAGGTAGATCATCAGTTTAAGAGCTAAAATTAGCATGTTTAAAGTGATTTTCATGCTTCCAGGGGCCCGGGAAGTGAATTAAATACCATTTGGAGGCATTTAATGTTCAAGCAAAAACAGGTGATTTTTGACAAACGAGATAACACCCCCCCCATTACGTCATGCTTCAGAAAGGTGAAAAATGGTCCGTTTTCAAATGTTTTATTTTTGAACGTCAGTTCACATTTGTAGGTAGATCATCAGTTTTAGAGCTAAAATTTGCATGTTTAAAGTGATTTTCATACTTCCAGGGGTCTGGGAAGTGAATTAAATACCATTTGGAGGCATTTAATGTTCAAGCAAAAACAGGTGATTTTTGACAAAAGAGATAACACCCCCCCATTACGTCATGCTTCAGAAAGGTGAAGAATGGTCCGTTTTCAAATGTTTTATTTTTGAACGTCAGTTCACATTTGTAGGTAGATCGTCAGTTTTAGAGCTAAAATTTGCATGTTGAAAGTGATTTTCATGCTTCCAGGGGCCCGGGAAGTGAATTAAATACCAATTGGAGGCATTTAATGTTCAAGCAAAAACAGGTGATTTTTGACAAAAGAGATAACACCCCCCCATTACGTCATGCTTCAGAAAGGTGAAAAATGGTCTGTTTTCAAATGTTTTATTTTTGAACGTCAATTCACATTTGTAGGTAGATCGTCAGTTTTAGAGCTAAAATTAGCATGTTTAAAGTGATTTTCATGCTTCCAGGGGCCCGGGAAGTGAATTAAAAACCATTTGGAGGCATTTAATGTTCAAGCAAAAACAGGTGATTTTTGACAAAAGAGATAACACCCCCATTACGTCATGTTTCAGAAAGGTGAAAAATGGTCCGTTTTCAAATGTTTTATTTTTGAACGTCAGTTCACATTTGTAGGTAGATCATCAGTTTAAGAGCTAAAATTAGCATGTTTAAAGTGATTTTCATGCTTCCAGGGGCCCGGGAAGTGTATTAAATACCATTTGAAGGCATTTAATGTTCAAGCAAAAACAGGTGATTTTTGACAAAAGAGATAACACCCCCCCATTACGTCATGCTTCAGAAAGGTGAAAAATGGTCCGTTTTCAAATGTTTTATTTTTTAACGTCAGTTCACATTTGTAGGTAGATCATCAGTTTTAGAGCTAAAATTTGCATGTTTAAAGTGATTTTCATACTTCCAGGGGTCTGGGAAGTGAATTAAATACCATTTGGAGGCATTTAATGTTCAAGCAAAAACAGGTGATTTTTGACAAAAGAGATAACACCCCCCCATTACGTCATGCTTCGGAGAGGTGAAGAATGGTCCGTTTTCAAATGTTTTATTTTTGAACGTCAGTTCCATTTGTAGGTAGATCCTCAGTTTTAGAGCTAAAATTTGCATGTTGAAAGTGATTTTCATGCTTCCAGGGGCCCGGGAAGTGAATTAAATACCATTTGGAGGCATTTAATGTTCAAGCAAAAACAGGTGATTTTTGACAAAAGAGATAACACCCCCCCATTACGTCATGCTTAAGAAAGGTGAAAAATGGTCCGTTTTCAAATGTTTTATTTTTGAACGTCAGTTCACATTTGTAGGTAGATCATCAGTTTTAGAGCTAAAGTTAGCATGTTTAAAGTGATTTTCATGCTTCCAGGGGCCCGGCAAGTGAATTAAATACCATTTGGAGGCATTTAATGTTCAAGCAAAAACAGGTGATTTTTGACAAAAGAGATAACACCCCCCATTACGTCATGCTTCAGAAAGGTGAAAAATGGTCCGTTTTCGAATGTTTTATTTTTGAACGTCAGTTCACATTTGTAGGTAGATCATCAGTTTTAGAGCAAAAATTTGCATGTTTAAAGCGATTTTCATGCTTCCAGGGGCCCTGGAAGTGAATTAAATACCATTTGGAGGAATTTAATGTTCAAGCAAAAACAGGTGATTTTTGACAAAAGAGATAACACCCCCCCATTACGTCATGCTTCAGAAAGGTGAAAAATGGTCCGTTTTCAAATGTTTTATTTTTGAACGTCAGTTCACATTTGTAGGTAGATCATCAGTTTTAGATCTAAAATTAGCATGTTTAAAGTGATTTTCATTCTTCCAGGGGCCCGGGAAGTGAATTAAATACCATTTGGAGGCATTTAATGTTCAAACAAAAACAGGTGATTTTTGGCAAAAGAAATAACACCCCCCATTACGTCATGCTTCAGAAAGGTGAAAAATGGTCCATTTTCAAATGTTTTATTTTTGAACGTCAGTTCACATTTGTAGGTAGATCATCAGTTTAAGAGCTAAAATTAGCATGTTTAAAGTGATTTTCATGCTTCCAGGGGCCCGGGAAGTGAATTAAATACCATTTGGAGGCATTTAATGTTCAAGCAAAAACATGTGATTTTTGACAAAAGAGATAACACCCCCCCCCCATTACGTCATGCTTCAGAAAGGTGAAAAATGGTCCCTTTTCAAATGTTTTATTTTTGAACGTCAGTTCACATTTGTAGGTAGATCATCAGTTTTAGAGCTAAAATTTGCATCTTTAAAGTGATTTTCATGCTTCCAGGGGCCCGGGAAGTGAATTAAATACCATTTGGAGGCATTTAATGTTCAAGCAAAAACAGGTGATTTTTGACAAAAGAGATAACACCCCCTCATTACGTCATGCTTAAGAAAGGTGAAAAATGGTCCGTTTTCAAATGTTTTATTTTTGAACGTCAGTTCACATTTGTAGGTAGATCATCTGTTTTAGAGCTAAAGTTAGCATGTTTAAAGTGATTTTCATGCTTCCAGGGGCCCGGCAAGTGAATTAAATACCATTTGGAGGCATTTAATGTTCAAGCAAAAACATGTGATTTTTGACAAAAGAGATAACACCCCCCATTACGTCATGCTTCAGAAAGGTGAAAAATGGTCCCTTTTCAAATGTTTTATTGTTGAACGTCAGTTCACATTTGTGTGTAGATCATCAGTTTTAGAGCTAAAATGTGCATGTTTAAAGTGATTTTCATGCTTCCAGGGGCCCGGGAAGTGAATTAAATACCATTTGGAGGCATTTAATGTTCAAGCAAAAACAGGTGATTTTTGACAAAAGAGATAACACCCCCCATTACGTCATGCTTCAGAAAGGTGAAAAATGGTCCGTTTTCAAATGTTTTATTTTTGAACGTCAGTTCACATTTGTAGGTAGATCATCAGTTTTAGAGCAAAAATTTGCATGTTTAAAGCGATTTTCATGCTTCCAGGGGCCCGGGAAGTGAATTAAATACCATTTGGAGGAATTTAATGTTCAAGCAAAAACAGGTGATTTTTGACAAAAGAGATAACACCCCCCCATTACGTCATGCTTCAGAAAGGTGAAAAATGGTCCGTTTTCAAATGTTTTATTTTTGAACGTCAGTTCACATTTGTAGGCAGATCATCAGTTTTAGATCTAAAATTAGCATGTTTAAAGTGATTTTCATTCTTCCAGGGGCCCGGGAAGTGAATTAAATACCATTTGGAGGCATTTAATGTTCAAACAAAAACAGGTGATTTTTGGCAAAAGAAATAACACCCCCCATTACGTCATACTTCAGAAAGGTGAAAAATGGTCCATTTTCAAATGTTTTATTTTTGAACGTCAGTTCACATTTGTAGGTAGATCATCAGTTTAAGAGCTAAAATTAGCATGTTTAAAGTGATTTTCATGCTTCAAGGGGCCCGGGAAGTGAATTAAATACCATTTGGAGGCATTTAATGTTCAAGCAAAAACATGTGATTTTTGACAAAAGAGATAACACCCCCCCCATTACGTCATGCTTCAGAAAGGTGAAAAATGGTCCCTTTTCAAATGTTTTATTTTTGAACGTCAGTTCACATTTGTAGGTAGATCATCAGTTTTAGAGCTAAAATTTGCATCTTTAAAGTGATTTTCATGCTTCCAGGGGCCCGGGAAGTGAATTAAATACCATTTGGAGGCATTTAATGTTCAAGCAAAAACAGGTGATTTTTGACAAAAGAGATAACACCCCCCATTACGTCATGCTTCAGAAAGGTGAAAAATGGTCCGTTTTCAAATGTTTTATTTTTGAACGTCAGTTCACATTTGTAGGTAGATCATCAGTTTTAGAGCTAAAATTTGCATGTTTAAAGCGATTTTCATGCTTCCAGGGGCCCGGGAAGTGAATTAAATACCATTTGGAGGCATTTAATGTTCAAACAAAAACAGGTGATTTTTGACAAAAGAAATAACACCCCCCCATTACGTCATGCTTCAGAAAGGTGAAAAATGGTCCATTTTCAAATGTTTTATTTTTGAACGTCAGTTCACATTTGTAGGTAGATCATCAGTTTAAGAGCTAAAATTAGCATGTTTAAAGTGATTTTCATGCTTCCAGGGGCCCGGGAAGTGAATTAAATACCATTTGGAGGCATTTAATGTTCAAGCAAAAACAGGTGATTTTTGACAAACGAGATAACACCCCCCATTACGTCATGCTTCAGAAATGTGAAAAAAGGTCCGTTTTCAAATGTTTTATTTTTCAACGTCAGTTCGCATTTGTAGGTAGATCATCAGTTTTAGAGCTAAAATTAGCACGTTTAAAGTGATTTTCATGCTTCCAGGGGCCCAGGAAGTGAATTAAATACCATTTGGACGCATTTCATGTTCAAGCAAAAACAGGTGATTTTTGACAAAAGAGATAACACCCCCCATTACGTCATGCTTCAGAAAGGTGAAGAATGGTCCGTTTTCAAATGTTTTATTTTTGAACGTCAGTTCACATTTGTAGGTAGATCATCAGTTTTAGAGCAAAAATTTGCATGTTGAAAGTGATTTTCATGCTTCCAGGGGCCCGGGAAGTGAATTAAATACCAATTGGAGGCATTTAATGTTCAAGCAAAAACAGGTGATTTTTGACAAAAGAGATAACACCCCCCCAGTACATCATGCTTCAGAAAGGTGAAAAATGGTCCGTTTTCAAATGTTTTATTTTTGAACGTCAGTTCACATTTGTAGGTAGATCGTCAGTTTTAGAGCTAAATTATGCATGTTGAAAGTGATTTTCATGCTTCCAGGGGCCCGGGAAGTGAATTAAATACCATTTGGAGGCATTTAATGTTCAAGCAAAAACAGGTGATTTTTGACAAAAGAGATAACACCCCCCCATTACGTCATGCTTAAGAAAGGTGAAAAATGGTCCGTTTTCAAATGTTTTATTTTTGAACGTCAGTTCACATTTGTAGGTAGATCATCAGTTTTAGAGCTAAAATTAGCATGTTTAAAGTGATTTTCATGCTTCCAGGGGCCCGGGAAGTGAATTAAATACCATTTGGAGGCATTTAATGTTCAAGCAAAAACATGTGATTTTTGACAAAAGAGATAACACCCCCCATTACGTCATGCTTCAGAAAGGTGAAAAATGGTCCCTTTTCAAAGGTTTTATTTTTGAACGTCAGTTCACATTTGTAGGTAGATCATCAGTTTTAGAGCTAAAATGTGCATGTTTAAAGTGATTTTCATGCTTCCAGGGGCCCGGGAAGTGAATTAAATACCATTTGGAGGCATTTAATGTTCAAGCAAAAACAGGTGATTTTTGACAAAAGAGATAACACCCCCCCCCATTACGTCATGCTTCAGAAAGGTGAAAAATGGTCTGTTTTCAAAGGTTTTATTTTTGAACGTCAGTTCACATTTGTAGGTAGATCATCAGTTTTAGATCTAAAATTAGCATGTTTAAAGTGATTTTCATCCTTCCAGGGGCCCGGGAAGTGAATTAAATACCATTTGGAGGCATTTAATGTACAAGCAAAAACAGTTGATTTTTGACAAAAGAGATAACACCCCCCCATTACGTTATTGTTCAGAAAGGTGAAAAATGGTCAGTTTACAAATGTTTTATTTTTGAACGTCAGTTCACATTTGTAGGTAGATCATCAGTTTTAGAGCTAAAATTAGCATGTTTAAAGTGATTTTCATGCTTCCAGGGGCCCGGGAAGTGAATTAAATACCATTTGGAGGCATTTAATGTTCAAGCAAAAACAGGTGATTTTTGACAAAAGAGATAACACCCCCCCATTACGTCATGCTTCAGAAAGGTGAAAAATGGTCCGTTTTCAAATGTTTTATTTTTGAACGTCAGTTCACATTTGTAGGTAGATCATCAGTTTTAGAGCTAAAATTTGCATGTTTAAAGTGATTTTCAGGCTTCCAGGGGCCCGGGAAGTGAATTAAATACCATTTGGAGGCATTTAATGATCAAGCAAAAACAGGTGATTTTTGACAAACGAGATAACACCCCCCCATTACGTCATGCTTCAGAAAGGTGAAGAATGGTCCGTTTTCAAATGTTTTATTTTTGAATGTCAGTTCACATTTGTAGGTAGATCGTCAGTTTTAGAGCTAAAATTTGCATGTTGAAAGTGATTTTCATGCTTCCAGGGGCCCGGGAAGTGAATTAAATACCATTTGGAGGCATTTAATGTTCAAGCAAAAACAGGTGATTTTTGACAAAAGAGATAACACCCCCCCATTACGTCATGCTTCAGAAATGTGAAAAAAGGTCCGTTTTCAAATGTTTTATTTTTCAACGTCAGTTCACATTTGTAGGTAGATCGTCAGTTTTAGAGCTAAAATTTGCATGTTGAAAGTGATTTTCATGCTTCCAGGGGCCCGGGAATTGAATTAAATACCATTTGGAGGCATTTAATGTTCAAGCAAAAACAGGTGATTTTTGACAAAAGAGATAACACCCCCCCATTACGTCATGCTTCAGAAATGTGAAAAATGGTCAGTTTTCAAATGTTTTATTTTTGAACGTCAGTTCACATTTGTAGGTAGATCATCAGTTTAAGAGCTAAAATGAACATGTTTAAAGTGATTTTCATGCTTCCAGGGGCCCGGGAAGTGAATTAAATACCATTTGGAGGCATTTAATGTTCAAGCAAAAACAGGTGATTTTTGACAAAAGAGATAACACCCCCCCATTACGTCATGCTTCAGAAAGGTGAAAAATGGTCCGTTTTCAAATGTTTTATTTTTCAACGTCAGTTCACATTTGTAGGTAGATCGTCAGTTTTAGAGCTAAATTTTGCATGTTGAAAGTGATTTTCATGCTTCCAGGGGCCCGGGAAGTGAATTAAATACCATTTGGAGGCATTTAATGTTCAAGCAAAAACAGGTGATTTTTGACAAACGAGATAACACCCCCCCATTACGTCATGCTTCAGAAATGTGAAAAAAGGTCCGTTTTCAAATGTTTTATTTTTCAACGTCAGTTCGCATTTGTAGGTAGATCATCAGTTTTAGAGCTAAAATTAGCATGTTTAAAGTGATTTTCATGCTTCCAGGGGCCCGGGAAGTGAATTAAATACCATTTGGAGGCATTTAATGTACAAGCAAAAACAGTTGATTTTTGACAAAAGAGATAACACCCCCCCATTACGTCATTGTTCAGAAAGGTGAAAAATGGTCAGTTTACAAATGTTTTATTTTTGAACGTCAGTTCACATTTGTAGGTAGATCATCAGTTTTAGAGCTAAAATTAGCATGTTTAAAGTGATTTTCATGCTTCCAGGGGCCCGGGAAGTGAATTAAATACCATTTGGAGGCATTTAATGTTCAAGCAAAAACAGGTGATTTTTGACAAAAGAGATAACACCCCCCATTACGTCATGCTTCAGAAAGGTGAAGAATGGTCCGTTTTCAAATGTTTTATTTTTGAACGTCAGTTCACATTTGTAGGTAGATCGTCAGTTTTAGAGCTAAAATTTGCATGTTGAAAGTGATTTTCATGCTTCCAGGGGCCCGGGAATTGAATTAAATACCATTTGGAGGCATTTAATGTTCAAGCAAAAACAGGTGATTTTTGACAAAAGAGATAACACCCCCCCATTACGTCATGCTTCAGAAAGGTGAAAAATGGTCAGTTTTCAAATGTTTTATTTTTGAACGTCAGTTCACATTTGTAGGTAGATCATCAGTTTAAGAGCTAAAATTAGCATGTTTAAAGTGATTTTCATGCTTCCAGGGGCCCGGGAAGTGAATTAAATACCATTTGGAGGCATTTAATGTTCAAGCAAAAACAGGTGATTTTTGACAAAAGAGATAACACCCCCCCATTACGTCATGCTTCAGAAAGGTGAAAAATGGTCCGTTTTCAAATGTTTTATTTTTGAACGTCAGTTCACATTTGTAGGTAGATCATCAGTTTTAGAGCTAAAATTTGCATGTTTAAAGTGATTTTCAGGCTTTTAGGGGCCCGGGAAGTGAATTAAATACCATTCGTAGGCATTTAATGTTCAAGCAAAAACAGGTGATTTTTGACAAAAGAGATAACACCCCCCCATTACGTCATGCTTCAGAAATGTGAAAAAAGGTCCGTTTTCAAATGTTTTATTTTTCAACGTCAGTTCACATTTGTAGGTAGATCATCAGTTTTAGAGCTAAAATTAGCATGTTTAAAGTGATTTTCATCCTTCCAGGGGCCCGGGAAGTGAATTAAATACCATTTGGAGGCATTTAATGTTCAAGCAAAAACAGGTGATTTTTGACAAAAGAGATAACACCCCCCATTACGTCATGCTCCAGAAAGGTGAAGAATGGTCCGTTTTCAAATGTTTTATTTTTGAACGTCAGTTCACATTTGTAGGTAGATCGTCAGTTTTAGAGCTAAAATTTGCATGTTGAAAGTGATTTTCATGCTTCCAGGGGCCCGGGAAGTGAATTAAATACCAATTGGAGGCATTTAATGTTCAAGCAAAAACAGGTGATTTTTGACAAAAGAGATAACACCCCCCATTACGTCATGCTTCAGAAAGGTGAAGAATGGTCCGTTTTCAAATGTTTTATTTTTGAACGTCAGTTCACATTTGTAGGTAGATCATCAGTTTTAGATCTAAAATTAGCATGTTTAAAGTGATTTTCACCCTTCCAGGGGCCCGGGAAGTGAATTGAATACCATTTGGAGGCATTTAATGTTCAAACAAAACAGGTGATTTTTGACAAAAGAAATAACACCCCCCATTACGTCATGCTTCAGAAGGGTGACAAATGGTCCATTTTTCAAATGTTTTATTTTTGAACGTCAGTTCACATTTGTAGGTAGATCATCAGTTTAAGAGCTAAAATTAGCATGTTTAAAGTGATTTTCATGCTTCCAGGGGCCCGGGAAGTGAATTAAATACCATTTGGAGGCATTTAATGTTCAAGCAAAAACAGGTGATTTTTGACAAAAGAGATAACACCCCCCCATTACGTCATGCTTCAGAAAGGTGAAAAATGGTCCGTTTTCAAATGTTTTATTTTTGAACGTCAGTTCACATTTGTAGGTAGATCGTCAGTTTTAGAGCTAAATTATGCATGTTGAAAGTGATTTTCATGCTTCGAGGGGCCCGGGAAGTGAATTAAATACCATTTGGAGGCATTTAATGTTCAAGCAAAAACAGGTGATTTTTGACAAAAGAGATAACACCCCCCCATTACGTCATGCTTAAGAAAGGTGAAAAATGGTCCGTTTTCAAATGTTTTATTTTTGAACGTCAGTTCACATTTGTAGGTAGATCATCAGTTTTAGAGCTAAAATTAGCATGTTTAAAGTGATTTTCATGCTTCCAGGGGCCCGGGAAGTGAATTAAATACCATTTGGAGGCATTTAATGTTCAAGCAAAAACATGTGATTTTTGACAAAAGAGATAACACCCCCCCATTACGTCATGCTTCAGAAAGGTGAAAAATGGTCCCTTTTCAAATGTTTTATTTTTGAACGTCAGTTCACATTTGTAGGTAGATCATCAGTTTTAGAGCTAAAATTTGCATGTTTAAAGTGATTTTCATGCTTCCAGGGGCCCGGGAAGTGAATTAAATACCATTTGGAGGCATTTAATGTTCAAGCAAAAACAGGTGATTTTTGACAAAAGAGATAACACCCCCCCCCCATTACGTCATGCTTCAGAAAGGTGAAAAATGGTCCGTTTTCAAATGTTTTATTTTTGAACATCAGTTCACATTTGTAGGTAGATCATCAGTTTTAGATCTAAAATTAGCATGTTTAAAGTGATTTTCATCCTTCCAGGGGCCCGGGAAGTGAATTAAATACCATTTGGAGGCATTTAATATACAAGCAAAAACAGTTTATTTTTGACAAAAGAGATAACACCCCCCCATTACGTCATTGTTCATAAAGGTGAAAAATGGTCAGTTTACAAATGTTTTATTTTTGAACGTCAGTTCACATTTGTAGGTAGATCATCAGTTTTAGAGCTAAAATTAGCATGTTTAAAGTGATTTTCATGCTTCCAGGGGCCCGGGAAGTGAATTAAATACCATTTGGAGGCATTTAATGTTCAAGCAAAAACAGGTGATTTTTGACAAAAGAGATAACACCCCCCATTACGTCATGCTTCAGAAAGGTGAAGAATGGTCCGTTTTCAAATGTTTTATTTTTGAACGCCAGTTCACATTTGTAGGTAGATCATCAGTTTAAGAGCTAAAATGAGCATGTTTAAAGTGATTTTCATGCTTCCAGGGGCCCGGGAAGTGAATTAAATACCATTTGGAGGCATTTAATGTTCAAGCAAAAACAGGTGATTTTTGACAAAAGAGATAACACCCCCCCATTACGTCATGCTTCAGAAAGGTGAAAAATGGTCCGTTTTCAAATGTTTTATTTTTGAACGTCAGTTCACATTTGTAGGTAGATCATCAGTTTTAGAGCTAAAATGTGCATGTTTAAAGTGATTTTCAGGCTTCCAGGGGCCCGGGAAGTGAATTAAATACCATTTGGAGGCATTTAATGATCAAGCAAAAACAGGTGATTTTTGACAAACGAGATAACACCCCCCCATTACGTCATGCTTCAGAAAGGTGAAGAATGGTCCGTTTTCAAATGTTTTATTTTTGAACGTCAGTTCACATTTGTAGGTAGATCGTCAGTTTTAGAGCAAAAATTTGCATGTTGAAAGTGATTTTCATGCTTCCAGGGGCCCGGGAAGTGAATTAAATACCATTTGGAGGCATTTAATGTTCAAGCAAAAACAGGTGATTTTTGACAAAAGAGATAACACCCCCCCATTACGTCATGCTTCAGAAATGTGAAAAAAGGTCCGTTTTCAAATGTTTTATTTTTCAACGTCAGTTCACATTTGTAGGTAGATCGTCAGTTTTAGAGCTAAAATTTGCATGTTGAAAGTGATTTTCATGCTTCCAGGGGCCCGGGAATTGAATTAAATACCATTTGGAGGCATTTAATGTTCAAGCAAAAACAGGTGATTTTTGACAAAAGAGATAACACCCCCCATTACGTCATGCTTCAGAAAGGTGAAAAATGGTCAGTTTTCAAATGTTTTATTTTTGAACGTCAGTTCACATTTGTAGGTAGATCATCAGTTTAAGAGCTAAAATGAGCATGTTTAAAGTGATTTTCATGCTTCCAGGGGCCCGGGAAGTGAATTAAATACCATTTGGAGGCATTTAATGTTCAAGCAAAAACAGGTGATTTTTGACAAAAGAGATAACACCCCCCCATTACGTCATGCTTCAGAAAGGTGAAAAATGGTCCGTTTTCAAATGTTTTATTTTTGAACGTCAGTTCACATTTGTAGGTAGATCATCAGTTTTAGAGCTAAAATTTGCATGTTTAAAGTGATTTTCATGCTTCCAGGGGCCCGGGAAGTGAATTAAATACCATTCGGAGGCATTTAATGTTCAAGCAAAAACGGGTGATTTTTGACAAAAGAGATAACACCCCCCATTACGTCATGCTTCAGAAAGGTGAAGAATGGTCCGTTTTCAAATGTTTTATTTTTCAACGTCAGTTCACATTTGTAGGTAGATCGTCAGTTTTAGAGCTAAAATTTGCATGTTGAAAGTGATTTTCATGCTTCCAGGGGCCCGGGAATTGAATTAAATACCATTTGGAGGCATTTAATGTTCAAGCAAAAACAGGTGATTTTTGACAAAAGAGATAACACCCCCCCATTACGTCATGCTTCAGAAATGTGAAAAATGGTCAGTTTTCAAATGTTTTATTTTTGAACGTCAGTTCACATTTGTAGGTAGATCATCAGTTTAAGAGCTAAAATGAACATGTTTAAAGTGATTTTCATGCTTCCAGGGGCCCGGGAAGTGAATTAAATACCATTTGGAGGCATTTAATGTTCAAGCAAAAACAGGTGATTTTTGACAAAAGAGATAACACCCCCCCATTACGTCATGCTTCAGAAAGGTGAAAAATGGTCCGTTTTCAAATGTTTTATTTTTCAACGTCAGTTCACATTTGTAGGTAGATCGTCAGTTTTAGAGCTAAATTTTGCATGTTGAAAGTGATTTTCATGCTTCCAGGGGCCCGGGAAGTGAATTAAATACCATTTGGAGGCATTTAATGTTCAAGCAAAAACAGGTGATTTTTGACAAACGAGATAACACCCCCCCATTACGTCATGCTTCAGAAATGTGAAAAAAGGTCCGTTTTCAAATGTTTTATTTTTCAACGTCAGTTCGCATTTGTAGGTAGATCATCAGTTTTAGAGCTAAAATTAGCATGTTTAAAGTGATTTTCATGCTTCCAGGGGCCCGGGAAGTGAATTAAATACCATTTGGAGGCATTTAATGTACAAGCAAAAACAGTTGATTTTTGACAAAAGAGATAACACCCCCCCATTACGTCATTGTTCAGAAAGGTGAAAAATGGTCAGTTTACAAATGTTTTATTTTTGAACGTCAGTTCACATTTGTAGGTAGATCATCAGTTTTAGAGCTAAAATTAGCATGTTTAAAGTGATTTTCATGCTTCCAGGGGCCCGGGAAGTGAATTAAATACCATTTGGAGGCATTTAATGTTCAAGCAAAAACAGGTGATTTTTGACAAAAGAGATAACACCCCCCATTACGTCATGCTTCAGAAAGGTGAAGAATGGTCCGTTTTCAAATGTTTTATTTTTGAACGTCAGTTCACATTTGTAGGTAGATCGTCAGTTTTAGAGCTAAAATTTGCATGTTGAAAGTGATTTTCATGCTTCCAGGGGCCCGGGAATTGAATTAAATACCATTTGGAGGCATTTAATGTTCAAGCAAAAACAGGTGATTTTTGACAAAAGAGATAACACCCCCCCATTACGTCATGCTTCAGAAAGGTGAAAAATGGTCAGTTTTCAAATGTTTTATTTTTGAACGTCAGTTCACATTTGTAGGTAGATCATCAGTTTAAGAGCTAAAATTAGCATGTTTAAAGTGATTTTCATGCTTCCAGGGGCCCGGGAAGTGAATTAAATACCATTTGGAGGCATTTAATGTTCAAGCAAAAACAGGTGATTTTTGACAAAAGAGATAACACCCCCCCATTACGTCATGCTTCAGAAAGGTGAAAAATGGTCCGTTTTCAAATGTTTTATTTTTGAACGTCAGTTCACATTTGTAGGTAGATCATCAGTTTTAGAGCTAAAATTTGCATGTTTAAAGTGATTTTCAGGCTTTTAGGGGCCCGGGAAGTGAATTAAATACCATTCGTAGGCATTTAATGTTCAAGCAAAAACAGGTGATTTTTGACAAAAGAGATAACACCCCCCCATTACGTCATGCTTCAGAAATGTGAAAAAAGGTCCGTTTTCAAATGTTTTATTTTTGAACGTCAGTTCACATTTGTAGGTAGATCATCAGTTTTAGAGCTAAAATTTGCATGTTTAAAGTGATTTTCATGCTTCCAGGGGCCCGGGAAGTGAATTAAATACCATTCGGAGGCATTTAATGTTCAAGCAAAAACGGGTGATTTTTGACAAAAGAGATAACACCCCCCATTACGTCATGCTTCAGAAAGGTGAAGAATGGTCCGTTTTCAAATGTTTTATTTTTGAACGTCAGTTCACATTTGTAGGTAGATCGTCAGTTTTAGAGCTAAAATTTGCATGTTGAAAGTGATTTTCATGCTTCCAGGGGCCCGGGAATTGAATTAAATACCATTTGGAGGCATTTAATGTTCAAGCAAAAACAGGTGATTTTTGACAAAAGAGATAACACCCCCCCATTACGTCATGCTTCAGAAAGGTGAAAAATGGTCAGTTTTCAAATGTTTTATTTTTGAACGTCAGTTCACATTTGTAGGTAGATCATCAGTTTAAGAGCTAAAATTAGCATGTTTAAAGTGATTTTCATGCTTCCAGGGGCCCGGGAAGTGAATTAAATACCATTTGGAGGCATTTAATGTTCAAGCAAAAACAGGTGATTTTTGACAAAAGAGATAACACCCCCCCCATTACGTCATGCTTCAGAAAGGTGAAAAATGGTCCGTTTTCAAATGTTTTATTTTTGAACGTCAGTTCACATTTGTAGGTAGATCATCAGTTTTAGAGCTAAAATTTGCATGTTTAAAGTGATCTTCAGGCTTCCAGGGGCCCGGGAAGTGAATTAAATACCATTCGGAGGCATTTAATGTTCAAGCAAAAACAGGTGATTTTTGACAAAAGAGATAACACCCCCCCATTACGTCATGCTTCAGAAATGTGAAAAAAGGTCCGTTTTCAAATGTTTTATTTTTCAACGTCAGTTCACATTTGTAGGTAGATCATCAGTTTTAGAGCTAAAATTAGCATGTTTAAAGTGATTTTCATCCTTCCAGGGGCCCGGGAAGTAAATTAAATACCAATTGGAGGCATTTAATGTTCAAGCAAAAACAGGTGATTTTTGACAAACGAGATAACACCCCCCCATTACGTCATGCTTCAGAAATGTGAAAAAAGGTCCGTTTTCAAATGTTTTATTTTTCAACGTCAGTTCGCATTTGTAGGTAGATCATCAGTTTTAGAGCTAAAATTAGCATGTTTAAAGTGATTTTCATGCTTCCAGGGGCCCGGGAAGTGAATTAAATACCAATTGGAGGCATTTAATGTACAAGCAAAAACAGTTGATTTTTGACAAAAGAGATAACACCCCCCCATTACGTCATTGTTCAGAAAGGTGAAAAATGGTCAGTTTACAAATGTTTTATTTTTGAACGTCAGTTCACATTTGTAGGTAGATCATCAGTTTTAGAGCTAAAATTATCATGTTTAAAGTGATTTTCATGCTTCCAGGGGCCCGGGAAGTGAATTAAATACCATTTGGAGGCATTTAATGTTCAAGCAAAAACAGGTGATTTTTGACAAAAGAGATAACACCCCCCATTACGTCATGCTTCAGAAAGGTGAAGAATGGTCCGTTTTCAAATGTTTTATTTTTGAACATCAGTTCACATTTGTAGGTAGATCGTCAGTTTTAGAGCTAAAATTTGCATGTTGAAAGTGATTTTCATGCTTCCAGGGGCCCGGGAATTGAATTAAATACCATTTGGAGGCATTTAATGTTCAAGCAAAAACAGGTGATTTTTGACAAAAGAGATAACACCCCCCCATTACGTCATGCTTCAGAAAGGTGAAAAATGGTCAGTTTTCAAATGTTTTATTTTTGAACGTCAGTTCACATTTGTAGGTAGATCATCAGTTTAAGAGCTAAAATTAGCATGTTTAAAGTGATTTTCATGCTTCCAGGGGCCCGGGAAGTGAATTAAATACCATTTGGAGGCATTTAATGTTCAAGCAAAAACAGGTGATTTTTGACAAAAGAGATAACACCCCCCCATTACGTCATGCTTCAGAAAGGTGAAAAATGGTCCGTTTTCAAATGTTTTATTTTTGAACGTCAGTTCACATTTGTAGGTAGATCATCAGTTTTAGAGCTAAAATTTGCATGTTTATAGTGATTTTCAGGCTTTCAGGGGCCCGGGAAGTGAATTAAATACCATTCGTAGGCATTTAATGTTCAAGCAAAAACAGGTGATTTTTGACAAAAGAGATAACACCCCCCCATTACGTCATGCTTCAGAAATGTGAAAAAAGGTCAGTTTTCAAATGTTTTATTTTTCAACGTCAGTTCACATTTGTAGGTAGATCATCAGTTTTAGAGCTAAAATTAGCATGTTTAAAGTGATTTTCATCCTTCCAGGGGCCCGGGAAGTGAATTAAATACCATTTGGAGGCATTTAATGTTCAAGCAAAAACAGGTGATTTTTGACAAAAGAGATAACACCCCCCATTGCGTCATGCTTCAGAAAGGTGAAGAATGGTCCGTTTTCAAATGTTTTATTTTTGAACGTCAGTTCACATTTGTAGGTAGATCGTCAGTTTTAGAGCTAAAATTTGCATGTTGAAAGTGATTTTCATGCTTCCAGGGGCCCGGGAAGTGAATTAAATACCAATTGGAGGCATTTAATGTTCAAGCAAAAACAGGTGATTTTTGACAAAAGAGATAACACCCCCCATTACGTCATGCTTCAGAAAGGTGAAGAATGGTCCGTTTTCAAATGTTTTATTTTTGAACGTCAGTTCACATTTGTAGGTAGATCATCAGTTTTAGATCTGAAATTAGCATGTTTAAAGTGATTTTCACCCTTCCAGGGGCCCGGGAAGTGAATTAAATACCATTTGGAGGCATTTAATGTTCAAACAAAAACAGGTGATTTTTGACAAAAGAAATAACACCCCCCATTACGTCATGCTTCAGAAGGGTGACAAATGGTCCATTTTTCAAATGTTTTATTTTTGAACGTCAGTTCACATTTGTAGGTAGATCATCAGTTTAAGAGCTAAAATTAGCATGTTTAAAGTGATTTTCATGCTTCCAGGGGCCCGGGAAGTGAATTAAATACCATTTGGAGGCATTTAATGTTCAAGCAAAAACAGGTGATTTTTGACAAACGAGATAACACCCCCCCATTACGTCATGCTTCAGAAATGTGAAAAAAGGTCAGTTTTCAAATGTTTTATTTTTCAACGTCAGTTCACATTTGTAGGTAGATCGTCAGTTTTAGAGCTAAATTTTGCATGTTGAAAGTGATTTTCATGCTTCCAGGGGCCCGGGAAGTGAATTAAATACCATTTGGAGGCATTTAATGTTCAAGCAAAAACAGGTGATTTTTGACAAAAGAGATAACACCCCCCCATTACGTCATGCTTAAGAAAGGTGAAAAATGGTCCGTTTTCAAATGTTTTATTTTTGAACGTCAGTTCACATTTGTAGGTAGATCGTCAGTTTTAGAGCTAAAATTTGCATGTTGAAAGTGATTTTCATGCTTCCAGGGGCCCGGGAATTGAATTAAATACCATTTGGAGGCATTTAATGTTCAAGCAAAAACAGGTGATTTTTGACAAAAGAGATAACACCCCCCCATTACGTCATGCTTCAGAAAGGTGAAAAATGGTCAGTTTTCAAATGTTTTATTTTTGAACGTCAGTTCACATTTGTAGGTAGATCATCAGTTTTAGAGCTAAAATTTGCATGTTTAAAGCGATTTTCATGCTTCCAGGGGCCCGGGAAGTGAATTAACCAGATAGATGCTATGCATTTTCCCCTCCTGTGCTGGGATTTGATCATTCCCATGTTTCATGACGAGCTGGGCTCGTCATGAGCGTGCGAGGAGGCTACCTCATGACGAGCCCAGCTCGTCATGAGCGTGGAAGGGGTTAAATACCATTTGGAGGCATTTAATGTTCAAGCAAAAACAGGTGATTTTTGACAAAAGAGATAACACCCCCCCATTACGTCATGCTTCAGAAAGGTGAAAAATGGTCCGTTTTCAAATGTTTTATTTTTGAACGTCAGTTCACATTTGTAGGTAGATCATCAGTTTTAGAGCTAAAATTAGCATGTTTAAAGTGATTTTCATCCTTCCAGGGGCCCGGGAAGTGAATTAAATACCATTTGGAGGCATTTAATGTTCAAACAAAAACAGGTGATTTTTGACAAAAGAAATAACACCCCCCATTACGTCATGCTTCAGAAAGGTGAAAAAGGGTCAGTTTTCAAATGTTTTATTTTTGAACGTCAGTTCACATTTGTAGGTAGATCATCAGTTTAAGAGCTAAAATTAGCATGTTTAAAGTGATTTTCATGCTTCCAGGGGCCCGGGAAGTGAATTAAATACCATTTGGAGGCATTTAATGTTCAAGCAAAAACAGGTGATTTTTGACAAACGAGATAACACCCCCCCATTACGTCATGCTTCAGAAAGGTGAAGAATGGTCCGTTTTCAAATGTTTTATTTTTGAACGTCAGTTCACATTTGTAGGTAGATCGTCAGTTTTAGAGCTAAAATTTGCATGTTGAAAGTGATTTTCATGCTTCCAGGGGCCCGGGAAGTGAATTAAATACCATTTGGAGGCATTTAATGTTCAAGCAAAACCAGGTGATTTTTGACAAAAGAGATAACACCCCCCCATTACGTCATGCTTCAGAAAGGTGAAGAATGGTCCGTTTTCAAATGTTTTATTTTTGAACGTCAGTTCACATTTGTAGGTAGTTCGTCAGTTTTAGAGCTAAAATTTGCATGTTGAAAGTGATTTTCATGCTTCCAGGGGCCCGGGAAGTGAATTAAATACCAATTGGAGGCATTTAATGTTCAAGCAAAAACAGGTGATTTTTGACAAAAGAGATAACACCCCCCCATTACGTCATGCTTCAGAAAGGTGAAAAATGGTCCGTTTTCAAATGTTTTATTTTTGAACGTCAGTTCACATATGTAGGTAGATCGTCAGTTTTAGAGCTAAATTTTGCATGTTGAAAGTGATTTTCATGCTTCCAGGGGCCCGGGAAGTGAATTAAATACCATTTGGAGGCATTTAATGTTCAAGCAAAAACAGGTGATTTTTGACAAAAGAGATAACACCCCCCCATTACGTCATGCTTAAGAAAGGTGAAAAATGGTCTGTTTTCAAATGTTTTATTTTTGAACGTCAGTTCACATTTGTAGGTAGATCATCAGTTTTAGAGCTAAAATTAGCATGTTTAAAGTGATTTTCATGCTTCCAGGGGCCCGGGAAGTGAATTAAATACCATTTGGAGGCATTTAATGTTCAAGCAAAAACAGGTGATTTTTGACAAAAGAGATAACACCCCCATTACGTCATGTTTCAGAAAGGTGAAGAATGGTCCGTTTTCAAATGTTTTATTTTTGAACGTCAGTTCACATTTGTAGGTAGATCGTCAGTTTTAGAGCTAAAATTTGCATGTTGAAAGTGATTTTCAGGCTTCCAGGGGCCCGGGAAGTGAATTAAATACCATTCGGAGGCATTTAATGTTCAAGCAAAAACAGGTGATTTTTGACAAAAGAGATAACACCCCCCCATTACGTCATGCTTCAGAAATGTGAAAAAAGGTCCGTTTTCAAATGTTTTATTTTTCAACGTCAGTTCACATTTGTAGGTAGATCATCAGTTTTAGAGCTAAAATTAGCATGTTTAAAGTGATTTTCATCCTTCCAGGGGCCCGGGAAGTGAATTAAATACCATTTGGAGGCATTTAATGTTCAAGCAAAAACAGGTGATTTTTGACAAAAGAGATAACACCCCCCATTACGTCATGCTTCAGAAAGGTGAAGAATGGTCCGTTTTCAAATGTTTTATTTTTGAACGTCAGTTCACATTTGTAGGTAGATCGTCAGTTTTAGAGCTAAAATTTGCATGTTGAAAGTGATTTTCATGCTTCCAGGGGCCCGGGAAGTGAATTAAATACCAATTGGAGGCATTTAATGTTCAAGCAAAAACAGGTGATTTTTGACAAAAGAGATAACACCCCCCATTACGTCATGCTTCAGAAAGGTGAAGAATGGTCCGTTTTCAAATGTTTTATTTTTGAACGTCAGTTCACATTTGTAGGTAGATCATCAGTTTTAGATCTAAAATTAGCATGTTTAAAGTGATTTTCACCCTTCCAGGGGCCCGGGAAGTGAATTAAATACCATTTGGAGGCATTTAATGTTCAAACAAAAACAGATGATTTTTGACAAAAGAAATAACACCCCCCATTACGTCATGCTTCAGAAGGGTGACAAATGGTCCATTTTTCAAATGTTTTATTTTTGAACGTCAGTTCACACTTGTAGGTAGATCATCAGTTTAAGAGCTAACATTAGCATGTTTAAAGTGATTTTCATGCTTCCAGGGGCCCGGGAAGTGAATTAAATACCATTTGGAGGCATTTAATGTTCAAGCAAAAACAGGTGATTTTTGACAAAAGAGATAACACCCCCCATTACGTCATGCTTCAGAAAGGTGAAGAATGGTCCGTTTTCAAATGTTTTATTTTTGAACGTCAGTTCACATTTGTAGGTAGATCGTCAGTTTTAGAGCTAAAATTTGCATGTTGAAAGTGATTTTCATGCTTCCAGGGGCCCGGGAAGTGAATTAAATACCAATTGGAGGCATTTAATGTTCAAGCAAAAACAGGTGATTTTTGACAAAAGAGATAACACCCCCCATTACGTCATGCTTCAGAAAGGTGAAGAATGGTCCGTTTTCAAATGTTTTATTTTTGAACGTCAGTTCACATTTGTAGGTAGATCATCAGTTTTAGATCTAAAATTAGCATGTTTAAAGTGATTTTCACCCTTCCAGGGGCCCGGGAAGTGAATTAAATACCATTTGGAGGCATTTAATGTTCAAGCAAAAACAGGTGATTTTTGACAAAAGAGATAACACCCCCCATTACGTCATGCTTCAGAAAGGTGAAGAATGGTCCGTTTTCAAATGTTTTATTTTTGAACGTCAGTTCACATTTGTAGGTAGATCGTCAGTTTTAGAGCTAAAATTTGCATGTTGAAAGTGATTTTCATGCTTCCAGGGGCCCGGGAAGTGAATTAAATACCAATTGGAGGCATTTAATGTTCAAGCAAAAACAGGTGATTTTTGACAAAAGAGATAACACCCCCCATTACGTCATGCTTCAGAAAGGTGAAGAATGGTCCGTTTTCAAATGTTTTATTTTTGAACGTCAGTTCACATTTGTAGGTAGATCATCAGTTTAAGAGCTAACATTAGCATGTTTAAAGTGATTTTCATGCTTCCAGGGGCCCGGGAAGTGAATTAAATACCATTTGGAGGCATTTAATGTTCAAGCAAAAACAGGTGATTTTTGACAAACGAGATAACACCCCCCCATTACGTCATGCTTCAGAAATGTGAAAAAAGGTCCGTTTTCAAATGTTTTATTTTTCAACGTCAGTTCGCATTTGTAGGTAGATCATCAGTTTTAGAGCTGAAATTAGCATGTTTAAAGTGATTTTCATGCTTCCAGGGGCCCGGGAAGTGAATTAAATACCATTTGGAGGCATTTAATGTTCAAGCAAAAACAGGTGATTTTTGACAAAAGAGATAACACCCCCCATTACGTCATGCTTCAGAAAGGTGAAGAATGGTCCGTTTTCAAATGTTTTATTTTTGAACGTCAGTTCACATTTGTAGGTAGATCGTCAGTTTTAGAGCTAAAATTTGCATGTTGAAGGTGATTTTCATGCTTCCAGGGGCCCGGGAAGTGAATTAAATACCAATTGGAGGCATTTAATGTTCAAGCAAAAACAGGTGATTTTTGACAAAAGAGATAACACCCCCCCATTACGTCATGCTTCAGAAAGGTGAAAAATGGTCCGTTTTCAAATGTTTTATTTTTGAACGTCAGTTCACATTTGTAGGTAGATCATCAGTTTTAGAGCTAAAATTTGCATGTTTAAAGTGATTTTCAGGCTTCCAGGGGCCCGGGAAGTGAATTAAATACCATTTGGAGGCATTTAATGATCAAGCAAAAACAGGTGATTTTTGACAAACGAGATAACACCCCCCCATTACGTCATGCTTCAGAAAGGTGAAGAATGGTCCGTTTTCAAATGTTTTATTTTTGAACGTCAGTTCACATTTGTAGGTAGATCGTCAGTTTTAGAGCTAAAATTTGCATGTTGAAAGTGATTTTCATGCTTCCAGGGGCCCGGGAAGTGAATTAAATACCATTTGGAGGCATTTAATGTTCAAGCAAAAACAGGTGATTTTTGACAAAAGAGATAACACCCCCCCATTACGTCATGCTTCAGAAATGTGAAAAAATGTCCGTTTTCAAATGTTTTATTTTTCAACGTCAGTTCACATTTGTAGGTAGATCGTCAGTTTTAGAGCTAAAATTTGCATGTTGAAAGTGATTTTCATGCTTCCAGGGGCCCGGGAATTGAATTAAATACCATTTGGAGGCATTTAATGTTCAAGCAAAAACAGGTGATTTTTGACAAAAGAGATAACACCCCCCCATTACGTCATGCTTCAGAAAGGTGAAAAATGGTCAGTTTTCAAATGTTTTATTTTTGAACGTCAGTTCACATTTGTAGGTAGATCATCAGTTTAAGAGCTAAAATGAGCATGTTTAAAGTGATTTTCATGCTTCCAGGGGCCCGGGAAGTGAATTAAATACCATTTGGAGGCATTTAATGTTCAAGCAAAAACAGGTGATTTTTGACAAAAGAGATAACACCCCCCCATTACGTCATGCTTCAGAAAGGTAAAAAATGGTCCGTTTTCAAATGTTTTATTTTTGAACGTCAGTTCACATTTGTAGGTAGATCATCAGTTTTAGAGCTAAAATTTGCATGTTTAAAGTGATTTTCAGGCTTCCAGGGGCCCGGGAAGTGAATTAAATACCATTCGGAGGCATTTAATGTTCAAGCAAAAACAGGTGATTTTTGACAAAAGAGATAACACCCCCCCATTACGTCATGCTTCAGAAATGTGAAAAAAGGTCCGTTTTCAAATGTTTTATTTTTCAACGTCAGTTCACATTTGTAGGTAGATCGTCAGTTTTAGAGCTAAAATTTGCATGTTGAAAGTGATTTTCATGCTTCCAGGGGCCCGGGAATTGAATTAAATACCATTTGGAGGCATTTAATGTTCAAGCAAAAACAGGTGATTTTTGACAAAAGAGATAACACCCCCCCATTACGTCATGCTTCAGAAAGGTGAAAAATGGTCAGTTTTCAAATGTTTTATTTTTGAACGTCAGTTCACATTTGTAGGTAGATCATCAGTTTAAGAGCTAAAATTAGCATGTTTAAAGTGATTTTCATGCTTCCAGGGGCCCGGGAAGTGAATTAAATACCATTTGGAGGCATTTAATGTTCAAGCAAAAACAGGTGATTTTTGACAAAAGAGATAACACCCCCCCATTACGTCATGCTTCAGAAAGGTGAAAAATGGTCCGTTTTCAAATGTTTTATTTTTGAACGTCAGTTCACATTTGTAGGTAGATCATCAGTTTTAGAGCTAAAATTTGCATGTTTAAAGTGATTTTCAGGCTTTCAGGGGCCCGGGAAGTGAATTAAATACCATTCGTAGGCATTTAATGTTCAAGCAAAAACAGGTGATTTTTGACAAAAGAGATAACACCCCCCCATTACGTCATGCTTCAGAAATGTGAAAAAAGGTCCGTTTTCAAATGTTTTATTTTTCAACGTCAGTTCACATTTGTAGGTAGATCATCAGTTTTAGAGCTAAAATTAGCATGTTTAAAGTGATTTTCATCCTTCCAGGGGCCCGGGAAGTGATTTAAATACCATTTGGAGGCATTTAATGTTCAAGCAAAAACAGGTGATTTTTGACAAAAGAGATAACACCCCCCATTACGTCATGCTTCAGAAAGGTGAAGAATGGTCCGTTTTCAAATGTTTTATTTTTGAACGTCAGTTCACATTTGTAGGTAGATCGTCAGTTTTAGAGCTAAAATTTGCATGTTGAAGGTGATTTTCATGCTTCCAGGGGCCCGGGAAGTGAATTAAATACCAATTGGAGGCATTTAATGTTCAAGCAAAAACAGGTGATTTTTGACAAAAGAGATAACACCCCCCCATTACGTCATGCTTCAGAAAGGTGAAAAATGGTCCGTTTTCAAATGTTTTATTTTTGAACGTCAGTTCACATTTGTAGGTAGATCATCAGTTTTAGAGCTAAAATTTGCATGTTTAAAGTGATTTTCAGGCTTCCAGGGGCCCGGGAAGTGAATTAAATACCATTTGGAGGCATTTAATGATCAAGCAAAAACAGGTGATTTTTGACAAACGAGATAACACCCCCCCATTACGTCATGCTTCAGAAAGGTGAAGAATGGTCCGTTTTCAAATGTTTTATTTTTGAACGTCAGTTCACATTTGTAGGTAGATCGTCAGTTTTAGAGCTAAAATTTGCATGTTGAAAGTGATTTTCATGCTTCCAGGGGCCCGGGAAGTGAATTAAATACCATTTGGAGGCATTTAATGTTCAAGCAAAAACAGGTGATTTTTGACAAAAGAGATAACACCCCCCCATTACGTCATGCTTCAGAAATGTGAAAAAATGTCCGTTTTCAAATGTTTTATTTTTCAACGTCAGTTCACATTTGTAGGTAGATCGTCAGTTTTAGAGCTAAAATTTGCATGTTGAAAGTGATTTTCATGCTTCCAGGGGCCCGGGAATTGAATTAAATACCATTTGGAGGCATTTAATGTTCAAGCAAAAACAGGTGATTTTTGACAAAAGAGATAACACCCCCCCATTACGTCATGCTTCAGAAAGGTGAAAAATGGTCAGTTTTCAAATGTTTTATTTTTGAACGTCAGTTCACATTTGTAGGTAGATCATCAGTTTAAGAGCTAAAATGAGCATGTTTAAAGTGATTTTCATGCTTCCAGGGGCCCGGGAAGTGAATTAAATACCATTTGGAGGCATTTAATGTTCAAGCAAAAACAGGTGATTTTTGACAAAAGAGATAACACCCCCCCATTACGTCATGCTTCAGAAAGGTAAAAAATGGTCCGTTTTCAAATGTTTTATTTTTGAACGTCAGTTCACATTTGTAGGTAGATCATCAGTTTTAGAGCTAAAATTTGCATGTTTAAAGTGATTTTCAGGCTTCCAGGGGCCCGGGAAGTGAATTAAATACCATTCGGAGGCATTTAATGTTCAAGCAAAAACAGGTGATTTTTGACAAAAGAGATAACACCCCCCCATTACGTCATGCTTCAGAAATGTGAAAAAAGGTCCGTTTTCAAATGTTTTATTTTTCAACGTCAGTTCACATTTGTAGGTAGATCGTCAGTTTTAGAGCTAAAATTTGCATGTTGAAAGTGATTTTCATGCTTCCAGGGGCCCGGGAATTGAATTAAATACCATTTGGAGGCATTTAATGTTCAAGCAAAAACAGGTGATTTTTGACAAAAGAGATAACACCCCCCCATTACGTCATGCTTCAGAAAGGTGAAAAATGGTCAGTTTTCAAATGTTTTATTTTTGAACGTCAGTTCACATTTGTAGGTAGATCATCAGTTTAAGAGCTAAAATTAGCATGTTTAAAGTGATTTTCATGCTTCCAGGGGCCCGGGAAGTGAATTAAATACCATTTGGAGGCATTTAATGTTCAAGCAAAAACAGGTGATTTTTGACAAAAGAGATAACACCCCCCCATTACGTCATGCTTCAGAAAGGTGAAAAATGGTCCGTTTTCAAATGTTTTATTTTTGAACGTCAGTTCACATTTGTAGGTAGATCATCAGTTTTAGAGCTAAAATTTGCATGTTTAAAGTGATTTTCAGGCTTTCAGGGGCCCGGGAAGTGAATTAAATACCATTCGTAGGCATTTAATGTTCAAGCAAAAACAGGTGATTTTTGACAAAAGAGATAACACCCCCCCATTACGTCATGCTTCAGAAATGTGAAAAAAGGTCCGTTTTCAAATGTTTTATTTTTCAACGTCAGTTCACATTTGTAGGTAGATCATCAGTTTTAGAGCTAAAATTAGCATGTTTAAAGTGATTTTCATCCTTCCAGGGGCCCGGGAAGTGATTTAAATACCATTTGGAGGCATTTAATGTTCAAGCAAAAACAGGTGATTTTTGACAAAAGAGATAACACCCCCCATTACGTCATGCTTCAGAAAGGTGAAGAATGGTCCGTTTTCAAATGTTTTATTTTTGAACGTCAGTTCACATTTGTAGGTAGATCGTCAGTTTTTGAGCTAAAATTTGCATGTTGAAAGTGATTTTCATGCTTCCAGGGGCCCGGGAAGTGAATTAAATACCAATTGGAGGCATTTAATGTTCAAGCAAAAACAGGTGATTTTTGACAAAAGAGATAACACCCCCCATTACGTCATGCTTCAGTAAGGTGAAGAATGGTCCGTTTTCAAATGTTTTATTTTTGAACGTCAGTTCACATTTGTAGGTAGATCATCAGTTTTAGATCTAAAATTAGCATGTTTAAAGTGATTTTCACCCTTCCAGGGGCCCGGGAAGTGAATTAAATACCATTTGGAGGCATTTAATGTTCAAACAAAAACAGGTGATTTTTGACAAAAGAAATAACACCCCCCATTACGTCATGCTTCAGAAGGGTGACAAATGGTCCATTTTTCAAATGTTTTATTTTTGAACGTCAGTTCACATTTGTAGGTAGATCATCAGTTTAAGAGCTAAAATTAGCATGTTTAAAGTGATTTTCATGCTTCCAGGGGCCCGGGAAGTGAATTAAATACCATTTGGAGGCATTTAATGTTCAAGCAAAAACAGGTGATTTTTGACAAACGAGATAACACCCCCCCATTACGTCATGCTTCAGAAATGTGAAAAAAGGTCCGTTTTCAAATGTTTTATTTTTCAACGTCAGTTCACATTTGTAGGTAGATCGTCAGTTTTAGAGCTAAATTTTGCATGTTGAAAGTGATTTTCATGCTTCCAGGGGCCCGGGAAGTGAATTAAATACCATTTGGAGGCATTTAATGTTCAAGCAAAAACAGGTGATTTTTGACAAAAGAGATAACACCCCCCCATTACGTCATGCTTCAGAAAGGTGAAAAATGGTCAGTTTTCAAATGTTTTATTTTTGAACGTCAGTTCACATTTGTAGGTAGATCATCAGTTTTAGAGCTAAAATTTGCATGTTTAAAGCGATTTTCATGCTTCCAGGGGCCCGGGAAGTGAATTAAATACCATTTGGAGGCATTTAATGTTCAAGCAAAAACAGGTGATTTTTGACAAAAGAGATAACACCCCCCCATTACGTCATGCTTCAGAAAGGTGAAAAATGGTCCGTTTTCAAATGTTTTATTTTTGAACGTCAGTTCACATTTGTAGGTAGATCATCAGTTTTAGAGCTAAAATTAGCATGTTTAAAGTGATTTTCATCCTTCCAGGGGCCCGGGAAGTGAATTAAATACCATTTGGAGGCATTTAATGTTCAAACAAAAACAGGTGATTTTTGACAAAAGAAATAACACCCCCCATTACGTCATGCTTCAGAAAGGTGAAAAAGGGTCCGTTTTCAAATGTTTTATTTTTGAACGTCAGTTCACATTTGTAGGTAGATCATCAGTTTAAGAGCTAAAATTAGCATGTTTAAAGTGATTTTCATGCTTCCAGGGGCCCGGGAAGTGAATTAAATACCATTTGGAGGCATTTAATGTTCAAGCAAAAACAGGTGATTTTTGACAAACGAGATAACACCCCCCCATTACGTCATGCTTCAGAAAGGTGAAGAATGGTCCGTTTTCAAATGTTTTATTTTTGAACGTCAGTTCACATTTGTAGGTAGATCGTCAGTTTTAGAGCTAAAATTTGCATGTTGAAAGTGATTTTCATGCTTCCAGGGGCCCGGGAAGTGAATTAAATACCATTTGGAGGCATTTAATGTTCAAGCAAAAACAGGTGATTTTTGACAAAAGAGATAACACCCCCCCATTACGTCATGCTTCAGAAAGGTGAAGAATGGTCCGTTTTCAAATGTTTTATTTTTGAACGTCAGTTCACATTTGTAGGTAGATCGTCAGTTTTAGAGCTAAAATTTGCATGTTGAAAGTGATTTTCATGCTTCCAGGGGCCCGGGAAGTGAATTAAATACCAATTGGAGGCATTTAATGTTCAAGCAAAAACAGGTGATTTTTGACAAAAGAGATAACACCCCCCCATTACGTCATGCTTCAGAAAGGTGAAAAATGGTCCGTTTTCAAATGTTTTATTTTTGAACGTCAGTTCACATTTGTAGGTAGATCGTCAGTTTTAGAGCTAAATTTTGCATGTTGAAAGTGATTTTCATGCTTCCAGGGGCCCGGGAAGTGAATTAAATACCATTTGGAGGCATTTAATGTTCAAGCAAAAACAGGTGATTTTTGACAAAAGAGATAACACCCCCCCATTACGTCATGCTTAAGAAAGGTGAAAATGGTCCGTTTTCAAATGTTTTATTTTTGAACGTCAGTTCACATTTGTAGGTAGATCATCAGTTTTAGAGCTAAAATTAGCATGTTTAAAGTGATTTTCATGCTTCCAGGGGCCCGGGAAGTGAATTAAATACCATTTGGAGGCATTTAATGTTCAAGCAAAAACAGGTGATTTTTGACAAAAGAGATAACACCCCCATTACGTCATGTTTCAGAAAGGTGAAAAATGGTCCGTTTTCAAATGTTTTATTTTTGAACGTCAGTTCACATTTGTAGGTAGATCATCAGTATGTTTAAAGTGATTTTCATGCTTCCAGGGGCCCGGGAAGTGAATTAAATACCATTTGGAGGCATTTAATGTTCAAGCAAAAACAGGTGATTTTTGACAAAAGAGATAACACCCCCCCATTACGTCATGCTTCAGAAAGGTGAAGAATGGTCCGTTTTCAAATGTTTTATTTTTGAACGTCAGTTCACATTTGTAGGTAGATCATCAGTTTTAGAGCTAAAATTTGCATGTTTAAAGTGATTTTCATACTTCCAGGGGTCTGGGAAGTGAATTAAATACCATTTGGAGGCATTTAATGTTCAAGCAAAAACAGGTGATTTTTGACAAAAGAGATAACACCCCCCCATTACGTCATGCTTCAGAAAGGTGAAGAATGGTCCATTTTCAAATGTTTTATTTTTGAACGTCAGTTCACATTTGTAGGTAGATCCTCAGTTTTAGAGCTAAAATTTGCATGTTGAAAGTGATTTTCATGCTTCCAGGGGCCCGGGAAGTGAATTAAATACCAATTGGAGGCATTTAATGTTCAAGCAAAAACAGGTGATTTTTGACAAAAGAGATAACACCCCCCCATTACGTCATGCTTCAAAAAGGTGAAAAATGGTCCGTTTTCAAATGTTTTATTTTTGAACGTCAGTTCACATTTGTAGGTAGATCGTCAGTTTTAGAGCTAAATTTTGCATGTTGAAAGTGATTTTCATGCTTCCAGGGGCCCGGGAAGTGAATTAAATACCATTTGGAGGCATTTAATGTTCAAGCAAAAACAGGTGATTTTTGACAAAAGAGATAACACCCCCCCATTACGTCATGCTTCAGAAAGGTGAAAAATGGTCAGTTTTCAAATGTTTCATTTTTGAACGTCAGTTCACATTTGTAGGTAGATCATCAGTTTTAGAGCAAAAATTTGCATGTTTAAAGCGATTTTCATGCTTCCAGGGTCCCGGGAAGTGAATTAAATACCATTTGGAGGCATTTAATGTTCAAGCAAAAACAGGTGATTTTTGACAAAAGAGATAACACCCCCCCATTACGTCATGCTTCAGAAAGGTGAAAAATGGTCCGTTTTCAAATGTTTTATTTTTGAACGTCAGTTCACATTTGTAGGTAGATCATCAGTTTTAGAGCTAAAATTAGCATGTTTAAAGTGATTTTCATCCTTCCAGGGGCCCGGGAAGTGAATTAAATACCATTTGGAGGCATTTAATGTTCAAACAAAAACAGGTGATTTTTGACAAAAGAAATAACACCCCCCATTACGTCATGCTTCAGAAAGGTGAAAAAGGGTCCGTTTTCAAATGTTTTATTTTTGAACGTCAGTTCACATTTGTAGGTAGATCATCAGTTTAAGAGCTAAAATTAGCATGTTTAAAGTGATTTTCATGCTTCCAGGGGCCCGGGAAGTGAATTAAATACCATTTGGAGGCATTTAATGTTCAAGCAAAAACAGGTGATTTTTGACAAACGAGATAACACCCCCCCATTACGTCATGCTTCAGAAAGGTGAAGAATGGTCCGTTTTCAAATGTTTTATTTTTGAACGTCAGTTCACATTTGTAGGTAGATCGTCAGTTTTAGAGCTAAAATTTGCATGTTGAAAGTGATTTTCATGCTTCCAGGGGCCCGGGAAGTGAATTAAATACCATTTGGAGGCATTTAATGTTCAAGCAAAAACAGGTGATTTTTGACAAAAGAGATAACACCCCCCCATTACGTCATGCTTCAGAAAGGTGAAGAATGGTCCGTTTTCAAATGTTTTATTTTTGAACGTCAGTTCACATTTGTAGGTAGATCGTCAGTTTTAGAGCTAAAATTTGCATGTTGAAAGTGATTTTCATGCTTCCAGGGGCCCGGGAAGTGAATTAAATACCAATTGGAGGCATTTAATGTTCAAGCAAAAACAGGTGATTTTTGACAAAAGAGATAACACCCCCCCATTACGTCATGCTTCAGAAAGGTGAAAAATGGTCCGTTTTCAAATGTTTTATTTTTGAACGTCAGTTCACATTTGTAGGTAGATCGTCAGTTTTAGAGCTAAATTTTGCATGTTGAAAGTGATTTTCATGCTTCCAGGGGCCCGGGAAGTGAATTAAATACCATTTGGAGGCATTTAATGTTCAAGCAAAAACAGGTGATTTTTGACAAAAGAGATAACACCCCCCATTACGTCATGCTTAAGAAAGGTGAAAATGGTCCGTTTTCAAATGTTTTATTTTGGAACGTCAGTTCACATTTGTAGGTAGATCATCAGTTTTAGAGCTAAAATTAGCATGTTTAAAGTGATTTTCATGCTTCCAGGGGCCCGGGAAGTGAATTAAATACCATTTGGAGGCATTTAATGTTCAAGCAAAAACAGGTGATTTTTGACAAAAGAGATAACACCCCCATTACGTCATGTTTCAGAAAGGTGAAAAATGGTCCGTTTTCAAATGTTTTATTTTTGAACGTCAGTTCACATTTGTAGGTAGATCATCAGTATGTTTAAAGTGATTTTCATGCTTCCAGGGGCCCTGGAAGTGAATTAAATACCATTTGGAGGCATTTAATGTTCAAGCAAAAACAGGTGATTTTTGACAAAAGAGATAACACCCCCCCATTACGTCATGCTTCAGAAAGGTGAAAAAGTGGTCCGTTTTCAAATGTTTTATTTTTGAACGTCAGTTCACATTTGTAGGTAGATCATCAGTTTTAGAGCTAAAATGTGCATGTTTAAAGTTATTTTCATACTTCCAGGGGTCTGGGAAGTGAATTAAATACCATTTGGAGGCATTTAATGTTCAAGCAAAAACAGGTGATTTTTGACAAAAGAGATAACACCCCCCCATTACGTCATGCTTCAGAAAGGTGAAGAATGGTCCGTTTTCAAATGTTTTATTTTTGAACGTCAGTTCACATTTGTAGGTAGATCCTCAGTTTTAGAGCTAAAATTTGCATGTTGAAAGTGATTTTCATGCTTCCAGGGGCCCGGGAAGTGAATTAAATACCAATTGGAGGCATTTAATGTTCAAGCAAAAACAGGTGATTTTTGACAAAAGAGATAACACCCCCCCATTACGTCATGCTTCAGAAAGGTGAAAAATGGTCCGTTTTCAAATGTTTTATTTTTGAACGTCAGTTCACATTTGTAGGTAGATCGTCAGTTTTAGAGCTAAATTTTGCATGTTGAAAGTGATTTTCATGCTTCCAGGGGCCCGGGAAGTGAATTAAATACCATTTGGAGGCATTTAATGTTCAAGCAAAAACAGGTGATTTTTGACAAAAGAGATAACACCCCCCCATTACGTCATGCTTAAGAAAGGTGAAAAATGGTCCCTTTTCAAATGTTTTATTGTTGAACGTCAGTTCACATTTGTATGTAGATCATCAGTTTTAGAGCTAAAATTTGCATGTTTAAAGTGATTTTCATGCTTCCAGGGGCCCGGGAAGTGAATTAAATACCATTTGGAGGCATTTAATGTTCAAGCAAAAACAGGTGATTTTTGACAAAAGAGATAACACCCCCCATTACGTCATGCTTCAGAAAGGTGAAAAATGGTCCGTTTTCAAATGTTTTATTTTTGAACGTCAGTTCACATTTGTAGGTAGATCATCAGTTTTAGAGCTAAAATTTGCATGTTTAAAGCGATTTTCATGCTTCCAGGGGCCCGGGAAGTGAATTAAGTACCATTTGGAGGAATTTAATGTTCAAGCAAAAACAGGTGATTTTTGACAAAAGAGATAACACCCCCCCCATTACGTCATGCTTCAGAAAGGTGAAAAATGGTCCGTTTTCAAATGTTTTATTTTTGAAGGTCAGTTCACATTTGTAGGTAGATCATCAGTTTTAGATCTAAAATTAGCATGTTTAAAGTGATTTTCATTCTTCCAGGGGCCCGGGAAGTGAATTAAATACCATTTGGAGGCATTTAATGTTCAAACAAAAACAGGTGATTTTTGACAAAAGAAATAACACCCCCCATTACGTCATGCTTCAGAAAGGTGAAAAATGGTCCATTTTCAAATGTTTTATTTTTGAACGTCAGTTCACATTTGTAGGTAGATCATCAGTTTAAGAGCTAAAATTAGCATGTTTAAAGTGATTTTCATGCTTCCAGGGGCCCGGGAAGTGAATTAAGTACCATTTGGAGGCATTTAATGTTCAAGCAAAAACATGTGATTTTTGACAAAAGAGATAACACCCCCCCCATTACGTCATGCTTCAGAAAGGTGAAAAATGGTCCCTTTTCAAATGTTTTATTTTTGAACGTCAGTTCACATTTGTAGGTAGATCATCAGTTTTAGAGCTAAAATTTGCATCTTTAAAGTGATTTTCATGCTTCCAGGGGCCCGGGAAGTGAATTAAATACCATTTGGAGGCATTTAATGTTCAAGCAAAAACAGGTGATTTTTGACAAAAGAGATAACGCCCCCCATTACGTCATGCTTCAGAAAGGTGAAAAATGGTCCATTTTCAAATGTTTTATTTTTGAACGTCAGTTCACATTTGTAGGTAGATCATCAGTTTTAGAGCTAAAATTAGCATGTTTAAAGTGATTTTCATCCTTCCAGGGGCCCGGGAAGTGAATTAAATACCATTTGGAGGCATTTAATGTTCAAGCAAAAACAGGTGATTTTTGACAAACGAGATAACACCCCCCCATTACGTCATGCTTCAGAAATGGGAAAAAAGGTCCGTTTTCAAATGTTTTATTTTTCAACGTCAGTTCGCATTTGTAAGTCGATCATCAGTTTTAGAGCTAAAATTAGCATGTTTAAAGTGATTTTCATGCTTCCAGGGGCCCGGGAAGTGAATTAAATACCATTTGGAGGCATTTAATGTTCAAGCAAAAACAGGTGATTTTTGACAAAAGAGATAACACCCCCCATTACGTCATGCTTCAGAAAGGTGAAGAATGGTGCGTTTTCAAATGTTTTATTTTTGAACGTCAGTTCACATTTGTAGGTAGATCGTCAGTTTTAGAGCTAAAATTTGCATGTTGAAAGTGATTTTCATGCTTCCAGGGGCCCGGGAAGTGAATTAAATACCATTTGGAGGCATTTAATGTTCAAGCAAAAACAGGTGATTTTTGACAAAAGAGATAACGCCCCCCATTACGTCATGCTTCAAAAAGGTGAAAAATGGTCCATTTTCAAATGTTTTATTTTTGAACGTCAGTTCACATTTGTAGGTAGATCATCAGTTTTAGAGCTAAAATTTGCATGTTTAAAGCGATTTTCATGCTTCCAGGGGCCCGGGAAGTGAATTAAATACCATTTGGAGGCATTTAATGATCAAGCAAAAACAGGTGATTTTTGACAAACGAGATAACACCCCCCCATTACGTCATGCTTCAGAAAGGTGAAGAATGGTCCGTTTTCAAATGTTTTATTTTTGAACGTCAGTTCACATTTGTAGGTAGATCGTCAGTTTTAGAGCTAAAATTTGCATGTTGAAAGTGATTTTCATGCTTCCAGGGGCCCGGGAAGTGAATTAAATACCATTTGGAGGCATTTAATGTTCAAGCAAAAACAGGTGATTTTTGACAAAAGAGATAACACCCCCCCATTACGTCATGCTTCAGAAATGTGAAAAAATGTCCGTTTTCAAATGTTTTATTTTTGAACGTCAGTTCACATTTGTAGGTAGATCGTCAGTTTTAGAGCTAAAATTTGCATGTTGAAAGTGATTTTCATGCTTCCAGGGGCCCGGGAATTGAATTAAATACCATTTGGAGGCATTTAATGTTCAAGCAAAAACAGGTGATTTTTGACAAAAGAGATAACACCCCCCCATTACGTCATGCTTCAGAAAGGTGAAAAATGGTCAGTTTTCAAATGTTTTATTTTTGAACGTCAGTTCACATTTGTAGGTAGATCATCAGTTTAAGAGCTAAAATGAGCATGTTTAAAGTGATTTTCATGCTTCCAGGGGCCCGGGAAGTGAATTAAATACCATTTGGAGGCATTTAATGTTCAAGCAAAAACAGGTGATTTTTGACAAAAGAGATAACACCCCCCCATTACGTCATGCTTCAGAAAGGTAAAAAATGGTCCGTTTTCAAATGTTTTATTTTTGAACGTCAGTTCACATTTGTAGGTAGATCATCAGTTTTAGAGCTAAAATTTGCATGTTTAAAGTGATTTTCAGGCTTCCAGGGGCCCGGGAAGTGAATTAAATACCATTCGGAGGCATTTAATGTTCAAGCAAAAACAGGTGATTTTTGACAAAAGAGATAACACCCCCCCATTACGTCATGCTTCAGAAATGTGAAAAAAGGTCCGTTTTCAAATGTTTTATTTTTCAACGTCAGTTCACATTTGTAGGTAGATCATCAGTTTTAGAGCTAAAATTAGCATGTTTAAAGTGATTTTCATCCTTCCAGGGGCCCGGGAAGTGAATTAAATACCATTTGGAGGCATTTAATGTTCAAGCAAAAACAGGTGATTTTTGACAAACGAGATAACACCCCCCCATTACGTCATGCTTCAGAAATGTGAAAAAAGGTCCGTTTTCAAATGTTTTATTTTTCAACGTCAGTTCGCATTTGTAGGTAGATCATCAGTTTTAGAGCTAAAATTAGCATGTTTAAAGTGATTTTCATGCTTCCAGGGGCCCGGGAAGTGAATTAAATACCATTTGGAGGCATTTAATGTACAAGCAAAAACAGTTGATTTTTGACAAAAGAGATAACACCCCCCCATTACGTCATTGTTCAGAAAGGTGAAAAATGGTCAGTTTACAAATGTTTTATTTTTGAACGTCAGTTCACATTTGTAGGTAGATCATCAGTTTTAGAGCTAAAATTAGCATGTTTAAAGTGATTTTCATGCTTCCAGGGGCCCGGGAAGTGAATTAAATACCATTTGGAGGCATTTAATGTTCAAGCAAAAACAGGTGATTTTTGACAAAAGAGATAACACCCCCCATTACGTCATGCTTCAGAAAGGTGAAGAATGGTCCGTTTTCAAATGTTTTATTTTTGAACGTCAGTTCACATTTGTAGGTAGATCGTCAGTTTTAGAGCTAAAATTTGCATGTTGAAAGTGATTTTCATGCTTCCAGGGGCCCGGGAATTGAATTAAATACCATTTGGAGGCATTTAATGTTCAAGCAAAAACAGGTGATTTTTGACAAAAGAGATAACACCCCCCCATTACGTCATGCTTCAGAAAGGTGAAAAATGGTCAGTTTTCAAATGTTTTATTTTTGAACGTCAGTTCACATTTGTAGGTAGATCATCAGTTTAAGAGCTAAAATTAGCATGTTTAAAGTGATTTTCATGCTTCCAGGGGCCCGGGAAGTGAATTAAATACCATTTGGAGGCATTTAATGTTCAAGCAAAAACAGGTGATTTTTGACAAAAGAGATAACACCCCCCCATTACGTCATGCTTCAGAAAGGTGAAAAATGGTCCGTTTTCAAATGTTTTATTTTTGAACGTCAGTTCACATTTGTAGGTAGATCATCAGTTTTAGAGCTAACATTTGCATGTTTAAAGTGATTTTCAGGCTTTCAGGGGCCCGGGAAGTGAATTAAATACCATTCGTAGGCATTTAATGTTCAAGCAAAAACAGGTGATTTTTGACAAAAGAGATAACACCCCCCCATTACGTCATGCTTCAGAAATGTGAAAAAAGGTCCGTTTTCAAATGTTTTATTTTTCAACGTCAGTTCACATTTGTAGGTAGATCATCAGTTTTAGAGCTAAAATTAGCATGTTTAAAGTGATTTTCATCCTTCCAGGGGCCCGGGAAGTGATTTAAATACCATTTGGAGGCATTTAATGTTCAAGCAAAAACAGGTGATTTTTGACAAAAGAGATAACACCCCCCATTACGTCATGCTTCAGAAAGGTGAAGAATGGTCCGTTTTCAAATGTTTTATTTTTGAACGTCAGTTCACATTTGTAGGTAGATCGTCAGTTTTAGAGCTAAAATTTGCATGTTGAAAGTGATTTTCATGCTTCCAGGGGCCCGGGAAGTGAATTAAATACCAATTGGAGGCATTTAATGTTCAAGCAAAAACAGGTGATTTTTGACAAAAGAGATAACACCCCCCATTACGTCATGCTTCAGTAAGGTGAAGAATGGTCCGTTTTCAAATGTTTTATTTTTGAACGTCAGTTCACATTTGTAGGTAGATCATCAGTTTTAGATCTAAAATTAGCATGTTTAAAGTGATTTTCACCCTTCCAGGGGCCCGGGAAGTGAATTAAATACCATTTGGAGGCATTTAATGTTCAAACAAAAACAGGTGATTTTTGACAAAAGAAATAACACCCCCCATTACGTCATGCTTCAGAAGGGTGACAAATGGTCCATTTTTCAAATGTTTTATTTTTGAACGTCAGTTCACATTTGTAGGTAGATCATCAGTTTAAGAGCTAAAATTAGCATGTTTAAAGTGATTTTCATGCTTCCAGGGGCCCGGGAAGTGAATTAAATACCATTTGGAGGCATTTAATGTTCAAGCAAAAACAGGTGATTTTTGACAAAAGAGATAACACCCCCCATTACGTCATGCTTCAGAAAGGTGAAGAATGGTCCGTTTTCAAATGTTTTCTTTTTGAACGTCAGTTCACATTTGTAGGTAGATCGTCAGTTTTAGAGCTAAAATTTGCATGTTGAAAGTGATTTTCATGCTTCCAGGGGCCCGGGAAGTGAATTAAATACCAATTGGAGGCATTTAATGTTCAAGCAAAAACAGGTGATTTTTGACAAAAGAGATAACACCCCCCATTACGTCATGCTTCAGTAAGGTGAAGAATGGTCCGTTTTCAAATGTTTTATTTTTGAACGTCAGTTCACATTTGTAGGTAGATCATCAGTTTTAGATCTAAAATTAGCATGTTTAAAGTGATTTTCACCCTTCCAGGGGCCCGGGAAGTGAATTAAATACCATTTGGAGGCATTTAATGTTCAAACAAAAACAGGTGATTTTTGACAAAAGAAATAACACCCCCCATTACGTCATGCTTCAGAAGGGTGACAAATGGTCCATTTTTCAAATGTTTTATTTTTGAACGTCAGTTCACATTTGTAGGTAGATCATCAGTTTAAGAGCTAAAATTAGCATGTTTAAAGTGATTTTCATGCTTCCAGGGGCCCGGGAAGTGAATTAAATACCATTTGGAGGCATTTAATGTTCAAGCAAAAACAGGTGATTTTTGACAAACGAGATAACACCCCCCCATTACGTCATGCTTCAGAAATGTGAAAAAAGGTCCGTTTTCAAATGTTTTATTTTTCAACGTCAGTTCACATTTGTAGGTAGATCGTCAGTTTTAGAGCTAAATTTTGCATGTTGAAAGTGATTTTCATGCTTCCAGGGGCCCGGGAAGTGAATTAAATACCATTTGGAGGCATTTAATGTTCAAGCAAAAACAGGTGATTTTTGACAAAAGAGATAACACCCCCCCATTACGTCATGCTTAAGAAAGGTGAAAAATGGTCCGTTTTCAAATGTTTTATTTTTGAACGTCAGTTCACATTTGTAGGTAGATCGTCAGTTTTAGAGCTAAAATTTGCATGTTGAAAGTGATTTTCATGCTTCCAGGGGCCCGGGAATTGAATTAAATACCATTTGGAGGCATTTAATGTTCAAGCAAAAACAGGTGATTTTTGACAAAAGAGATAACACCCCCCATTACGTCATGCTTCAGAAAGGTGAAAAATGGTCAGTTTTCAAATGTTTTATTTTTGAACGTCAGTTCACATTTGTAGGTAGATCATCAGTTTTAGAGCTAAAATTTGCATGTTTAAAGCGATTTTCATGCTTCCAGGGGCCCGGGAAGTGAATTAAATACCATTTGGAGGCATTTAATGTTCAAGCAAAAACAGGTGATTTTTGACAAAAGAGATAACACCCCCCCATTACGTCATGCTTCAGAAAGGTGAAAAATGGTCCGTTTTCAAATGTTTTATTTTTGAACGTCAGTTCACATTTGTAGGTAGATCATCAGTTTTAGAGCTAAAATTAGCATGTTTAAAGTGATTTTCATCCTTCCAGGGGCCCGGGAAGTGAATTAAATACCATTTGGAGGCATTTAATGTTCAAACAAAAACAGGTGATTTTTGACAAAAGAAATAACACCCCCCATTACGTCATGCTTCAGAAAGGTGAAAAAGGGTCCGTTTTCAAATGTTTTATTTTTGAACGTCAGTTCACATTTGTAGGTAGATCATCAGTTTAAGAGCTAAAATTAGCATGTTTAAAGTGATTTTCATGCTTCCAGGGGCCCGGGAAGTGAATTAAATACCATTTGGAGGCATTTAATGTTCAAGCAAAAACAGGTGATTTTTGACAAACGAGATAACACCCCCCCATTACGTCATGCTTCAGAAAGGTGAAGAATGGTCCGTTTTCAAATGTTTTATTTTTGAACGTCAGTTCACATTTGTAGGTAGATCGTCAGTTTTAGAGCTAAAATTTGCATGTTGAAAGTGATTTTCATGCTTCCAGGGGCCCGGGAAGTGAATTAAATACCATTTGGAGGCATTTAATGTTCAAGCAAAAACAGGTGATTTTTGACAAAAGAGATAACACCCCCCCATTACGTCATGCTTCAGAAAGGTGAAGAATGGTCCGTTTTCAAATGTTTTATTTTTGAACGTCAGCTCACATTTGTAGGTAGATCGTCAGTTTTAGAGCTAAAATTTGCATGTTGAAAGTGATTTTCATGCTTCCAGGGGCCCGGGAAGTGAATTAAATACCAATTGGAGGCATTTAATGTTCAAGCAAAAACAGGTGATTTTTGACAAAAGAGATAACACCCCCCCATTACGTCATGCTTCAGAAAGGTGAAAAATGGTCCGTTTTCAAATGTTTTATTTTTGAACGTCAGTTCACATTTGTAGGTAGATCGTCAGTTTTAGAGCTAAATTTTGCATGTTGAAAGTGATTTTCATGCTTCCAGGGGCCCGGGAAGTGAATTAAATACCATTTGGAGGCATTTAATGTTCAAGCAAAAACAGGTGATTTTTGACAAAAGAGATAACACCCCCCCATTACGTCATGCTTAAGAAAGGTGAAAATGGTCCGTTTTCAAATGTTTTATTTTTGAACGTCAGTTCACATTTGTAGGTAGATCATCAGTTTAAGAGCTAAAATTAGCATGTTTAAAGTGATTTTCATGCTTCCAGGGGCCCGGGAAGTGAATTAAATACCATTTGGAGGCATTTAATGTTCAAGCAAAAACAGGTGATTTTTGACAAACGAGATAACACCCCCCCATTACGTCATGCTTCAGAAAGGTGAAGAATGGTCCGTTTTCAAATGTTTTATTTTTGAACGTCAGTTCACATTTGTAGGTAGATCGTCAGTTTTAGAGCTAAAATTTGCATGTTGAAAGTGATTTTCATGCTTCCAGGGGCCCGGGAAGTGAATTAAATACCATTTGGAGGCATTTAATGTTCAAGCAAAAACAGGTGATTTTTGACAAAAGAGATAACACCCCCCCATTACGTCATGCTTCAGAAAGGTGAAGAATGGTCCGTTTTCAAATGTTTTATTTTTGAACGTCAGTTCACATTTGTAGGTAGATCGTCAGTTTTAGAGCTAAAATTTGCATGTTGAAAGTGATTTTCATGCTTCCAGGGGCCCGGGAAGTGAATTAAATACCAATTGGAGGCATTTAATGTTCAAGCAAAAACAGGTGATTTTTGACAAAAGAGATAACACCCCCCCATTACGTCATGCTTCAGAAAGGTGAAAAATGGTCCGTTTTCAAATGTTTTATTTTTGAACGTCAGTTCACATTTGTAGGTAGATCGTCAGTTTTAGAGCTAAATTTTGCATGTTGAAAGTGATTTTCATGCTTCCAGGGGCCCGGGAAGTGAATTAAATACCATTTGGAGGCATTTAATGTTCAAGCAAAAACAGGTGATTTTTGACAAAAGAGATAACACCCCCCATTACGTCATGCTTAAGAAAGGTGAAAATGGTCCGTTTTCAAATGTTTTATTTTGGAACGTCAGTTCACATTTGTAGGTAGATCATCAGTTTTAGAGCTAAAATTAGCATGTTTAAAGTGATTTTCATGCTTCCAGGGGCCCGGGAAGTGAATTAAATACCATTTGGAGGCATTTAATGTTCAAGCAAAAACAGGTGATTTTTGACAAAAGAGATAACACCCCCATTACGTCATGTTTCAGAAAGGTGAAAAATGGTCCGTTTTCAAATGTTTTATTTTTGAACGTCAGTTCACATTTGTAGGTAGATCATCAGTATGTTTAAAGTGATTTTCATGCTTCCAGGGGCCCTGGAAGTGAATTAAATACCATTTGGAGGCATTTAATGTTCAAGCAAAAACAGGTGATTTTTGACAAAAGAGATAACACCCCCCCATTACGTCATGCTTCAGAAAGGTGAAAAAGTGGTCCGTTTTCAAATGTTTTATTTTTGAACGTCAGTTCACATTTGTAGGTAGATCATCAGTTTTAGAGCTAAAATGTGCATGTTTAAAGTTATTTTCATACTTCCAGGGGTCTGGGAAGTGAATTAAATACCATTTGGAGGCATTTAATGTTCAAGCAAAAACAGGTGATTTTTGACAAAAGAGATAACACCCCCCCATTACGTCATGCTTCAGAAAGGTGAAGAATGGTCCGTTTTCAAATGTTTTATTTTTGAACGTCAGTTCACATTTGTAGGTAGATCCTCAGTTTTAGAGCTAAAATTTGCATGTTGAAAGTGATTTTCATGCTTCCAGGGGCCCGGGAAGTGAATTAAATACCAATTGGAGGCATTTAATGTTCAAGCAAAAACAGGTGATTTTTGACAAAAGAGATAACACCCCCCCATTACGTCATGCTTCAGAAAGGTGAAAAATGGTCCGTTTTCAAATGTTTTATTTTTGAACGTCAGTTCACATTTGTAGGTAGATCGTCAGTTTTAGAGCTAAATTTTGCATGTTGAAAGTGATTTTCATGCTTCCAGGGGCCCGGGAAGTGAATTAAATACCATTTGGAGGCATTTAATGTTCAAGCAAAAACAGGTGATTTTTGACAAAAGAGATAACACCCCCCCGTTACGTCATGCTTAAGAAAGGTGAAAAATGGTCCCTTTTCAAATGTTTTATTGTTGAACGTCAGTTCACATTTGTATGTAGATCATCAGTTTTAGAGCTAAAATTTGCATGTTTAAAGTGATTTTCATGCTTCCAGGGGCCCGGGAAGTGAATTAAATACCATTTGGAGGCATTTAATGTTCAAGCAAAAACAGGTGATTTTTGACAAAAGAGATAACACCCCCCATTACGTCATGCTTCAGAAAGGTGAAAAATGGTCCGTTTTCAAATGTTTTATTTTTGAACGTCAGTTCACATTTGTAGGTAGATCATCAGTTTTAGAGCTAAAATTTGCATGTTTAAAGCGATTTTCATGCTTCCAGGGGCCCGGGAAGTGAATTAAGTACCATTTGGAGGAATTTAATGTTCAAGCAAAAACAGGTGATTTTTGACAAAAGAGATAACACCCCCCCCATTACGTCATGCTTCAGAAAGGTGAAAAATGGTCCGTTTTCAAATGTTTTATTTTTGAAGGTCAGTTCACATTTGTAGGTAGATCATCAGTTTTAGATCTAAAATTAGCATGTTTAAAGTGATTTTCATTCTTCCAGGGGCCCGGGAAGTGAATTAAATACCATTTGGAGGCATTTAATGTTCAAACAAAAACAGGTGATTTTTGACAAAAGAAATAACACCCCCCATTACGTCATGCTTCAGAAAGGTGAAAAATGGTCCATTTTCAAATGTTTTATTTTTGAACGTCAGTTCACATTTGTAGGTAGATCATCAGTTTAAGAGCTAAAATTAGCATGTTTAAAGTGATTTTCATGCTTCCAGGGGCCCGGGAAGTGAATTAAGTACCATTTGGAGGCATTTAATGTTCAAGCAAAAACATGTGATTTTTGACAAAAGAGATAACACCCCCCCCATTACGTCATGCTTCAGAAAGGTGAAAAATGGTCCCTTTTCAAATGTTTTATTTTTGAACGTCAGTTCACATTTGTAGGTAGATCATCAGTTTTAGAGCTAAAATTTGCATCTTTAAAGTGATTTTCATGCTTCCAGGGGCCCGGGAAGTGAATTAAATACCATTTGGAGGCATTTAATGTTCAAGCAAAAACAGGTGATTTTTGACAAAAGAGATAACGCCCCCCATTACGTCATGCTTCAGAAAGGTGAAAAATGGTCCATTTTCAAATGTTTTATTTTTGAACGTCAGTTCACATTTGTAGGTAGATCATCAGTTTTAGAGCTAAAATTAGCATGTTTAAAGTGATTTTCATCCTTCCAGGGGCCCGGGAAGTGAATTAAATACCATTTGGAGGCATTTAATGTTCAAGCAAAAACAGGTGATTTTTGACAAACGAGATAACACCCCCCCATTACGTCATGCTTCAGAAATGGGAAAAAAGGTCCGTTTTCAAATGTTTTATTTTTCAACGTCAGTTCGCATTTGTAAGTCGATCATCAGTTTTAGAGCTAAAATTAGCATGTTTAAAGTGATTTTCATGCTTCCAGGGGCCCGGGAAGTGAATTAAATACCATTTGGAGGCATTTAATGTTCAAGCAAAAACAGGTGATTTTTGACAAAAGAGATAACACCCCCCATTACGTCATGCTTCAGAAAGGTGAAGAATGGTGCGTTTTCAAATGTTTTATTTTTGAACGTCAGTTCACATTTGTAGGTAGATCGTCAGTTTTAGAGCTAAAATTTGCATGTTGAAAGTGATTTTCATGCTTCCAGGGGCCCGGGAAGTGAATTAAATACCATTTGGAGGCATTTAATGTTCAAGCAAAAACAGGTGATTTTTGACAAAAGAGATAACGCCCCCCATTACGTCATGCTTCAGAAAGGTGAAAAATGGTCCATTTTCAAATGTTTTATTTTTGAACGTCAGTTCACATTTGTAGGTAGATCATCAGTTTTAGAGCTAAAATTTGCATGTTTAAAGCGATTTTCATGCTTCCAGGGGCCCGGGAAGTGAATTAAATACCATTTGGAGGCATTTAATGATCAAGCAAAAACAGGTGATTTTTGACAAACGAGATAACACCCCCCCATTACGTCATGCTTCAGAAAGGTGAAGAATGGTCCGTTTTCAAATGTTTTATTTTTGAACGTCAGTTCACATTTGTAGGTAGATCGTCAGTTTTAGAGCTAAAATTTGCATGTTGAAAGTGATTTTCATGCTTCCAGGGGCCCGGGAAGTGAATTAAATACCATTTGGAGGCATTTAATGTTCAAGCAAAAACAGGTGATTTTTGACAAAAGAGATAACACCCCCCCATTACGTCATGCTTCAGAAATGTGAAAAAATGTCCGTTTTCAAATGTTTTATTTTTGAACGTCAGTTCACATTTGTAGGTAGATCGTCAGTTTTAGAGCTAAAATTTGCATGTTGAAAGTGATTTTCATGCTTCCAGGGGCCCGGGAATTGAATTAAATACCATTTGGAGGCATTTAATGTTCAAGCAAAAACAGGTGATTTTTGACAAAAGAGATAACACCCCCCCATTACGTCATGCTTCAGAAAGGTGAAAAATGGTCAGTTTTCAAATGTTTTATTTTTGAACGTCAGTTCACATTTGTAGGTAGATCATCAGTTTAAGAGCTAAAATGAGCATGTTTAAAGTGATTTTCATGCTTCCAGGGGCCCGGGAAGTGAATTAAATACCATTTGGAGGCATTTAATGTTCAAGCAAAAACAGGTGATTTTTGACAAAAGAGATAACACCCCCCCATTACGTCATGCTTCAGAAAGGTAAAAAATGGTCCGTTTTCAAATGTTTTATTTTTGAACGTCAGTTCACATTTGTAGGTAGATCATCAGTTTTAGAGCTAAAATTTGCATGTTTAAAGTGATTTTCAGGCTTCCAGGGGCCCGGGAAGTGAATTAAATACCATTCGGAGGCATTTAATGTTCAAGCAAAAACAGGTGATTTTTGACAAAAGAGATAACACCCCCCCATTACGTCATGCTTCAGAAATGTGAAAAAAGGTCCGTTTTCAAATGTTTTATTTTTCAACGTGAGTTCACATTTGTAGGTAGATCATCAGTTTTAGAGCTAAAATTAGCATGTTTAAAGTGATTTTCATCCTTCCAGGGGCCCGGGAAGTGAATTAAATACCATTTGGAGGCATTTAATGTTCAAGCAAAAACAGGTGATTTTTGACAAACGAGATAACACCCCCCCATTACGTCATGCTTCAGAAATGTGAAAAAAGGTCCGTTTTCAAATGTTTTATTTTTCAACGTCAGTTCGCATTTGTAGGTAGATCATCAGTTTTAGAGCTAAAATTAGCATGTTTAAAGTGATTTTCATGCTTCCAGGGGCCCGGGAAGTGAATTAAATACCATTTGGAGGCATTTAATGTACAAGCAAAAACAGTTGATTTTTGACAAAAGAGATAACACCCCCCCATTACGTCATTGTTCAGAAAGGTGAAAAATGGTCAGTTTACAAATGTTTTATTTTTGAACGTCAGTTCACATTTGTAGGTAGATCATCAGTTTTAGAGCTAAAATTAGCATGTTTAAAGTGATTTTCATGCTTCCAGGGGCCCGGGAAGTGAATTAAATACCATTTGGAGGCATTTAATGTTCAAGCAAAAACAGGTGATTTTTGACAAAAGAGATAACACCCCCCATTACGTCATGCTTCAGAAAGGTGAAGAATGGTCCGTTTTCAAATGTTTTATTTTTGAACGTCAGTTCACATTTGTAGGTAGATCGTCAGTTTTAGAGCTAAAATTTGCATGTTGAAAGTGATTTTCATGCTTCCAGGGGCCCGGGAATTGAATTAAATACCATTTGGAGGCATTTAATGTTCAAGCAAAAACAGGTGATTTTTGACAAAAGAGATAACACCCCCCCATTACGTCATGCTTCAGAAAGGTGAAAAATGGTCAGTTTTCAAATGTTTTATTTTTGAACGTCAGTTCACATTTGTAGGTAGATCATCAGTTTAAGAGCTAAAATTAGCATGTTTAAAGTGATTTTCATGCTTCCAGGGGCCCGGGAAGTGAATTAAATACCATTTGGAGGCATTTAATGTTCAAGCAAAAACAGGTGATTTTTGACAAAAGAGATAACACCCCCCCATTACGTCATGCTTCAGAAAGGTGAAAAATGGTCCGTTTTCAAATGTTTTATTTTTGAACGTCAGTTCACATTTGTAGGTAGATCATCAGTTTTAGAGCTAACATTTGCATGTTTAAAGTGATTTTCAGGCTTTCAGGGGCCCGGGAAGTGAATTAAATACCATTCGTAGGCATTTAATGTTCAAGCAAAAACAGGTGATTTTTGACAAAAGAGATAACACCCCCCCATTACGTCATGCTTCAGAAATGTGAAAAAAGGTCCGTTTTCAAATGTTTTATTTTTCAACGTCAGTTCACATTTGTAGGTAGATCATCAGTTTTAGAGCTAAAATTAGCATGTTTAAAGTGATTTTCATCCTTCCAGGGGCCCGGGAAGTGATTTAAATACCATTTGGAGGCATTTAATGTTCAAGCAAAAACAGGTGATTTTTGACAAAAGAGATAACACCCCCCATTACGTCATGCTTCAGAAAGGTGAAGAATGGTCCGTTTTCAAATGTTTTATTTTTGAACGTCAGTTCACATTTGTAGGTAGATCGTCAGTTTTAGAGCTAAAATTTGCATGTTGAAAGTGATTTTCATGCTTCCAGGGGCCCGGGAAGTGAATTAAATACCAATTGGAGGCATTTAATGTTCAAGCAAAAACAGGTGATTTTTGACAAAAGAGATAACACCCCCCATTACGTCATGCTTCAGTAAGGTGAAGAATGGTCCGTTTTCAAATGTTTTATTTTTGAACGTCAGTTCACATTTGTAGGTAGATCATCAGTTTTAGATCTAAAATTAGCATGTTTAAAGTGATTTTCACCCTTCCAGGGGCCCGGGAAGTGAATTAAATACCATTTGGAGGCATTTAATGTTCAAACAAAAACAGGTGATTTTTGACAAAAGAAATAACACCCCCCATTACGTCATGCTTCAGAAGGGTGACAAATGGTCCATTTTTCAAATGTTTTATTTTTGAACGTCAGTTCACATTTGTAGGTAGATCATCAGTTTAAGAGCTAAAATTAGCATGTTTAAAGTGATTTTCATGCTTCCAGGGGCCCGGGAAGTGAATTAAATACCATTTGGAGGCATTTAATGTTCAAGCAAAAACAGGTGATTTTTGACAAAAGAGATAACACCCCCCATTACGTCATGCTTCAGAAAGGTGAAGAATGGTCCGTTTTCAAATGTTTTCTTTTTGAACGTCAGTTCACATTTGTAGGTAGATCGTCAGTTTTAGAGCTAAAATTTGCATGTTGAAAGTGATTTTCATGCTTCCAGGGGCCCGGGAAGTGAATTAAATACCAATTGGAGGCATTTAATGTTCAAGCAAAAACAGGTGATTTTTGACAAAAGAGATAACACCCCCCATTACGTCATGCTTCAGTAAGGTGAAGAATGGTCCGTTTTCAAATGTTTTATTTTTGAACGTCAGTTCACATTTGTAGGTAGATCATCAGTTTTAGATCTAAAATTAGCATGTTTAAAGTGATTTTCACCCTTCCAGGGGCCCGGGAAGTGAATTAAATACCATTTGGAGGCATTTAATGTTCAAACAAAAACAGGTGATTTTTGACAAAAGAAATAACACCCCCCATTACGTCATGCTTCAGAAGGGTGACAAATGGTCCATTTTTCAAATGTTTTATTTTTGAACGTCAGTTCACATTTGTAGGTAGATCATCAGTTTAAGAGCTAAAATTAGCATGTTTAAAGTGATTTTCATGCTTCCAGGGGCCCGGGAAGTGAATTAAATACCATTTGGAGGCATTTAATGTTCAAGCAAAAACAGGTGATTTTTGACAAACGAGATAACACCCCCCCATTACGTCATGCTTCAGAAATGTGAAAAAAGGTCCGTTTTCAAATGTTTTATTTTTCAACGTCAGTTCACATTTGTAGGTAGATCGTCAGTTTTAGAGCTAAATTTTGCATGTTGAAAGTGATTTTCATGCTTCCAGGGGCCCGGGAAGTGAATTAAATACCATTTGGAGGCATTTAATGTTCAAGCAAAAACAGGTGATTTTTGACAAAAGAGATAACACCCCCCCATTACGTCATGCTTAAGAAAGGTGAAAAATGGTCCGTTTTCAAATGTTTTATTTTTGAACGTCAGTTCACATTTGTAGGTAGATCGTCAGTTTTAGAGCTAAAATTTGCATGTTGAAAGTGATTTTCATGCTTCCAGGGGCCCGGGAATTGAATTAAATACCATTTGGAGGCATTTAATGTTCAAGCAAAAACAGGTGATTTTTGACAAAAGAGATAACACCCCCCATTACGTCATGCTTCAGAAAGGTGAAAAATGGTCAGTTTTCAAATGTTTTATTTTTGAACGTCAGTTCACATTTGTAGGTAGATCATCAGTTTTAGAGCTAAAATTTGCATGTTTAAAGCGATTTTCATGCTTCCAGGGGCCCGGGAAGTGAATTAAATACCATTTGGAGGCATTTAATGTTCAAGCAAAAACAGGTGATTTTTGACAAAAGAGATAACACCCCCCCATTACGTCATGCTTCAGAAAGGTGAAAAATGGTCCGTTTTCAAATGTTTTATTTTTGAACGTCAGTTCACATTTGTAGGTAGATCATCAGTTTTAGAGCTAAAATTAGCATGTTTAAAGTGATTTTCATCCTTCCAGGGGCCCGGGAAGTGAATTAAATACCATTTGGAGGCATTTAATGTTCAAACAAAAACAGGTGATTTTTGACAAAAGAAATAACACCCCCCATTACGTCATGCTTCAGAAAGGTGAAAAAGGGTCCGTTTTCAAATGTTTTATTTTTGAACGTCAGTTCACATTTGTAGGTAGATCATCAGTTTAAGAGCTAAAATTAGCATGTTTAAAGTGATTTTCATGCTTCCAGGGGCCCGGGAAGTGAATTAAATACCATTTGGAGGCATTTAATGTTCAAGCAAAAACAGGTGATTTTTGACAAACGAGATAACACCCCCCCATTACGTCATGCTTCAGAAAGGTGAAGAATGGTCCGTTTTCAAATGTTTTATTTTTGAACGTCAGTTCACATTTGTAGGTAGATCGTCAGTTTTAGAGCTAAAATTTGCATGTTGAAAGTGATTTTCATGCTTCCAGGGGCCCGGGAAGTGAATTAAATACCATTTGGAGGCATTTAATGTTCAAGCAAAAACAGGTGATTTTTGACAAAAGAGATAACACCCCCCCATTACGTCATGCTTCAGAAAGGTGAAGAATGGTCCGTTTTCAAATGTTTTATTTTTGAACGTCAGCTCACATTTGTAGGTAGATCGTCAGTTTTAGAGCTAAAATTTGCATGTTGAAAGTGATTTTCATGCTTCCAGGGGCCCGGGAAGTGAATTAAATACCAATTGGAGGCATTTAATGTTCAAGCAAAAACAGGTGATTTTTGACAAAAGAGATAACACCCCCCCATTACGTCATGCTTCAGAAAGGTGAAAAATGGTCCGTTTTCAAATGTTTTATTTTTGAACGTCAGTTCACATTTGTAGGTAGATCGTCAGTTTTAGAGCTAAATTTTGCATGTTGAAAGTGATTTTCATGCTTCCAGGGGCCCGGGAAGTGAATTAAATACCATTTGGAGGCATTTAATGTTCAAGCAAAAACAGGTGATTTTTGACAAAAGAGATAACACCCCCCCATTACGTCATGCTTAAGAAAGGTGAAAATGGTCCGTTTTCAAATGTTTTATTTTTGAACGTCAGTTCACATTTGTAGGTAGATCATCAGTTTTAGAGCTAAAATTAGCATGTTTAAAGTGATTTTCATGCTTCCAGGGGCCCGGGAAGTGAATTAAATACCATTTGGAGGCATTTAATGTTCAAGCAAAAACAGGTGATTTTTGACAAAAGAGATAACACCCCCATTACGTCATGTTTCAGAAAGGTGAAAAATGGTCCGTTTTCAAATGTTTTATTTTTGAACGTCAGTTCACATTTGTAGGTAGATCATCAGTATGTTTAAAGTGATTTTCATGCTTCCAGGGGCCCGGGAAGTGAATTAAATACCATTTGGAGGCATTTAATGTTCAAGCAAAAACAGGTGATTTTTGACAAAAGAGATAACACCCCCCCATTACGTCATGCTTCAGAAAGGTGAAGAATGGTCCGTTTTCAAATGTTTTATTTTTGAACGTCAGTTCACATTTGTAGGTAGATCATCAGTTTTAGAGCTAAAATTTGCATGTTTAAAGTGATTTTCATACTTCCAGGGGTCTGGGAAGTGAATTAAATACCATTTGGAGGCATTTAATGTTCAAGCAAAAACAGGTGATTTTTGACAAAAGAGATAACACCCCCCCATTACGTCATGCTTCAGAAAGGTGAAGAATGGTCCGTTTTCAAATGTTTTATTTTTGAACGTCAGTTCACATTTGTAGGTAGATCCTCAGTTTTAGAGCTAAAATTTGCATGTTGAAAGTGATTTTCATGCTTCCAGGGGCCCGGGAAGTGAATTAAATACCAATTGGAGGCATTTAATGTTCAAGCAAAAACAGGTGATTTTTGACAAAAGAGATAACACCCCCCCATTACGTCATGCTTCAGAAAGGTGAAAAATGGTCCGTTTTCAAATGTTTTATTTTTGAACGTCAGTTCACATTTGTAGGTAGATCGTCAGTTTTAGAGCTAAATTTTGCATGTTGAAAGTGATTTTCATGCTTCCAGGGGCCCGGGAAGTGAATTAAATACCATTTGGAGGCATTTAATGTTCAAGCAAAAACAGGTGATTTTTGACAAAAGAGATAACACCCCCCCATTACGTCATGCTTCAGAAAGGTGAAAAATGGTCAGTTTTCAAATGTTTTATTTTTGAACGTCAGTTCACATTTGTAGGTAGATCATCAGTTTTAGAGCTAAAATGTGCATGTTTAAAGCGATTTTCATGCTTCCAGGGGCCCGGGAAGTGAATTAAATACCATTTGGAGGCATTTAATGTTCAAGCAAAAACAGGTGATTTTTGACAAAAGAGATAACACCCCCCCATTACGTCATGCTTCAGAAAGGTGAAAAATGGTCCGTTTTCAAATGTTTTATTTTTGAACGTCAGTTCACATTTGTAGGTAGATCATCAGTTTTAGAGCTAAAATTAGCATGTTTAAAGTGATTTTCATCCTTCCAGGGGCCCGGGAAGTGAATTAAATACCATTTGGAGGCATTTAATGTTCAAACAAAAACAGGTGATTTTTGACAAAAGAAATAACACCCCCCATTACGTCATGCTTCAGAAAGGTGAAAAAGGGTCCGTTTTCAAATGTTTTATTTTTGAACGTCAGTTCACATTTGTAGGTAGATCATCAGTTTAAGAGCTAAAATTAGCATGTTTAAAGTGATTTTCATGCTTCCAGGGGCCCGGGAAGTGAATTAAATACCATTTGGAGGCATTTAATGTTCAAGCAAAAACAGGTGATTTTTGACAAACGAGATAACACCCCCCCATTACGTCATGCTTCAGAAAGGTGAAGAATGGTCCGTTTTCAAATGTTTTATTTTTGAACGTCAGTTCACATTTGTAGGTAGATCGTCAGTTTTAGAGCTAAAATTTGCATGTTGAAAGTGATTTTCATGCTTCCAGGGGCCCGGGAAGTGAATTAAATACCATTTGGAGGCATTTAATGTTCAAGCAAAAACAGGTGATTTTTGACAAAAGAGATAACACCCCCCCATTACGTCATGCTTCAGAAAGGTGAAGAATGGTCCGTTTTCAAATGTTTTATTTTTGAACGTCAGTTCACATTTGTAGGTAGATCGTCAGTTTTAGAGCTAAAATTTGCATGTTGAAAGTGATTTTCATGCTTCCAGGGGCCCGGGAAGTGAATTAAATACCAATTGGAGGCATTTAATGTTCAAGCAAAAACAGGTGATTTTTGACAAAAGAGATAACACCCCCCCATTACGTCATGCTTCAGAAAGGTGAAAAATGGTCCGTTTTCAAATGTTTTATTTTTGAACGTCAGTTCACATTTGTAGGTAGATCGTCAGTTTTAGAGCTAAATTTTGCATGTTGAAAGTGATTTTCATGCTTCCAGGGGCCCGGGAAGTGAATTAAATACCATTTGGAGGCATTTAATGTTCAAGCAAAAACAGGTGATTTTTGACAAAAGAGATAACACCCCCCATTACGTCATGCTTAAGAAAGGTGAAAATGGTCCGTTTTCAAATGTTTTATTTTTGAACGTCAGTTCACATTTGTAGGTAGATCATCAGTTTTAGAGCTAAAATTAGCATGTTTAAAGTGATTTTCATGCTTCCAGGGGCCCGGGAAGTGAATTAAATACCATTTGGAGGCATTTAATGTTCAAGCAAAAACAGGTGATTTTTGACAAAAGAGATAACACCCCCATTACGTCATGTTTCAGAAAGGTGAAAAATGGTCCGTTTTCAAATGTTTTATTTTTGAACGTCAGTTCACATTTGTAGGTAGATCATCAGTATGTTTAAAGTGATTTTCATGCTTCCAGGGGCCCGGGAAGTGAATTAAATACCATTTGGAGGCATTTAATGTTCAAGCAAAAACAGGTGATTTTTGACAAAAGAGATAACACCCCCCCATTACGTCATGCTTCAGAAAGGTGAAAAAGTGGTCCGTTTTCAAATGTTTTATTTTTGAACGTCAGTTCACATTTGTAGGTAGATCATCAGTTTTAGAGCTAAAATGTGCATGTTTAAAGTGATTTTCATACTTCCAGGGGTCTGGGAAGTGAATTAAATACCATTTGGAGGCATTTAATGTTCAAGCAAAAACAGGTGATTTTTGACAAAAGAGATAACACCCCCCCATTACGTCATGCTTCAGAAAGGTGAAGAATGGTCCGTTTTCAAATGTTTTATTTTTGAACGTCAGTTCACATTTGTAGGTAGATCCTCAGTTTTAGAGCTAAAATTTGCATGTTGAAAGTGATTTTCATGCTTCCAGGGGCCCGGGAAGTGAATTAAATACCAATTGGAGGCATTTAATGTTCAAGCAAAAACAGGTGATTTTTGACAAAAGAGATAACACCCCCCCATTACGTCATGCTTCAGAAAGGTGAAAAATGGTCCGTTTTCAAATGTTTTATTTTTGAACGTCAGTTCACATTTGTAGGTAGATCGTCAGTTTTAGAGCTAAATTTTGCATGTTGAAAGTGATTTTCATGCTTCCAGGGGCCCGGGAAGTGAATTAAATACCATTTGGAGGCATTTAATGTTCAAGCAAAAACAGGTGATTTTTGACAAAAGAGATAACACCCCCCCATTACGTCATGCTTAAGAAAGGTGAAAAATGGTCCCTTTTCAAATGTTTTATTGTTGAACGTCAGTTCACATTTGTATGTAGATCATCAGTTTTAGAGCTAAAATTTGCATGTTTAATGTGATTTTCATGCTTCCAGGGGCCCGGGAAGTGAATTAAATACCATTTGGAGGCATTTAATGTTCAAGCAAAAACAGGTGATTTTTGACAAAAGAGATAACACCCCCCATTACGTCATGCTTCAGAAAGGTGAAAAATGGTCCGTTTTCAAATGTTTTATTTTTGAACGTCAGTTCACATTTGTAGGTAGATCATCAGTTTTAGAGCTAAAATTTGCATGTTTAAAGCGATTTTCATGCTTCCAGGGGCCCGGGAAGTGAATTAAGTACCATTTGGAGGAATTTAATGTTCAAGCAAAAACAGGTGATTTTTGACAAAAGAGATAACACCCCCCCCATTACGTCATGCTTCAGAAAGGTGAAAAATGGTCCGTTTTCAAATGTTTTATTTTTGAAGGTCAGTTCACATTTGTAGGTAGATCATCAGTTTTAGATCTAAAATTAGCATGTTTAAAGTGATTTTCATTCTTCCAGGGGCCCGGGAAGTGAATTAAATACCATTTGGAGGCATTTAATGTTCAAACAAAAACAGGTGATTTTTGACAAAAGAAATAACACCCCCCATTACGTCATGCTTCAGAAAGGTGAAAAATGGTCCATTTTCAAATGTTTTATTTTTGAACGTCAGTTCACATTTGTAGGTAGATCATCAGTTTAAGAGCTAAAATTAGCATGTTTAAAGTGATTTTCATGCTTCCAGGGGCCCGGGAAGTGAATTAAGTACCATTTGGAGGCATTTAATGTTCAAGCAAAAACATGTGATTTTTGACAAAAGAGATAACACCCCCCCCATTACGTCATGCTTCAGAAAGGTGAAAAATGGTCCCTTTTCAAATGTTTTATTTTTGAACGTCAGTTCACATTTGTAGGTAGATCATCAGTTTTAGAGCTAAAATTTGCATCTTTAAAGTGATTTTCATGCTTCCAGGGGCCCGGGAAGTGAATTAAATACCATTTGGAGGCATTTAATGTTCAAGCAAAAACAGGTGATTTTTGACAAAAGAGATAACGCCCCCCATTACGTCATGCTTCAGAAAGGTGAAAAATGGTCCATTTTCAAATGTTTTATTTTTGAACGTCAGTTCACATTTGTAGGTAGATCATCAGTTTTAGAGCTAAAATTTGCATGTTTAAAGCGATTTTCATGCTTCCAGGGGCCCGGGAAGTGAATTAAATACCATTTGGAGGCATTTAATGTTCAAGCAAAAACAGGTGATTTTTGACAAACGAGATAACACCCCCCCATTACGTCATGCTTCAGAAAGGTGAAAAATGGTCCGTTTTCAAATGTTTTATTTTTCAACGTCAGTTCACATTTGTAGGTAGATCATCAGTTTTAGAGCTAAAATTAGCATGTTTAAAGTGATTTTCATCCTTCCAGGGGCCCGGGAAGTGAATTAAATACCATTTGGAGGCATTTAATGTTCAAACAAAAACAGGTGATTTTTGACAAAAGAAATAACACCCCCCATTACGTCATGCTTCAGAAAGGTGAAAAAGGGTCCGTTTTCAAATGTTTTATTTTTGAACGTCAGTTCACATTTGTAGGTAGATCATCAGTTTAAGAGCTAAAATTAGCATGTTTAAAGTGATTTTCATGCTTCCAGGGGCCCGGGAAGTGAATTAAATACCATTTGGAGGCATTTAATGTTCAAGCAAAAACAGGTGATTTTTGACAAACGAGATAACACCCCCCCATTACGTCATGCTTCAGAAAGGTGAAGAATGGTCCGTTTTCAAATGTTTTATTTTTGAACGTCAGTTCACATTTGTAGGTAGATCGTCAGTTTTAGAGCTAAAATTTGCATGTTGAAAGTGATTTTCATGCTTCCAGGGGCCCGGGAAGTGAATTAAATACCATTTGGAGGCATTTAATGTTCAAGCAAAAACAGGTGATTTTTGACAAAAGAGATAACACCCCCCAATTACGTCATGCTTCAGAAAGGTGAAGAATGGTCCGTTTTCAAATGTTTTATTTTTGAACGTCAGTTCACATTTGTAGGTAGATCGTCAGTTTTAGAGCTAAAATTTGCATGTTGAAAGTGATTTTCATGCTTCCAGGGGCCCGGGAAGTGAATTAAATACCAATTGGAGGCATTTAATGTTCAAGCAAAAACAGGTGATTTTTGACAAAAGAGATAACACCCCCCCATTACGTCATGCTTCAGAAAGGTGAAAAATGGTCCGTTTTCAAATGTTTTATTTTTGAACGTCAGTTCACATTTGTAGGTAGATCGTCAGTTTTAGAGCTAAATTTTGCATGTTGAAAGTGATTTTCATGCTTCCAGGGGCCCGGGAAGTGAATTAAATACCATTTGGAGGCATTTAATGTTCAAGCAAAAACAGGTGATTTTTGACAAAAGAGATAACACCCCCCCATTACGTCATGCTTAAGAAAGGTGAAAATGGTCCGTTTTCAAATGTTTTATTTTTGAACGTCAGTTCACATTTGTAGGTAGATCATCAGTTTTAGAGCTAAAATTAGCATGTTTAAAGTGATTTTCATGCTTCCAGGGGCCCGGGAAGTGAATTAAATACCATTTGGAGGCATTTAATGTTCAAGCAAAAACAGGTGATTTTTGACAAAAGAGATAACACCCCCATTACGTCATGTTTCAGAAAGGTGAAAAATGGTCCGTTTTCAAATGTTTTATTTTTGAACGTCAGTTCACATTTGTAGGTAGATCATCAGTATGTTTAAAGTGATTTTCATGCTTCCAGGGGCCCGGGAAGTGAATTAAATACCATTTGGAGGCATTTAATGTTCAAGCAAAAACAGGTGATTTTTGACAAAAGAGATAACACCCCCCCATTACGTCATGCTTCAGAAAGGTGAAGAATGGTCCGTTTTCAAATGTTTTATTTTTGAACGTCAGTTCACATTTGTAGGTAGATCATCAGTTTTAGAGCTAAAATTTGCATGTTTAAAGTGATTTTCATACTTCCAGGGGTCTGGGAAGTGAATTAAATACCATTTGGAGGCATTTAATGTTCAAGCAAAAACAGGTGATTTTTGACAAAAGAGATAACACCCCCCCATTACGTCATGCTTCAGAAAGGTGAAGAATGGTCCGTTTTCAAATGTTTTATTTTTGAACGTCAGTTCACATTTGTAGGTAGATCCTCAGTTTTAGAGCTAAAATTTGCATGTTGAAAGTGATTTTCATGCTTCCAGGGGCCCGGGAAGTGAATTAAATACCAATTGGAGGCATTTAATGTTCAAGCAAAAACAGGTGATTTTTGACAAAAGAGATAACACCCCCCCATTACGTCATGCTTCAGAAAGGTGAAAAATGGTCCGTTTTCAAATGTTTTATTTTTGAACGTCAGTTCACATTTGTAGGTAGATCGTCAGTTTTAGAGCTAAATTTTGCATGTTGAAAGTGATTTTCATGCTTCCAGGGGCCCGGGAAGTGAATTAAATACCATTTGGAGGCATTTAATGTTCAAGCAAAAACAGGTGATTTTTGACAAAAGAGATAACACCCCCCCATTACGTCATGCTTCAGAAAGGTGAAAAATGGTCAGTTTTCAAATGTTTTATTTTTGAACGTCAGTTCACATTTGTAGGTAGATCATCAGTTTTAGAGCTAAAATTTGCATGTTTAAAGCGATTTTCATGCTTCCAGGGGCCCGGGAAGTGAATTAAATACCATTTGGAGGCATTTAATGTTCAAGCAAAAACAGGTGATTTTTGACAAAAGAGATAACACCCCCCCATTACGTCATGCTTCAGAAAGGTGAAAAATGGTCCGTTTTCAAATGTTTTATTTTTGAACGTCAGTTCACATTTGTAGGTAGATCATCAGTTTTAGAGCTAAAATTAGCATGTTTAAAGTGATTTTCATCCTTCCAGGGGCCCGGGAAGTGAATTAAATACCATTGGGAGGCATTTAATGTTCAAACAAAAACAGGTGATTTTTGACAAAAGAAATAACACCCCCCATTACGTCATGCTTCAGAAAGGTGAAAAAGGGTCCGTTTTCAAATGTTTTATTTTTGAACGTCAGTTCACATTTGTAGGTAGATCATCAGTTTAAGAGCTAAAATTAGCATGTTTAAAGTGATTTTCATGCTTCCAGGGGCCCGGGAAGTGAATTAAATACCATTTGGAGGCATTTAATGTTCAAGCAAAAACAGGTGATTTTTGACAAACGAGATAACACCCCCCATTACGTCATGCTTCAGAAAGGTGAAGAATGGTCCGTTTTCAAATGTTTTATTTTTGAACGTCAGTTCACATTTGTAGGTAGATCGTCAGTTTTAGAGCTAAAATTTGCATGTTGAAAGTGATTTTCATGCTTCCAGGGGCCCGGGAAGTGAATTAAATACCATTTGGAGGCATTTAATGTTCAAGCAAAAACAGGTGATTTTTGACAAAAGAGATAACACCCCCCCATTACGTCATGCTTCAGAAAGGTGAAGAATGGTCCGTTTTCAAATGTTTTATTTTTGAACGTCAGTTCACATTTGTAGGTAGATCGTCAGTTTTAGAGCTAAAATTTGCATGTTGAAAGTGATTTTCATGCTTCCAGGGGCCCGGGAAGTGAATTAAATACCAATTGGAGGCATTTAATGTTCAAGCAAAAACAGGTGATTTTTGACAAAAGAGATAACACCCCCCCATTACGTCATGCTTCAGAAAGGTGAAAAATGGTCCGTTTTCAAATGTTTTATTTTTGAACGTCAGTTCACATTTGTAGGTAGATCGTCAGTTTTAGAGCTAAATTTTGCATGTTGAAAGTGATTTTCATGCTTCCAGGGGCCCGGGAAGTGAATTAAATACCATTTGGAGGCATTTAATGTTCAAGCAAAAACAGGTGATTTTTGACAAAAGAGATAACACCCCCATTACGTCATGCTTCAGAAAGGTGAAAAATGGTCCGTTTTCAAATGTTTTATTTTTGAACGTCAGTTCACATTTGTAGGTAGATCATCAGTTTTAGAGCTAAAATTAGCATGTTTAAAGTGATTTTCATGCTTCCAGGGGCCCGGGAAGTGAATTAAATACCATTTGGAGGCATTTAATGTTCAAGCAAAAACAGGTGATTTTTGACAAAAGAGATAACACCCCCATTACGTCATGTTTCAGAAAGGTGAAAAATGGTCCGTTTTCAAATGTTTTATTTTTGAACGTCAGTTCACATTTGTAGGTAGATCATCAGTATGTTTAAAGTGATTTTCATGCTTCCAGGGGCCCGGGAAGTGAATTAAATACCATTTGGAGGCATTTAATGTTCAAGCAAAAACAGGTGATTTTTGACAAAAGAGATAACACCCCCCCATTACGTCATGCTTCAGAAAGGTGAAGAATGGTCCGTTTTCAAATGTTTTATTTTTGAACGTCAGTTCACATTTGTAGGTAGATCATCAGTTTTAGAGCTAAAATTTGCATGTTTAAAGTGATTTTCATACTTCCAGGGGTCTGGGAAGTGAATTAAATACCATTTGGAGGCATTTAATGTTCAAGCAAAAACAGGTGATTTTTGACAAAAGAGATAACACCCCCCCATTACGTCATGCTTCAGAAAGGTGAAGAATGGTCCGTTTTCAAATGTTTTATTTTTGAACGTCAGTTCACATTTGTAGGTAGATCCTCAGTTTTAGAGCTAAAATTTGCATGTTGAAAGTGATTTTCATGCTTCCAGGGGCCCGGGAAGTGAATTAAATACCAATTGGAGGCATTTAATGTTCAAGCAAAAACAGGTGATTTTTGACAAAAGAGATAACACCCCCCCATTACGTCATGCTTCAGAAAGGTGAAAAATGGTCCGTTTTCAAATGTTTTATTTTTGAACGTCAGTTCACATTTGTAGGTAGATCGTCAGTTTTAGAGCTAAATTTTGCATGTTGAAAGTGATTTTCATGCTTCCAGGGGCCCGGGAAGTGAATTAAATACCATTTGGAGGCATTTAATGTTCAAGCAAAAACAGGTGATTTTTGACAAAAGAGATAACACCCCCCCATTACGTCATGCTTCAGAAAGGTGAAAAATGGTCAGTTTTCAAATGTTTTATTTTTGAACGTCAGTTCACATTTGTAGGTAGATCATCAGTTTTAGAGCTAAAATTTGCATGTTTAAAGCGATTTTCATGCTTCCAGGGGCCCGGGAAGTGAATTAAATACCATTTGGAGGCATTTAATGTTCAAGCAAAAACAGGTGATTTTTGACAAAAGAGATAACACCCCCCCATTACGTCATGCTTCAGAAAGGTGAAAAATGGTCCGTTTTCAAATGTTTTATTTTTGAACGTCAGTTCACATTTGTAGGTAGATCATCAGTTTTAGAGCTAAAATTAGCATGTTTAAAGTGATTTTCATCCTTCCAGGGGCCCGGGAAGTGAATTAAATACCATTTGGAGGCATTTAATGTTCAAACAAAAACAGGTGATTTTTGACAAAAGAAATAACACCCCCCATTACGTCATGCTTCAGAAAGGTGAAAAAGGGTCCGTTTTCAAATGTTTTATTTTTGAACGTCAGTTCACATTTGTAGGTAGATCATCAGTTTAAGAGCTAAAATTAGCATGTTTAAAGTGATTTTCATGCTTCCAGGGGCCCGGGAAGTGAATTAATTACCATTTGGAGGCATTTAATGTTCAAGCAAAAACAGGTGATTTTTGACAAACGAGATAACACCCCCCCATTACGTCATGCTTCAGAAAGGTGAAGAATGGTCCGTTTTCAAATGTTTTATTTTTGAACGTCAGTTCACATTTGTAGGTAGATCGTCAGTTTTAGAGCTAAAATTTGCATGTTGAAAGTGATTTTCATGCTTCCAGGGGCCCGGGAAGTGAATTAAATACCATTTGGAGGCATTTAATGTTCAAGCAAAAACAGGTGATTTTTGACAAAAGAGATAACACCCCCCCATTACGTCATGCTTCAGAAAGGTGAAGAATGGTCCGTTTTCAAATGTTTTATTTTTGAACGTCAGTTCACATTTGTAGGTAGATCGTCAGTTTTAGAGCTAAAATTTGCATGTTGAAAGTGATTTTCATGCTTCCAGGGGCCCGGGAAGTGAATTAAATACCAATTGGAGGCATTTAATGTTCAAGCAAAAACAGGTGATTTTTGACAAAAGAGATAACACCCCCCCATTACGTCATGCTTCAGAAAGGTGAAAAATGGTCCGTTTTCAAATGTTTTATTTTTGAACGTCAGTTCACATTTGTAGGTAGATCGTCAGTTTTAGAGCTAAATTTTGCATGTTGAAAGTGATTTTCATGCTTCCAGGGGCCCGGGAAGTGAATTAAATACCATTTGGAGGCATTTAATGTTCAAGCAAAAACAGGTGATTTTTGACAAAAGAGATAACACCCCCCATTACGTCATGCTTAAGAAAGGTGAAAATGGTCCGTTTTCAAATGTTTTATTTTTGAACGTCAGTTCACATTTGTAGGTAGATCATCAGTTTTAGAGCTAAAATTAGCATGTTTAAAGTGATTTTCATGCTTCCAGGGGCCCGGGAAGTGAATTAAATACCATTTGGAGGCATTTAATGTTCAAGCAAAAACAGGTGATTTTTGACAAAAGAGATAACACCCCCATTACGTCATGTTTCAGAAAGGTGAAAAATGGTCCGTTTTCAAATGTTTTATTTTTGAACGTCAGTTCACATTTGTAGGTAGATCATCAGTATGTTTAAAGTGATTTTCATGCTTCCAGGGGCCCGGGAAGTGAATTAAATACCATTTGGAGGCATTTAATGTTCAAGCAAAAACAGGTGATTTTTGACAAAAGAGATAACACCCCCCCATTACGTCATGCTTCAGAAAGGTGAAAAAGTGGTCCGTTTTCAAATGTTTTATTTTTGAACGTCAGTTCACATTTGTAGGTAGATCATCAGTTTTAGAGCTAAAATGTGCATGTTTAAAGTGATTTTCATACTTCCAGGGGTCTGGGAAGTGAATTAAATACCATTTGGAGGCATTTAATGTTCAAGCAAAAACAGGTGATTTTTGACAAAAGAGATAACACCCCCCCATTACGTCATGCTTCAGAAAGGTGAAGAATGGTCCGTTTTCAAATGTTTTATTTTTGAACGTCAGTTCACATTTGTAGGTAGATCCTCAGTTTTAGAGCTAAAATTTGCATGTTGAAGGTGATTTTCATGCTTCCAGGGGCCCGGGAAGTGAATTAAATACCAATTGGAGGCATTTAATGTTCAAGCAAAAACAGGTGATTTTTGACAAAAGAGATAACACCCCCCCATTACGTCATGCTTCAGAAAGGTGAAAAATGGTCCGTTTTCAAATGTTTTATTTTTGAACGTCAGTTCACATTTGTAGGTAGATCGTCAGTTTTAGAGCTAAATTTTGCATGTTGAAAGTGATTTTCATGCTTCCAGGGGCCCGGGAAGTGAATTAAATACCATTTGGAGGCATTTAATGTTCAAGCAAAAACAGGTGATTTTTGACAAAAGAGATAACACCCCCCCATTACGTCATGCTTAAGAAAGGTGAAAAATGGTCCCTTTTCAAATGTTTTATTGTTGAACGTCAGTTCACATTTGTATGTAGATCATCAGTTTTAGAGCTAAAATTTGCATGTTTAAAGTGATTTTCATGCTTCCAGGGGCCCGGGAAGTGAATTAAATACCATTTGGAGGCATTTAATGTTCAAGCAAAAACAGGTGATTTTTGACAAAAGAGATAACACCCCCCATTACGTCATGCTTCAGAAAGGTGAAAAATGGTCCGTTTTCAAATGTTTTATTTTTGAACGTCAGTTCACATTTGTAGGTAGATCATCAGTTTTAGAGCTAAAATTTGCATGTTTAAAGCGATTTTCATGCTTCCAGGGGCCCGGGAAGTGAATTAAGTACCATTTGGAGGAATTTAATGTTCAAGCAAAAACAGGTGATTTTTGACAAAAGAGATAACACCCCCCCCATTACGTCATGCTTCAGAAAGGTGAAAAATGGTCCGTTTTCAAATGTTTTATTTTTGAAGGTCAGTTCACATTTGTAGGTAGATCATCAGTTTTAGATCTAAAATTAGCATGTTTAAAGTGATTTTCATTCTTCCAGGGGCCCGGGAAGTGAATTAAATACCATTTGGAGGCATTTAATGTTCAAACAAAAACAGGTGATTTTTGACAAAAGAAATAACACCCCCCATTACGTCATGCTTCAGAAAGGTGAAAAAGGGTCCGTTTTCAAATGTTTTATTTTTGAACGTCAGTTCACATTTGTAGGTAGATCATCAGTTTAAGAGCTAAAATTAGCATGTTTAAAGTGATTTTCATGCTTCCAGGGGCCCGGGAAGTGAATTAAATACCATTTGGAGGCATTTAATGTTCAAGCAAAAACAGGTGATTTTTGACAAACGAGATAACACCCCCCCATTACGTCATGCTTCAGAAAGGTGAAGAATGGTCAGTTTTCAAATGTTTTATTTTTGAACGTCAGTTCACATTTGTAGGTAGATCGTCAGTTTTAGAGCTAAAATGTGCATGTTGAAAGTGATTTTCATGCTTCCAGGGGCCCGGGAAGTGAATTAAATACCATTTGGAGGCATTTAATGTTCAAGCAAAAACAGGTGATTTTTGACAAAAGAGATAACACCCCCCCATTACGTCATGCTTCAGAAAGGTGAAGAATGGTCCGTTTTCAAATGTTTTATTTTTGAACGTCAGTTCACATTTGTAGGTAGATCGTCAGTTTTAGAGCTAAAATTTGCATGTTGAAAGTGATTTTCATGCTTCCAGGGGCCCGGGAAGTGAATTAAATACCAATTGGAGGCATTTAATGTTCAAGCAAAAACAGGTGATTTTTGACAAAAGAGATAACACCCCCCCATTACGTCATGCTTCAGAAAGGTGAAAAATGGTCCGTTTTCAAATGTTTTATTTTTGAACGTCAGTTCACATTTGTAGGTAGATCGTCAGTTTTAGAGCTAAATTTTGCATGTTGAAAGTGATTTTCATGCTTCCAGGGGCCCGGGAAGTGAATTAAATACCATTTGGAGGCATTTAATGTTCAAGCAAAAACAGGTGATTTTTGACAAAAGAGATAACACCCCCCATTACGTCATGCTTAAGAAAGGTGAAAATGGTCCGTTTTCAAATGTTTTATTTTTGAACGTCAGTTCACATTTGTAGGTAGATCATCAGTTTTAGAGCTAAAATTAGCATGTTTAAAGTGATTTTCATGCTTCCAGGGGCCCGGGAAGTGAATTAAATACCATTTGGAGGCATTTAATGTTCAAGCAAAAACAGGTGATTTTTGACAAAAGAGATAACACCCCCATTACGTCATGTTTCAGAAAGGTGAAAAATGGTCCGTTTTCAAATGTTTTATTTTTGAACGTCAGTTCACATTTGTAGGTAGATCATCAGTATGTTTAAAGTGATTTTCATGCTTCCAGGGGCCCGGGAAGTGAATTAAATACCATTTGGAGGCATTTAATGTTCAAGCAAAAACAGGTGATTTTTGACAAAAGAGATAACACCCCCCCATTACGTCATGCTTCAGAAAGGTGAAAAAGTGGTCCGTTTTCAAATGTTTTATTTTTGAACGTCAGTTCACATTTGTAGGTAGATCATCAGTTTTAGAGCTAAAATGTGCATGTTTAAAGTGATTTTCATACTTCCAGGGGTCTGGGAAGTGAATTAAATACCATTTGGAGGCATTTAATGTTCAAGCAAAAACAGGTGATTTTTGACAAAAGAGATAACACCCCCCCATTACGTCATGCTTCAGAAAGGTGAAGAATGGTCCGTTTTCAAATGTTTTATTTTTGAACGTCAGTTCACATTTGTAGGTAGATCCTCAGTTTTAGAGCTAAAATTTGCATGTTGAAAGTGATTTTCATGCTTCCAGGGGCCCGGGAAGTGAATTAAATACCAATTGGAGGCATTTAATGTTCAAGCAAAAACAGGTGATTTTTGACAAAAGAGATAACACCCCCCCATTACGTCATGCTTCAGAAAGGTGAAAAATGGTCCGTTTTCAAATGTTTTATTTTTGAACGTCAGTTCACATTTGTAGGTAGATCGTCAGTTTTAGAGCTAAATTTTGCATGTTGAAAGTGATTTTCATGCTTCCAGGGGCCCGGGAAGTGAATTAAATACCATTTGGAGGCATTTAATGTTCAAGCAAAAACAGGTGATTTTTGACAAAAGAGATAACACCCCCCCATTACGTCATGCTTAAGAAAGGTGAAAAATGGTCCCTTTTCAAATGTTTTATTGTTGAACGTCAGTTCACATTTGTATGTAGATCATCAGTTTTAGAGCTAAAATTTGCATGTTTAAAGTGATTTTCATGCTTCCAGGGGCCCGGGAAGTGAATTAAATACCATTTGGAGGCATTTAATGTTCAAGCAAAAACAGGTGATTTTTGACAAAAGAGATAACACCCCCCATTACGTCATGCTTCAGAAAGGTGAAAAATGGTCCGTTTTCAAATGTTTTATTTTTGAACGTCAGTTCACATTTGTAGGTAGATCATCAGTTTTAGAGCTAAAATTTGCATGTTTAAAGCGATTTTCATGCTTCCAGGGGCCCGGGAAGTGAATTAAGTACCATTTGGAGGAATTTAATGTTCAAGCAAAAACAGGTGATTTTTGACAAAAGAGATAACACCCCCCCCCATTACGTCATGCTTCAGAAAGGTGAAAAATGGTCCGTTTTCAAATGTTTTATTTTTGAAGGTCAGTTCACATTTGTAGGTAGATCATCAGTTTTAGATCTAAAATTAGCATGTTTAAAGTGATTTTCATTCTTCCAGGGGCCCGGGAAGTGAATTAAATACCATTTGGAGGCATTTAATGTTCAAACAAAAACAGGTGATTTTTGACAAAAGAAATAACACCCCCCATTACGTCATGCTTCAGAAAGGTGAAAAATGGTCCATTTTCAAATGTTTTATTTTTGAACGTCAGTTCACATTTGTAGGTAGATCATCAGTTTAAGAGCTAAAATTAGCATGTTTAAAGTGATTTTCATGCTTCCAGGGGCCCGGGAAGTGAATTAAGTACCATTTGGAGGCATTTAATGTTCAAGCAAAAACATGTGATTTTTGACAAAAGAGATAACATCCCCCCCATTACGTCATGCTTCAGAAAGGTGAAAAATGGTCCCTTTTCAAATGTTTTATTTTTGAACGTCAGTTCACATTTGTAGGTAGATCATCAGTTTTAGAGCTAAAATTTGCATCTTTAAAGTGATTTTCATGCTTCCAGGGGCCCGGGAAGTGAATTAAATACCATTTGGAGGCATTTAATGTTCAAGCAAAAACAGGTGATTTTTGACAAAAGAGATAACGCCCCCCATTACGTCATGCTTCAGAAAGGTGAAAAATGGTCCATTTTCAAATGTTTTATTTTTGAACGTCAGTTCACATTTGTAGGTAGATCATCAGTTTTAGAGCTAAAATTTGCATGTTTAAAGCGATTTTCATGCTTCCAGGGGCCCGGGAAGTGAATTAAATACCATTTGGAGGCATTTAATGTTCAAGCAAAAACAGGTGATTTTTGACAAACGAGATAACACCCCCCCATTACGTCATGCTTCAGAAAGGTGAAAAATGGTCCGTTTTCAAATGTTTTATTTTTCAACGTCAGTTCACATTTGTAGGTAGATCATCAGTTTTAGAGCTAAAATTAGCATGTTTAAAGTGATTTTCATCCTTCCAGGGGCCCGGGAAGTGAATTAAATACCATTTGGAGGCATTTAATGTTCAAACAAAAACAGGTGATTTTTGACAAAAGAAATAACACCCCCATTACGTCATGCTTCAGAAAGGTGAAAAAGGGTCCGTTTTCAAATGTTTTATTTTTGAACGTCAGTTCACATTTGTAGGTAGATCATCAGTTTAAGAGCTAAAATTAGCATGTTTAAAGTGATTTTCATGCTTCCAGGGGCCCGGGAAGTGAATTAAATACCATTTGGAGGCATTTAATGTTCAAGCAAAAACAGGTGATTTTTGACAAACGAGATAACACCCCCCCATTACGTCATGCTTCAGAAAGGTGAAGAATGGTCCGTTTTCAAATGTTTTATTTTTGAACGTCAGTTCACATTTGTAGGTAGATCGTCAGTTTTAGAGCTAAAATTTGCATGTTGAAAGTGATTTTCATGCTTCCAGGGGCCCGGGAAGTGAATTAAATACCATTTGGAGGCATTTAATGTTCAAGCAAAAACAGGTGATTTTTGACAAAAGAGATAACACCCCCCCATTACGTCATGCTTCAGAAAGGTGAAGAATGGTCCGTTTTCAAATGTTTTATTTTTGAACGTCAGTTCACATTTGTAGGTAGATCGTCAGTTTTAGAGCTAAAATTTGCATGTTGAAAGTGATTTTCATGCTTCCAGGGGCCCGGGAAGTGAATTAAATACCAATTGGAGGCATTTAATGTTCAAGCAAAAACAGGTGATTTTTGACAAAAGAGATAACACCCCCCCCATTACGTCATGCTTCAGAAAGGTGAAAAATGGTCCGTTTTCAAATGTTTTATTTTTGAACGTCAGTTCACATTTGTAGGTAGATCGTCAGTTTTAGAGCTAAATTTTGCATGTTGAAAGTGATTTTCATGCTTCCAGGGGCCCGGGAAGTGAATTAAATACCATTTGGAGGCATTTAATGTTCAAGCAAAAACAGGTGATTTTTGACAAAAGAGATAACACCCCCCCATTACGTCATGCTTAAGAAAGGTGAAAATGGTCAGTTTTCAAATGTTTTATTTTTGAACGTCAGTTCACATTTGTAGGTAGATCATCAGTTTTAGAGCTAAAATTAGCATGTTTAAAGTGATTTTCATGCTTCCAGGGGCCCGGGAAGTGAATTAAATACCATTTGGAGGCATTTAATGTTCAAGCAAAAACAGGTGATTTTTGACAAAAGAGATAACACCCCCATTACGTCATGTTTCAGAAAGGTGAAAAATGGTCCGTTTTCAAATGTTTTATTTTTGAACGTCAGTTCACATTTGTAGGTAGATCATCAGTATGTTTAAAGTGATTTTCATGCTTCCAGGGGCCCGGGAAGTGAATTAAATACCATTTGGAGGCATTTAATGTTCAAGCAAAAACAGGTGATTTTTGACAAAAGAGATAACACCCCCCCATTACGTCATGCTTCAGAAAGGTGAAGAATGGTCCGTTTTCAAATGTTTTATTTTTGAACGTCAGTTCACATTTGTAGGTAGATCATCAGTTTTAGAGCTAAAATTTGCATGTTTAAAGTGATTTTCATACTTCCAGGGGTCTGGGAAGTGAATTAAATACCATTTGGAGGCATTTAATGTTCAAGCAAAAACAGGTGATTTTTGACAAAAGAGATAACACCCCCCCATTACGTCATGCTTCAGAAAGGTGAAGAATGGTCCGTTTTCAAATGTTTTATTTTTGAACGTCAGTTCACATTTGTAGGTAGATCCTCAGTTTTAGAGCTAAAATTTGCATGTTGAAAGTGATTTTCATGCTTCCAGGGGCCCGGGAAGTGAATTAAATACCAATTGGAGGCATTTAATGTTCAAGCAAAAACAGGTGATTTTTGACAAAAGAGATAACACCCCCCCATTACGTCATGCTTCAGAAAGGTGAAAAATGGTCCGTTTTCAAATGTTTTATTTTTGAACGTCAGTTCACATTTGTAGGTAGATCGTCAGTTTTAGAGCTAAATTTTGCATGTTGAAAGTGATTTTCATGCTTCCAGGGGCCCGGGAAGTGAATTAAATACCATTTGGAGGCATTTAATGTTCAAACAAAAACAGGTGATTTTTGACAAAAGAAATAACACCCCCCATTACGTCATGCTTCAGAAAGGTGAAAAAGGGTCCGTTTTCAAATGTTTTATTTTTGAACGTCAGTTCACATTTGTAGGTAGATCATCAGTTTAAGAGCTAAAATTAGCATGTTTAAAGTGATTTTCATGCTTCCAGGGGCCCGGGAAGTGAATTAAATACCATTTGGAGGCATTTAATGTTCAAGCAAAAACAGGTGATTTTTGACAAACGAGATAACACCCCCCCATTACGTCATGCTTCAGAAAGGTGAAGAATAGTCCGTTTTCAAATGTTTTATTTTTGAACGTCAGTTCACATTTGTAGGTAGATCGTCAGTTTTAGAGCTAAAATTTGCATGTTGAAAGTGATTTTCATGCTTCCAGGGGCCCGGGAAGTGAATTAAATACCATTTGGAGGCATTTAATGTTCAAGCAAAAACAGGTGATTTTTGACAAAAGAGATAACACCCCCCCATTACGTCATGCTTCAGAAAGGTGAAGAATGGTCAGTTTTCAAATGTTTTATTTTTGAACGTCAGTTCACATTTGTAGGTAGATCGTCAGTTTTAGAGCTAAAATTTGCATGTTGAAAGTGATTTTCATGCTTCCAGGGGCCCGGGAAGTGAATTAAATACCAATTGGAGGCATTTAATGTTCAAGCAAAAACAGGTGATTTTTGACAAAAGAGATAACACCCCCCCATTACGTCATGCTTCAGAAAGGTGAAAAATGGTCCGTTTTCAAATGTTTTATTTTTGAACGTCAGTTCACATTTGTAGGTAGATCGTCAGTTTTAGAGCTAAATTTTGCATGTTGAAAGTGATTTTCATGCTTCCAGGGGCCCGGGAAGTGAATTAAATACCATTTGGAGGCATTTAATGTTCAAGCAAAAACAGGTGATTTTTGACAAAAGAGATAACACCCCCCATTACGTCATGCTTAAGAAAGGTGAAAATGGTCCGTTTTCAAATGTTTTATTTTTGAACGTCAGTTCACATTTGTAGGTAGATCATCAGTTTTAGAGCTAAAATTAGCATGTTTAAAGTGATTTTCATGCTTCCAGGGGCCCGGGAAGTGAATTAAATACCATTTGGAGGCATTTAATGTTCAAGCAAAAACAGGTGATTTTTGACAAAAGAGATAACACCCCCATTACGTCATGTTTCAGAAAGGTGAAAAATGGTCCGTTTTCAAATGTTTTATTTTTGAACGTCAGTTCACATTTGTAGGTAGATCATCAGTATGTTTAAAGTGATTTTCATGCTTCCAGGGGCCCGGGAAGTGAATTAAATACCATTTGGAGGCATTTAATGTTCAAGCAAAAACAGGTGATCTTTGACAAAAGAGATAACACCCCCCCATTACGTCATGCTTCAGAAAGGTGAAAAAGTGGTCCGTTTTCAAATGTTTTATTTTTGAACGTCAGTTCACATTTGTAGGTAGATCATCAGTTTTAGAGCTAAAATGTGCATGTTTAAAGTGATTTTCATACTTCCAGGGGTCTGGGAAGTGAATTAAATACCATTTGGAGGCATTTAATGTTCAAGCAAAAACAGGTGATTTTTGACAAAAGAGATAACACCCCCCCATTACGTCATGCTTCAGAAAGGTGAAGAATGGTCCGTTTTCAAATGTTTTATTTTTGAACGTCAGTTCACATTTGTAGGTAGATCCTCAGTTTTAGAGCTAAAATTTGCATGTTGAAAGTGATTTTCATGCTTCCAGGGGCCCGGGAAGTGAATTAAATACCAATTGGAGGCATTTAATGTTCAAGCAAAAACAGGTGATTTTTGACAAAAGAGATAACACCCCCCCATTACGTCATGCTTCAGAAAGGTGAAAAATGGTCCGTTTTCAAATGTTTTATTTTTGAACGTCAGTTCACATTTGTAGGTAGATCGTCAGTTTTAGAGCTAAATTTTGCATGTTGAAAGTGATTTTCATGCTTCCAGGGGCCCGGGAAGTGAATTAAATACCATTTGGAGGCATTTAATGTTCAAGCAAAAACAGGTGATTTTTGACAAAAGAGATAACACCCCCCCATTACGTCATGCTTAAGAAAGGTGAAAAATGGTCCCTTTTCAAATGTTTTATTGTTGAACGTCAGTTCACATTTGTATGTAGATCATCAGTTTTAGAGCTAAAATTTGCATGTTTAAAGTGATTTTCATGCTTCCAGGGGCCCGGGAAGTGAATTAAATACCATTTGGAGGCATTTAATGTTCAAGCAAAAACAGGTGATTTTTGACAAAAGAGATAACACCCCCCATTACGTCATGCTTCAGAAAGGTGAAAAATGGTCCGTTTTCAAATGTTTTATTTTTGAACGTCAGTTCACATTTGTAGGTAGATCATCAGTTTTAGAGCTAAAATTTGCATGTTTAAAGCGATTTTCATGCTTCCAGGGGCCCGGGAAGTGAATTAAGTACCATTTGGAGGAATTTAATGTTCAAGCAAAAACAGGTGATTTTTGACAAAAGAGATAACACCCCCCCCATTACGTCATGCTTCAGAAAGGTGAAAAATGGTCCGTTTTCAAATGTTTTATTTTTGAAGGTCAGTTCACATTTGTAGGTAGATCATCAGTTTTAGATCTAAAATTAGCATGTTTAAAGTGATTTTCATTCTTCCAGGGGCCCGGGAAGTGAATTAAATACCATTTGGAGGCATTTAATGTTCAAACAAAAACAGGTGATTTTTGACAAAAGAAATAACACCCCCCATTACGTCATGCTTCAGAAAGGTGAAAAATGGTCCATTTTCAAATGTTTTATTTTTGAACGTCAGTTCACATTTGTAGGTAGATCATCAGTTTAAGAGCTAAAATTAGCATGTTTAAAGTGATTTTCATGCTTCCAGGGGCCCGGGAAGTGAATTAAGTACCATTTGGAGGCATTTAATGTTCAAGCAAAAACATGTGATTTTTGACAAAAGAGATAACACCCCCCCCATTACGTCATGCTTCAGAAAGGTGAAAAATGGTCCATTTTCAAATGTTTTATTTTTGAACGTCAGTTCACATTTGTAGGTAGATCATCAGTTTTAGAGCTAAAATTTGCATGTTTAAAGCGATTTTCATGCTTCCAGGGGCCCGGGAAGTGAATTAAATACCATTTGGAGGCATTTAATGTTCAAGCAAAAACAGGTGATTTTTGACAAACGAGATAACACCCCCCCATTACGTCATGCTTCAGAAAGGTGAAAAATGGTCCGTTTTCAAATGTTTTATTTTTCAACGTCAGTTCACATTTGTAGGTAGATCATCAGTTTTAGAGCTAAAATTTGCATGTTTAAAGTGATTTTCAGGCTTCCAGGGGCCCGGGAAGTGAATTAAATACCATTCGGAGGCATTTAATGTTCAAGCAAAAACAGGTGATTTTTGACAAAAGAGATAACACCCCCCCATTACGTCATGCTTCAGAAATGTGAAAAAAGGTCCGTTTTCAAATGTTTTATTTTTCAACGTCAGTTCACATTTGTAGGTAGATCATCAGTTTTAGAGCTAAAATTAGCATGTTTAAAGTGATTTTCATCCTTCCAGGGGCCCGGGAAGTGAATTAAATACCATTTGGAGGCATTTAATGTTCAAGCAAAAACAGGTGATTTTTGACAAACGAGATAACACCCCCCCATTACGTCATGCTTCAGAAATGGGAAAAAAGGTCAGTTTTCAAATGTTTTATTTTTCAACGTCAGTTCGCATTTGTAAGTCGATCATCAGTTTTAGAGCTAAAATTAGCATGTTTAAAGTGATTTTCATGCTTCCAGGGGCCCGGGAAGTGAATTAAATACCATTTGGAGGCATTTAATGTTCAAGCAAAAACAGGTGATTTTTGACAAAAGAGATAACACCCCCCCATTACGTCATGCTTCAGAAAGGTGAAGAATGGTCCGTTTTCAAATGTTTTATTTTTGAACGTCAGTTCACATTTGTAGGTAGATCGTCAGTTTTAGAGCTAAAATTTGCATGTTGAAAGTGATTTTCATGCTTCCAGGGGCCCGGGAAGTGAATTAAATACCAATTGGAGGCATTTAATGTTCAAGCAAAAACAGGTGATTTTTGACAAAAGAGATAACACCCCCCCCATTACGTCATGCTTCAGAAAGGTGAAAAATGGTCCGTTTTCAAATGTTTTATTTTTGAACGTCAGTTCACATTTGTAGGTAGATCGTCAGTTTTAGAGCTAAATTTTGCATGTTGAAAGTGATTTTCATGCTTCCAGGGGCCCGGGAAGTGAATTAAATACCATTTGGAGGCATTTAATGTTCAAGCAAAAACAGGTGATTTTTGACAAAAGAGATAACACCCCCCCATTACGTCATGCTTAAGAAAGGTGAAAATGGTCAGTTTTCAAATGTTTTATTTTTGAACGTCAGTTCACATTTGTAGGTAGATCATCAGTTTTAGAGCTAAAATTAGCATGTTTAAAGTGATTTTCATGCTTCCAGGGGCCCGGGAAGTGAATTAAATACCATTTGGAGGCATTTAATGTTCAAGCAAAAACAGGTGATTTTTGACAAAAGAGATAACACCCCCATTACGTCATGTTTCAGAAAGGTGAAAAATGGTCCGTTTTCAAATGTTTTATTTTTGAACGTCAGTTCACATTTGTAGGTAGATCATCAGTATGTTTAAAGTGATTTTCATGCTTCCAGGGGCCCGGGAAGTGAATTAAATACCATTTGGAGGCATTTAATGTTCAAGCAAAAACAGGTGATTTTTGACAAAAGAGATAACACCCCCCCATTACGTCATGCTTCAGAAAGGTGAAGAATGGTCCGTTTTCAAATGTTTTATTTTTGAACGTCAGTTCACATTTGTAGGTAGATCATCAGTTTTAGAGCTAAAATTTGCATGTTTAAAGTGATTTTCATACTTCCAGGGGTCTGGGAAGTGAATTAAATACCATTTGGAGGCATTTAATGTTCAAGCAAAAACAGGTGATTTTTGACAAAAGAGATAACACCCCCCCATTACGTCATGCTTCAGAAAGGTGAAGAATGGTCCGTTTTCAAATGTTTTATTTTTGAACGTCAGTTCACATTTGTAGGTAGATCCTCAGTTTTAGAGCTAAAATTTGCATGTTGAAAGTGATTTTCATGCTTCCAGGGGCCCGGGAAGTGAATTAAATACCAATTGGAGGCATTTAATGTTCAAGCAAAAACAGGTGATTTTTGACAAAAGAGATAACACCCCCCCATTACGTCATGCTTCAGAAAGGTGAAAAATGGTCCGTTTTCAAATGTTTTATTTTTGAACGTCAGTTCACATTTGTAGGTAGATCGTCAGTTTTAGAGCTAAATTTTGCATGTTGAAAGTGATTTTCATGCTTCCAGGGGCCCGGGAAGTGAATTAAATACCATTTGGAGGCATTTAATGTTCAAACAAAAACAGGTGATTTTTGACAAAAGAAATAACACCCCCCATTACGTCATGCTTCAGAAAGGTGAAAAAGGGTCCGTTTTCAAATGTTTTATTTTTGAACGTCAGTTCACATTTGTAGGTAGATCATCAGTTTAAGAGCTAAAATTAGCATGTTTAAAGTGATTTTCATGCTTCCAGGGGCCCGGGAAGTGAATTAAATACCATTTGGAGGCATTTAATGTTCAAGCAAAAACAGGTGATTTTTGACAAACGAGATAACACCCCCCCATTACGTCATGCTTCAGAAAGGTGAAGAATGGTCCGTTTTCAAATGTTTTATTTTTGAACGTCAGTTCACATTTGTAGGTAGATCGTCAGTTTTAGAGCTAAAATTTGCATGTTGAAAGTGATTTTCATGCTTCCAGGGGCCCGGGAAGTGAATTAAATACCATTTGGAGGCATTTAATGTTCAAGCAAAAACAGGTGATTTTTGACAAAAGAGATAACACCCCCCCATTACGTCATGCTTCAGAAAGGTGAAGAATGGTCAGTTTTCAAATGTTTTATTTTTGAACGTCAGTTCACATTTGTAGGTAGATCGTCAGTTTTAGAGCTAAAATTTGCATGTTGAAAGTGATTTTCATGCTTCCAGGGGCCCGGGAAGTGAATTAAATACCAATTGGAGGCATTTAATGTTCAAGCAAAAACAGGTGATTTTTGACAAAAGAGATAACACCCCCCCATTACGTCATGCTTCAGAAAGGTGAAAAATGGTCCGTTTTCAAATGTTTTATTTTTGAACGTCAGTTCACATTTGTAGGTAGATCGTCAGTTTTAGAGCTAAATTTTGCATGTTGAAAGTGATTTTCATGCTTCCAGGGGCCCGGGAAGTGAATTAAATACCATTTGGAGGCATTTAATGTTCAAGCAAAAACAGGTGATTTTTGACAAAAGAGATAACACCCCCCATTACGTCATGCTTAAGAAAGGTGAAAATGGTCCGTTTTCAAATGTTTTATTTTTGAACGTCAGTTCACATTTGTAGGTAGATCATCAGTTTTAGAGCTAAAATTAGCATGTTTAAAGTGATTTTCATGCTTCCAGGGGCCCGGGAAGTGAATTAAATACCATTTGGAGGCATTTAATGTTCAAGCAAAAACAGGTGATTTTTGACAAAAGAGATAACACCCCCATTACGTCATGTTTCAGAAAGGTGAAAAATGGTCCGTTTTCAAATGTTTTATTTTTGAACGTCAGTTCACATTTGTAGGTAGATCATCAGTATGTTTAAAGTGATTTTCATGCTTCCAGGGGCCCGGGAAGTGAATTAAATACCATTTGGAGGCATTTAATGTTCAAGCAAAAACAGGTGATCTTTGACAAAAGAGATAACACCCCCCCATTACGTCATGCTTCAGAAAGGTGAAAAAGTGGTCCGTTTTCAAATGTTTTATTTTTGAACGTCAGTTCACATTTGTAGGTAGATCATCAGTTTTAGAGCTAAAATGTGCATGTTTAAAGTGATTTTCATACTTCCAGGGGTCTGGGAAGTGAATTAAATACCATTTGGAGGCATTTAATGTTCAAGCAAAAACAGGTGATTTTTGACAAAAGAGATAACACCCCCCCCATTACGTCATGCTTCAGAAAGGTGAAGAATGGTCCGTTTTCAAATGTTTTATTTTTGAACGTCAGTTCACATTTGTAGGTAGATCCTCAGTTTTAGAGCTAAAATTTGCATGTTGAAAGTGATTTTCATGCTTCCAGGGGCCCGGGAAGTGAATTAAATACCAATTGGAGGCATTTAATGTTCAAGCAAAAACAGGTGATTTTTGACAAAAGAGATAACACCCCCCCATTACGTCATGCTTCAGAAAGGTGAAAAATGGTCCGTTTTCAAATGTTTTATTTTTGAACGTCAGTTCACATTTGTAGGTAGATCGTCAGTTTTAGAGCTAAATTTTGCATGTTGAAAGTGATTTTCATGCTTCCAGGGGCCCGGGAAGTGAATTAAATACCATTTGGAGGCATTTAATGTTCAAGCAAAAACAGGTGATTTTTGACAAAAGAGATAACACCCCCCCATTACGTCATGCTTAAGAAAGGTGAAAAATGGTCCCTTTTCAAATGTTTTATTGTTGAACGTCAGTTCACATTTGTATGTAGATCATCAGTTTTAGAGCTAAAATTTGCATGTTTAAAGTGATTTTCATGCTTCCAGGGGCCCGGGAAGTGAATTAAATACCATTTGGAGGCATTTAATGTTCAAGCAAAAACAGGTGATTTTTGACAAAAGAGATAACACCCCCCATTACGTCATGCTTCAGAAAGGTGAAAAATGGTCCGTTTTCAAATGTTTTATTTTTGAACGTCAGTTCACATTTGTAGGTAGATCATCAGTTTTAGAGCTAAAATTTGCATGTTTAAAGCGATTTTCATGCTTCCAGGGGCCCGGGAAGTGAATTAAGTACCATTTGGAGGAATTTAATGTTCAAGCAAAAACAGGTGATTTTTGACAAAAGAGATAACACCCCCCCCATTACGTCATGCTTCAGAAAGGTGAAAAATGGTCCGTTTTCAAATGTTTTATTTTTGAAGGTCAGTTCACATTTGTAGGTAGATCATCAGTTTTAGATCTAAAATTAGCATGTTTAAAGTGATTTTCATTCTTCCAGGGGCCCGGGAAGTGAATTAAATACCATTTGGAGGCATTTAATGTTCAAACAAAAACAGGTGATTTTTGACAAAAGAAATAACACCCCCCATTACGTCATGCTTCAGAAAGGTGAAAAATGGTCCATTTTCAAATGTTTTATTTTTGAACGTCAGTTCACATTTGTAGGTAGATCATCAGTTTAAGAGCTAAAATTAGCATGTTTAAAGTGATTTTCATGCTTCCAGGGGCCCGGGAAGTGAATTAAGTACCATTTGGAGGCATTTAATGTTCAAGCAAAAACATGTGATTTTTGACAAAAGAGATAACACCCCCCCCATTACGTCATGCTTCAGAAAGGTGAAAAATGGTCCATTTTCAAATGTTTTATTTTTGAACGTCAGTTCACATTTGTAGGTAGATCATCAGTTTTAGAGCTAAAATTTGCATGTTTAAAGCGATTTTCATGCTTCCAGGGGCCCGGGAAGTGAATTAAATACCATTTGGAGGCATTTAATGTTCAAGCAAAAACAGGTGATTTTTGACAAACGAGATAACACCCCCCCATTACGTCATGCTTCAGAAAGGTGAAAAATGGTCCGTTTTCAAATGTTTTATTTTTCAACGTCAGTTCACATTTGTAGGTAGATCATCAGTTTTAGAGCTAAAATTTGCATGTTTAAAGTGATTTTCAGGCTTCCAGGGGCCCGGGAAGTGAATTAAATACCATTCGGAGGCATTTAATGTTCAAGCAAAAACAGGTGATTTTTGACAAAAGAGATAACACCCCCCCATTACGTCATGCTTCAGAAATGTGAAAAAAGGTCCGTTTTCAAATGTTTTATTTTTCAACGTCAGTTCACATTTGTAGGTAGATCATCAGTTTTAGAGCTAAAATTAGCATGTTTAAAGTGATTTTCATCCTTCCAGGGGCCCGGGAAGTGAATTAAATACCATTTGGAGGCATTTAATGTTCAAGCAAAAACAGGTGATTTTTGACAAACGAGATAACACCCCCCCATTACGTCATGCTTCAGAAATGGGAAAAAAGGTCAGTTTTCAAATGTTTTATTTTTCAACGTCAGTTCGCATTTGTAAGTCGATCATCAGTTTTAGAGCTAAAATTAGCATGTTTAAAGTGATTTTCATGCTTCCAGGGGCCCGGGAAGTGAATTAAATACCATTTGGAGGCATTTAATGTTCAAGCAAAAACAGGTGATTTTTGACAAAAGAGATAACACCCCCCATTACGTCATGCTTCAGAAAGGTGAAGAATGGTCCGTTTTCAAATGTTTTATTTTTGAACGTCAGTTCACATTTGTAGGTAGATCGTCAGTTTTAGAGCTAAAATTTGCATGTTGAAAGTGATTTTCATGCTTACAGGGGCCCGGGAAGTGAATTAAATACCAATTGGAGGCATTTAATGTTCAAGCAAAAACAGGTGATTTTTGACAAAAGAGATAACACCCCCCATTACGTCATGCTTCAGAAAGGTGAAGAATGGTCCGTTTTCAAATGTTTTATTTTTGAACGTCAGTTCACATTTGTAGGTAGATCATCAGTTTTAGATCTAAAATTAGCATGTTTAAAGTGATTTTCACCCTTCCAGGGGCCCGGGAAGTGAATTAAATACCATTTGGAGGCATTTAATGTTCAAACAAAAACAGGTGATTTTTGACAAAAGAAATAACACCCCCCATTACGTCATGCTTCAGAAGGGTGACAAATGGTCCATTTTTCAAATGTTTTATTTTTGAACGTCAGTTCACATTTGTAGGTAGATCATCAGTTTAAGAGCTAACATTAGCATGTTTAAAGTGATTTTCATGCTTCCAGGGGCCCTGGAAGTGAATTAAATACCATTTGGAGGCATTTAATGTTCAAGCAAAAACAGGTGACTTTTGACAAACGAGATAACACCCCCCCATTACGTCATGCTTCAGAAATGTGAAAAAAGGTCCGTTTTCAAATGTTTTATTTTTCAACGTCAGTTCGCATTTGTAGGTAGATCATCAGTTTTAGAGCTAAAATTAGCATGTTTAAAGTGATTTTCATGCTTCCAGGGGCCCGGGAAGTGAATTAAATACCATTTGGAGGCATTTAATGTTCAAGCAAAAACAGGTGATTTTTGACAAAAGAGATAACACCCCCCATTACGTCATGCTTCAGAAAGGTGAAGAATGGTCCGTTTTCAAATGTTTTATTTTTGAACGTCAGTTCACATTTGTAGGTAGATCGTCAGTTTTAGAGCTAAATTTTGCATGTTGAAAGTGATTTTCATGCTTCCAGGGGCCCGGGAAGTGAATTAAATACCATTTGGAGGCATTTAATGTTCAAGCAAAAACAGGTGATTTTTGACAAAAGAGATAACACCCCCCCATTACGTCATGCTTAAGAAAGGTGAAAAATGGTCCGTTTTCAAATGTTTTATTTTTGAACGTCAGTTCACATTTGTAGGTAGATCATCAGTTTTAGAGCTAAAATTTGCATGTTGAAAGTGATTTTCATGCTTCCAGGGGCCCGGGAATTGAATTAAATACCATTTGGAGGCATTTAATGTTCAAGCAAAAACAGGTGATTTTTGACAAAAGAGATAACACCCCCCCATTACGTCATGCTTCAGAAAGGTGAAAAATGGTCAGTTTTCAAATGTTTTATTTTTGAACGTCAGTTCACATTTGTAGGTAGATCATCAGTTTAAGAGCTAAAATTAGCATGTTTAAAGTGATTTTCATGCTTCCAGGGGCCCGGGAAGTGAATTAAATACCATTTGGAGGCATTTAATGTTCAAGCAAAAACAGGTGATTTTTGACAAAAGAGATAACACCCCCCCATTACGTCATGCTTCAGAAAGGTGAAAAATGGTCAGTTTTCAAATGTTTTATTTTTGAACGTCAGTTCACATTTGTAGGTAGATCATCAGTTTTAGAGCTAAAATTTGCATGTTTAAAGCGATTTTCATGCTACCAGGGGCCCGGGAAGTGAATTAAATACCATTTGGAGGCATTTAATGTTCAAGCAAAAACAGGTGATTTTTGACAAAAGAGATAACACCCCCCCATTACGTCATGCTTCAGAAAGGTGAAAAATGGTCCGTTTTCAAATGTTTTATTTTTGAACGTCAGTTCACATTTGTAGGTAGATCATCAGTTTTAGAGCTAAAATTAGCATGTTTAAAGTGATTTTCATCCTTCTAGGGGCCCGGGAAGTGAATTAAATACCATTTGGAGGCATTTAATGTTCAAACAAAAACAGGTGATTTTTGACAAAAGAAATAACACCCCCCATTACGTCATGCTTCAGAAAGGTGAAAAAGGGTCCGTTTTCAAATGTTTTATTTTTGAACGTCAGTTCACATTTGTAGGTAGATCGTCAGTTTTAGAGCTAAAATTTGCATGTTGAAAGTGATTTTCATGCTTGCAGGGGCCCGGGAAGTGAATTAAATACCATTTGGAGGCATTTAATGTTCAAGCAAAAACAGGTGATTTTTGACAAAAGAGATAACACCCCCCCATTACGTCATGCTTCAGAAAGGTGAAGAATGGTCCGTTTTCAAATGTTTTATTTTTGAACGTCAGTTCACATTTGTAGGTAGATCATCAGTTTAAGAGCTAAAATTAGCATGTTTAAAGTGATTTTCATGCTTCCAGGGGCCCGGGAAGTGAATTAAATACCATTTGGAGGCATTTAATGTTCAAGCAAAAACAGGTGATTTTTGACAAAAGAGATAACACCCCCCCCATTACGTCATGCTTCAGAAAGGTGAAAAATGGTCCGTTTTCAAATGTTTTATTTTTGAACGTCAGTTCACATTTGTAGGTAGATCATCAGTTTTAGAGCTAAAATTTGCATGTTTAAAGTGATTTCCAGGCTTCCAGGGGCCCGGGAAGTGAATTAAATACCATTCGGAGGCATTTAATATTCAAGCAAAAACAGGTGATTTTTGACAAAAGAGATAACACCCCCCCATTACGTCATGCTTCAGAAAGGTGAAGAATGGTCCGTTTTCAAATGTTTTATTTTTGAACGTCAGTTCACATTTGTAGGTAGATCGTCAGTTTTAGAGCTAAAATTTGCATGTTGAAAGTGATTTTCATGCTTCCAGGGGCCCGGGAAGTGAATTAAATACCATTTGGAGGCATTTAATGTTCAAGCAAAAACAGGTGATTTTTGACAAAAGAGATAACACCCCCCCATTACGTCATGCTTCAGAAAGGTGAAGAATGGTCCGTTTTCAAATGTTTTATTTTTGAACGTCAGTTCACATTTGTAGGTAGATCGTCAGTTTTAGAGCTAAAATTTGCATGTTGAAAGTGATTTTCATGCTTCCAGGGGCCCGGGAAGTGAATTAAATACCAATTGGAGGCATTTAATGTTCAAGCAAAAACAGGTGATTTTTGACAAAAGAGATAACACCCCCCATTACGTCATGCTTCAGAAAGGTGAAAAATGGTCCGTTTTCAAATGTTTTATTTTTGAACGTCAGTTCACATTTGTAGGTAGATCGTCAGTTTTAGAGCTAAAATTTGCATGTTGAAAGTGATTTTCATGCTTGCAGGGGCCCGGGAAGTGAATTAAATACCATTTGGAGGCATTTAATGTTCAAGCAAAAACAGGTGATTTTTGACAAAAGAGATAACACCCCCCCATTACGTCATGCTTCAGAAAGGTGAAGAATGGTCCGTTTTCAAATGTTTTATTTTTGAACGTCAGTTCACATTTGTAGGTAGATCATCAGTTTAAGAGCTAAAATTAGCATGTTTAAAGTGATTTTCATGCTTCCAGGGGCCCGGGAAGTGAATTAAATACCATTTGGAGGCATTTAATGTTCAAGCAAAAACAGGTGATTTTTGACAAAAGAGATAACACCCCCCCATTACGTCATGCTTCAGAAAGGTGAAAAATGGTCCGTTTTCAAATGTTTTATTTTTGAACGTCAGTTCACATTTGTAGGTAGATCATCAGTTTTAGAGCTAAAATTTGCATGTTTAAAGTGATTTCCAGGCTTCCAGGGGCCCGGGAAGTGAATTAAATACCATTCGGAGGCATTTAATATTCAAGCAAAAACAGGTGATTTTTGACAAAAGAGATAACACCCCCCCATTACGTCATGCTTCAGAAAGGTGAAGAATGGTCCGTTTTCAAATGTTTTATTTTTGAACGTCAGTTCACATTTGTAGGTAGATCGTCAGTTTTAGAGCTAAAATTTGCATGTTGAAAGTGATTTTCATGCTTCCAGGGGCCCGGGAAGTGAATTAAATACCATTTGGAGGCATTTAATGTTCAAGCAAAAACAGGTGATTTTTGACAAAAGAGATAACACCCCCCCATTACGTCATGCTTCAGAAAGGTGAAGAATGGTCCGTTTTCAAATGTTTTATTTTTGAACGTCAGTTCACATTTGTAGGTAGATCGTCAGTTTTAGAGCTAAAATTTGCATGTTGAAAGTGATTTTCATGCTTCCAGGGGCCCGGGATGTGAATTAAATACCAATTGGAGGCATTTAATGTTCAAGCAAAAACAGGTGATTTTTGACAAAAGAGATAACACCCCCCCATTACGTCATGCTTCAGAAAGGTGAAAAATGGTCCGTTTTCAAATGTTTTATTTTTGAACGTCAGTTCACATTTGTAGGTAGATCGTCAGTTTTAGAGCTAAATTTTGCATGTTGAAAGTGATTTTCATGCTTCCAGGGGCCCGGGAAGTGAATTAAATACCATTTGGAGGCATTTAATGTTCAAGCAAAAACAGGTGATTTTTGACAAAAGAGATAACACCCCCATTACGTCATGTTTCAGAAAGGTGAAAAATGGTCCATTTTCAAATGTTTTATTTTTGAACGTCAGTTCACATTTGTAGGTAGATCATCAGTATGTTTAAAGTGATTTTCATGCTTCCAGGGGCCCGGGAAGTGAATTAAATACCATTTGGAGGCATTTAATGTTCAAGCAAAAACAGGTGATTTTTGACAAAAGAGATAACACCCCCATTACGTCATGTTTCAGAAAGGTGAAAAATGGTCCGTTTTCAAATGTTTTATTTTTGAACGTCAGTTCACATTTGTAGGTAGATCATCAGTATGTTTAAAGTGATTTTCATGCTTCCAGGGGCCCGGGAAGTGAATTAAATACCATTTGGAGGCATTTAATGTTCAAGCAAAAACAGGTGATTTTTGACAAAAGAGATAACACCCCCCCATTACGTCATGCTTCAGAAAGGTGAAGAATGGTCCGTTTTCAAATGTTTTATTTTTGAACGTCAGTTCACATTTGTAGGTAGATCATCAGTTTTAGAGCTAAAATTTGCATGTTTAAAGTGATTTTCATACTTCCAGGGGTCTGGGAAGTGAATTAAATACCATTTGGAGGCATTTAATGTTCAAGCAAAAACAGGTGATTTTTGACAAAAGAGATAACACCCCCCCATTACGTCATGCTTCAGAAAGGTGAAGAATGGTCCGTTTTCAAATGTTTTATTTTTGAACGTCAGTTCACATTTGTAGGTAGATCCTCAGTTTTAGAGCTAAAATTTGCATGTTGAAAGTGATTTTCATGCTTCCAGGGGCCCGGGAAGTGAATTAAATACCAATTGGAGGCATTTAATGTTCAAGCAAAAACAGGTGATTTTTGACAAAAGAGATAACACCCCCCCATTACGTCATGCTTCAGAAAGGTGAAAAATGGTCCGTTTTCAAATGTTTTATTTTTGAACATCAGTTCACATTTGTAGGTAGATCGTCAGTTTTAGAGCTAAATTTTGCATGTTGAAAGTGATTTTCATGCTTCCAGGGGCCCGGGAAGTGAATTAAATACCATTTGGAGGCATTTAATGTTCAAGCAAAAACAGGTGATTTTTGACAAAAGAGATAACACCCCCCCATTACGTCATGCTTCAGAAAGGTGAAAAATGGTCAGTTTTCAAATGTTTTATTTTTGAACGTCAGTTCACATTTGTAGGTAGATCATCAGTTTTAGAGCTAAAATTTGCATGTTTAAAGCGATTTTCATGCTTCCAGGGGCCCGGGAAGTGAATTAAATACCATTTGGAGGCATTTAATGTTCAAGCAAAAACAGGTGATTTTTGACAAAAGAGATAACACCCCCCCATTACGTCATGCTTCAGAAAGGTGAAAAATGGTCCGTTTTCAAATGTTTTATTTTTGAACGTCAGTTCACATTTGTAGGTAGATCATCAGTTTTAGAGCTAAAATTAGCATGTTTAAAGTGATTTTCATCCTTCCAGGGGCCCGGGAAGTGAATTAAATACCATTTGGAGGCATTTAATGTTCAAACAAAAACAGGTGATTTTTGACAAAAGAAATAACACCCCCCATTACGTCATGCTTCAGAAAGGTGAAAAAGGGTCCGTTTTCAAATGTTTTATTTTTGAACGTCAGTTCACATTTGTAGGTAGATCATCAGTTTAAGAGCTAAAATTAGCATGTTTAAAGTGATTTTCATGCTTCCAGGGGCCCGGGAAGTGAATTAAATACCATTTGGAGGCATTTAATGTTCAAGCAAAAACAGGTGATTTTTGACAAACGAGATAACACCCCCCCATTACGTCATGCTTCAGAAAGGTGAAGAATGGTCCGTTTTCAAATGTTTTATTTTTGAACGTCAGTTCACATTTGTAGGTAGATCGTCAGTTTTAGAGCTAAAATTTGCATGTTGAAAGTGATTTTCATGCTTCCAGGGGCCCGGGAAGTGAATTAAATACCATTTGGAGGCATTTAATGTTCAAGCAAAAACAGGTGATTTTTGACAAAAGAGATAACACCCCCCCATTACGTCATGCTTCAGAAAGGTGAAGAATGGTCCGTTTTCAAATGTTTTATTTTTGAACGTCAGTTCACATTTGTAGGTAGATCGTCAGTTTTAGAGCTAAAATTTGCATGTTGAAAGTGATTTTCATGCTTCCAGGGGCCCGGGAAGTGAATTAAATACCAATTGGAGGCATTTAATGTTCAAGCAAAAACAGGTGATTTTTGACAAAAGAGATAACACCCCCCCATTACGTCATGCTTCAGAAAGGTGAAAAATGGTCCGTTTTCAAATGTTTTATTTTTGAACGTCAGTTCACATTTGTAGGTAGATCGTCAGTTTTAGAGCTAAATTTTGCATGTTGAAAGTGATTTTCATGCTTCCAGGGGCCCGGGAAGTGAATTAAATACCATTTGGAGGCATTTAATGTTCAAGCAAAAACAGGTGATTTTTGACAAAAGAGATAACACCCCCCATTACGTCATGCTTAAGAAAGGTGAAAATGGTCCGTTTTCAAATGTTTTATTTTTGAACGTCAGTTCACATTTGTAGGTAGATCATCAGTTTTAGAGCTAAAATTAGCATGTTTAAAGTGATTTTCATGCTTCCAGGGGCCCGGGAAGTGAATTAAATACCATTTGGAGGCATTTAATGTTCAAGCAAAAACAGGTGATTTTTGACAAAAGAGATAACACCCCCATTACGTCATGTTTCAGAAAGGTGAAAAATGGTCCGTTTTCAAATGTTTTATTTTTGAACGTCAGTTCACATTTGTAGGTAGATCATCAGTATGTTTAAAGTGATTTTCATGCTTCCAGGGGCCCGGGAAGTGAATTAAATACCATTTGGAGGCATTTAATGTTCAAGCAAAAACAGGTGATTTTTGACAAAAGAGATAACACCCCCCATTACGTCATGCTTAAGAAAGGTGAAAATGGTCCGTTTTCAAATGTTTTATTTTTGAACGTCAGTTCACATTTGTAGGTAGATCATCAGTTTTAGAGCTAAAATGTGCATGTTTAAAGTGATTTTCATACTTCCAGGGGTCTGGGAAGTGAATTAAATACCATTTGGAGGCATTTAATGTTCAAGCAAAAACAGGTGATTTTTGACAAAAGAGATAACACCCCCCCATTACGTCATGCTTCAGAAAGGTGAAGAATGGTCCGTTTTCAAATGTTTTATTTTTGAACGTCAGTTCACATTTGTAGGTAGATCCTCAGTTTTAGAGCTAAAATTTGCATGTTGAAAGTGATTTTCATGCTTCCAGGGGCCCGGGAAGTGAATTAAATACCAATTGGAGGCATTTAATGTTCAAGCAAAAACAGGTGATTTTTGACAAAAGAGATAACACCCCCCCATTACGTCATGCTTCAGAAAGGTGAAAAATGGTCCGTTTTCAAATGTTTTATTTTTGAACGTCAGTTCACATTTGTAGGTAGATCGTCAGTTTTAGAGCTACATTTTGCATGTTGAAAGTGATTTTCATGCTTCCAGGGGCCCGGGAAGTGAATTAAATACCATTTGGAGGCATTTAATGTTCAAGCAAAAACAGGTGATTTTTGACAAAAGAGATAACACCCCCCCATTACGTCATGCTTAAGAAAGGTGAAAAATGGTCCCTTTTCAAATGTTTTATTGTTGAACGTCAGTTCACATTTGTATGTAGATCATCAGTTTTAGAGCTAAAATTTGCATGTTTAAAGTGATTTTCATGCTTCCAGGGGCCCGGGAAGTGAATTAAATACCATTTGGAGGCATTTAATGTTCAAGCAAAAACAGGTGATTTTTGACAAAAGAGATAACACCCCCCATTACGTCATGCTTCAGAAAGGTGAAAAATGGTCCGTTTTCAAATGTTTTATTTTTGAACGTCAGTTCACATTTGTAGGTAGATCATCAGTTTTAGAGCTAAAATTTGCATGTTTAAAGCGATTTTCATGCTTCCAGGGGCCCGGGAAGTGAATTAAGTACCATTTGGAGGAATTTAATGTTCAAGCAAAAACATGTGATTTTTGACAAAAGAGATAACACCCCCCCCATTACGTCATGCTTCAGAAAGGTGAAAAATGGTCCGTTTTCAAATGTTTTATTTTTGAAGGTCAGTTCACATTTGTAGGTAGATCATCAGTTTTAGATCTAAAATTAGCATGTTTAAAGTGATTTTCATTCTTCCAGGGGCCCGGGAAGTGAATTAAATACCATTTGGAGGCATTTAATGTTCAAACAAAAACAGGTGATTTTTGACAAAAGAAATAACACCCCCCATTACGTCATGCTTCAGAAAGGTGAAAAATGGTCCATTTTCAAATGTTTTATTTTTGAACGTCAGTTCACATTTGTAGGTAGATCATCAGTTTAAGAGCTAAAATTAGCATGTTTAAAGTGATTTTCATGCTTCCAGGGGCCCGGGAAGTGAATTAAGTACCATTTGGAGGCATTTAATGTTCAAGCAAAAACATGTGATTTTTGACAAAAGAGATAACACCCCCCCCATTACGTCATGCTTCAGAAAGGTGAAAAATGGTCCCTTTTCAAATGTTTTATTTTTGAACGTCAGTTCACATTTGTAGGTAGATCATCAGTTTTAGAGCTAAAATTAGCATCTTTAAAGTGATTTTCATGCTTCCAGGGGCCCGGGAAGTGAATTAAATACCATTTGGAGGCATTTAATGTTCAAGCAAAAACAGGTGATTTTTGACAAAAGAGATAACGCCCCCCATTACGTCATGCTTCAGAAAGGTGAAAAATGGTCCATTTTCAAATGTTTTATTTTTGAACGTCAGTTCACATTTGTAGGTAGATCATCAGTTTTAGAGCTAAAATTTGCATGTTTAAAGCGATTTTCATGCTTCCAGGGGCCCGGGAAGTGAATTAAATACCATTTGGAGGCATTTAATGTTCAAGCAAAAACAGGTGATTTTTGACAAACGAGATAACACCCCCCCATTACGTCATGCTTCAGAAAGGTGAAAAATGGTCCGTTTTCAAATGAATTATTTTTCAACGTCAGTTCACATTTATAGGTAGATCATCAGTTTTAGAGCTAAAATTTGCATGTTTAAAGTGATTTTCAGGCTTCCAGGGGCCCGGGAAGTGAATTAAATACCATTCGGAGGCATTTAATGTTCAAGCAAAAACAGGTGATTTTTGACAAAAGAGATAACACCCCCCCATTACGTCATGCTTCAGAAATGTGAAAAAAGGTCCGTTTTCAAATGTTTTATTTTTCAACGTCAGTTCACATTTGTAGGTAGATCATCAGTTTTAGAGCTAAAATTAGCATGTTTAAAGTGATTTTCATCCTTCCAGGGGCCCGGGAAGTGAATTAAATACCATTTGGAGGCATTTAATGTTCAAGCAAAAACAGGTGATTTTTGACAAACGAGATAACACCCCCCCATTACGTCATGCTTCAGAAATGGGAAAAAAGGTCCGTTTTCAAATGTTTTATTTTTCAACGTCAGTTCGCATTTGTAAGTCGATCATCAGTTTTAGAGCTAAAATTAGCATGTTTAAAGTGATTTTCATGCTTCCAGGGGCCCGGGAAGTGAATTAAATACCATTTGGAGGCATTTAATGTTCAAGCAAAAACAGGTGATTTTTGACAAAAGAGATAACACCCCCCATTACGTCATGCTTTAGAAAGGTGAAGAATGGTCCGTTTTCAAATGTTTTATTTTTGAACGTCAGTTCACATTTGTAGGTAGATCGTCAGTTTTAGAGCTAAAATTTGCATGTTGAAAGTGATTTTCATGCTTCCAGGGGCCCGGGAAGTGAATTAAATACCAATTGGAGGCATTTAATGTTCAAGCAAAAACAGGTGATTTTTGACAAAAGAGATAACACCCCCCATTACGTCATGCTTCAGAAAGGTGAAGAATGGTCCGTTTTCAAACGTTTTATTTTTGAACGTCAGTTCACATTTGTAGGTAGATCATCAGTTTTAGATCTAAAATTAGCATGTTTAAAGTGATTTTCACCCTTCCAGGGGCCCGGGAAGTGAATTAAATACCATTTGGAGGCATTTAATGTTCAAACAAAAACAGGTGATTTTTGACAAAAGAAATAACACCCCCCATTACGTCATGCTTCAGAAGGGTGACAAATGGTCCATTTTTCAAATGTTTTATTTTTGAACGTCAGTTCACATTTGTAGGTAGATCATCAGTTTAAGAGCTAACATTAGCATGTTTAAAGTGATTTTCATGCTTCCAGGGGCCCTGGAAGTGAATTAAATACCATTTGGAGGCATTTAATGTTCAAGCAAAAACAGGTGACTTTTGACAAACGAGATAACACCCCCCATTACGTCATGCTTCAGAAAGGTGAAGAATGGTCCGTTTTCAAATGTTTTATTTTTGAACGTCAGTTCACATTTGTAGGTAGATCGTCAGTTTTAGAGCTAAATTTTGCATGTTGAAAGTGATTTTCATGCTTCCAGGGGCCCGGGAAGTGAATTAAATACCATTTGGAGGCATTTAATGTTCAAGCAAAAACAGGTGATTTTTGACAAAAGAGATAACACCCCCCCATTACGTCATGCTTAAGAAAGGTGAAAAATGGTCCGTTTTCAAATGTTTTATTTTTGAACGTCAGTTCACATTTGTAGGTAGATCGTCAGTTTTAGAGCTAAAATTTGCATGTTGAAAGTGATTTTCATGCTTCCAGGGGCCCGGGAATTGAATTAAATACCATTTGGAGGCATTTAATGTTCAAGCAAAAACAGGTGATTTTTGACAAAAGAGATAACACCCCCCCATTACGTCATGCTTCAGAAAGGTGAAAAATGGTCAGTTTTCAAATGTTTTATTTTTGAACGTCAGTTCACATTTGTAGGTAGATCATCAGTTTAAGAGCTAAAATTAGCATGTTTAAAGTGATTTTCATGCTTCCAGGGGCCCGGGAAGTGAATTAAATACCATTTGGAGGCATTTAATGTTCAAGCAAAAACAGGTGATTTTTGACAAAAGAGATAACACCCCCCCATTACGTCATGCTTCAGAAAGGTGAAAAATGGTCAGTTTTCAAATGTTTTATTTTTGAACGTCAGTTCACATTTGTAGGTAGATCATCAGTTTTAGAGCTAAAATTTGCATGTTTAAAGCGATTTTCATGCTACCAGGGGCCCGGGAAGTGAATTAAATACCATTTGGAGGCATTTAATGTTCAAGCAAAAACAGGTGATTTTTGACAAAAGAGATAACACCCCCCCCATTACGTCATGCTTAAGAAAGGTGAAAAATGGTCTGTTTTCAAATGTTTTATTTTTGAACGTCAGTTCACATTTGTAGGTAGATCATCAGTTTTAGAGCTAAAATTAGCATGTTTAAAGTGATTTTCATGCTTCCAGGGGCCCGGGAAGTGAATTAAATACCATTTGGAGGCATTTAATGTTCAAGCAAAAACAGGTGATTTTTGACAAAAGAGATAACACCCCCCATTACGTCATGTTTCAGAAAGGTGAAGAATGGTCCGTTTTCAAATGTTTTATTTTTGAACGTCAGTTCACATTTGTAGGTAGATCGTCAGTTTTAGAGCTAAAATTTGCATGTTGAAAGTGATTTTCAGGCTTCCAGGGGCCCGGGAAGTGAATTAAATACCATTCGGAGGCATTTAATGTTCAAGCAAAAACAGGTGATTTTTGACAAAAGAGATAACACCCCCCCATTACGTCATGCTTCAGAAATGTGAAAAAAGGTCCGTTTTCAAATGTTTTATTTTTCAACGTCAGTTCACATTTGTAGGTAGATCATCAGTTTTAGAGCTAAAATTAGCATGTTTAAAGTGATTTTCATCCTTCCAGGGGCCCGGGAAGTGAATTAAATACCATTTGGAGGCATTTAATGTTCAAGCAAAAACAGGTGATTTTTGACAAAACAGATAACACCCCCCATTACGTCATGCTTCAGAAAGGTGAAGAATGGTCCGTTTTCAAATGTTTTATTTTTGAACGTCAGTTCACATTTGTAGGTAGATCGTCAGTTTTAGAGCTAAAATTTGCATGTTGAAAGTGATTTTCATGCTTCCAGGGGCCCGGGAAGTGAATTAAATACCATTTGGAGGCATTTAATGTTCAAACAAAAACAGGTGATTTTTGACAAAAGAAATAACACCCCCCATTACGTCATGCTTCAGAAGGGTGACAAATGGTCCATTTTTCAAATGTTTTATTTTTGAACGTCAGTTCACACTTGTAGGTAGATCATCAGTTTAAGAGCTAACATTAGCATGTTTAAAGTGATTTTCATGCTTCCAGGGGCCCGGGAAGTGAATTAAATACCATTTGGAGGCATTTAATGTTCAAGCAAAAACAGGTGATTTTTGACAAAAGAGATAACACCCCCCATTACGTCATGCTTCAGAAAGGTGAAGAATGGTCCGTTTTCAAATGTTTTATTTTTGAACGTCAGTTCACATTTGTAGGTAGATCGTCAGTTTTAGAGCTAAAATTTGCATGTTGAAAGTGATTTTCATGCTTCCAGGGGCCCGGGAAGTGAATTAAATACCAATTGGAGGCATTTAATGTTCAAGCAAAAACAGGTGATTTTTGACAAAAGAGATAACACCCCCCATTACGTCATGCTTCAGAAAGGTGAAGAATGGTCCGTTTTCAAATGTTTTATTTTTGAACGTCAGTTCACATTTGTAGGTAGATCATCAGTTTTAGATCTAAAATTAGCATGTTTAAAGTGATTTTCACCCTTCCAGGGGCCCGGGAAGTGAATTAAATACCATTTGGAGGCATTTAATGTTCAAACAAAAACAGGTGATTTTTGACAAAAGAAATAACACCCCCCATTACGTCATGCTTCAGAAGGGTGACAAATGGTCCATTTTTCAAATGTTTTATTTTTGAACGTCAGTTCACACTTGTAGGTAGATCATCAGTTTAAGAGCTAACATTAGCATGTTTAAAGTGATTTTCATGCTTCCAGGGGCCCGGGAAGTGAATTAAATACCATTTGGAGGCATTTAATGTTCAAGCAAAAACAGGTGATTTTTGACAAACGAGATAACACCCCCCCATTACGTCATGCTTCAGAAATGTGAAAAAAGGTCCGTTTTCAAATGTTTTATTTTTCAACGTCAGTTCGTATTTGTAGGTAGATCATCAGTTTTAGAGCTGAAATTAGCATGTTTAAAGTGATTTTCATGCTTCCAGGGGCCCGGGAAGTGAATTAAATACCATTTGGAGGCATTTAATGTTCAAGCAAAAACAGGTGATTTTTGACAAAAGAGATAACACCCCCCATTACGTCATGCTTCAGAAAGGTGAAGAATGGTCCGTTTTCAAATGTTTTATTTTTGAACCTCAGTTCACATTTGTAGGTAGATCGTCAGTTTTAGAGCTAAAATTTGCATGTTGAAGGTGATTTTCATGCTTCCAGGGGCCCGGGAAGTGAATTAAATACCAATTGGAGGCATTTAATGTTCAAGCAAAAACAGGTGATTTTTGACAAAAGAGATAACACCCCCCCATTACGTCATGCTTCAGAAAGGTGAAAAATGGTCCGTTTTCAAATGTTTTATTTTTGAACGTCAGTTCACATTTGTAGGTAGATCATCAGTTTTAGAGCTAAAATTTGCATGTTTAAAGTGATTTTCAGGCTTCCAGGGGCCCGGGAAGTGAATTAAATACCATTTGGAGGCATTTAATGATCAAGCAAAAACAGGTGATTTTTGACAAACGAGATAACACCCCCCCATTACGTCATGCTTCAGAAAGGTGAAGAATGGTCCGTTTTCAAATGTTTTATTTTTGAACGTCAGTTCACATTTGTAGGTAGATCGTCAGTTTTAGAGCTAAAATTTGCATGTTGAAAGTGATTTTCATGCTTCCAGGGGCCCGGGAAGTGAATTAAATACCATTTGGAGGCATTTAATGTTCAAGCAAAAACAGGTGATTTTTGACAAAAGAGATAACACCCCCCCATTACGTCATGCTTCAGAAATGTGAAAAAATGTCCGTTTTCAAATGTTTTATTTTTCAACGTCAGTTCACATTTGTAGGTAGATCGTCAGTTTTAGAGCTAAAATTTGCATGTTGAAAGTGATTTTCATGCTTCCAGGGGCCCGGGAATTGAATTAAATACCATTTGGAGGCATTTAATGTTCAAGCAAAAACAGGTGATTTTTGACAAAAGAGATAACACCCCCCCATTACGTCATGCTTCAGAAAGGTGAAAAATGGTCAGTTTTCAAATGTTTTATTTTTGAACGTCAGTTCACATTTGTAGGTAGATCATCAGTTTAAGAGCTAAAATGAGCATGTTTAAAGTGATTTTCATGCTTCCAGGGGCCCGGGAAGTGAATTAAATACCATTTGGAGGCATTTAATGTTCAAGCAAAAACAGGTGATTTTTGACAAAAGAGATAACACCCCCCCATTACGTCATGCTTCAGAAAGGTAAAAAATGGTCCGTTTTCAAATGTTTTATTTTTGAACGTCAGTTCACATTTGTAGGTAGATCATCAGTTTTAGAGCTAAAATTTGCATGTTTAAAGTGATTTTCAGGCTTCCAGGGGCCCGGGAAGTGAATTAAATACCATTCGGAGGCATTTAATGTTCAAGCAAAAACAGGTGATTTTTGACAAAAGAGATAACACCCCCCCATTACGTCATGCTTCAGAAATGTGAAAAAAGGTCCGTTTTCAAATGTTTTATTTTTCAACGTCAGTTCACATTTGTAGGTAGATCATCAGTTTTAGAGCTAAAATTAGCATGTTTAAAGTGATTTTCATCCTTCCAGGGGCCCGGGAAGTGAATTAAATACCATTTGGAGGCATTTAATGTTCAAGCAAAAACAGGTGATTTTTGACCAACGAGATAACACCCCCCCATTACGTCATGCTTCAGAAATGTGAAAAAAGGTCCGTTTTCAAATGTTTTATTTTTCAACGTCAGTTCGCATTTGTAGGTAGATCATCAGTTTTAGAGCTAAAATTAGCATGTTTAAAGTGATTTTCATGCTTCCAGGGGCCCGGGAAGTGAATTAAATACCATTTGGAGGCATTTAATGTACAAGCAAAAACAGTTGATTTTTGACAAAAGAGATAACACCCCCCCCATTACGTCATTTTTCAGAAAGGTGAAAAATGGTCAGTTTACAAATGTTTTATTTTTGAACGTCAGTTCAAATTTGTAGGTAGATCATCAGTTTTAGAGCTAAAATTAGCATGTTTAAAGTGATTTTCATGCTTCCAGGGGCCCGGGAAGTGAATTAAATACCATTTGGAGGCATTTAATGTTCAAGCAAAAACAGGTGATTTTTGACAAAAGAGATAACACCCCCCATTACGTCATGCTTCAGAAAGGTGAAGAATGGTCCGTTTTCAAATGTTTTATTTTTGAACGTCAGTTCACATTTGTAGGTAGATCGTCAGTTTTAGAGCTAAAATTTGCATGTTGAAAGTGATTTTCATGCTTCCAGGGGCCCGGGAATTGAATTAAATACCATTTGGAGGCATTTAATGTTCAAGCAAAAACAGGTGATTTTTGACAAAAGAGATAACACCCCCCCATTACGTCATGCTTCAGAAAGGTGAAAAATGGTCAGTTTTCAAATGTTTTATTTTTGAACGTCAGTTCACATTTGTAGGTAGATCATCAGTTTAAGAGCTAAAATTAGCATGTTTAAAGTGATTTTCATGCTTCCAGGGGCCCGGGAAGTGAATTAAATACCATTTGGAGGCATTTAATGTTCAAGCAAAAACAGGTGATTTTTGACAAAAGAGATAACACCCCCCCATTACGTCATGCTTCAGAAAGGTGAAAAATGGTCCGTTTTCAAATGTTTTATTTTTGAACGTCAGTTCACATTTGTAGGTAGATCATCAGTTTTAGAGCTAAAATTTGCATGTTTAAAGTGATTTTCAGGCTTTCAGGGGCCCGGGAAGTGAATTAAATACCATTCGTAGGCATTTAATGTTCAAGCAAAAACAGGTGATTTTTGACAAAAGAGATAACACCCCCCCATTACGTCATGCTTCAGAAATGTGAAAAAAGGTCCGTTTTCAAATGTTTTATTTTTCAACGTCAGTTCACATTTGTAGGTAGATCATCAGTTTTAGAGCTAAAATTAGCATGTTTAAAGTGATTTTCATCCTTCCAGGGGCCCGGGAAGTGATTTAAATACCATTTGGAGGCATTTAATGTTCAAGCAAAAACAGGTGATTTTTGACAAAAGAGATAACACCCCCCATTACGTCATGCTTCAGAAAGGTGAAGAATGGTCCGTTTTCAAATGTTTTATTTTTGAACGTCAGTTCACATTTGTAGGTAGATCGTCAGTTTTAGAGCTAAAATTTGCATGTTGAAAGTGATTTTCATGCTTCCAGGGGCCCGGGAAGTGAATTAAATACCAATTGGAGGCATTTAATGTTCAAGCAAAAACAGGTGATTTTTGACAAAAGAGATAACACCCCCCATTACGTCATGCTTCAGTAAGGTGAAGAATGGTCCGTTTTCAAATGTTTTATTTTTGAACGTCAGTTCACATTTGTAGGTAGATCATCAGTTTTAGATCTAAAATTAGCATGTTTAAAGTGATTTTCACCCTTCCAGGGGCCCGGGAAGTGAATTAAATACCATTTGGAGGCATTTAATGTTCAAACAAAAACAGGTGATTTTTGACAAAAGAAATAACACCCCCCATTACGTCATGCTTCAGAAGGGTGACAAATGGTCCATTTTTCAAATGTTTTATTTTTGAACGTCAGTTCACATTTGTAGGTAGATCATCAGTTTAAGAGCTAAAATTAGCATGTTTAAAGTGATTTTCATGCTTCCAGGGGCCCGGGAAGTGAATTAAATACCATTTGGAGGCATTTAATGTTCAAGCAAAAACAGGTGATTTTTGACAAACGAGATAACACCCCCCCATTACGTCATGCTTCAGAAATGTGAAAAAAGGTCCGTTTTCAAATGTTTTATTTTTCAACGTCAGTTCACATTTGTAGGTAGATCGTCAGTTTTAGAGCTAAATTTTGCATGTTGAAAGTGATTTTCATGCTTCCAGGGGCCCGGGAAGTGAATTAAATACCATTTGGAGGCATTTAATGTTCAAGCAAAAACAGGTGATTTTTGACAAAAGAGATTACACCCCCCCATTACGTCATGCTTAAGAAAGGTGAAAAATGGTCCGTTTTCAAATGTTTTATTTTTGAACGTCAGTTCACATTTGTAGGTAGATCGTCAGTTTTAGAGCTAAAATTTGCATGTTGAAAGTGATTTTCATGCTTCCAGGGGCCCGGGAATTGAATTAAATACCATTTGGAGGCATTTAATGTTCAAGCAAAAACAGGTGATTTTTGACAAAAGAGATAACACCCCCCCATTACGTCATGCTTCAGAAAGGTGAAAAATGGTCAGTTTTCAAATGTTTTATTTTTGAACGTCAGTTCACATTTGTAGGTAGATCATCAGTTTTAGAGCTAAAATTTGCATGTTTAAAGCGATTTTCATGCTTCCAGGGGCCCGGGAAGTGAATTAAATACCATTTGGAGGCATTTAATGTTCAAGCAAAAACAGGTGATTTTTGACAAAAGAGATAACACCCCCCCATTACGTCATGCTTCAGAAAGGTGAAAAATGGTCCGTTTTCAAATGTTTTATTTTTGAACGTCAGTTCACATTTGTAGGTAGATCATCAGTTTTAGAGCTAAAATTAGCATGTTTAAAGTGATTTTCATCCTTCCAGGGGCCCGGGAAGTGAATTAAATACCATTTGGAGGCATTTAATGTTCAAACAAAAACAGGTGATTTTTGACAAAAGAAATAACACCCCCCATTACGTCATGCTTCAGAAAGGTGAAAAAGGGTCCGTTTTCAAATGTTTTATTTTTGAACGTCAGTTCACATTTGTAGGTAGATCATCAGTTTAAGAGCTAAAATTAGCATGTTTAAAGTGATTTTCATGCTTCCAGGGGCCCGGGAAGTGAATTAAATACCATTTGGAGGCATTTAATGTTCAAGCAAAAACAGGTGATTTTTGACAAACGAGATAACACCCCCCCATTACGTCATGCTTCAGAAAGGTGAAGAATGGTCCGTTTTCAAATGTTTTATTTTTGAACGTCAGTTCACATTTGTAGGTAGATCGTCAGTTTTAGAGCTAAAATTTGCATGTTGAAAGTGATTTTCATGCTTCCAGGGGCCCGGGAAGTGAATTAAATACCATTTGGAGGCATTTAATGTTCAAGCAAAAACAGGTGATTTTTGACAAAAGAGATAACACCCCCCCATTACGTCATGCTTCAGAAAGGTGAAGAATGGTCCGTTTTCAAATGTTTTATTTTTGAACGTCAGTTCACATTTGTAGGTAGATCGTCAGTTTTAGAGCTAAAATTTGCATGTTGAAAGTGATTTTCATGCTTCCAGGGGCCCGGGAAGTGAATTAAATACCAATTGGAGGCATTTAATGTTCAAGCAAAAACAGGTGATTTTTGACAAAAGAGATAACACCCCCCCATTACGTCATGCTTCAGAAAGGTGAAAAATGGTCCGTTTTCAAATGTTTTATTTTTGAACGTCAGTTCACATTTGTAGGTAGATCGTCAGTTTTAGAGCTAAATTTTGCATGTTGAAAGTGATTTTCATGCTTCCAGGGGCCCGGGAAGTGAATTAAATACCATTTGGAGGCATTTAATGTTCAAGCAAAAACAGGTGATTTTTGACAAAAGAGATAACACCCCCCCATTACGTCATGCTTAAGAAAGGTGAAAATGGTCCGTTTTCAAATGTTTTATTTTTGAACGTCAGTTCACATTTGTAGGTAGATCATCAGTTTTAGAGCTAAAATTAGCATGTTTAAAGTGATTTTCATGCTTCCAGGGGCCCGGGAAGTGAATTAAATACCATTTGGAGGCATTTAATGTTCAAGCAAAAACAGGTGATTTTTGACAAAAGAGATAACACCCCCATTACGTCATGTTTCAGAAAGGTGAAAAATGGTCCGTTTTCAAATGTTTTATTTTTGAACGTCAGTTCACATTTGTAGGTAGATCATCAGTATGTTTAAAGTGATTTTCATGCTTCCAGGGGCCCGGGAAGTGAATTAAATACCATTTGGAGGCATTTAATGTTCAAGCAAAAACAGGTGATTTTTGACAAAAGAGATAACACCCCCCCATTACGTCATGCTTCAGAAAGGTGAAGAATGGTCCGTTTTCAAATGTTTTATTTTTGAACGTCAGTTCACATTTGTAGGTAGATCATCAGTTTTAGAGCTAAAATTTGCATGTTTAAAGTGATTTTCATACTTCCAGGGGTCTGGGAAGTGAATTAAATACCATTTGGAGGCATTTAATGTTCAAGCAAAAACAGGTGATTTTTGACAAAAGAGATAACACCCCCCCATTACGTCATGCTTCAGAAAGGTGAAGAATGGTCCGTTTTCAAATGTTTTATTTTTGAACGTCAGTTCACATTTGTAGGTAGATCCTCAGTTTTAGAGCTAAAATTTGCATGTTGAAAGTGATTTTCATGCTTCCAGGGGCCCGGGAAGTGAATTAAATACCAATTGGAGGCATTTAATGTTCAAGCAAAAACAGGTGATTTTTGACAAAAGAGATAACACCCCCCCATTACGTCATGCTTCAGAAAGGTGAAAAATGGTCCGTTTTCAAATGTTTTATTTTTGAACGTCAGTTCACATTTGTAGGTAGATCGTCAGTTTTAGAGCTAAATTTTGCATGTTGAAAGTGATTTTCATGCTTCCAGGGGCCCGGGAAGTGAATTAAATACCATTTGGAGGCATTTAATTTCAAGCAAAAACAGGTGATTTTTGACAAAAGAGATAACACCCCCCCATTACGTCATGCTTCAGAAAGGTGAAAAATGGTCAGTTTTCAAATGTTTTATTTTTGAACGTCAGTTCACATTTGTAGGTAGATCATCAGTTTTAGAGCTAAAATTTGCATGTTTAAAGCGATTTTCATGCTTCCAGGGGCCCGGGAAGTGAATTAAATACCATTTGGAGGCATTTAATGTTCAAGCAAAAACAGGTGATTTTTGACAAAAGAGATAACACCCCCCCATTACGTCATGCTTCAGAAAGGTGAAAAATGGTCCGTTTTCAAATGTTTTATTTTTGAACGTCAGTTCACATTTGTAGGTAGATCATCAGTTTTAGAGCTAAAATTAGCATGTTTAAAGTGATTTTCATCCTTCCAGGGGCCCGGGAAGTGAATTAAATACCATTTGGAGGCATTTAATGTTCAAACAAAAACAGGTGATTTTTGACAAAAGAAATAACACCCCCCATTACGTCATGCTTCAGAAAGGTGAAAAAGGGTCCGTTTTCAAATGTTTTATTTTTGAACGTCAGTTCACATTTGTAGGTAGATCATCAGTTTAAGAGCTAAAATTAGCATGTTTAAAGTGATTTTCATGCTTCCAGGGGCCCGGGAAGTGAATTAAATACCATTTGGAGGCATTTAATGTTCAAGCAAAAACAGGTGATTTTTGACAAACGAGATAACACCCCCCCATTACGTCATGCTTCAGAAAGGTGAAGAATGGTCCGTTTTCAAATGTTTTATTTTTGAACGTCAGTTCACATTTGTAGGTAGATCGTCAGTTTTAGAGCTAAAATTTGCATGTTGAAAGTGATTTTCATGCTTCCAGGGGCCCGGGAAGTGAATTAAATACCATTTGGAGGCATTTAATGTTCAAGCAAAAACAGGTGATTTTTGACAAAAGAGATAACACCCCCCCATTACGTCATGCTTCAGAAAGGTGAAGAATGGTCCGTTTTCAAATGTTTTATTTTTGAACGTCAGTTCACATTTGTAGGTAGATCGTCAGTTTTAGAGCTAAAATTTGCATGTTGAAAGTGATTTTCATGCTTCCAGGGGCCCGGGAAGTGAATTAAATACCAATTGGAGGCATTTAATGTTCAAGCAAAAACAGGTGATTTTTGACAAAAGAGATAACACCCCCCCATTACGTCATGCTTCAGAAAGGTGAAAAATGGTCCGTTTTCAAATGTTTTATTTTTGAACGTCAGTTCACATTTGTAGGTAGATCGTCAGTTTTAGAGCTAAATTTTGCATGTTGAAAGTGATTTTCATGCTTCCAGGGGCCCGGGAAGTGAATTAAATACCATTTGGAGGCATTTAATGTTCAAGCAAAAACAGGTGATTTTTGACAAAAGAGATAACACCCCCCATTACGTCATGCTTAAGAAAGGTGAAAATGGTCCGTTTTCAAATGTTTTATTTTTGAACGTCAGTTCACATTTGTAGGTAGATCATCAGTTTTAGAGCTAAAATTAGCATGTTTAAAGTGATTTTCATGCTTCCAGGGGCCCGGGAAGTGAATTAAATACCATTTGGAGGCATTTAATGTTCAAGCAAAAACAGGTGATTTTTGACAAAAGAGATAACACCCCCATTACGTCATGTTTCAGAAAGGTGAAAAATGGTCCGTTTTCAAATGTTTTATTTTTGAACGTCAGTTCACATTTGTAGGTAGATCATCAGTATGTTTAAAGTGATTTTCATGCTTCCAGGGGCCCGGGAAGTGAATTAAATACCATTTGGAGGCATTTAATGTTCAAGCAAAAACAGGTGATTTTTGACAAAAGAGATAACACCCCCCCATTACGTCATGCTTCAGAAAGGTGAAAAAGTGGTCCGTTTTCAAATGTTTTATTTTTGAACGTCAGTTCACATTTGTAGGTAGATCATCAGTTTTAGAGCTAAAATGTGCATGTTTAAAGTGATTTTCATACTTCCAGGGGTCTGGGAAGTGAATTAAATACCATTTGGAGGCATTTAATGTTCAAGCAAAAACAGGTGATTTTTGACAAAAGAGATAACACCCCCCCATTACGTCATGCTTCAGAAAGGTGAAGAATGGTCCGTTTTCAAATGTTTTATTTTTGAACGTCAGTTCACATTTGTAGGTAGATCCTCAGTTTTAGAGCTAAAATTTGCATGTTGAAAGTGATTTTCATGCTTCCAGGGGCCCGGGAAGTGAATTAAATACCAATTGGAGGCATTTAATGTTCAAGCAAAAACAGGTGATTTTTGACAAAAGAGATAACACCCCCCCATTACGTCATGCTTCAGAAAGGTGAAAAATGGTCCGTTTTCAAATGTTTTATTTTTGAACGTCAGTTCACATTTGTAGGTAGATCGTCAGTTTTAGAGCTAAATTTTGCATGTTGAAAGTGATTTTCATGCTTCCAGGGGCCCGGGAAGTGAATTAAATACCATTTGGAGGCATTTAATGTTCAAGCAAAAACAGGTGATTTTTGACAAAAGAGATAACACCCCCCCATTACGTCATGCTTAAGAAAGGTGAAAAATGGTCCCTTTTCAAATGTTTTATTGTTGAACGTCAGTTCACATTTGTATGTAGATCATCAGTTTTAGAGCTAAAATTTGCATGTTTAAAGTGATTTTCATGCTTCCAGGGGCCCGGGAAGTGAATTAAATACCATTTGGAGGCATTTAATGTTCAAGCAAAAACAGGTGATTTTTGACAAAAGAGATAACACCCCCCATTACGTCATGCTTCAGAAAGGTGAAAAATGGTCCGTTTTCAAATGTTTTATTTTTGAACGTCAGTTCACATTTGTAGGTAGATCATCAGTTTTAGAGCTAAAATTTGCATGTTTAAAGCGATTTTCATGCTTCCAGGGGCCCGGGAAGTGAATTAAGTACCATTTGGAGGAATTTAATGTTCAAGCAAAAACAGGTGATTTTTGACAAAAGAGATAACACCCCCCCCCCATTACGTCATGCTTCAGAAAGGTGAAAAATGGTCCGTTTTCAAATGTTTTATTTTTGAAGGTCAGTTCACATTTGTAGGTAGATCATCAGTTTTAGATCTAAAATTAGCATGTTTAAAGTGATTTTCATTCTTCCAGGGGCCCGGGAAGTGAATTAAATACCATTTGGAGGCATTTAATGTTCAAACAAAAACAGGTGATTTTTGACAAAAGAAATAACACCCCCCATTACGTCATGCTTCAGAAAGGTGAAAAATGGTCCATTTTCAAATGTTTTATTTTTGAACGTCAGTTCACATTTGTAGGTAGATCATCAGTTTAAGAGCTAAAATTAGCATGTTTAAAGTGATTTTCATGCTTCCAGGGGCCCGGGAAGTGAATTAAGTACCATTTGGAGGCATTTAATGTTCAAGCAAAAACATGTGATTTTTGACAAAAGAGATAACACCCCCCCCATTACGTCATGCTTCAGAAAGGTGAAAAATGGTCCCTTTTCAAATGTTTTATTTTTGAACGTCAGTTCACATTTGTAGGTAGATCATCAGTTTTAGAGCTAAAATTTGCATCTTTAAAGTGATTTTCATGCTTCCAGGGGCCCGGGAAGTGAATTAAATACCATTTGGAGGCATTTAATGTTCAAGCAAAAACAGGTGATTTTTGACAAAAGAGATAACGCCCCCCATTACGTCATGCTTCAGAAAGGTGAAAAATGGTCCATTTTCAAATGTTTTATTTTTGAACGTCAGTTCACATTTGTAGGTAGATCATCAGTTTTAGAGCTAAAATTTGCATGTTTAAAGCGATTTTCATGCTTCCAGGGGCCCGGGAAGTGAATTAAATACCATTTGGAGGCATTTAATGTTCAAGCAAAAACAGGTGATTTTTGACAAACGAGATAACACCCCCCCATTACGTCATGCTTCAGAAAGGTGAAAAATGGTCCGTTTTCAAATGTTTTATTTTTCAACGTCAGTTCACATTTGTAGGTAGATCATCAGTTTTAGAGCTAAAATTTGCATGTTTAAAGTGATTTTCAGGCTTCCAGGGGCCCGGGAAGTGAATTAAATACCATTCGGAGGCATTTAATGTTCAAGCAAAAACAGGTGATTTTTGACAAAAGAGATAACACCCCCCCATTACGTCATGCTTCAGAAATGTGAAAAAAGGTCCGTTTTCAAATGTTTTATTTTTCAACGTCAGTTCACATTTGTAGGTAGATCATCAGTTTTAGAGCTAAAATTAGCATGTTTAAAGTGATTTTCATCCTTCCAGGGGCCCGGGAAGTGAATTAAATACCATTTGGAGGCATTTAATGTTCAAGCAAAAACAGGTGTTTTTTGACAAACGAGATAACACCCCCCCATTACGTCATGCTTCAGAAATGGGAAAAAAGGTCCGTTTTCAAATGTTTTATTTTTCAACGTCAGTTCGCATTTGTAAGTCGATCATCAGTTTTAGAGCTAAAATTAGCATGTTTAAAGTGATTTTCATGCTTCCAGGGGCCCGGGAAGTGAATTAAATACCATTTGGAGGCATTTAATGTTCAAGCAAAAACAGGTGATTTTTGACAAAAGAGATAACACCCCCCATTACGTCATGCTTCAGAAAGGTGAAGAATGGTCCGTTTTCAAATGTTTTATTTTTGAACGTCAGTTCACATTTGTAGGTAGATCGTCAGTTTTAGAGCTAAAATTTGCATGTTGAAAGTGATTTTCATGCTTCCAGGGGCCCGGGAAGTGAATTAAATACCAATTGGAGGCATTTAATGTTCAAGCAAAAACAGGTGATTTTTGACCAAAGAGATAACACCCCCCATTACGTCATGCTTCAGAAAGGTGAAGAATGGTCCGTTTTCAAATGTTTTATTTTTGAACGTCAGTTCACATTTGTAGGTAGATCATCAGTTTTAGATCTAAAATTAGCATGTTTAAAGTGATTTTCACCCTTCCAGGGGCCCGGGAAGTGAATTAAATACCATTTGGAGGCATTTAATGTTCAAACAAAAACAGGTGATTTTTGACAAAAGAAATAACACCCCCCATTACGTCATGCTTCAGAAGGGTGACAAATGGTCCATTTTTCAAATGTTTTATTTTTGAACGTCAGTTCACATTTGTAGGTAGATCATCAGTTTAAGAGCTAACATTAGCATGTTTAAAGTGATTTTCATGCTTCCAGGGGCCCTGGAAGTGAATTAAATACCATTTGGAGGCATTTAATGTTCAAGCAAAAACAGGTGACTTTTGACAAACGAGATAACACCCCCCCATTACGTCATGCTTCAGAAATGTGAAAAAAGGTCCGTTTTCAAATGTTTTATTTTTCAACGTCAGTTCGCATTTGTAGGTAGATCATCAGTTTTAGAGCTAAAATTAGCATGTTTAAAGTGATTTTCATGCTTCCAGGGGCCCGGGAAGTGAATTAAATACCATTTGGAGGCATTTAATGTTCAAGCAAAAACAGGTGATTTTTGACAAAAGAGATAACAACCCCCATTACGTCATGCTTCAGAAAGGTGAAGAATGGTCCGTTTTCAAATGTTTTATTTTTGAACGTCAGTTCACATTTGTAGGTAGATCGTCAGTTTTAGAGCTAAATTTTGCATGTTGAAAGTGATTTTCATGCTTCCAGGGGCCCGGGAAGTGAATTAAATACCATTTGGAGGCATTTAATGTTCAAGCAAAAACAGGTGATTTTTGACAAAAGAGATAACACCCCCCCATTACGTCATGCTTAAGAAAGGTGAAAAATGGTCCGTTTTCAAATGTTTTATTTTTGAACGTCAGTTCACATTTGTAGGTAGATCGTCAGTTTTAGAGCTAAAATTTGCATGTTGAAAGTGATTTTCATGCTTCCAGGGGCCCGGGAATTGAATTAAATACCATTTGGCGGCATTTAATGTTCAAGCAAAAACAGGTGATTTTTGACAAAAGAGATAACACCCCCCCATTACGTCATGCTTCAGAAAGGTGAAAAATGGTCAGTTTTCAAATGTTTTATTTTTGAACGTCAGTTCACATTTGTAGGTAGATCATCAGTTTAAGAGCTAAAATTAGCATGTTTAAAGTGATTTTCATGCTTCCAGGGGCCCGGGAAGTGAATTAAATACCATTTGGAGGCATTTAATGTTCAAGCAAAAACAGGTGATTTTTGACAAAAGAGATAACACCCCCCCATTACGTCATGCTTCAGAAAGGTGAAAAATGGTCAGTTTTCAAATGTTTTATTTTTGAACGTCAGTTCACATTTGTAGGTAGATCATCAGTTTTAGAGCTAAAATTTGCATGTTTAAAGCGATTTTCATGCTACCAGGGGCCCGGGAAGTGAATTAAATACCATTTGGAGGCATTTAATGTTCAAGCAAAAACAGGTGATTTTTGACAAAAGAGATAACACCCCCCCATTACGTCATGCTTCAGAAAGGTGAAAAATGGTCCGTTTTCAAATGTTTTATTTTTGAACGTCAGTTCACATTTGTAGGTAGATCATCAGTTTTAGAGCTAAAATTAGCATGTTTAAAGTGATTTTCATCCTTCCAGGGGCCCGGGAAGTGAATTAAATACCATTTGGAGGCATTTAATGTTCAAACAAAAACAGGTGATTTTTGACAAAAGAAATAACACCCCCCATTACGTCATGCTTCAGAAAGGTGAAAAAGGGTCCGTTTTCAAATGTTTTATTTTTGAACGTCAGTTCACATTTGTAGGTAGATCATCAGTTTAAGAGCTAAAATTAGCATGTTTAAAGTGATTTTCATGCTTCCAGGGGCCCGGGAAGTGAATTAAATACCATTTGGAGGCATTTAATGTTCAAGCAAAAACAGGTGATTTTTGACAAACGAGATAACACCCCCCCATTACGTCATGCTTCAGAAAGGTGAAGAATGGTCCGTTTTCAAATGTTTTATTTTTGAACGTCAGTTCACATTTGTAGGTAGATCGTCAGTTTTAGAGCTAAAATTTGCATGTTGAAAGTGATTTTCATGCTTGCAGGGGCCCGGGAAGTGAATTAAATACCATTTGGAGGCATTTAATGTTCAAGCAAAAACAGGTGATTTTTGACAAAAGAGATAACACCCCCCCATTACGTCATGCTTCAGAAAGGTGAAGAATGGTCCGTTTTCAAATGTTTTATTTTTGAACGTCAGTTCACATTTGTAGGTAGATCATCAGTTTAAGAGCTAAAATTAGCATGTTTAAAGTGATTTTCATGCTTCCAGGGGCCCGGGAAGTGAATTAAATACCATTTGGAGGCATTTAATGTTCAAGCAAAAACAGGTGATTTTTGACAAAAGAGATAACACCCCCCCATTACGTCATGCTTCAGAAAGGTGAAAAATGGTCCGTTTTCAAATGTTTTATTTTTGAACGTCAGTTCACATTTGTAGGTAGATCATCAGTATTAGAGCTAAAATTTGCATGTTTAAAGTGATTTCCAGGCTTCCAGGGGCCCGGGAAGTGAATTAAATACCATTCGGAGGCATTTAATATTCAAGCAAAAACAGGTGATTTTTGACAAAAGAGATAACACCCCCCCATTACGTCATGCTTCAGAAATGTGAAAAAAGGTCCGTTTTCAAATGTTTTATTTTTCAACGTCAGTTCACATTTGTAGGTAGATCATCAGTTTTAGAGCTAAAATTAGCATGTTTAAAGTGATTTTCATCCTTCCAGGGGCCCGGGAAGTGAATTAAATACCATTTGGAGGCATTTAATGTTCAAGCAAAAACAGGTGATTTTTGACAAAAGAGATAACACCCCCCATTACGTCATGCTTCAGAAAGGTGAAAAATGGTCCGTTTTCAAATGTTTTATTTTTGAACGTCAGTTCACATTTGTAGGTAGATCATCAGTTTTAGAGCTAAAATTTGCATGTTTAAAGCGATTTTCATGCTTCCAGGGGCCCGGGAAGTGAATTAAATACCATTTGGAGGAATTTAATGTTCAAGCAAAAACAGGTGATTTTTGACAAAAGAGATAACACCCCCCCCCCATTACGTCATGCTTCAGAAAGGTGAAAAATGGTCCGTTTTAAATGTTTTATTTTTGAACGTCAGTTCACATTTGTAGGTAGATCATCAGTTTTAGATCTAAAATTAGCATGTTTAAAGTGATTTTCATTCTTCCAGGGGCCCGGGAAGTGAATTAAATACCATTTGGAGGCATTTAATGTTCAAACAAAAACAGGTGATTTTTGACAAAAGAAATAACACCCCCCATTAGGTCATGCTTCAGAAAGGTGAAAAATGGTCCATTTTCAAATGTTTTATTTTTGAACGTCAGTTCACATTTGTAGGTAGATCATCAGTTTAAAAAGCTAAAATTAGCATGTTTAAAGTGATTTTCATGCTTCCAGGGGCCCGGGAAGTGAATTAAATACCATTTGGAGGCATTTAATGTTCAAGCAAAAACTTGTGATTTTTGACAAAAGAGATAACACCCCCCCCCCCATTACGTCATGCTTCAGAAAGGTGAAAAATGGTCCCTTTTCAAATGTTTTATTTTTGAACGTCAGTTCACATTTGTAGGTAGATCATCAGTTTTAGAGCTAAAATTTGCATCTTTAAAGTGATTTTCATGCTTCCAGGGGCCCGGGAAGTGAATTAAATACCATTTGGAGGCATTTAATGTTCAAGCAAAAACAGGTGATTTTTGACAAAAGAGATAACACCCCCCATTACGTCATGCTTCAGAAAGGTGAAAAATGGTCCATTTTCAAATGTTTTATTTTTGAACGTCAGTTCACATTTGTAGGTAGATCATCAGTTTTAGAGCTAAAATTTGCATGTTTAAAGCGATTTTCATGCTTCCAGGGGCCCGGGAAGTGAATTAAATACCATTTGTAGGCATTTAATGTTCAAGCAAAAACAGGTGATTTTTGACAAAAGAGATAACACCCCCCCATTACGTCATGCTTCAGAAAGGTGAAAAATGGTCCGTTTTCAAATGTTTTATTTTTGAACGTCAGTTCACATTTGTAGGTAGATCATCAGTTTTAGATCTAAAATTAGCATGTTTAAAGTGATTTTCATCCTTCCAGGGGCCAGGGAAGTGAATTAAATACCATTTGGAGGCATTTAATGTTCAAACAAAAACAGGTGATTTTTGACAAAAGAAATAACACCCCCCATTATGTCATGCTTCAGAAAGGTGAAAAATGGTCCATTTTCAAATGTTTTATTTTTGAACGTCAGTTCACATTTGTAGGTAGATCATCAGTTTAAGAGCTAAAATTAGCATGTTTAAAGTGATTTTCATGCTTCCAGGGGCCCGGGAAGTGAATTAAATACCATTTGGAGGCATTTAATGTTCAAGCAAAAACAGGTGATTTTTGACAAACGAGATAACACCCCCCCATTACGTCATGCTTCAGAAAGGTGAAAAATGGTCCGTTTTCAAATGTTTTCTTTTTGAACGTCAGTTCACATTTGTAGGTAGATCATCAGTTTTAGAGCTAAAATTTGCATGTTTAAAGTGATTTTCAGGCTTCCAGGGGCCCGGAAAGCGAATTAAATACCATTCGGAGGCATTTAATGTTCAAGCAAAAACAGGTGATTTTTGACAAAAGAGATAACACCCCCCCATTACGTCATGCTTCAGAAATGTGAAAAAAGGTCCGTTTTCAAATGTTTTATTTTTCAACGTCAGTTCACATTTGTAGGTAGATCATCAGTTTTAGAGCTAAAATTAGCATGTTTAAAGTGATTTTCATCCTTCCAGGGGCCCGGGAAGTGAATTAAATACCATTTGGAGGCATTTAATGTTCAAGCAAAAACAGGTGATTTTTGACAAACGAGATAACACCCCTCCATTACGTCATGCTTCAGAAATGGGAAAAAAGGTCCGTTTTCAAATGTTTTATTTTTCAACGTCAGTTCGCATTTGTAAGTAGATCATCAGTTTTAGAGCTAAAATTAGCATGTTTAAAGTGATTTTCATGCTTCCAGGGGCCCGGGAAGTGAATTAAATACCATTTGGAGGCATTTAATGTTCAAGCAAAAACAGGTGATTTTTGACAAAAGAGATAACACCCCCCATTACGTCATGCTTCAGAAAGGTGAAGAATGGTCCGTTTTCAAATGTTTTATTTTTGAACGTCAGTTCACATTTGTAGGTAGATCGTCAGTTTTAGAGCTAAAATTTGCATGTTGAAAGTGATTTTCATGCTTCCAGGGGCCCGGGAAGTGAATTAAATACCAATTGGAGGCATTTAATGTTCAAGCAAAAACAGGTGATTTTTGACAAAAGAGATAACACCCCCCATTACGCCATGCTTCAGAAAGGTGAAGAATGGTCCGTTTTCAAATGTTTTATTTTTGAACGTCAGTTCACATTTGTAGGTAGATCATCAGTTTTAGATCTAAAATTAGCATGTTTAAAGTGATTTTCATCCTTCCAGGGGCCAGGGAAGTGAATTAAATACCATTTGGAGGCATTTAATGTTCAAACAAAAACAGGTGATTTTTGACAAAAGAAATAACACCCCCCATTATGTCATGCTTCAGAAAGGTGAAAAATGGTCCATTTTCAAATGTTTTATTTTTGAACGTCAGTTCACATTTGTAGGTAGATCATCAGTTTAAGAGCTAAAATTAGCATGTTTAAAGTGATTTTCATGCTTCCAGGGGCCCGGGAAGTGAATTAAATACCATTTGGAGGCATTTAATGTTCAAGCAAAAACAGGTGATTTTTGACAAACGAGATAACACCCCCCATTACGTCATGCTTCAGAAAGGTGAAAAATGGTCCGTTTTCAAATGTTTTATTTTTGAACGTCAGTTCACATTTGTAGGTAGATCATCAGTTTTAGAGCTAAAATGTGCATGTTTAAAGTGATTTTCATACTTCCAGGGGTCTGGGAAGTAAATTAAATACCATTTGGAGGCATTTAATGTTCAAGCAAAAACAGGTGATTTTTGACAAAAGAGATAACACCCCCCCATTACGTCATGCTTCAGAAAGGTGAAGAATGGTCCGTTTTCAAATGTTTTATTTTTGAACGTCAGTTCACATTTGTAGGTAGATCCTCAGTTTTAGAGCTAAAATTTGCATGTTGAAAGTGATTTTCATGCTTCCAGGGGCCCGGGAAGTGAATTAAATACCAATTGGAGGCATTTAATGTTCAAGCAAAAACAGGTGATTTTTGACAAAAGAGATAACACCCCCCCATTACGTCATGCTTCAGAAAGGTGAAAAATGGTCCGTTTTCAAATGTTTTATTTTTGAACGTCAGTTCACATTTGTAGGTAGATCGTCAGTTTTAGAGCTAAATTTTGCATGTTTAAAGTGATTTTCATGCTTCCAGGGGCCCGGGAAGTGAATTAAATACCATTTGGAGGCATTTAATGTTCAAGCAAAAACAGGTGATTTTTGACAAAAGAGATAACACCCCCCATTACGTCATGCTTCAGAAAGGTGAAAAATGGTCCGTTTTCAAATGTTTTATTTTTGAACGTCAGTTCACATTTGTAGGTAGATCATCAGTTTTAGAGCTAAAATTTGCATGTTTAAAGCGATTTTCATGCTTCCAGGGGCCCGGGAAGTGAATTAAGTACCATTTGGAGGAATTTAATGTTCAAGCAAAAACAGGTGATTTTTGACAAAAGAGATAACACCCCCCCCATTACGTCATGCTTCAGAAAGGTGAAAAATGGTCCGTTTTCAAATGTTTTATTTTTGAAGGTCAGTTCACATTTGTAGGTAGATCATCAGTTTTAGATCTAAAATTAGCATGTTTAAAGTGATTTTCATTCTTCCAGGGGCCCGGGAAGTGAATTAAATACCATTTGGAGGCATTTAATGTTCAAACAAAAACAGGTGATTTTTGACAAAAGAAATAACACCCCCCATTACGTCATGCTTCAGAAAGGTGAAAAATGGTCCATTTTCAAATGTTTTATTTTTGAACGTCAGTTCACATTTGTAGGTAGATCATCAGTTTAAGAGCTAAAATTAGCATGTTTAAAGTGATTTTCATGCTTCCAGGGGCCCGGGAAGTGAATTAAGTACCATTTGGAGGCATTTAATGTTCAAGCAAAAACATGTGATTTTTGACAAAAGAGATAACACCCCCCCCATTACGTCATGCTTCAGAAAGGTGAAAAATGGTCCCTTTTCAAATGTTTTATTTTTGAACGTCAGTTCACATTTGTAGGTAGATCATCAGTTTTAGAGCTAAAATTTGCATCTTTAAAGTGATTTTCATGCTTCCAGGGGCCCGGGAAGTGAATTAAATACCATTTGGAGGCATTTAATGTTCAAGCAAAAACAGGTGATTTTTGACAAAAGAGATAACGCCCCCCATTACGTCATGCTTCAGAAAGGTGAAAAATGGTCCATTTTCAAATGTTTTATTTTTGAACGTCAGTTCACATTTGTAGGTAGATCATCAGTTTTAGAGCTAAAATTTGCATGTTTAAAGCGATTTTCATGCTTCCAGGGGCCCGGGAAGTGAATTAAATACCATTTGGAGGCATTTAATGTTCAAGCAAAAACAGGTGATTTTTGACAAACGAGATAACACCCCCCCATTACGTCATGCTTCAGAAAGGTGAAAAATGGTCCGTTTTCAAATGTTTTATTTTTCAACGTCAGTTCACATTTGTAGGTAGATCATCAGTTTTAGAGCTAAAATTTGCATGTTTAAAGTGATTTTCAGGCTTCCAAGGGCCCGGGAAGTGAATTAAATACCATTCGGAGGCATTTAATGTTCAAGCAAAAACAGGTGATTTTTGACAAAAGAGATAACACCCCCCCATTACGTCATGCTTCAGAAATGTGAAAAAAGGTCCGTTTTCAAATGTTTTATTTTTCAACGTCAGTTCACATTTGTAGGTAGATCATCAATTTTAGAGCTAAAATTAGCATGTTTAAAGTGATTTTCATCCTTCCAGGGGCCCGGGAAGTGAATTAAATACCATTTGGAGGCATTTAATGTTCAAGCAAAAACAGGTGTTTTTTGACAAACGAGATAACACCCCCCCATTACGTCATGCTTCAGAAATGGGAAAAAAGGTCCGTTTTCAAATGTTTTATTTTTCAACGTCAGTTCGCATTTGTAAGTCGATCATCAGTTTTAGAGCTAAAATTAGCATGTTTAAAGTGATTTTCATGCTTCCAGGGGCCCGGGAAGTGAATTAAATACCATTTGGAGGCATTTAATGTTCAAGCAAAAACAGGTGATTTTTGACAAAAGAGATAACACCCCCCATTACGTCATGCTTCAGAAAGGTGAAGAATGGTCCGTTTTCAAATGTTTTATTTTTGAACGTCAGTTCACATTTGTAGGTAGATCGTCAGTTTTAGAGCTAAAATTTGCATGTTGAAAGTGATTTTCATGCTTCCAGGGGCCCGGGAAGTGAATTAAATACCAATTGGAGGCATTTAATGTTCAAGCAAAAACAGGTGATTTTTGACCAAAGAGATAACACCCCCCATTACGTCATGCTTCAGAAAGGTGAAGAATGGTCCGTTTTCAAATGTTTTATTTTTGAACGTCAGTTCACATTTGTAGGTAGATCATCAGTTTTAGATCTAAAATTAGCATGTTTAAAGTGATTTTCACCCTTCCAGGGGCCCGGGAAGTGAATTAAATACCATTTGGAGGCATTTAATGTTCAAACAAAAACAGGTGATTTTTGACAAAAGAAATAACACCCCCCATTACGTCATGCTTCAGAAGGGTGACAAATGGTCCATTTTTCAAATGTTTTATTTTTGAACGTCAGTTCACATTTGTAGGTAGATCATCAGTTTAAGAGCTAACATTAGCATGTTTAAAGTGATTTTCATGCTTCCAGGGGCCCTGGAAGTGAATTAAATACCATTTGGAGGCATTTAATGTTCAAGCAAAAACAGGTGACTTTTGACAAACGAGATAACACCCCCCCATTACGTCATGCTTCAGAAATGTGAAAAAAGGTCCGTTTTCAAATGTTTTATTTTTCAACGTCAGTTCGCATTTGTAGGTAGATCATCAGTTTTAGAGCTAAAATTAGCATGTTTAAAGTGATTTTCATGCTTCCAGGGGCCCGGGAAGTGAATTAAATACCATTTGGAGGCATTTAATGTTCAAGCAAAAACAGGTGATTTTTGACAAAAGAGATAACACCCCCCCATTACGTCATGCTTAAGAAAGGTGAAAAATGGTCCGTTTTCAAATGTTTTATTTTTGAACGTCAGTTCACATTTGTAGGTAGATCGTCAGTTTTAGAGCTAAAATTTGCATGTTGAAAGTGATTTTCATGCTTCCAGGGGCCCGGGAATTGAATTAAATACCATTTGGCGGCATTTAATGTTCAAGCAAAAACAGGTGATTTTTGACAAAAGAGATAACACCCCCCCATTACGTCATGCTTCAGAAAGGTGAAAAATGGTCAGTTTTCAAATGTTTTATTTTTGAACGTCAGTTCACATTTGTAGGTAGATCATCAGTTTAAGAGCTAAAATTAGCATGTTTAAAGTGATTTTCATGCTTCCAGGGGCCCGGGAAGTGAATTAAATACCATTTGGAGGCATTTAATGTTCAAGCAAAAACAGGTGATTTTTGACAAAAGAGATAACACCCCCCCATTACGTCATGCTTCAGAAAGGTGAAAAATGGTCAGTTTTCAAATGTTTTATTTTTGAACGTCAGTTCACATTTGTAGGTAGATCATCAGTTTTAGAGCTAAAATTTGCATGTTTAAAGCGATTTTCATGCTACCAGGGGCCCGGGAAGTGAATTAAATACCATTTGGAGGCATTTAATGTTCAAGCAAAAACAGGTGATTTTTGACAAAAGAGATAACACCCCCCCATTACGTCATGCTTCAGAAAGGTGAAAAATGGTCCGTTTTCAAATGTTTTATTTTTGAACGTCAGTTCACATTTGTAGGTAGATCATCAGTTTTAGAGCTAAAATTAGCATGTTTAAAGTGATTTTCATCCTTCCAGGGGCCCGGGAAGTGAATTAAATACCATTTGGAGGCATTTAATGTTCAAACAAAAACAGGTGATTTTTGACAAAAGAAATAACACCCCCCATTACGTCATGCTTCAGAAAGGTGAAAAAGGGTCCGTTTTCAAATGTTTTATTTTTGAACGTCAGTTCACATTTGTAGGTAGATCATCAGTTTAAGAGCTAAAATTAGCATGTTTAAAGTGATTTTCATGCTTCCAGGGGCCCGGGAAGTGAATTAAATACCATTTGGAGGCATTTAATGTTCAAGCAAAAACAGGTGATTTTTGACAAACGAGATAACACCCCCCCATTACGTCATGCTTCAGAAAGGTGAAGAATGGTCCGTTTTCAAATGTTTTATTTTTGAACGTCAGTTCACATTTGTAGGTAGATCGTCAGTTTTAGAGCTAAAATTTGCATGTTGAAAGTGATTTTCATGCTTGCAGGGGCCCGGGAAGTGAATTAAATACCATTTGGAGGCATTTAATGTTCAAGCAAAAACAGGTGATTTTTGACAAAAGAGATAACACCCCCCCATTACGTCATGCTTCAGAAAGGTGAAGAATGGTCCGTTTTCAAATGTTTTATTTTTGAACGTCAGTTCACATTTGTAGGTAGATCATCAGTTTAAGAGCTAAAATTAGCATGTTTAAAGTGATTTTCATGCTTCCAGGGGCCCGGGAAGTGAATTAAATACCATTTGGAGGCATTTAATGTTCAAGCAAAAACAGGTGATTTTTGACAAAAGAGATAACACCCCCCCATTACGTCATGCTTCAGAAAGGTGAAAAATGGTCCGTTTTCAAATGTTTTATTTTTGAACGTCAGTTCACATTTGTAGGTAGATCATCAGTATTAGAGCTAAAATTTGCATGTTTAAAGTGATTTCCAGGCTTCCAGGGGCCCGGGAAGTGAATTAAATACCATTCGGAGGCATTTAATATTCAAGCAAAAACAGGTGATTTTTGACAAAAGAGATAACACCCCCCCATTACGTCATGCTTCAGAAATGTGAAAAAAGGTCCGTTTTCAAATGTTTTATTTTTCAACGTCAGTTCACATTTGTAGGTAGATCATCAGTTTTAGAGCTAAAATTAGCATGTTTAAAGTGATTTTCATCCTTCCAGGGGCCCGGGAAGTGAATTAAATACCATTTGGAGGCATTTAATGTTCAAGCAAAAACAGGTGATTTTTGACAAAAGAGATAACACCCCCCATTACGTCATGCTTCAGAAAGGTGAAAAATGGTCCGTTTTCAAATGTTTTATTTTTGAACGTCAGTTCACATTTGTAGGTAGATCATCAGTTTTAGAGCTAAAATTTGCATGTTTAAAGCGATTTTCATGCTTCCAGGGGCCCGGGAAGTGAATTAAATACCATTTGGAGGAATTTAATGTTCAAGCAAAAACAGGTGATTTTTGACAAAAGAGATAACACCCCCCCCCCATTACGTCATGCTTCAGAAAGGTGAAAAATGGTCCGTTTTAAATGTTTTATTTTTGAACGTCAGTTCACATTTGTAGGTAGATCATCAGTTTTAGATCTAAAATTAGCATGTTTAAAGTGATTTTCATTCTTCCAGGGGCCCGGGAAGTGAATTAAATACCATTTGGAGGCATTTAATGTTCAAACAAAAACAGGTGATTTTTGACAAAAGAAATAACACCCCCCATTAGGTCATGCTTCAGAAAGGTGAAAAATGGTCCATTTTCAAATGTTTTATTTTTGAACGTCAGTTCACATTTGTAGGTAGATCATCAGTTTAAAAAGCTAAAATTAGCATGTTTAAAGTGATTTTCATGCTTCCAGGGGCCCGGGAAGTGAATTAAATACCATTTGGAGGCATTTAATGTTCAAGCAAAAACTTGTGATTTTTGACAAAAGAGATAACACCCCCCCCCATTACGTCATGCTTCAGAAAGGTGAAAAATGGTCCCTTTTCAAATGTTTTATTTTTGAACGTCAGTTCACATTTGTAGGTAGATCATCAGTTTTAGAGCTAAAATTTGCATCTTTAAAGTGATTTTCATGCTTCCAGGGGCCCGGGAAGTGAATTAAATACCATTTGGAGGCATTTAATGTTCAAGCAAAAACAGGTGATTTTTGACAAAAGAGATAACACCCCCCATTACGTCATGCTTCAGAAAGGTGAAAAATGGTCCATTTTCAAATGTTTTATTTTTGAACGTCAGTTCACATTTGTAGGTAGATCATCAGTTTTAGAGCTAAAATTTGCATGTTTAAAGCGATTTTCATGCTTCCAGGGGCCCGGGAAGTGAATTAAATACCATTTGTAGGCATTTAATGTTCAAGCAAAAACAGGTGATTTTTGACAAAAGAGATAACACCCCCCCATTACGTCATGCTTCAGAAAGGTGAAAAATGGTCCGTTTTCAAATGTTTTATTTTTGAACGTCAGTTCACATTTGTAGGTAGATCATCAGTTTTAGATCTAAAATTAGCATGTTTAAAGTGATTTTCATCCTTCCAGGGGCCAGGGAAGTGAATTAAATACCATTTGGAGGCATTTAATGTTCAAACAAAAACAGGTGATTTTTGACAAAAGAAATAACACCCCCCATTATGTCATGCTTCAGAAAGGTGAAAAATGGTCCATTTTCAAATGTTTTATTTTTGAACGTCAGTTCACATTTGTAGGTAGATCATCAGTTTAAGAGCTAAAATTAGCATGTTTAAAGTGATTTTCATGCTTCCAGGGGCCCGGGAAGTGAATTAAATACCATTTGGAGGCATTTAATGTTCAAGCAAAAACAGGTGATTTTTGACAAACGAGATAACACCCCCCCATTACGTCATGCTTCAGAAAGGTGAAAAATGGTCCGTTTTCAAATGTTTTCTTTTTGAACGTCAGTTCACATTTGTAGGTAGATCATCAGTTTTAGAGCTAAAATTTGCATGTTTAAAGTGATTTTCAGGCTTCCAGGGGCCCGGAAAGCGAATTAAATACCATTCGGAGGCATTTAATGTTCAAGCAAAAACAGGTGATTTTTGACAAAAGAGATAACACCCCCCCATTACGTCATGCTTCAGAAATGTGAAAAAAGGTCAGTTTTCAAATGTTTTATTTTTCAACGTCAGTTCACATTTGTAGGTAGATCATCAGTTTTAGAGCTAAAATTAGCATGTTTAAAGTGATTTTCATCCTTCCAGGGGCCCGGGAAGTGAATTAAATACCATTTGGAGGCATTTAATGTTCAAGCAAAAACAGGTGATTTTTGACAAACGAGATAACACCCCTCCATTACGTCATGCTTCAGAAATGGGAAAAAAGGTCCGTTTTCAAATGTTTTATTTTTCAACGTCAGTTCGCATTTGTAAGTAGATCATCAGTTTTAGAGCTAAAATTAGCATGTTTAAAGTGATTTTCATGCTTCCAGGGGCCCGGGAAGTGAATTAAATACCATTTGGAGGCATTTAATGTTCAAGCAAAAACAGGTGATTTTTGACAAAAGAGATAACACCCCCCATTACGTCATGCTTCAGAAAGGTGAAGAATGGTCCGTTTTCAAATGTTTTATTTTTGAACGTCAGTTCACATTTGTAGGTAGATCGTCAGTTTTAGAGCTAAAATTTGCATGTTGAAAGTGATTTTCATGCTTCCAGGGGCCCGGGAAGTGAATTAAATACCAATTGGAGGCATTTAATGTTCAAGCAAAAACAGGTGATTTTTGACAAAAGAGATAACACCCCCCATTACGCCATGCTTCAGAAAGGTGAAGAATGGTCCGTTTTCAAATGTTTTATTTTTGAACGTCAGTTCACATTTGTAGGTAGATCATCAGTTTTAGATCTAAAATTAGCATGTTTAAAGTGATTTTCATCCTTCCAGGGGCCAGGGAAGTGAATTAAATACCATTTGGAGGCATTTAATGTTCAAACAAAAACAGGTGATTTTTGACAAAAGAAATAACACCCCCCATTATGTCATGCTTCAGAAAGGTGAAAAATGGTCCATTTTCAAATGTTTTATTTTTGAACGTCAGTTCACATTTGTAGGTAGATCATCAGTTTAAGAGCTAAAATTAGCATGTTTAAAGTGATTTTCATGCTTCCAGGGGCCCGGGAAGTGAATTAAATACCATTTGGAGGCATTTAATGTTCAAGCAAAAACAGGTGATTTTTGACAAACGAGATAACACCCCCCATTACGTCATGCTTCAGAAAGGTGAAAAATGGTCCGTTTTCAAATGTTTTATTTTTGAACGTCAGTTCACATTTGTAGGTAGATCATCAGTTTTAGAGCTAAAATTTGCATGTTTAAAGTGATTTTCAGGCTTCCAGGGGCCCGGGAAGTGAATTAAATACCATTCGGAGGCATTTAATGTTCAAGCAAAAACAGGTGATTTTTGACAAAAGAGATAACACCCCCCATTACGTCATGCTTCAGAAATGTGAAAAAAGGTCCGTTTTCAAATGTTTTATTTTTCAACGTCAGTTCACATTTGTAGGTAGATCATCAGTTTTAGAGCTAAAATTAGCATGTTTAAAGTGATTTTCATCCTTCCAGGGGCCCGGGAAGTGAATTAAATACCATTTGGAGGCATTTAATGTTCAAGCAAAAACAGGTGATTTTTGACAAACGAGATAACACCCCCCCCATTACGTCATGCTTCAGAAATGGGAAAAAAGGTCCGTTTTCAAATGTTTTATTTTTCAACGTCAGTTCGCATTTGTAGGTAGATCATCAGTTTTAGAGCTAAAATTTGCATGTTGAAAGTGATTTTCATGCTTCCAGGGGCCCGGGAAGTGAATTAAATACCAATTGGAGGCATTTAATGTTCAAGCAAAAACAGGTGATTTTTGACAAAAGAGATAACACCCCCCATTACGTCATGCTTCAGAAAGGTGAAGAATGGTCCGTTTTCAAATGTTTTATTTTTGAACGTCAGTTCACATTTGTAGGTAGATCATCAGTTTTAGATCTAAAATTAGCATGTTTAAAGTGATTTTCACCCTTCCAGGGGCCCGGGAAGTGAATTAAATACCATTTGGAGGCATTTAATGTTCAAACAAAAACGGGTGATTTTTGACAAAAGAAATAACACCCCCCATTACGTCATGCTTCAGAAGGGTGACAAATGGTCCATTTTTCAAATGTTTTATTTTTGAACGTCAGTTCACATTTGTAGGTAGATCATCAGTTTAAGAGCTACAATTAGCATGTTTAAAGTGATTTTCATGCTTCCAGGGGCCCGGGAAGTGAATTAAATACCATTTGGAGGCATTTAATGTTCAAGCAAAAACAGGTGATTTTTGAAAAACGAGATAACACCCCCCCATTACGTCATGCTTCAGAAATGTGAAAAAAGGTCCGTTTTCAAATGTTTTATTTTTCAACGTCAGTTCGCATTTGTAGGTAGATCATCAGTTTTAGAGCTAAAATTAGCATGTTTAAAGTGATTTTCATGCTTCCAGGGGCCCGGGAAGTGAATTAAATACCATTTGGAGGCATTTAATGTTCAAGCAAAAACAGGTGATTTTTGACAAAAGAGATAACACCCCCCATTACGTCATGCTTCAGAAAGGTGAAGAATGGTCCGTTTTCAAATGTTTTATTTTTGAACGTCAGTTCACATTTGTAGGTAGATCGTCAGTTTTAGAGCTAAAATTTGCATGTTGAAGGTGATTTTCATGCTTCCAGGGGCCCGGGAAGTGAATTAAATACCAATTGGAGGCATTTAATGTTCAAGCAAAAACAGGTGATTTTTGACAAAAGAGATAACACCCCCCCATTACGTCATGCTTCAGAAAGGTGAAAAATGGTCCGTTTTCAAATGTTTTATTTTTGAACGTCAGTTCACATTTGTAGGTAGATCGTCAGTTTTAGAGCTAAATTTTGCATGTTGAAAGTGATTTTCATGCTTCCAGGGGCCCGGGAAGTGAATTAAATACCATTTGGAGGCATTTAATGTTCAAGCAAAAACAGGTGATTTTTGACAAAAGAGATAACACCCCCCCATTACGTCATGCTTCAGAAAGGTGAAAAATGGTCCGTTTTCAAATGTTTTATTTTTGAACGTCAGTTCACATTTGTAGGTAGATCATCAGTTTTAGATCTAAAATTAGCATGTTTAAAGTGATTTTCATCCTTCCAGGGGCCAGGGAAGTGAATTAAATACCATTTGGAGGCATTTAATGTTCAAACAAAAACAGGTGATTTTTGACAAAAGAAATAACACCCCCCATTATGTCATGCTTCAGAAAGGTGAAAAATGGTCCATTTTCAAATGTTTTATTTTTGAACGTCAGTTCACATTTGTAGGTAGATCATCAGTTTAAGAGCTAAAATTAGCATGTTTAAAGTGATTTTCATGCTTCCAGGGGCCCGGGAAGTGAATTAAATACCATTTGGAGGCATTTAATGTTCAAGCAAAAACAGGTGATTTTTGACAAACGAGATAACACCCCCCCATTACGTCATGCTTCAGAAAGGTGAAAAATGGTCCGTTTTCAAATGTTTTATTTTTGAACGTCAGTTCACATTTGTAGGTAGATCATCAGTTTAAGAGCTAAAATTAGCATGTTTAAAGTGATTTTCAGGCTTCCAGGGGCCCGGGAAGTGAATTAAATACCATTTGGAGGCATTTAATGTTCAAGCAAAAACAGGTGATTTTTGACAAAAGAGATAACACCCCCCCATTACGTCATGCTTCAGAAAGGTGAAAAATGGTCAGTTTTCAAATGTTTTATTTTTGAACGTCAGTTCACATTTGTAGGTAGATCATCAGTTTTAGAGCTAAAATTTGCATGTTTAAAGCGATTTTCATGCTACCAGGGGCCCGGGAAGTGAATTAAATACCATTTGGAGGCATTTAATGTTCAAGCAAAAACAGGTGATTTTTGACAAAAGAGATAACACCCCCCCATTACGTCATGCTTCAGAAAGGTGAAAAATGGTCCGTTTTCAAATGTTTTATTTTTGAACGTCAGTTCACATTTGTAGGTAGATCATCAGTTTTAGAGCTAAAATTAGCATGTTTAAAGTGATTTTCATCCTTCCAGGGGCCCGGGAAGTGAATTAAATACCATTTGGAGGCATTTAATGTTCAAACAAAAACAGGTGATTTTTGACAAAAGAAATAACACCCCCCATTACGTCATGCTTCAGAAAGGTGAAAAAGGGTCCGTTTTCAAATGTTTTATTTTTGAACGTCAGTTCACATTTGTAGGTAGATCATCAGTTTAAGAGCTAAAATTAGCATGTTTAAAGTGATTTTCATGCTTCCAGGGGCCCGGGAAGTGAATTAAATACCATTTGGAGGCATTTAATGTTCAAGCAAAAACAGGTGATTTTTGACAAACGAGATAACACCCCCCCATTACGTCATGCTTCAGAAAGGTGAAGAATGGTCCGTTTTCAAATGTTTTATTTTTGAACGTCAGTTCACATTTGTAGGTAGATCGTCAGTTTTAGAGCTAAAATTTGCATGTTGAAAGTGATTTTCATGCTTGCAGGGGCCCGGGAAGTGAATTAAATACCATTTGGAGGCATTTAATGTTCAAGCAAAAACAGGTGATTTTTGACAAAAGAGATAACACCCCCCCATTACGTCATGCTTCAGAAAGGTGAAGAATGGTCCGTTTTCAAATGTTTTATTTTTGAACGTCAGTTCACATTTGTAGGTAGATCATCAGTTTAAGAGCTAAAATTAGCATGTTTAAAGTGATTTTCATGCTTCCAGGGGCCCGGGAAGTGAATTAAATACCATTTGGAGGCATTTAATGTTCAAGCAAAAACAGGTGATTTTTGACAAAAGAGATAACACCCCCCCATTACGTCATGCTTCAGAAAGGTGAAAAATGGTCCGTTTTCAAATGTTTTATTTTTGAACGTCAGTTCACATTTGTAGGTAGATCATCAGTATTAGAGCTAAAATTTGCATGTTTAAAGTGATTTCCAGGCTTCCAGGGGCCCGGGAAGTGAATTAAATACCATTCGGAGGCATTTAATATTCAAGCAAAAACAGGTGATTTTTGACAAAAGAGATAACACCCCCCCATTACGTCATGCTTCAGAAATGTGAAAAAAGGTCCGTTTTCAAATGTTTTATTTTTCAACGTCAGTTCACATTTGTAGGTAGATCATCAGTTTTAGAGCTAAAATTAGCATGTTTAAAGTGATTTTCATCCTTCCAGGGGCCCGGGAAGTGAATTAAATACCATTTGGAGGCATTTAATGTTCAAGCAAAAACAGGTGATTTTTGACAAAAGAGATAACACCCCCCATTACGTCATGCTTCAGAAAGGTGAAAAATGGTCCGTTTTCAAATGTTTTATTTTTGAACGTCAGTTCACATTTGTAGGTAGATCATCAGTTTTAGAGCTAAAATTTGCATGTTTAAAGCGATTTTCATGCTTCCAGGGGCCCGGGAAGTGAATTAAATACCATTTGGAGGAATTTAATGTTCAAGCAAAAACAGGTGATTTTTGACAAAAGAGATAACACCCCCCCCCCATTACGTCATGCTTCAGAAAGGTGAAAAATGGTCCGTTTTCAAATGTTTTATTTTTGAACGTCAGTTCACATTTGTAGGTAGATCATCAGTTTAAGAGCTAAAATTAGCATGTTTAAAGTGATTTTCAGGCTTCCAGGGGCCCGGGAAGTGAATTAAATACCATTTGGAGGCATTTAATGTTCAAGCAAAAACAGGTGATTTTTGACAAAAGAGATAACACCCCCCCATTACGTCATGCTTCAGAAAGGTGAAAAATGGTCAGTTTTCAAATGTTTTATTTTTGAACGTCAGTTCACATTTGTAGGTAGATCATCAGTTTTAGAGCTAAAATTTGCATGTTTAAAGCGATTTTCATGCTACCAGGGGCCCGGGAAGTGAATTAAATACCATTTGGAGGCATTTAATGTTCAAGCAAAAACAGGTGATTTTTGACAAAAGAGATAACACCCCCCCATTACGTCATGCTTCAGAAAGGTGAAAAATGGTCCGTTTTCAAATGTTTTATTTTTGAACGTCAGTTCACATTTGTAGGTAGATCATCAGTTTTAGAGCTAAAATTAGCATGTTTAAAGTGATTTTCATCCTTCCAGGGGCCCGGGAAGTGAATTAAATACCATTTGGAGGCATTTAATGTTCAAACAAAAACAGGTGATTTTTGACAAAAGAAATAACACCCCCCATTACGTCATGCTTCAGAAAGGTGAAAAAGGGTCCGTTTTCAAATGTTTTATTTTTGAACGTCAGTTCACATTTGTAGGTAGATCATCAGTTTAAGAGCTAAAATTAGCATGTTTAAAGTGATTTTCATGCTTCCAGGGGCCCGGGAAGTGAATTAAATACCATTTGGAGGCATTTAATGTTCAAGCAAAAACAGGTGATTTTTGACAAACGAGATAACACCCCCCCATTACGTCATGCTTCAGAAAGGTGAAGAATGGTCCGTTTTCAAATGTTTTATTTTTGAACGTCAGTTCACATTTGTAGGTAGATCGTCAGTTTTAGAGCTAAAATTTGCATGTTGAAAGTGATTTTCATGCTTGCAGGGGCCCGGGAAGTGAATTAAATACCATTTGGAGGCATTTAATGTTCAAGCAAAAACAGGTGATTTTTGACAAAAGAGATAACACCCCCCCATTACGTCATGCTTCAGAAAGGTGAAGAATGGTCCGTTTTCAAATGTTTTATTTTTGAACGTCAGTTCACATTTGTAGGTAGATCATCAGTTTAAGAGCTAAAATTAGCATGTTTAAAGTGATTGTCATGCTTCCAGGGGCCCGGGAAGTGAATTAAATACCATTTGGAGGCATTTAATGTTCAAGCAAAAACAGGTGATTTTTGACAAAAGAGATAACACCCCCCCATTACGTCATGCTTCAGAAAGGTGAAAAATGGTCCGTTTTCAAATGTTTTATTTTTGAACGTCAGTTCACATTTGTAGGTAGATCATCAGTATTAGAGCTAAAATTTGCATGTTTAAAGTGATTTCCAGGCTTCCAGGGGCCCGGGAAGTGAATTAAATACCATTCGGAGGCATTTAATATTCAAGCAAAAACAGGTGATTTTTGACAAAAGAGATAACACCCCCCCATTACGTCATGCTTCAGAAATGTGAAAAAAGGTCCGTTTTCAAATGTTTTATTTTTCAACGTCAGTTCACATTTGTAGGTAGATCATCAGTTTTAGAGCTAAAATTAGCATGTTTAAAGTGATTTTCATCCTTCCAGGGGCCCGGGAAGTGAATTAAATACCATTTGGAGGCATTTAATGTTCAAGCAAAAACAGGTGATTTTTGACAAAAGAGATAACACCCCCCATTACGTCATGCTTCAGAAAGGTGAAAAATGGTCCGTTTTCAAATGTTTTATTTTTGAACGTCAGTTCACATTTGTAGGTAGATCATCAGTTTTAGAGCTAAAATTTGCATGTTTAAAGCGATTTTCATGCTTCCAGGGGCCCGGGAAGTGAATTAAATACCATTTGGAGGAATTTAATGTTCAAGCAAAAACAGGTGATTTTTGACAAAAGAGATAACACCCCCCCCCCATTACGTCATGCTTCAGAAAGGTGAAAAATGGTCCGTTTTAAATGTTTTATTTTTGAACGTCAGTTCACATTTGTAGGTAGATCATCAGTTTTAGATCTAAAATTAGCATGTTTAAAGTGATTTTCATTCTTCCAGGGGCCCGGGAAGTGAATTAAATACCATTTGGAGGCATTTAATGTTCAAACAAAAACAGGTGATTTTTGACAAAAGAAATAACACCCCCCATTAGGTCATGCTTCAGAAAGGTGAAAAATGGTCCATTTTCAAATGTTTTATTTTTGAACGTCAGTTCACATTTGTAGGTAGATCATCAGTTTAAAAAGCTAAAATTAGCATGTTTAAAGTGATTTTCATGCTTCCAGGGGCCCGGGAAGTGAATTAAATACCATTTGGAGGCATTTAATGTTCAAGCAAAAACTTGTGATTTTTGACAAAAGAGATAACACCCCCCCCCATTACGTCATGCTTCAGAAAGGTGAAAAATGGTCCCTTTTCAAATGTTTTATTTTTGAACGTCAGTTCACATTTGTAGGTAGATCATCAGTTTTAGAGCTAAAATTTGCATCTTTAAAGTGATTTTCATGCTTCCAGGGGCCCGGGAAGTGAATTAAATACCATTTGGAGGCATTTAATGTTCAAGCAAAAACAGGTGATTTTTGACAAAAGAGATAACACCCCCCATTACGTCATGCTTCAGAAAGGTGAAAAATGGTCCATTTTCAAATGTTTTATTTTTGAACGTCAGTTCACATTTGTAGGTAGATCATCAGTTTTAGAGCTAAAATTTGCATGTTTAAAGCGATTTTCATGCTTCCAGGGGCCCGGGAAGTGAATTAAATACCATTTGTAGGCATTTAATGTTCAAGCAAAAACAGGTGATTTTTGACAAAAGAGATAACACCCCCCCATTACGTCATGCTTCAGAAAGGTGAAAAATGGTCCGTTTTCAAATGTTTTATTTTTGAACGTCAGTTCACATTTGTAGGTAGATCATCAGTTTTAGATCTAAAATTAGCATGTTTAAAGTGATTTTCATCCTTCCAGGGGCCAGGGAAGTGAATTAAATACCATTTGGAGGCATTTAATGTTCAAACAAAAACAGGTGATTTTTGACAAAAGAAATAACACCCCCCATTATGTCATGCTTCAGAAAGGTGAAAAATGGTCCATTTTCAAATGTTTTATTTTTGAACGTCAGTTCACATTTGTAGGTAGATCATCAGTTTAAGAGCTAAAATTAGCATGTTTAAAGTGATTTTCATGCTTCCAGGGGCCCGGGAAGTGAATTAAATACCATTTGGAGGCATTTAATGTTCAAGCAAAAACAGGTGATTTTTGACAAACGAGATAACACCCCCCCATTACGTCATGCTTCAGAAAGGTGAAAAATGGTCCGTTTTCAAATGTTTTCTTTTTGAACGTCAGTTCACATTTGTAGGTAGATCATCAGTTTTAGAGCTAAAATTTGCATGTTTAAAGTGATTTTCAGGCTTCCAGGGGCCCGGAAAGCGAATTAAATACCATTCGGAGGCATTTAATGTTCAAGCAAAAACAGGTGATTTTTGACAAAAGAGATAACACCCCCCCATTACGTCATGCTTCAGAAATGTGAAAAAAGGTCAGTTTTCAAATGTTTTATTTTTCAACGTCAGTTCACATTTGTAGGTAGATCATCAGTTTTAGAGCTAAAATTAGCATGTTTAAAGTGATTTTCATCCTTCCAGGGGCCCGGGAAGTGAATTAAATACCATTTGGAGGCATTTAATGTTCAAGCAAAAACAGGTGATTTTTGACAAACGAGATAACACCCCTCCATTACGTCATGCTTCAGAAATGGGAAAAAAGGTCCGTTTTCAAATGTTTTATTTTTCAACGTCAGTTCGCATTTGTAAGTAGATCATCAGTTTTAGAGCTAAAATTAGCATGTTTAAAGTGATTTTCATGCTTCCAGGGGCCCGGGAAGTGAATTAAATACCATTTGGAGGCATTTAATGTTCAAGCAAAAACAGGTGATTTTTGACAAAAGAGATAACACCCCCCATTACGTCATGCTTCAGAAAGGTGAAGAATGGTCCGTTTTCAAATGTTTTATTTTTGAACGTCAGTTCACATTTGTAGGTAGATCGTCAGTTTTAGAGCTAAAATTTGCATGTTGAAAGTGATTTTCATGCTTCCAGGGGCCCGGGAAGTGAATTAAATACCAATTGGAGGCATTTAATGTTCAAGCAAAAACAGGTGATTTTTGACAAAAGAGATAACACCCCCCATTACGCCATGCTTCAGAAAGGTGAAGAATGGTCCGTTTTCAAATGTTTTATTTTTGAACGTCAGTTCACATTTGTAGGTAGATCATCAGTTTTAGATCTAAAATTAGCATGTTTAAAGTGATTTTCATCCTTCCAGGGGCCAGGGAAGTGAATTAAATACCATTTGGAGGCATTTAATGTTCAAACAAAAACAGGTGATTTTTGACAAAAGAAATAACACCCCCCATTATGTCATGCTTCAGAAAGGTGAAAAATGGTCCATTTTCAAATGTTTTATTTTTGAACGTCAGTTCACATTTGTAGGTAGATCATCAGTTTAAGAGCTAAAATTAGCATGTTTAAAGTGATTTTCATGCTTCCAGGGGCCCGGGAAGTGAATTAAATACCATTTGGAGGCATTTAATGTTCAAGCAAAAACAGGTGATTTTTGACAAACGAGATAACACCCCCCATTACGTCATGCTTCAGAAAGGTGAAAAATGGTCCGTTTTCAAATGTTTTATTTTTGAACGTCAGTTCACATTTGTAGGTAGATCATCAGTTTTAGAGCTAAAATTTGCATGTTTAAAGTGATTTTCAGGCTTCCAGGGGCCCGGGAAGTGAATTAAATACCATTCGGAGGCATTTAATGTTCAAGCAAAAACAGGTGATTTTTGACAAAAGAGATAACACCCCCCATTACGTCATGCTTCAGAAATGTGAAAAAAGGTCCGTTTTCAAATGTTTTATTTTTCAACGTCAGTTCACATTTGTAGGTAGATCATCAGTTTTAGAGCTAAAATTAGCATGTTTAAAGTGATTTTCATCCTTCCAGGGGCCCGGGAAGTGAATTAAATACCATTTGGAGGCATTTAATGTTCAAGCAAAAACAGGTGATTTTTGACAAACGAGATAACACCCCCCCCATTACGTCATGCTTCAGAAATGGGAAAAAAGGTCCGTTTTCAAATGTTTTATTTTTCAACGTCAGTTCGCATTTGTAGGTAGATCATCAGTTTTAGAGCTAAAATTTGCATGTTGAAAGTGATTTTCATGCTTCCAGGGGCCCGGGAAGTGAATTAAATACCAATTGGAGGCATTTAATGTTCAAGCAAAAACAGGTGATTTTTGACAAAAGAGATAACACCCCCCATTACGTCATGCTTCAGAAAGGTGAAGAATGGTCCGTTTTCAAATGTTTTATTTTTGAACGTCAGTTCACATTTGTAGGTAGATCATCAGTTTTAGATCTAAAATTAGCATGTTTAAAGTGATTTTCACCCTTCCAGGGGCCCGGGAAGTGAATTAAATACCATTTGGAGGCATTTAATGTTCAAACAAAAACGGGTGATTTTTGACAAAAGAAATAACACCCCCCATTACGTCATGCTTCAGAAGGGTGACAAATGGTCCATTTTTCAAATGTTTTATTTTTGAACGTCAGTTCACATTTGTAGGTAGATCATCAGTTTAAGAGCTACAATTAGCATGTTTAAAGTGATTTTCATGCTTCCAGGGGCCCGGGAAGTGAATTAAATACCATTTGGAGGCATTTAATGTTCAAGCAAAAACAGGTGATTTTTGAAAAACGAGATAACACCCCCCCATTACGTCATGCTTCAGAAATGTGAAAAAAGGTCCGTTTTCAAATGTTTTATTTTTCAACGTCAGTTCGCATTTGTAGGTAGATCATCAGTTTTAGAGCTAAAATTAGCATGTTTAAAGTGATTTTCATGCTTCCAGGGGCCCGGGAAGTGAATTAAATACCATTTGGAGGCATTTAATGTTCAAGCAAAAACAGGTGATTTTTGACAAAAGAGATAACACCCCCCATTACGTCATGCTTCAGAAAGGTGAAGAATGGTCCGTTTTCAAATGTTTTATTTTTGAACGTCAGTTCACATTTGTAGGTAGATCGTCAGTTTTAGAGCTAAAATTTGCATGTTGAAGGTGATTTTCATGCTTCCAGGGGCCCGGGAAGTGAATTAAATACCAATTGGAGGCATTTAATGTTCAAGCAAAAACAGGTGATTTTTGACAAAAGAGATAACACCCCCCCATTACGTCATGCTTCAGAAAGGTGAAAAATGGTCCGTTTTCAAATGTTTTATTTTTGAACGTCAGTTCACATTTGTAGGTAGATCGTCAGTTTTAGAGCTAAATTTTGCATGTTGAAAGTGATTTTCATGCTTCCAGGGGCCCGGGAAGTGAATTAAATACCATTTGGAGGCATTTAATGTTCAAGCAAAAACAGGTGATTTTTGACAAAAGAGATAACACCCCCCCATTACGTCATGCTTCAGAAAGGTGAAAAATGGTCCGTTTTCAAATGTTTTATTTTTGAACGTCAGTTCACATTTGTAGGTAGATCATCAGTTTTAGATCTAAAATTAGCATGTTTAAAGTGATTTTCATCCTTCCAGGGGCCAGGGAAGTGAATTAAATACCATTTGGAGGCATTTAATGTTCAAACAAAAACAGGTGATTTTTGACAAAAGAAATAACACCCCCCATTATGTCATGCTTCAGAAAGGTGAAAAATGGTCCATTTTCAAATGTTTTATTTTTGAACGTCAGTTCACATTTGTAGGTAGATCATCAGTTTAAGAGCTAAAATTAGCATGTTTAAAGTGATTTTCATGCTTCCAGGGGCCCGGGAAGTGAATTAAATACCATTTGGAGGCATTTAATGTTCAAGCAAAAACAGGTGATTTTTGACAAACGAGATAAATCCCCCCATTACGTCATGCTTCAGAAAGGTGAAAAATGGTCCGTTTTCAAATGTTTTATTTTTGAACGTCAGTTCACATTTGTAGGTAGATCATCAGTTTTAGAGCTAAAATTTGCATGTTTAAAGTGATTTTCAGGCTTCCAGGGGCCCGGGAAGTGAATTAAATACCATTCGGAGGCATTTAATGTTCAAGCAAAAACAGGTGATTTTTGACAAAAGAGATAACACCCCCCCATTACGTCATGCTTCAGAAATGTGAAAAAAGGTCCGTTTTCAAATGTTTTATTTTTCAACGTCAGTTCACATTTGTAGGTAGATCATCAGTTTTAGAGCTAAAATTAGCATGTTTAAAGTGATTTTCATCCTTCCAGGGGCCCGGGAAGTGAATTAAATACCATTTGGAGGCATTTAATGTTCAAGCAAAAACAGGTGATTTTTGACAAACGAGATAACACCCCCCCCCATTACGTCATGCTTCAGAAATGGGAAAAAAGGTCCGTTTTCAAATGTTTTATTTTTCAACGTCAGTTCGCATTTGTAGGTAGATCATCAGTTTTAGAGCTAAAATTAGCATGTTTAAAGTGATTTTCATGCTCCCAGGGGCCTGGGAAGTGAATTAAATACCATTTGGAGGCATTTAATGTTCAAGCAAAAACAGGTGATTTTTGACAAAAGAGATAACACCCCCCATTACGTCATGCTTCAGAAAGGTGAAGAATGGTCCGTTTTCAAATGTTTTATTTTTGAACGTCAGTTCACATTTGTAGGTAGATCATCAGTTTTAGATCTAAAATTAGCATGTTTAAAGTGATTTTCACCCTTCCAGGGGCCCGGGAAGTGAATTAAATACCATTTGGAGGCATTTAATGTTCAAACAAAAAAAGGTGATTTTTGACAAAAGAAATAACACCCCCCATTACGTCATGCTTCAGAAGGGTGACAAATGGTCCATTTTTCAAATGTTTTATTTTTGAACGTCAGTTCACATTTGTAGGTAGATCATCAGTTTAAGAGCTACAATTAGCATGTTTAAAGTGATTTTCATGCTTCCAGGGGCCCGGGAAGTGAATTAAATACCATTTGGAGGCATTTAATGTTCAAGCAAAAACAGGTGATTTTTGAAAAACGAGATAACACCCCCCCATTACGTCATGCTTCAGAAATGTGAAAAAAGGTCCGTTTTCAAATGTTTTATTTTTCAACGTCAGTTCGCATTTGTAGGTAGATCATCAGTTTTAGAGCTAAAATTAGCATGTTTAAAGTGATTTTCATGCTTCCAGGGGCCCGGGAAGTGAATTAAATACCATTTGGAGGCATTTAATGTTCAAGCAAAAACAGGTGATTTTTGACAAAAGAGATAACACCCCCCATTACGTCATGCTTCAGAAAGGTGAAGAATGGTCCGTTTTCAAATGTTTTATTTTTGAACGTCAGTTCACATTTGTAGGTAGATCGTCAGTTTTAGAGCTAAAATTTGCATGTTGAAGGTGATTTTCATGCTTCCAGGGGCCCGGGAAGTGAATTAAATACCAATTGGAGGCATTTAATGTTCAAGCAAAAACAGGTGATTTTTGACAAAAGAGATAACACCCCCCCATTACGTCATGCTTCAGAAAGGTGAAAAATGGTCCGTTTTCAAATGTTTTATTTTTGAACGTCAGTTCACATTTGTAGGTAGATCGTCAGTTTTAGAGCTAAATTTTGCATGTTGAAAGTGATTTTCATGCTTCCAGGGGCCCGGGAAGTGAATTAAATACCATTTGGAGGCATTTAATGTTCAAGCAAAAACAGGTGATTTTTGACAAAAGAGATAACACCCCCCCATTACGTCATGCTTCAGAAAGGTGAAAAATGGTCCGTTTTCAAATGTTTTATTTTTGAACGTCAGTTCACATTTGTAGGTAGATCATCAGTTTTAGATCTAAAATTAGCATGTTTAAAGTGATTTTCATCCTTCCAGGGGCCAGGGAAGTGAATTAAATACCATTTGGAGGCATTTAATGTTCAAACAAAAACAGGTGATTTTTGACAAAAGAAATAACACCCCCCATTATGTCATGCTTCAGAAAGGTGAAAAATGGTCCATTTTCAAATGTTTTATTTTTGAACGTCAGTTCACATTTGTAGGTAGATCATCAGTTTAAGAGCTAAAATTAGCATGTTTAAAGTGATTTTCATGCTTCCAGGGGCCCGGGAAGTGAATTAAATACCATTTGGAGGCATTTAATGTTCAAGCAAAAACAGGTGATTTTTGACAAACGAGATAACACCCCCCCATTACGTCATGCTTCAGAAAGGTGAAAAATGGTCCGTTTTCAAATGTTTTATTTTTGAACGTCAGTTCACATTTGTAGGTAGATCATCAGTTTAAGAGCTAAAATTAGCATGTTTAAAGTGATTTTCAGGCTTCCAGGGGCCCGGGAAGTGAATTAAATACCATTTGGAGGCATTTAATGTTCAAGCAAAAACAGGTGATTTTTGACAAAAGAGATAACACCCCCCCATTACGTCATGCTTCAGAAAGGTGAAAAATGGTCAGTTTTCAAATGTTTTATTTTTGAACGTCAGTTCACATTTGTAGGTAGATCATCAGTTTTAGAGCTAAAATTTGCATGTTTAAAGCGATTTTCATGCTACCAGGGGCCCGGGAAGTGAATTAAATACCATTTGGAGGCATTTAATGTTCAAGCAAAAACAGGTGATTTTTGACAAAAGAGATAACACCCCCCCATTACGTCATGCTTCAGAAAGGTGAAAAATGGTCCGTTTTCAAATGTTTTATTTTTGAACGTCAGTTCACATTTGTAGGTAGATCATCAGTTTTAGAGCTAAAATTAGCATGTTTAAAGTGATTTTCATCCTTCCAGGGGCCCGGGAAGTGAATTAAATACCATTTGGAGGCATTTAATGTTCAAACAAAAACAGGTGATTTTTGACAAAAGAAATAACACCCCCCATTACGTCATGCTTCAGAAAGGTGAAAAAGGGTCCGTTTTCAAATGTTTTATTTTTGAACGTCAGTTCACATTTGTAGGTAGATCATCAGTTTAAGAGCTAAAATTAGCATGTTTAAAGTGATTTTCATGCTTCCAGGGGCCCGGGAAGTGAATTAAATACCATTTGGAGGCATTTAATGTTCAAGCAAAAACAGGTGATTTTTGACAAACGAGATAACACCCCCCCATTACGTCATGCTTCAGAAAGGTGAAGAATGGTCCGTTTTCAAATGTTTTATTTTTGAACGTCAGTTCACATTTGTAGGTAGATCGTCAGTTTTAGAGCTAAAATTTGCATGTTGAAAGTGATTTTCATGCTTGCAGGGGCCCGGGAAGTGAATTAAATACCATTTGGAGGCATTTAATGTTCAAGCAAAAACAGGTGATTTTTGACAAAAGAGATAACACCCCCCCATTACGTCATGCTTCAGAAAGGTGAAGAATGGTCCGTTTTCAAATGTTTTATTTTTGAACGTCAGTTCACATTTGTAGGTAGATCATCAGTTTAAGAGCTAAAATTAGCATGTTTAAAGTGATTTTCATGCTTCCAGGGGCCCGGGAAGTGAATTAAATACCATTTGGAGGCATTTAATGTTCAAGCAAAAACAGGTGATTTTTGACAAAAGAGATAACACCCCCCCATTACGTCATGCTTCAGAAAGGTGAAAAATGGTCCGTTTTCAAATGTTTTATTTTTGAACGTCAGTTCACATTTGTAGGTAGATCATCAGTATTAGAGCTAAAATTTGCATGTTTAAAGTGATTTCCAGGCTTCCAGGGGCCCGGGAAGTGAATTAAATACCATTCGGAGGCATTTAATATTCAAGCAAAAACAGGTGATTTTTGACAAAAGAGATAACACCCCCCCATTACGTCATGCTTCAGAAATGTGAAAAAAGGTCCGTTTTCAAATGTTTTATTTTTCAACGTCAGTTCACATTTGTAGGTAGATCATCAGTTTTAGAGCTAAAATTAGCATGTTTAAAGTGATTTTCATCCTTCCAAGGGCCCGGGAAGTGAATTAAATACCATTTGGAGGCATTTAATGTTCAAGCAAAAACAGGTGATTTTTGACAAAAGAGATAACACCCCCCATTACGTCATGCTTCAGAAAGGTGAAAAATGGTCCGTTTTCAAATGTTTTATTTTTGAACGTCAGTTCACATTTGTAGGTAGATCATCAGTTTTAGAGCTAAAATTTGCATGTTTAAAGCGATTTTCATGCTTCCAGGGGCCCGGGAAGTGAATTAAATACCATTTGGAGGAATTTAATGTTCAAGCAAAAACAGGTGATTTTTGACAAAAGAGATAACACCCCCCCCCCCATTACGTCATGCTTCAGAAAGGTGAAAAATGGTCCGTTTTAAATGTTTTATTTTTGAACGTCAGTTCACATTTGTAGGTAGATCATCAGTTTTAGATCTAAAATTAGCATGTTTAAAGTGATTTTCATTCTTCCAGGGGCCCGGGAAGTGAATTAAATACCATTTGGAGGCATTTAATGTTCAAACAAAAACAGGTGATTTTTGACAAAAGAAATAACACCCCCCATTAGGTCATGCTTCAGAAAGGTGAAAAATGGTCCATTTTCAAATGTTTTATTTTTGAACGTCAGTTCACATTTGTAGGTAGATCATCAGTTTAAAAAGCTAAAATTAGCATGTTTAAAGTGATTTTCATGCTTCCAGGGGCCCGGGAAGTGAATTAAATACCATTTGGAGGCATTTAATGTTCAAGCAAAAACATGTGATTTTTGACAAAAGAGATAACACCCCCCCCCATTACGTCATGCTTCAGAAAGGTGAAAAATGGTCCCTTTTCAAATGTTTTATTTTTGAACGTCAGTTCACATTTGTAGGTAGATCATCAGTTTTAGAGCTAAAATTTGCATCTTTAAAGTGATTTTCATGCTTCCAGGGGCCCGGGAAGTGAATTAAATACCATTTGGAGGCATTTAATGTTCAAGCAAAAACAGGTGATTTTTGACAAAAGAGATAACACCCCCCATTACGTCATGCTTCAGAAAGGTGAAAAATGGTCCATTTTCAAATGTTTTATTTTTGAACGTCAGTTCACATTTGTAGGTAGATCATCAGTTTTAGAGCTAAAATTTGCATGTTTAAAGCGATTTTCATGCTTCCAGGGGCCCGGGAAGTGAATTAAATACCATTTGTAGGCATTTAATGTTCAAGCAAAAACAGGTGATTTTTGACAAAAGAGATAACACCCCCCCATTACGTCATGCTTCAGAAAGGTGAAAAATGGTCCGTTTTCAAATGTTTTATTTTTGAACGTCAGTTCACATTTGTAGGTAGATCATCAGTTTTAGATCTAAAATTAGCATGTTTAAAGTGATTTTCATCCTTCCAGGGGCCAGGGAAGTGAATTAAATACCATTTGGAGGCATTTAATGTTCAAACAAAAACAGGTGATTTTTGACAAAAGAAATAACACCCCCCATTATGTCATGCTTCAGAAAGGTGAAAAATGGTCCATTTTCAAATGTTTTATTTTTGAACGTCAGTTCACATTTGTAGGTAGATCATCAGTTTAAGAGCTAAAATTAGCATGTTTAAAGTGATTTTCATGCTTCCAGGGGCCCGGGAAGTGAATTAAATACCATTTGGAGGCATTTAATGTTCAAGCAAAAACAGGTGATTTTTGACAAACGAGATAACACCCCCCCATTACGTCATGCTTCAGAAAGGTGAAAAATGGTCCGTTTTCAAATGTTTTCTTTTTGAACGTCAGTTCACATTTGTAGGTAGATCATCAGTTTTAGAGCTAAAATTTGCATGTTTAAAGTGATTTTCAGGCTTCCAGGGGCCCGGAAAGCGAATTAAATACCATTCGGAGGCATTTAATGTTCAAGCAAAAACAGGTGATTTTTGACAAAAGAGATAACACCCCCCCATTACGTCATGCTTCAGAAATGTGAAAAAAGGTCCGTTTTCAAATGTTTTATTTTTCAACGTCAGTTCACATTTGTAGGTAGATCATCAGTTTTAGAGCTAAAATTAGCATGTTTAAAGTGATTTTCATCCTTCCAGGGGCCCGGGAAGTGAATTAAATACCATTTGGAGGCATTTAATGTTCAAGCAAAAACAGGTGATTTTTGACAAACGAGATAACACCCCTCCATTACGTCATGCTTCAGAAATGGGAAAAAAGGTCCGTTTTCAAATGTTTTATTTTTCAACGTCAGTTCGCATTTGTAAGTAGATCATCAGTTTTAGAGCTAAAATTAGCATGTTTAAAGTGATTTTCATGCTTCCAGGGGCCCGGGAAGTGAATTAAATACCATTTGGAGGCATTTAATGTTCAAGCAAAAACAGGTGATTTTTGACAAAAGAGATAACACCCCCCATTACGTCATGCTTCAGAAAGGTGAAGAATGGTCCGTTTTCAAATGTTTTATTTTTGAACGTCAGTTCACATTTGTAGGTAGATCGTCAGTTTTAGAGCTAAAATTTGCATGTTGAAAGTGATTTTCATGCTTCCAGGGGCCCGGGAAGTGAATTAAATACCAATTGGAGGCATTTAATGTTCAAGCAAAAACAGGTGATTTTTGACAAAAGAGATAACACCCCCCATTACGCCATGCTTCAGAAAGGTGAAGAATGGTCCGTTTTCAAATGTTTTATTTTTGAACGTCAGTTCACATTTGTAGGTAGATCATCAGTTTTAGATCTAAAATTAGCATGTTTAAAGTGATTTTCATCCTTCCAGGGGCCAGGGAAGTGAATTAAATACCATTTGGAGGCATTTAATGTTCAAACAAAAACAGGTGATTTTTGACAAAAGAAATAACACCCCCCATTATGTCATGCTTCAGAAAGGTGAAAAATGGTCCATTTTCAAATGTTTTATTTTTGAACGTCAGTTCACATTTGTAGGTAGATCATCAGTTTAAGAGCTAAAATTAGCATGTTTAAAGTGATTTTCATGCTTCCAGGGGCCCGGGAAGTGAATTAAATACCATTTGGAGGCATTTAATGTTCAAGCAAAAACAGGTGATTTTTGACAAACGAGATAACACCCCCCATTACGTCATGCTTCAGAAAGGTGAAAAATGGTCCGTTTTCAAATGTTTTATTTTTGAACGTCAGTTCACATTTGTAGGTAGATCATCAGTTTTAGAGCTAAAATTTGCATGTTTAAAGTGATTTTCAGGCTTCCAGGGGCCCGGGAAGTGAATTAAATACCATTCGGAGGCATTTAATGTTCAAGCAAAAACAGGTGATTTTTGACAAAAGAGATAACACCCCCCATTACGTCATGCTTCAGAAATGTGAAAAAAGGTCAGTTTTCAAATGTTTTATTTTTCAACGTCAGTTCACATTTGTAGGTAGATCATCAGTTTTAGAGCTAAAATTAGCATGTTTAAAGTGATTTTCATCCTTCCAGGGGCCCGGGAAGTGAATTAAATACCATTTGGAGGCATTTAATGTTCAAGCAAAAACAGGTGATTTTTGACAAACGAGATAACACCCCCCCCATTACGTCATGCTTCAGAAATGGGAAAAAAGGTCCGTTTTCAAATGTTTTATTTTTCAACGTCAGTTCGCATTTGTAGGTAGATCATCAGTTTTAGAGCTAAAATTTGCATGTTGAAAGTGATTTTCATGCTTCCAGGGGCCCGGGAAGTGAATTAAATACCAATTGGAGGCATTTAATGTTCAAGCAAAAACAGGTGATTTTTGACAAAAGAGATAACACCCCCCATTACGTCATGCTTCAGAAAGGTGAAGAATGGTCCGTTTTCAAATGTTTTATTTTTGAACGTCAGTTCACATTTGTAGGTAGATCATCAGTTTTAGATCTAAAATTAGCATGTTTAAAGTGATTTTCACCCTTCCAGGGGCCCGGGAAGTGAATTAAATACCATTTGGAGGCATTTAATGTTCAAACAAAAACAGGTGATTTTTGACAAAAGAAATAACACCCCCCATTACGTCATGCTTCAGAAGGGTGACAAATGGTCCATTTTTCAAATGTTTTATTTTTGAACGTCAGTTCACATTTGTAGGTAGATCATCAGTTTAAGAGCTACAATTAGCATGTTTAAAGTGATTTTCATGCTTCCAGGGGCCCGGGAAGTGAATTAAATACCATTTGGAGGCATTTAATGTTCAAGCAAAAACAGGTGATTTTTGAAAAACGAGATAACACCCCCCCATTACGTCATGCTTCAGAAATGTGAAAAAAGTTCCGTTTTCAAATGTTTTATTTTTCAACGTCAGTTCGCATTTGTAGGTAGATCATCAGTTTTAGAGCTAAAATTAGCATGTTTAAAGTGATTTTCATGCTTCCAGGGGCCCGGGAAGTGAATTAAATACCATTTGGAGGCATTTAATGTTCAAGCAAAAACAGGTGATTTTTGACAAAAGAGATAACACCCCCCATTACGTCATGCTTCAGAAAGGTGAAGAATGGTCCGTTTTCAAATGTTTTATTTTTGAACGTCAGTTCACATTTGTAGGTAGATCGTCAGTTTTAGAGCTAAAATTTGCATGTTGAAGGTGATTTTCATGCTTCCAGGGGCCCGGGAAGTGAATTAAATACCAATTGGAGGCATTTAATGTTCAAGCAAAAACAGGTGATTTTTGACAAAAGAGATAACACCCCCCCATTACGTCATGCTTCAGAAATGTGAAAAAAGGTCCGTTTTCAAATGTTTTATTTTTCAACGTCAGTTCACATTTGTAGGTAGATCATCAGTTTTAGAGCTAAAATTAGCATGTTTAAAGTGATTTTCATCCTTCCAAGGGCCCGGGAAGTGAATTAAATACCATTTGGAGGCATTTAATGTTCAAGCAAAAACAGGTGATTTTTGACAAAAGAGATAACACCCCCCATTACGTCATGCTTCAGAAAGGTGAAAAATGGTCCGTTTTCAAATGTTTTATTTTTGAACGTCAGTTCACATTTGTAGGTAGATCATCAGTTTTAGAGCTAAAATTTGCATGTTTAAAGCGATTTTCATGCTTCCAGGGGCCCGGGAAGTGAATTAAATACCATTTGGAGGAATTTAATGTTCAAGCAAAAACAGGTGATTTTTGACAAAAGAGATAACACCCCCCCCCCCATTACGTCATGCTTCAGAAAGGTGAAAAATGGTCCGTTTTAAATGTTTTATTTTTGAACGTCAGTTCACATTTGTAGGTAGATCATCAGTTTTAGATCTAAAATTAGCATGTTTAAAGTGATTTTCATTCTTCCAGGGGCCCGGGAAGTGAATTAAATACCATTTGGAGGCATTTAATGTTCAAACAAAAACAGGTGATTTTTGACAAAAGAAATAACACCCCCCATTAGGTCATGCTTCAGAAAGGTGAAAAATGGTCCATTTTCAAATGTTTTATTTTTGAACGTCAGTTCACATTTGTAGGTAGATCATCAGTTTAAAAAGCTAAAATTAGCATGTTTAAAGTGATTTTCATGCTTCCAGGGGCCCGGGAAGTGAATTAAATACCATTTGGAGGCATTTAATGTTCAAGCAAAAACATGTGATTTTTGACAAAAGAGATAACACCCCCCCCCATTACGTCATGCTTCAGAAAGGTGAAAAATGGTCCCTTTTCAAATGTTTTATTTTTGAACGTCAGTTCACATTTGTAGGTAGATCATCAGTTTTAGAGCTAAAATTTGCATCTTTAAAGTGATTTTCATGCTTCCAGGGGCCCGGGAAGTGAATTAAATACCATTTGGAGGCATTTAATGTTCAAGCAAAAACAGGTGATTTTTGACAAAAGAGATAACACCCCCCATTACGTCATGCTTCAGAAAGGTGAAAAATGGTCCATTTTCAAATGTTTTATTTTTGAACGTCAGTTCACATTTGTAGGTAGATCATCAGTTTTAGAGCTAAAATTTGCATGTTTAAAGCGATTTTCATGCTTCCAGGGGCCCGGGAAGTGAATTAAATACCATTTGTAGGCATTTAATGTTCAAGCAAAAACAGGTGATTTTTGACAAAAGAGATAACACCCCCCCATTACGTCATGCTTCAGAAAGGTGAAAAATGGTCCGTTTTCAAATGTTTTATTTTTGAACGTCAGTTCACATTTGTAGGTAGATCATCAGTTTTAGATCTAAAATTAGCATGTTTAAAGTGATTTTCATCCTTCCAGGGGCCAGGGAAGTGAATTAAATACCATTTGGAGGCATTTAATGTTCAAACAAAAACAGGTGATTTTTGACAAAAGAAATAACACCCCCCATTATGTCATGCTTCAGAAAGGTGAAAAATGGTCCATTTTCAAATGTTTTATTTTTGAACGTCAGTTCACATTTGTAGGTAGATCATCAGTTTAAGAGCTAAAATTAGCATGTTTAAAGTGATTTTCATGCTTCCAGGGGCCCGGGAAGTGAATTAAATACCATTTGGAGGCATTTAATGTTCAAGCAAAAACAGGTGATTTTTGACAAACGAGATAACACCCCCCCATTACGTCATGCTTCAGAAAGGTGAAAAATGGTCCGTTTTCAAATGTTTTCTTTTTGAACGTCAGTTCACATTTGTAGGTAGATCATCAGTTTTAGAGCTAAAATTTGCATGTTTAAAGTGATTTTCAGGCTTCCAGGGGCCCGGAAAGCGAATTAAATACCATTCGGAGGCATTTAATGTTCAAGCAAAAACAGGTGATTTTTGACAAAAGAGATAACACCCCCCCATTACGTCATGCTTCAGAAATGTGAAAAAAGGTCCGTTTTCAAATGTTTTATTTTTCAACGTCAGTTCACATTTGTAGGTAGATCATCAGTTTTAGAGCTAAAATTAGCATGTTTAAAGTGATTTTCATCCTTCCAGGGGCCCGGGAAGTGAATTAAATACCATTTGGAGGCATTTAATGTTCAAGCAAAAACAGGTGATTTTTGACAAACGAGATAACACCCCTCCATTACGTCATGCTTCAGAAATGGGAAAAAAGGTCCGTTTTCAAATGTTTTATTTTTCAACGTCAGTTCGCATTTGTAAGTAGATCATCAGTTTTAGAGCTAAAATTAGCATGTTTAAAGTGATTTTCATGCTTCCAGGGGCCCGGGAAGTGAATTAAATACCATTTGGAGGCATTTAATGTTCAAGCAAAAACAGGTGATTTTTGACAAAAGAGATAACACCCCCCATTACGTCATGCTTCAGAAAGGTGAAGAATGGTCCGTTTTCAAATGTTTTATTTTTGAACGTCAGTTCACATTTGTAGGTAGATCGTCAGTTTTAGAGCTAAAATTTGCATGTTGAAAGTGATTTTCATGCTTCCAGGGGCCCGGGAAGTGAATTAAATACCAATTGGAGGCATTTAATGTTCAAGCAAAAACAGGTGATTTTTGACAAAAGAGATAACACCCCCCATTACGCCATGCTTCAGAAAGGTGAAGAATGGTCCGTTTTCAAATGTTTTATTTTTGAACGTCAGTTCACATTTGTAGGTAGATCATCAGTTTTAGATCTAAAATTAGCATGTTTAAAGTGATTTTCATCCTTCCAGGGGCCAGGGAAGTGAATTAAATACCATTTGGAGGCATTTAATGTTCAAACAAAAACAGGTGATTTTTGACAAAAGAAATAACACCCCCCATTATGTCATGCTTCAGAAAGGTGAAAAATGGTCCATTTTCAAATGTTTTATTTTTGAACGTCAGTTCACATTTGTAGGTAGATCATCAGTTTAAGAGCTAAAATTAGCATGTTTAAAGTGATTTTCATGCTTCCAGGGGCCCGGGAAGTGAATTAAATACCATTTGGAGGCATTTAATGTTCAAGCAAAAACAGGTGATTTTTGACAAACGAGATAACACCCCCCATTACGTCATGCTTCAGAAAGGTGAAAAATGGTCCGTTTTCAAATGTTTTATTTTTGAACGTCAGTTCACATTTGTAGGTAGATCATCAGTTTTAGAGCTAAAATTTGCATGTTTAAAGTGATTTTCAGGCTTCCAGGGGCCCGGGAAGTGAATTAAATACCATTCGGAGGCATTTAATGTTCAAGCAAAAACAGGTGATTTTTGACAAAAGAGATAACACCCCCCATTACGTCATGCTTCAGAAATGTGAAAAAAGGTCCGTTTTCAAATGTTTTATTTTTCAACGTCAGTTCACATTTGTAGGTAGATCATCAGTTTTAGAGCTAAAATTAGCATGTTTAAAGTGATTTTCATCCTTCCAGGGGCCCGGGAAGTGAATTAAATACCATTTGGAGGCATTTAATGTTCAAGCAAAAACAGGTGATTTTTGACAAACGAGATAACACCCCCCCCATTACGTCATGCTTCAGAAATGGGAAAAAAGGTCCGTTTTCAAATGTTTTATTTTTCAACGTCAGTTCGCATTTGTAGGTAAATCATCAGTTTTAGAGCTAAAATTTGCATGTTGAAAGTGATTTTCATGCTTCCAGGGGCCCGGGAAGTGAATTAAATACCAATTGGAGGCATTTAATGTTCAAGCAAAAACAGGTGATTTTTGACAAAAGAGATAACACCCCCCATTACGTCATGCTTCAGAAAGGTGAAGAATGGTCCGTTTTCAAATGTTTTATTTTTGAACGTCAGTTCACATTTGTAGGTAGATCATCAGTTTTAGATCTAAAATTAGCATGTTTAAAGTGATTTTCACCCTTCCAGGGGCCCGGGAAGTGAATTAAATACCATTTGGAGGCATTTAATGTTCAAACAAAAACAGGTGATTTTTGACAAAAGAAATAACACCCCCCATTACGTCATGCTTCAGAAGGGTGACAAATGGTCCATTTTTCAAATGTTTTATTTTTGAACGTCAGTTCACATTTGTAGGTAGATCATCAGTTTAAGAGCTACAATTAGCATGTTTAAAGTGATTTTCATGCTTCCAGGGGCCCGGGAAGTGAATTAAATACCATTTGGAGGCATTTAATGTTCAAGCAAAAACAGGTGATTTTTGAAAAACGAGATAACACCCCCCCATTACGTCATGCTTCAGAAATGTGAAAAAAGGTCCGTTTTCAAATGTTTTATTTTTCAACGTCAGTTCGCATTTGTAGGTAGATCATCAGTTTTAGAGCTAAAATTAGCATGTTTAAAGTGATTTTCATGCTTCCAGGGGCCCGGGAAGTGAATTAAATACCATTTGGAGGCATTTAATGTTCAAGCAAAAACAGGTGATTTTTGACAAAAGAGATAACACCCCCCATTACGTCATGCTTCAGAAAGGTGAAGAATGGTCCGTTTTCAAATGTTTTATTTTTGAACGTCAGTTCACATTTGTAGGTAGATCGTCAGTTTTAGAGCTAAAATTTGCATGTTGAAGGTGATTTTCATGCTTCTAGGGGCCCGGGAAGTGAATTAAATACCAATTGGAGGCATTTAATGTTCAAGCAAAAACAGGTGATTTTTGACAAAAGAGATAACACCCCCCCATTACGTCATGCTTCAGAAAGGTGAAAAATGGTCCGTTTTCAAATGTTTTATTTTTGAACGTCAGTTCACATTTGTAGGTAGATCGTCAGTTTTAGAGCTAAATTTTGCATGTTGAAAGTGATTTTCATGCTTCCAGGGGCCCGGGAAGTGAATTAAATACCATTTGGAGGCATTTAATGTTCAAGCAAAAACAGGTGATTTTTGACAAAAGAGATAACACCCCCCCATTACGTCATGCTTCAGAAAGGTGAAAAATGGTCCGTTTTCAAATGTTTTATTTTTGAACGTCAGTTCACATTTGTAGGTAGATCATCAGTTTTAGATCTAAAATTAGCATGTTTAAAGTGATTTTCATCCTTCCAGGGGCCAGGGAAGTGAATTAAATACCATTTGGAGGCATTTAATGTTCAAACAAAAACAGGTGATTTTTGACAAAAGAAATAACACCCCCCATTATGTCATGCTTCAGAAAGGTGAAAAATGGTCCATTTTCAAATGTTTTATTTTTGAACGTCAGTTCACATTTGTAGGTAGATCATCAGTTTAAGAGCTAAAATTAGCATGTTTAAAGTGATTTTCATGCTTCCAGGGGCCCGGGAAGTGAATTAAATACCATTTGGAGGCATTTAATGTTCAAGCAAAAACAGGTGATTTTTGACAAACGAGATAAATCCCCCCATTACGTCATGCTTCAGAAAGGTGAAAAATGGTCCGTTTTCAAATGTTTTATTTTTGAACGTCAGTTCACATTTGTAGGTAGATCATCAGTTTTAGAGCTAAAATTTGCATGTTTAAAGTGATTTTCAGGCTTCCAGGGGCCCGGGAAGTGAATTAAATACCATTCGGAGGCATTTAATGTTCAAGCAAAAACAGGTGATTTTTGACAAAAGAGATAACACCCCCCCATTACGTCATGCTTCAGAAATGTGAAAAAAGGTCCGTTTTCAAATGTTTTATTTTTCAACGTCAGTTCACATTTGTAGGTAGATCATCAGTTTTAGAGCTAAAATTAGCATGTTTAAAGTGATTTTCATCCTTCCAGGGGCCCGGGAAGTGAATTAAATACCATTTGGAGGCATTTAATGTTCAAGCAAAAACAGGTGATTTTTGACAAACGAGATAACACCCCCCCCCATTACGTCATGCTTCAGAAATGGGAAAAAAGGTCCGTTTTCAAATGTTTTATTTTTCAACGTCAGTTCGCATTTGTAGGTAGATCATCAGTTTTAGAGCTAAAATTAGCATGTTTAAAGTGATTTTCATGCTCCCAGGGGCCTGGGAAGTGAATTAAATACCATTTGGAGGCATTTAATGTTCAAGCAAAAACAGGTGATTTTTGACAAAAGAGATAACACCCCCCATTACGTCATGCTTCAGAAAGGTGAAGAATGGTCCGTTTTCAAATGTTTTATTTTTGAACGTCAGTTCACATTTGTAGGTAGATCATCAGTTTTAGATCTAAAATTAGCATGTTTAAAGTGATTTTCACCCTTCCAGGGGCCCGGGAAGTGAATTAAATACCATTTGGAGGCATTTAATGTTCAAACAAAAAAAGGTGATTTTTGACAAAAGAAATAACACCCCCCATTACGTCATGCTTCAGAAGGGTGACAAATGGTCCATTTTTCAAATGTTTTATTTTTGAACGTCAGTTCACATTTGTAGGTAGATCATCAGTTTAAGAGCTACAATTAGCATGTTTAAAGTGATTTTCATGCTTCCAGGGGCCCGGGAAGTGAATTAAATACCATTTGGAGGCATTTAATGTTCAAGCAAAAACAGGTGATTTTTGAAAAACGAGATAACACCCCCCCATTACGTCATGCTTCAGAAATGTGAAAAAAGGTCTGTTTTCAAATGTTTTATTTTTCAACGTCAGTTCGCATTTGTAGGTAGATCATCAGTTTTAGAGCTAAAATTAGCATGTTTAAAGTGATTTTCATGCTTCCAGGGGCCCGGGAAGTGAATTAAATACCATTTGGAGGCATTTAATGTTCAAGCAAAAACAGGTGATTTTTGACAAAAGAGATAACACCCCCCATTACGTCATGCTTCAGAAAGGTGAAGAATGGTCCGTTTTCAAATGTTTTATTTTTGAACGTCAGTTCACATTTGTAGGTAGATCGTCAGTTTTAGAGCTAAAATTTGCATGTTGAAGGTGATTTTCATGCTTCCAGGGGCCCGGGAAGTGAATTAAATACCAATTGGAGGCATTTAATGTTCAAGCAAAAACAGGTGATTTTTGACAAAAGAGATAACACCCCCCCATTACGTCATGCTTCAGAAAGGTGAAAAATGGTCCGTTTTCAAATGTTTTATTTTTGAACGTCAGTTCACATTTGTAGGTAGATCGTCAGTTTTAGAGCTAAATTTTGCATGTTGAAAGTGATTTTCATGCTTCCAGGGGCCCGGGAAGTGAATTAAATACCATTTGGAGGCATTTAATGTTCAAGCAAAAACAGGTGATTTTTGACAAAAGAGATAACACCCCCCCATTACGTCATGCTTCAGAAAGGTGAAAAATGGTCCGTTTTCAAATGTTTTATTTTTGAACGTCAGTTCACATTTGTAGGTAGATCATCAGTTTTAGATCTAAAATTAGCATGTTTAAAGTGATTTTCATCCTTCCAGGGGCCAGGGAAGTGAATTAAATACCATTTGGAGGCATTTAATGTTCAAACAAAAACAGGTGATTTTTGACAAAAGAAATAACACCCCCCATTATGTCATGCTTCAGAAAGGTGAAAAATGGTCCATTTTCAAATGTTTTATTTTTGAACGTCAGTTCACATTTGTAGGTAGATCATCAGTTTAAGAGCTAAAATTAGCATGTTTAAAGTGATTTTCATGCTTCCAGGGGCCCGGGAAGTGAATTAAATACCATTTGGAGGCATTTAATGTTCAAGCAAAAACAGGTGATTTTTGACAAACGAGATAACACCCCCCCATTACGTCATGCTTCAGAAAGGTGAAAAATGGTCCGTTTTCAAATGTTTTATTTTTGAACGTCAGTTCACATTTGTAGGTAGATCATCAGTTTTAGAGCTAAAATTTGCATGTTTAAAGTGATTTTCAGGCTTCCAGGGGCCCGGGAAGTGAATTAAATACCATTCGGAGGCATTTAATGTTCAAGCAAAAACAGGTGATTTTTGACAAAAGAGATAACACCCCCCCATTACGTCATGCTTCAGAAATGTGAAAAAAGGTCAGTTTTCAAATGTTTTATTTTTCAACGTCAGTTCACATTTGTAGGTAGATCATCAGTTTTAGAGCTAAAATTAGCATGTTTAAAGTGATTTTCATCCTTCCAGGGGCCCGGGAAGTGAATTAAATACCATTTGGAGGCATTTAATGTTCAAGCAAAAACAGGTGATTTTTGACAAACGAGATAACACCCCCCCATTACGTCATGCTTCAGAAATGGGAAAAAAGGTCCGTTTTCAAATGTTTTATTTTTCAACGTCAGTTCGCATTTGTAAGTAGATCATCAGTTTTAGAGCTAAAATTAGCATGTTTAAAGTGATTTTCATGCTTCCAGGGGCCCGGGAAGTGAATTAAATACCATTTGGAGGCATTTAATGTTCAAGCAAAAACAGGTGATTTTTGACAAAAGAGATAACACCCCCCATTACGTCATGCTTCAGAAAGGTGAAGAATGGTCCGTTTTCAAATGTTTTATTTTTGAACGTCAGTTCACATTTGTAGGTAGATCATCAGTTTTAGAGCTAAAATTTGCATGTTGAAAGTGATTTTCATGCTTCCAGGGGCCCGGGAAGTGAATTAAATACCAATTGGAGGCATTTAATGTTCAAGCAAAAACAGGTGATTTTTGACAAAAGAGATAACACCCCCCATTACTTCATGCTTCAGAAAGGTGAAGAATGGTCCGTTTTCAAATGTTTTATTTTTGAACGTCAGTTCACATTTGTAGGTAGATCATCAGTTTTAGATCTAAAATTAGCATGTTTAAAGTGATTTTCATCCTTCCAGGGGCCAGGGAAGTGAATTAAATACCATTTGGAGGCATTTAATGTTCAAACAAAAACAGGTGATTTTTGACAAAAGAAATAACACCCCCCATTATGTCATGCTTCAGAAAGGTGAAAAATGGTCCATTTTCAAATGTTTTATTTTTGAACGTCAGTTCACATTTGTAGGTAGATCATCAGTTTAAGAGCTAAAATTAGCATGTTTAAAGTGATTTTCATGCTTCCAGGGGCCCGGGAAGTGAATTAAATACTATTTGGAGGCATTTAATGTTCAAGCAAAAACAGGTGATTTTTGACAAACGAGATAACACCCCCCCATTACGTCATGCTTCAGAAAGGTGAAAAATGGTCCGTTTTCAAATGTTTTATTTTTGAACGTCAGTTCACATTTGTAGGTAGATCATCAGTTTTAGAGCTAAAATTTGCATGTTTAAAGTGATTTTCAGGCTTCCTGGGGCCCGGGAAGTGAATTAAATACCATTCTGAGGCATTTAATGTTCAAGCAAAAACAGGTGATTTTTGACAAAAGAGATAACACCCCCCCATTACGTCATGCTTCAGAAATGTGAAAAAAGGTCAGTTTTCAAATGTTTTATTTTTCAACGTCAGTTCACATTTGTAGGTAGATCATCAGTTTTGGAGCTAAAATTAGCATGTTTAAAGTGATTTTCATCCTTCCAGGTGTGGAAAAGTAAATTTTGCCATGTTCTATGTCCCTACGCCCCACCCATCCTATGTTATGTGTGCATGATCAATATGCATATGTTGTTCCCCATTTCTGATTAAAGACGCAATTACAGTTGTGTCCACCTCTAGTATGTTAGTTTCTAGTCCTCGTGAATACTACGAATATCAGGCCTATGTAAGTAATGTTGCCACGTTTCTCAGTGTGCACGTTATTCAATTATAAAGTCCCCGTTTCCAGGCCTCAAAAGGGCCCGGACCACAGATTCAGTTCCTGTCTCCTGAAAGCCTCGCTGAGGAGCGATACAGCCCCCACCTGTATCCTCGACCCTTCACTTACTTCCTGCCTCGCAGTGCCCGGTGCAGCCTGGCTCTGCCTCTGAGTCTGCCAAAAGTATGTTATAGTTCCTGCTATCAGTTCAGTCCTCCTCCTCTGCATTCCTAAGCTACTGAACTGCATCAATAGTTTCCGTCATTGTCTAGCCTTCTCGTCTCCATGTTAGAGAAATACTGTATTTTAATGGTCATTTAATATTCTTCATCACGCACTACATGTAGAATAATGCATGGTCCAGTCTTAGAATCAGGTTAGCCTCTCCCCTCATGACTTCTAGTTTATATCAACATGTTCCCTAAACATTAGATACCAGATAGGGTTTAGGTACATGTCGCTCCGACCCTCCAGACTCTAGTCTCTGCTCCTAGCACAGAGTTCGTAGCCCCCAGCTTCTCCTAGTAACACGTCATTGCTAGTTTTCGCGCACCATTAGGTTAGAGGTCCCGGCTCCTTAGGTAGCCCCCTCCTATGTGTCCGCCCATTCATGACATATTCTGTTACGTTTACATCACATGTCTAAGTGAACTCCCAGTTACACCCCTTATTACTGTTATCTCTCGCGACTGCTACGCGTCACGCCTTCTGCTCCACCCACTGCTACGCCTATTGCAATGTAATGCTATGTGTTTGCGCTATGTATATAAATCAATGTTTTGTTATTAAATGTTAGCGCGCTCATCCCAGCCCCAGCAGCTGCTGGGCCCCTTTTGTCCTGTTCCTATGCAGGTTGTCCTGATCCTGTCCTTATGCTGTAATAAACCTGCAGAAACTCCTACTACCTCGAATCTTGACTCTTATTTATTGAGCTATCTGTTATTCATTCATTCATCCAAAAATAGGGTATTATTTATTTATTTACCACATAATGGCGCCCGAATAGGGACTTGCCCTTTCCCCACGCGTCGGTGAAGCCACGCCGACCCCCTGACCCTCTGCAGTCGTGACGGAACTCTTCTGCGCAGTGGCAGATATTTCTGCTCAAGTATCCCTCAGGCCCACGGAGGAGACGGAGGAGGCGGTCCAGCATCCGAACGAGACGGTGGAGGAACGCGGCGAGTCCCGACCAGAGCCCAAGCCGAGAGTCCAAGGTCCGAGGTATCCGGAGGTCCGCCCGTAATTGAAGTTCAAAGTCCGAAGTTCGTCGTCGTAGTCCAGTCCCGTCCGAGGCCTTCCGTTCCGTGCTGCCCGGTGAGTACCATTGCTGGGGTAGTGTCTAGACAGGGTCAGTCTAAATTGACTCCTGGTCCGTGGGTTGGTGGTACCCAAGCCCACAAACGAAGTGTTCACCTAGGTGGATACGGGTCTTGATGTGTTCCTTTATGGGACCGGTATGTTCCGTACTGTTATAGCAGTGCATCCAGTAACTCTAGTCTGTTCCGTTCTCGAGAATTCTGTTCTGTTTCCGTTTTCAGTATTTTCAGGTAGTATTCTGTTCGAACTGTTATTCATAATGTTGTTTAATGTATTTCCAATGTCGTGGTATGCCTGAATTGTTTTCCCAATTGTTATTGTTTTTCGTGTATTGTATTGTGTTCCGATTCAAGTTTAGAATGCCGCTCTTTTCCAAGTTACGTCAGTTAAAAACTAGAAAGGGTCTGCTAGAAGCAGCAGTTCCTGTTCCGCCTAGGGACAGTCCAGGTCACTTTATGTATCAGAAACATGGCATAAGCGCCATATTGTATCTAGATTTATGGGTAGAGTATACCAAACAGTTAGAAGAAAAGTATAGATGGCCCGTCTCGGGTACATGGGATGCCGAATGTATCATGCGAGTAGAAGAAGCATTATGGAAAAAGGAAGCCAGACAGTCACAGAAAGATGCCATCGAGTTATGGCGTAAGGAAGCGCATAGAAGAACGGAAAAGGAAGTCAGAAAGTCAGAGTTAAGTAGAGAATCCCAAGAACGAGCCCAAGAAAGAGAATTAATCGAGATAGGTGAACAAGTCAAAGCCGAACAGTCAGACAGACAGAGGCATGCCCTTATTAAGGGTATGTATCCTCTCCTTGCCGAAGGCTTGCCAAAAGCGACCCCAGAGGCACCCAGTAATTTCCCGCCACCATTAGTTCCGACCAAGCTACGTCACAAACCGACCGCAGCTGATATTTTTATTTCGTCCTATTTGGACGACACAGTCCCAGAATATGCAAATCCAGTTCGCGCTCCGCCTGTCCCTGTAAATCAGGCACTTCCCGTTCCTCCAGACACCGGAGTACCTGTTATGGTACCCCCGGGTCAGCCTGCCATACAAGTTCAGCCCACGTTACAATTACCGACCCTGCAAGCACGAAGAATGTCAGTCGACGATTCTAGTCTAGGGGCCGCAGGAGGAGGTCCTCCTCAAACCCCGCCGCCACACAAGCGTTTATCAGCACTCGAATTACATGCTCAAGCATCACAGCGTACTCCTAAAAGTAATAAGTCTGTTGCAGAAATCAGACAAGCCCTTGCCGAATGTGTCTATGATCCAGTTCCAGGCGAATATACTATGGTTTTATATTCCTTACGTATAAGAAGGGTGACCGAGTATCTAGTCACCTTACCAAATATGAAAGAAGATCTAGATAGAATATATCGTTTCATCCGTACAGGGGATGATCCAGAAAGTATTGGCGAGATTATGTCTCAAAGGAAAGCCGAGATTCAGCTCATGATATTAAAGTTCCTGATCAATTGTCTAATAAGGGAACAAGATTACCCGTCTAAAGATCCCGCCGAGATGAGAATCCTAACAAGGTGGAGTGATAATATAGCCGAGGGTAAGCACAAGACCATTAGTGCCATGGAAAGTATGTACAAGAAAATTCGTAAAGAAATAATAAGGTTACACGAACAGCGTAAAGCAGCACAAGTAAGCGAGAAAGAAAGTATCTCTGATCCTGAAGAGGAAGACGAGAATCCCACCAGAATAGCGTATGTAGGAAAATCCAGATTTCCAGATCGCCATTTACGTCCAGAACCTAAGTCTATTTCTCATCATCCAGCACCAGAACGAGAGCCTCGCTCTCTAGAACAAGTATTTCAAGCTACCGATCACATTCTGAAATCACGAGTCGGTTATAGCGAATTAAGTACCATGCACGAACAAGAACTAGCCCGATCAGCAGTCCGATGGATTACTGATTCTACCACTTTTCCAGACGAAATAGTGGCACAAATGTTTCTGAAACTGCCCCCAGCCGAGCAACGACTGGTGGGTATGTATATGATCCAGCACCTCATTACCCTGTATGAGGGTCAACATTCCGATCCAGGCCCGTTACATGATATCCTGAACGAGTTACTCCAGTACAGATGGAGAGGTCTAGGTACCGATTTAATTAGTGTCATTCTAGAACAGCGCCACAAGTATAGAACGTTCCTGAACCCGCATTTTGTTCATGTCTCACCCCCAGAAAGTAAACCATTCTACATAGACAGACAGAATCCGCTACGAGAAGTCCACCCAGTCCAAGGGGCGGGTGGCGTAATGCAACGAGTGTTTGTATACACTCCGATATCAAAGATGGAACTTCTTGAAATGAAGAAATTAATCCCCTGTCATGACAAAGATCCAGCGGGGTTCCATAGAGAATTAAAAGACATGCTCCGAATGGGAGAATACACTTACCCAGATGTCATTAAAATGTTAAAGGTTCTGCTACCCGCAGGGGTGTATGAAAAGTTAAAGGAAAAAGAATGGGAGGTGGGAGAGAAAAAGATCGATTGGGCAGCTCTAGAAGCTGAAGATAAGGCACGAGTACCAGGTACCGGTCTTGGAGATAAATGTAAAGAATTACCAGAATTATTGATTCAAGTTTTACCCAGATTATTGACAACTAGAAAAGAAGACTGGGATGCAATCTCAGCCTGTAAACAGAAACAAGATGAGGATATTAGTGATTTTTATTCTAGATTCGAAAAATGTTTTAGTATTAACAGTGGTCTCAAGACAAGTAGTGAGTCATACCCTCACCTTTTTGTTACTAAATTAGTCGAGAATTCAAGTCCACAAATTAAAAATCGAGTTTTGAAAGTCGAAAGCACCTGGCAAGCCAATACTCCGTCCCAGATGCTCCAGATGCTCCAGTATCACCAGAATAGAATCAGAGAAGAGCAAGAACACGAAAGAAAACGTATGAAAGACACGAAAATGAAAGTGCTAGTTGCACAATCTATTCCTCAAGACAGTCAGAAGAGGGGTCCGAATCAAGCCAGTCATCCTGCGGCTCCCGTTAAAGGGAACTGCAATTATTGTAAACAGCCAGGTCATTTTATAAACGAGTGTGCAGTTCTGAAACACAACATAGCTACTGGTAAGACTAAAGAAAGACCACGTCCGCCAAGACAGGAACAAGTCTCACAGACTCCTCAGTCACAGAATGCACAACAGACAGTTACAGCACCGCAGCCTATTGCTGCAACACAGCACGTTACATCGCAGATGTACCAGTATGCACAGTCCGAGTATCCAGAGTACCAGTCATATTCATGAAACAGCCTAGAGAGGGAGGTAGGCTTGCCTCTCATCGAGATACCTGTAGACCAAGAAGGTCCCTATGTTCATAGTCAAGTATTAGGGAAAGACAGAAAGTTTTTGATCGATACAGGGGCAAGTAGGACCACAATTAGTCATGCCGAAGTTCCAGGGGCTCCGCTCTCAGGCTCAAGAAATGTTTCCCTTGGATTTTCAGGAAAACCCATAGTTAATGAGATATCAAAGCCAGTTACTCTAGAAGTAGGTCCATTGTCCCGTACTACTGATCTGTTACTTACTAAGTCATGTCCAGAAAATCTATTAGGAATTAAGACATTGAAAGAATTAGGTGCAGTTATTTGCTGTTCCCCAGAGGGAATACGTCTGTTCCTACGTGACTTTAAGGGTCACTATGTATTACGAGATTTTGATTCAAGATTGTCTAATGTTCCGCAGCATTTATGGGCGCAAGGTCCAACTGATGTAGGTTACATGCAAATCACACCCTACCGTGTGACTCTCAAACCAGGTGTAGTGTTACCACGAATCAGACAGTACAGATTACCACCTGAGGCTGTAGCAGCCCTATCCAAAATTATTGACGAGCTCATGGCTCAAGGAGTAGTCGTAGAAACTGACTCCAATATATGTAATTCTCCGATCATTCCAGTCATGAAACGTACTGATCCAAATGCACCCCCAGTATATCGATTAGTGATTGATTTACGAGAGCTTAATAAATGTATTATTCCTCAGTATCCAGTTGTCCCAGACATTTCTTCCCTGTTAACAGCCATTGATTCCGAAGCCATGTTTTTCACTGTTATTGACCTCAAGAATGCATTTTTTAGTGTTCCAATTCATCCAGACAGCCAGTTTCTTTTCGGATTTTGTTTAAATGGAAGGAGCTATATGTTTACACGCGCTCCTCAAGGTTTCACAGAAAGCCCTAGCATTTACAGTCAAGCACTCAAGAGACAACTAGACAACATTCACATGCCAACTGACACTGCCCTGCTCCAGTATGTCGATGATCTACTAATCACGGCCCGTTCTGAACGTGACTGTGAGCGTGCATCACTTACAGTCCTGTATTTTCTAGCCGAGATGGGGCACAAGGTGTCACCTTCGAAGCTTCAATTCTGTGTCCAGCAAGTGGTATACTTAGGACACTTGCTGTCCAAGAGGGGTAGGCAGTTGACACCCGACCGTATCCAGTTAATAGCGAGTCTTCCCCAGCCCAGAACCCAGAAGGAGGTACGTGCCTTTATCGGCCTTACCTCTTATTGTAGACAATGGATTCCCCAGTATGCATTCCTAGCCAAGCCACTGATACAGTTAACGACACAGGAGGCAGCCGTATCGACTGTCCTCCCTTGGACATCTGACCATACACTTAGTTTCAACGAGTTAAAGAAAGCCCTATGCCAGGCTCCAGTTCTAGCTACACCGAACTACAGTAAGCCTTTTACACTTTTCGTTACAGAACGCGAAGGTACAGCATTATCTGTTCTTACACAAGATCAAGCAGGTCAATACAAGCCCTGTGCTTATTTTTCGAGCACATTAGATCCAGTCGCCCAGGCGTTGCCTGCATGCCTCAAGTCAGTTGCAGCCACAGCACTAGCTATCAGACAAAGTGATTCCATAGTTTTAGGACATTTCCTGACAGTACAGGTCCCACATTCAGTAGAAGTTCTTTTAAACCGAACACAAACTCAGCACTTGACAATTGCACGTTTAACAGGTTATGAATTGACACTGTTCCAACCACACATAGAAATCAGACGCTGCAACGTCCTGAATCCTGCTACACTGTTACCATCAGTTAGTTCAAATCCAGACACACATGATTGTGTGGAAGTAGTTAACATTACGACAAAGCCAAGACAAGACCTGACAGATATTCCGTTACCAGATCCTGACCTGACACTTTATGTGGATGGTTCATGTATGAGAACTAGTACAGGAGAACTAGTCGCCGCGTATGCAGTGACTACTGACACTGAAGTTATTGAAACACACCGTATTGATACCCTGTCCGCTCAAGCAGCAGAGCTAGTCGCTCTGACACAAGCCTGTATACATGCCAGGAACCTGAAAGTTAATGTTTACACAGATTCACGTTACGCATTCGGAGTTGTACACGACTTCGGAGTGCTCTGGCAGGAGAGAGGTTTTATGACTTCTCATGGAACCAAGATTCAGCATGGTCTCCTTATTCAAGCCCTGTTAGATGCCATACATTTACCGACATCTATTGCTATCATGAAGTGCAAAGCACATACGAAAGTTACAGACATCATTTCCCAAGGTAATGATTTAGCAGACCGCACAGCCAAGCTTACAGCACAGACACCAGACATTCCAGTTAATCAGACACATATTCCAGATCTGACTACATGCATGACAGTTAAGGACCCTACACAAGATGTCATAGATATCCAGTCACATGCCACTCCCGATGAAATCAAGAAATGGTCTGTACAAGGAGGGGTCCAGACAGATCAAGGATGGTTAACGAAGGGTAGAGCCACATGGTTTCTCCCCGATTCTATGGTTCAAGTCATCATCAATACCGCACATAGTCCAGCGCATTTAGGAGAAAAAGCTATGTTAGACAGTATCCAGAACATTTGGTTCAACAAGCATTTACGAGCTGCAGCCAAGCAGAAAGTCCGTACCTGTATGATATGTTGTCAGTTTAATCCAGGTAAAAGTGTCCCGGTGGAACAAGGTGGTTTCCAGCCCCCTGACCACCCTTTTGAGGTCCTCCAGATGGATTATATTCAAATGGAGCGATGTCGAGGTTTCAAGTATGTCCTTGTAGTTGTATGCGCCCTGTCCAGATGGACAGAAGCATATCCAGTCCCAGATTACACAGCCGCGACCACTGCCAAGCAGTTGGTTCGTGAATTCTTCCCTAGATATGGACTCCCTAGAGTCGTATATTCTGATAACGGCCAGCCATTCTCATCTGAACTCATGAGACACGTTTCCCTTTTGTTAGGGTACCAGTGGAAGTTCCATTGTGTACGCCATCCAGAAGCAGCTGGACTAGTCGAAAGACATAATCAGACTCTGAAAATCCGTATAGCAAAAATCTGTAAAGACAAGGGTGTGGACTGGTTAGTAGCTTTGCCAGTCGCTCTGTTTTACATGCGTATGGTCGCACATTCCAGATCAGGTCTGTCCCCGTATGAGGTCGTTTTCGGCCGCCCCCCTAATATGTGGGGTACTCCTAGACCCCGAAGTATTACCGATGTTTCATGTAATATGCTGACAGATTACCTAGCTTCCTTGATGTCTGCCCTCAACTCATGTCGTTCACAGGTTGCTGCCGCCTTTCCAGACAATACCGAGGTGGCACCGCATGAGATCGTTCCAGGCTCCTTGGTGATGATCAGAAATTTTGACAGATCAAGTCCGCTGGAACCACGTTGGAAGGAGCCACGTCAGGTCCTCTTGACCACCCGAACTGCCGTCAAGTTGGAAGGCAGGAAGGGGTGGGTACACCTTTCCCATGTAAAACTTTTCAAAGGACCGAAACCAGTCTTCAAAGACATTTCCAAGAACATTTCCCAGGATTTGAAGGATTGCCGGAACATTGTTTTAAAGGACAGTCCCGCACAAGACATTCTTACAACCCCTCCCTTGTTAGAGAAAACTCCGCAACAGGAGTATAAGTTAAAGCTCAGGTCTAATAAGTCAGCCAGTTTGATTGTATAAGTCCTCCCCTAGGTGAAACGGTTAGACTGTTTCTGACATGTATAAAATAGACCCCCATAGTGAGAGAGTCAGTCAAAGCTCAATCAGATGTATCGTTTTTCTGAGTTTTGTATTATTCATCAGCATAATGATTTCCTGCACCGGTTATGCTTTCTATCTGTGTTTTCCAGTTCCTCATGTAAATATGTCTGCTCATGCTACAGTAGAACACACGTTTAGTGATCTGCCTCCTCACGAATATTCATACCGCCTCGCCATGCGTAATAACACATTTATCCGTATGTTACATTATTCACACCAGACCAGCAATGCCACTAATTGTTGGGTGTGTGGTCGACTCCCCCCTTTCCAGACATCGAAGGGAGTTCTGCCACTCTTTCCTTATCCATTCTCACACAATGGTTCGTGTGGAGCATGGTCCACGCTAACGTCATCCTCAACAGATATGTCTTTTCTTAACAGTACATGTTTCCCTGACAAGCAAGGTTTCCCCCACAGAATAGGTTTAGATTTAGAAAATGAGGTATATAGTTTAGGAAATTATTCGTCGAATTTCATGGTTCTGAATGTTCAGTCTGATACTACTCCAGACTCACCCGCTATTTCAGTACTACCAGTCAAAGGCGAATTATGTGTCCGTAGTTATGGTTCTGTACATATAGGTCATAGTGAATGTACTACTGTTATCCAGTATAGTGACAGTAGGAAATCTATTTTTATAGCTTCACGTCATTCTTATTTTGTTTGTGGTCAAACTGCATATGTCCGTCTGCCCCTCGATTGGGAGGGAACCTGTTACATTGCTTTCCTACTGCCACCTGTTTTTCTAGCCCCACCTGACTATCATAGGAATTCTTTCTTAGTACACACTAGACACAAGAGAAATCTCCCGATTGTCGATTATACTGAAACCGCCGCAGAGCAATTCATTGATATAGATAAAGGTGTTTTCCCTTATTTAGGTACAGTTGTTAATAGTAAGCTAATTCGTAGGTTAACAAGAACCCTTGAAGCAGTAGTAGATGAGACTGCCTCCGCTCTAGGTAACTTAACTGAAGAACAATCCTTTATGAGAATTGTCGTTTTACAGAATCGTCTCGTCCTTGACGTCATACTGGCCGATAGGGGCGGGGCCTGTAGAATTCTCGGATCCAGTTGTTGTATTTTCATTCCAAATAACGCGCCGTCTGTTTATTCAGCTATAACCAGACTCCATAAAATTGCCCATCTGTTACACCAAGATCCAGGCACCTGGACATGGTCCGGTTGGTTCTGGAATATAATTTCCGCCTGGGGATGGAAAGTCCTGTCCTTTCTAGGTATTGCAGTAGCGATCATATTTAGCTGCTGCCTCTGTATACAATGTGGCCCTGCGATTTGCAGCATGTGTGCTACCTCTTGTATTCCCAGTCCCAAGCCCCGTTCTAAATCCCGTTCCAAGACAATTCGAGACGAGCAAATGGTACTGTATGAAATGATAGACGGTATCATGAATATTGATGTTTCCTGATGGAAACGTAGTGACAAGGAGGGAATGTGGAAAAGTAAATTTTGCCATGTTCTATGTCCCTACGCCCCACCCATCCTATGTTATGTGTGCATGATCAATATGCATATGTTGTTCCCCATTTCTGATTAAAGACGCAATTACAGTTGTGTCCACCTCTAGTATGTTAGTTTCTAGTCCTCGTGAATACTACGAATATCAGGCCTATGTAAGTAATGTTGCCACGTTTCTCAGTGTGCACGTTATTCAATTATAAAGTCCCCGTTTCCAGGCCTCAAAAGGGCCCGGACCACAGATTCAGTTCCTGTCTCCTGAAAGCCTCGCTGAGGAGCGATACAGCCCCCACCTGTATCCTCGACCCTTCACTTACTTCCTGCCTCGCAGTGCCCGGTGCAGCCTGGCTCTGCCTCTGAGTCTGCCAAAAGTATGTTATAGTTCCTGCTATCAGTTCAGTCCTCCTCCTCTGCATTCCTAAGCTACTGAACTGCATCAATAGTTTCCGTCATTGTCTAGCCTTCTCGTCTCCATGTTAGAGAAATACTGTATTTTAATGGTCATTTAATATTCTTCATCACGCACTACATGTAGAATAATGCATGGTCCAGTCTTAGAATCAGGTTAGCCTCTCCCCTCATGACTTCTAGTTTATATCAACATGTTCCCTAAACATTAGATACCAGATAGGGTTTAGGTACATGTCGCTCCGACCCTCCAGACTCTAGTCTCTGCTCCTAGCACAGAGTTCGTAGCCCCCAGCTTCTCCTAGTAACACGTCATTGCTAGTTTTCGCGCACCATTAGGTTAGAGGTCCCGGCTCCTTAGGTAGCCCCCTCCTATGTGTCCGCCCATTCATGACATATTCTGTTACGTTTACATCACATGTCTAAGTGAACTCCCAGTTACACCCCTTATTACTGTTATCTCTCGCGACTGCTACGCGTCACGCCTTCTGCTCCACCCACTGCTACGCCTATTGCAATGTAATGCTATGTGTTTGCGCTATGTATATAAATCAATGTTTTGTTATTAAATGTTAGCGCGCTCATCCCAGCCCCAGCAGCTGCTGGGCCCCTTTTGTCCTGTTCCTATGCAGGTTGTCCTGATCCTGTCCTTATGCTGTAATAAACCTGCAGAAACTCCTACTACCTCGAATCTTGACTCTTATTTATTGAGCTATCTGTTATTCATTCATTCATCCAAAAATAGGGTATTATTTATTTATTTACCACACAGGGGCCCGGGAAGTGAATTAAATACCATTTGGAGGCATTTAATGTTCAAGCAAAAACAGGTGATTTTTGACAAACGAGATAACACCCCCCCATTACGTCATGCTTCAGAAATGGGAAAAAAGGTCCGTTTTCAAATGTTTTATTTTTCAACGTCAGTTCGCATTTGTAGGTAGATCATCAGTTTTAGAGCTAAAATTAGCATGTTGAAAGTGATTTTCATGCTTCCAGGGGCCCCGGGAAGTGAATTAAATACCAATTGGAGGCATTTAATGTTCAAGCAAAAACAGGTGATTTTTGACAAAAGAGATAACACCCCCCATTACGTCATGCTTCAGAAAGGTGAAGAATGGTCCGTTTTCAAATGTTTTATTTTTGAACGTCAGTTCACATTTGTAGGTAGATCATCAGTTTTAGATCTAAAATTAGCATGTTTAAAGTGATTTTCACCCTTCCAGGGGCCCGGGAAGTGAATTAAATACCATTTGGAGGCATTTAATGTTCAAACAAAAACAGGTGATTTTTGACAAAAGAAATAACACCCCCCATTACGTCATGCTTCAGAAGGGTGACAAATGGTCCATTTTTCAAATGTTTTATTTTTGAACGTCAGTTCGCATTTGTAGGTAGATCATCAGTTTTAGAGCTAAAATTAGCATGTTTAAAGTGATTTTCATGCTTCCAGGGGCCCGGGAAGTGAATTAAATACCATTTGGAGGCATTTAATGTTCAAGCAAAAACAGGTGATTTTTGACAAAAGAGATAACACCCCCCATTACGTCATGCTTCAGAAAGGTGAAGAATGGTCCGTTCTCAAATGTTTTATTTTTGAACGTCAGTTCACATTTGTAGGTAGATCGTCAGTTTTAGAGCTAAAATTTGCATGTTGAAGGTGATTTTCATGCTTCCAGGGGCCCGGGAAGTGAATTAAATACCAATTGGAGGCATTTAATGTTCAAGCAAAAACAGGTGATTTTTGACAAAAGAGATAACACCCCCCCATTACGTCATGCTTCAGAAAGGTGAAAAATGGTCCGTTTTCAAATGTTTTATTTTTGAACGTCAGTTCACATTTGTAGGTAGATCGTCAGTTTTAGAGCTAAATTTTGCATGTTGAAAGTGATTTTCATGCTTCCAGGGGCCCGGGAAGTGAATTAAATACCATTTGGAGGCATTTAATGTTCAAGCAAAAACAGGTGATTTTTGACAAAAGAGATAACACCCCCCCATTACGTCATGCTTCAGAAAGGTGAAAAATGGTCCGTTTTCAAATGTTTTATTTTTGAACGTCAGTTCACATTTGTAGGTAGATCATCAGTTTTAGAGCTAAAATTAGCATGTTTAAAGTGATTTTCATCCTTCCAGGGGCCCGGGAAGTGAATTAAATACCATTTGGAGGCATTTAATGTTCAAACAAAAACAGGTGATTTTTGACAAAAGAAATAACACCCCCCATTACGTCATGCTTCAGAAAGGTGAAAAAGGGTCCGTTTTCAAATGTTTTATTTTTGAACGTCAGTTCACATTTGTAGGTAGATCATCAGTTTAAGAGCTAAAATTAGCATGTTTAAAGTGATTTTCATGCTTCCAGGGGCCCGGGAAGTGAATTAAATACCATTTGGAGGCATTTAATGTTCAAGCAAAAACAGGTGATTTTTGACAAACGAGATAACACCCCCCCCATTACGTCATGCTTCAGAAAGGTGAAGAATGGTCCGTTTTCAAATGTTTTATTTTTGAACGTCAGTTCACATTTGTAGGTAGATCGTCAGTTTTAGAGCTAAAATTTGCATGTTGAAAGTGATTTTCATGCTTCCAGGGGCCCGGGAAGTTAATTAAATACCATTTGGAGGCATTTAATGTTCAAGCAAAAACAGGTGATTTTTGACAAAAGAGATAACACCCCCCCATTACGTCATGCTTCAGAAAGGTGAAGAATGGTCCGTTTTCAAATGTTTTATTTTTGAACGTCAGTTCACATTTGTAGGTAGATCGTCAGTTTTAGAGCTAAAATTTGCATGTTGAAAGTGATTTTCATGCTTCCAGGGGCCCGGGAAGTGAATTAAATACCATTTGGAGGCATTTAATGTTCAAGCAAAAACAGGTGATTTTTGACAAAAGAGATAACACCCCCCATTACGTCATGCTTCAGAAAGGTGAAGAATGGTCCGTTTTCAAATGTTTTATTTTTGAACGTCAGTTCACATTTGTAGGTAGATCGTCAGTTTTAGAGCTAAAATTTGCATGTTGAAAGTGATTTTCATGCTTGCAGGGGCCCGGGAAGTGAATTAAATACCATTTGGAGGCATTTAATGTTCAAGCAAAAACAGGTGATTTTTGACAAAAGAGATAACACCCCCCCATTACGTCATGCTTCAGAAAGGTGAAGAATGGTCCGTTTTCAAATGTTTTATTTTTGAACGTCAGTTCACATTTGTAGGTAGATCATCAGTTTAAGAGCTAAAATTAGCATGTTTAAAGTGATTTTCATGCTTCCAGGGGCCCGGGAAGTGAATTAAATACCATTTGGAGGCATTTAATGTTCAAGCAAAAACAGGTGATTTTTGACAAAAGAGATAACACCCCCCCATTACGTCATGCTTCAGAAAGGTGAAAAATGGTCCGTTTTCAAATGTTTTATTTTTGAACGTCAGTTCACATTTGTAGGTAGATCATCAGTTTTAGAGCTAAAATTTGCATGTTTAAAGTGATTTTCAGGCTTCCAGGGGCCCGGGAAGTGAATTAAATACCATTCGGAGGCATTTAATATTCAAGCAAAAACAGGTGATTTTTGACAAAAGAGATAACATCCCCCCATTACGTCATGCTTCAGAAATGTGAAAAAAGGTCCGTTTTCAAATGTTTTATTTTTCAACGTCAGTTCACATTTGTAGGTAGATCATCAGTTTTAGAGCTAAAATTAGCATGTTTAAAGTGATTTTCATCCTTCCAGGGGCCCGGGAAGTGAATTAAATACCATTTGGAGGCATTTAATGTTCAAGCAAAAACAGGTGATTTTTGACAAAAGAGATAACACCCCCCATTACGTCATGCTTCAGAAAGGTGAAAAATGGTCCGTTTTCAAATGTTTTATTTTTGAACGTCAGTTCACATTTGTAGGTAGATCATCAGTTTTAGAGCTAAAATTTGCATGTTTAAAACGATTTTCATGCTTCCAGGGGCCCGGGAAGTGAATTAAATACCATTTGGAGGAATTTAATGTTCAAGCAAAAACAGGTGATTTTTGACAAAAGAGATAACACCCCCCCCATTACGTCATGCTTCAGAAAGGTGAAAAATGGTCCGTTTTAAATGTTTTATTTTTGAACGTCAGTTCACATTTGTAGGTAGATCATCAGTTTTAGATCTAAAATTAGCATGTTTAAAGTGATTTTCATTCTTCCAGGGGCCCGGGAAGTGAATGAAATACCATTTGGAGGCATTTAATGTTCAAACAAAAACAGGTGATTTTTGACAAAAGAAATAACACCCCCCATTAGGTCATGCTTCAGAAAGGTGAAAAATGGTCCATTTTCAAATGTTTTATTTTTGAACGTCAGTTCACATTTGTAGGTAGATCATCAGTTTAAAAAGCTAAAATTAGCATGTTTAAAGTGATTTTCATGCTTCCAGGGGCCCGGGAAGTGAATTAAATACCATTTGGAGGCATTTAATGTTCAAGCAAAAACATGTGATTTTTGACAAAAGAGATAACACCCCCCCCCCCATTACGTCATGCTTCAGAAAGGTGAAAAATGGTCCCTTTTCAAATGTTTTATTTTTGAACGTCAGTTCACATTTGTAGGTAGATCATCAGTTTTAGAGCTAAAATTTGCATCTTTAAAGTGATTTTCATGCTTCCAGGGGCCCGGGAAGTGAATTAAATACCATTTGGAGGCATTTAATGTTCAAGCAAAAACAGGTGATTTTTGACAAAAGAGATAACACCCCCCATTACGTCATGCTTCAGAAAGGTGAAAAATGGTCCATTTTCAAATGTTTTATTTTTGAACGTCAGTTCACATTTGTAGGTAGATCATCAGTTTTAGTGCTAAAATTTGCATGTTTAAAGCGATTTTCATGCTTCCAGGGGCCCGGGAAGTGAATTAAATACCATTTGTAGGCATTTAATGTTCAAGCAAAAACAGGTGATTTTTGACAAAAGAGATAACACCCCCCCATTACGTCATGCTTCAGAAAGGTGAAAAATGGTCCGTTTTCAAATGTTTTATTTTTGAACGTCAGTTCACATTTGTAGGTAGATCATCAGTTTTAGATCTAAAATTAGCATGTTTAAAGTGATTTTCATGCTTCCAGGGGCCCGGGAAGTGAATTAAATACCATTTGGAGGCATTTAATGTTCAAGCAAAAACAGGTGATTTTTGACAAACGAGATAACACCCCCCCATTACGTCATGCTTCAGAAAGGTGAAAAATGGTCCGTTTTCAAATGTTTTCTTTTTGAACGTCAGTTCACATTTGTAGGTAGATCATCAGTTTTAGAGCAAAAATTTGCATGTTTAAAGTGATTTTCAGGCTTCCAGGGGCCCGGAAAGCGAATTAAATACCATTCGGAGGCATTTAATGTTCAAGCAAAAACAGGTGATTTTTGACAAAAGAGATAACACCCCCCCATTACGTCATGCTTCAGAAATGTGAAAAAAGGTCCGTTTTCAAATGTTTTATTTTTCAACGTCAGTTCACATTTGTAGGTAGATCATCAGTTTTAGAGCTAAAATTAGCATGTTTAAAGTGATTTTCATCCTTCCAGGGGCCCGGGAAGTGAATTAAATACCATTTGGAGGCATTTAATGTTCAAGCAAAAACAGGTGATTTTTGACAAACGAGATAACACCCCCCCATTACGTCATGCTTCAGAAATGGGAAAAAAGGTCCGTTTTCAAATGTTTTATTTTTCAACGTCAGTTCGCATTTGTAAGTAGATCATCAGTTTTAGAGCTAAAATTAGCATGTTTAAAGTGATTTTCATGCTTCCAGGGGCCCGGGAAGTGAATTAAATACCATTTGGAGGCATTTAATGTTCAAGCAAAAACAGGTGATTTTTGACAAAAGAGATAACACCCCCCATTACGTCATGCTTCAGAAAGGTGAAGAATGGTCCGTTTTCAAATGTTTTATTTTTGAACGTCAGTTCACATTTGTAGGTAGATCGTCAGTTTTAGAGCTAAAATTTGCATGTTGAAAGTGATTTTCATGCTTCCAGGGGCCCGGGAAGTGAATTAAATACCAATTGGAGGCATTTAATGTTCAAGCAAAAACAGGTGATTTTTGACAAAAGAGATAACACCCCCCATTACGCCATGCTTCAGAAAGGTGAAGAATGGTCCGTTTTCAAATGTTTTATTTTTGAACGTCAGTTCACATTTGTAGGTAGATCATCAGTTTTAGATCTAAAATTAGCATGTTTAAAGTGATTTTCATCCTTCCAGGGGCCAGGGAAGTGAATTAAATACCATTTGGAGGCATTTAATGTTCAAACAAAAATAGGTGATTTTTGACAAAAGAAATAACACCCCCCATTATGTCATGCTTCAGAAAGGTGAAAAATGGTCCATTTTCAAATGTTTTATTTTTGAACGTCAGTTCACATTTGTAGGTAGATCATCAGTTTAAGAGCTAAAATTAGCATGTTTAAAGTGATTTTCATGCTTCCAGGGGCCCGGGAAGTGAATTAAATACCATTTGGAGGCATTTAATGTTCAAGCAAAAACAGGTGATTTTTGACAAACGAGATAACACCCCCCATTACGTCATGCTTCAGAAAGGTGAAAAATGGTCCGTTTTCAAATGTTTTATTTTTGAACGTCAGTTCACATTTGTAGGTAGATCATCAGTTTTAGAGCTAAAATTTGCATGTTTAAAGTGATTTTCAGGCTTCCAGGGGCCCGGGAAGTGAATTAAATACCATTCGGAGGCATTTAATGTTCAAGCAAAAACAGGTGATTTTTGACAAAAGAGATAACACCCCCCCATTACGTCATGCTTCAGAAATGTGAAAAAAGGTCCGTTTTCAAATGTTTTATTTTTCAACGTCAGTTCACATTTGTAGGTAGATCATCAGTTTTAGAGCTAAAATTAGCATGTTTAAAGTGATTTTCATCCTTCCAGGGGCCCGGGAAGTGAATTAAATACCATTTGGAGGCATTTAATGTTCAAGCAAAAACAGGTGATTTTTGACAAACGAGATAACACCCCCCCAATTACGTCATGCTTCAGAAATGGGAAAAAAGGTCCGTTTTCAAATGTTTTATTTTTCAACGTCAGTTCGCATTTGTAGGTAGATCATCAGTTTTAGAGCTAAAATTAGCATGTTTAAAGTGATTTTCATGCTTCCAGGGGCCTGGGAAGTGAATTAAATACCATTTGGAGGCATTTAATGTTCAAGCAAAAACAGGTGATTTTTGACAAAAGAGATAACACCCCCCATTACGTCATGCTTCAGAAAGGTGAAGAATGGTCCGTTTTCAAATGTTTTATTTTTGAACGTCAGTTCACATTTGTAGGTAGATCGTCAGTTTTAGAGCTAAAATTTGCATGTTGAAAGTGATTTTCATGCTTCCAGGGGCCCGGGAAGTGAATTAAATACCAATTGGAGGCATTTAATGTTCAAGCAAAAACAGGTGATTTTTGACAAAAGAGATAACACCCCCCATTACGTCATGCTTCAGAAAGGTGAAGAATGGTCCGTTTTCAAATGTTTTATTTTTGAACGTCAGTTCACATTTGTAGGTAGATCATCAGTTTTAGATCTAAAATTAGCATGTTTAAAGTGATTTTCACCCTTCCAGGGGCCCGGGAAGTGAATTAAATACCATTTGGAGGCATTTAATGTTCAAACAAAAACAGGTGATTTTTGACAAAAGAAATAACACCCCCCATTACGTCATGCTTCAGAAGGGTGACAAATGGTCCATTTTTCAAATGTTTTATTTTTGAACGTCAGTTCACATTTGTAGGTAGATCATCAGTTTAAGAGCTATAATTAGCATGTTTAAAGTGATTTTCATGCTTCCAGGGGCCCGGGAAGTGAATTAAATACCATTTGGAGGCATTTAATGTTCAAGCAAAAACAGGTGATTTTTGACAAAAGAGATAACACCCCCCATTACGTCATGCTTCAGAAAGGTGAAGAATGGTCCGTTTTCAAATGTTTTATTTTTGAACGTCAGTTCACATTTGTAGGTAGATCGTCAGTTTTAGAGCTAAAATTTGCATGTTGAAGGTGATTTTCATGCTTCCAGGGGCCCGGGAAGTGAATTAAATACCATTTGGAGGCATTTAATGTTCAAACAAAAACAGGTGATTTTTGACAAAAGAAATAACACCCCCCATTATGTCATGCTTCAGAAAGGTGAAAAATGGTCCATTTTCAAATGTTTTATTTTTGAACGTCAGTTCACATTTGTAGGTAGATCATCAGTTTAAGAGCTAAAATTAGCATGTTTAAAGTGATTTTCATGCTTCCAGGGGCCCGGGAAGTGAATTAAATACCATTTGGAGGCATTTAATGTTCAAGCAAAAACAGGTGATTTTTGACAAACGAGATAACACCCCCCCATTACGTCATGCTTCAGAAAGGTGAAAAATGGTCCGTTTTCAAATGTTTTCTTTTTGAACGTCAGTTCACATTTGTAGGTAGATCATCAGTTTTAGAGCTAAAATTTGCATGTTTAAAGTGATTTTCAGGCTTCCAGGGGCCCGGAAAGCGAATTAAATACCATTCGGAGGCATTTAATGTTCAAGCAAAAACAGGTGATTTTTGACAATAGAGATAACACCCCCCCATTACGTCATGCTTCAGAAATGTGAAAAAAGGTCCGTTTTCAAATGTTTTATTTTTCAACGTCAGTTCACATTTGTAGGTAGATCATCAGTTTTAGAGCTAAAATTAGCATGTTTAAAGTGATTTCCATCCTTCCAGGGGCCCGGGAAGTGAATTAAATACCATTTGGAGGCATTTAATGTTCAAGCAAAAACAGGTGATTTTTGACAAACGAGATAACACCCCCCCATTACGTCATGCTTCAGAAATGGGAAAAAAGGTCCGTTTTCAAATGTTTTATTTTTCAACGTCAGTTCGCATTTGTAAGTAGATCATCAGTTTTAGAGCTAAAATTAGCATGTTTAAAGTGATTTTCATGCTTCCAGGGGCCAGGGAAGTGAATTAAATACCATTTGGAGGCATTTAATGTTCAAACAAAAACAGGTGATTTTTGACAAAAGAAATAACACCCCCCATTATGTCATGCTTCAGAAAGGTGAAAAATGGTCCATTTTCAAATGTTTTATTTTTGAACGTCAGTTCACATTTGTAGGTAGATCATCAGTTTAAGAGCTAAAATTAGCATGTTTAAAGTGATTTTCATGCTTCCAGGGGCCCGGGAAGTGAATTAAATACCATTTGGAGGCATTTAATGTTCAAGCAAAAACAGGTGATTTTTGACAAACGAGATAACACCCCCCCATTACGTCATGCTTCAGAAAGGTGAAAAATGGTCCGTTTTCAAATGTTTTCTTTTTGAACGTCAGTTCACATTTGTAGGTAGATCATCAGTTTTAGAGCTAAAATTTGCATGTTTAAAGTGATTTTCAGGCTTCCAGGGGCCCGGAAAGCGAATTAAATACCATTCGGAGGCATTTAATGTTCAAGCAAAAACAGGTGATTTTTGACAATAGAGATAACACCCCCCCATTACGTCATGCTTCAGAAATGTGAAAAAAGGTCCGTTTTCAAATGTTTTATTTTTCAACGTCAGTTCACATTTGTAGGTAGATCATCAGTTTTAGAGCTAAAATTAGCATGTTTAAAGTGATTTCCATCCTTCCAGGGGCCCGGGAAGTGAATTAAATACCATTTGGAGGCATTTAATGTTCAAGCAAAAACAGGTGATTTTTGACAAACGAGATAACACCCCCCCATTACGTCATGCTTCAGAAATGGGAAAAAAGGTCCGTTTTCAAATGTTTTATTTTTCAACGTCAGTTCGCATTTGTAAGTAGATCATCAGTTTTAGAGCTAAAATTAGCATGTTTAAAGTGATTTTCATGCTTCCAGGGGCCCGGGAAGTGAATTAAATACCATTTGGAGGCATTTAATGTTCAAGCAAAAACAGGTGATTTTTGACAAAAGAGATAACACCCCCCATTACGTCATGCTTCAGAAAGGTGAAGAATGGTCCGTTTTCAAATGTTTTATTTTTGAACGTCAGTTCACATTTGTAGGTAGATCGTCAGTTTTAGAGCTAAAATTTGCATGTTGAAAGTGATTTTCATGCTTCCAGGGGCCCGGGAAGTGAATTAAATACCAATTGGAGGCATTTAATGTTCAAGCAAAAACAGGTGATTTTTGACAAAAGAGATAACACCCCCCATTACGCCATGCTTCAGAAAGGTGAAGAATGGTCCGTTTTCAAATGTTTTATTTTTGAACGTCAGTTCACATTTGTAGGTAGATCATCAGTTTTAGATCTAAAATTAGCATGTTTAAAGTGATTTTCATCCTTCCAGGGGCCAGGGAAGTGAATTAAATACCATTTGGAGGCATTTAATGTTCAAACAAAAACAGGTGATTTTTGACAAAAGAAATAACACCCCCCATTATGTCATGCTTCAGAAAGGTGAAAAATGGTCCATTTTCAAATGTTTTATTTTTGAACGTCAGTTCACATTTGTAGGTAGATCATCAGTTTAAGAGCTAAAATTAGCATGTTTAAAGTGATTTTCATGCTTCCAGGGGCCCGGGAAGTGAATTAAATACCATTTGGAGGCATTTAATGTTCAAGCAAAAACAGGTGATTTTTGACAAACGAGATAACACCCCCCATTACGTCATGCTTCAGAAAGGTGAAAAATGGTCCGTTTTCAAATGTTTTATTTTTGAACGTCAGTTCACATTTGTAGGTAGATCATCAGTTTTAGAGCTAAAATTTGCATGTTTAAAGTGATTTTCAGGCTTCCAGGGGCCCGGGAAGTGAATTAAATACCATTCGGAGGCATTTAATGTTCAAGCAAAAACAGGTGATTTTTGACAAAAGAGATAACACCCCCCATTACGTCATGCTTCAGAAATGTGAAAAAAGGTCCGTTTTCAAATGTTTTATTTTTCAACGTCAGTTCACATTTGTAGGTAGATCATCAGTTTTAGAGCTAAAATTAGCATGTTTAAAGTGATTTTCATCCTTCCAGGGGCCCGGGAAGTGAATTAAATACCATTTGGAGGCATTTAATGTTCAAGCAAAAACAGGTGATTTTTGACAAACGAGATAACACCCCCCCCATTACGTCATGCTTCAGAAATGTGAAAAAAGGTCCGTTTTCAAATGTTTTATTTTTCAACGTCAGTTCGCATTTGTAGGTAGATCATCAGTTTTAGAGCTAAAATTAGCATGTTTAAAGTGATTTTCATGCTTCCAGGGGCCCGGGAAGTGAATTAAATACCATTTGGAGGCATTTAATGTTCAAGCAAAAACAGGTGATTTTTGACAAAAGAGATAACACCCCCCATTACGTCATGCTTCAGAAAGGTGAAGAATGGTCCGTTTTCAAATGTTTTATTTTTGAACGTCAGTTCACATTTGTAGGTAGATCGTCAGTTTTAGAGCTAAAATTTGCATGTTGAAGGTGATTTTCATGCTTCCAGGGGCCCGGGAAGTGAATTAAATACCAATTGGAGGCATTTAATGTTCAAGCAAAAACAGGTGATTTTTGACAAAAGAGATAACACCCCCCCATTACGTCATGCTTCAGAAAGGTGAAAAATGGTCCGTTTTCAAATGTTTTATTTTTGAACGTCAGTTCACATTTGTAGGTAGATCGTCAGTTTTAGAGCTAAATTTTGCATGTTGAAAGTGATTTTCATGCTTCCAGGGGCCCGGGAAGTGAATTAAATACCATTTGGAGGCATTTAATGTTCAAGCAAAAACAGGTGATTTTTGACAAAAGAGATAACACCCCCCCATTACGTCATGCTTCAGAAAGGTGAAAAATGGTCCGTTTTCAAATGTTTTATTTTTGAACGTCAGTTCACATTTGTAGGTAGATCATCAGTTTTAGATCTAAAATTAGCATGTTTAAAGTGATTTTCATCCTTCCAGGGGCCAGGGAAGTGAATTAAATACCATTTGGAGGCATTTAATGTTCAAACAAAAACAGGTGATTTTTGACAAAAGAAATAACACCCCCCATTATGTCATGCTTCAGAAAGGTGAAAAATGGTCCATTTTCAAATGTTTTATTTTTGAACGTCAGTTCACATTTGTAGGTAGATCATCAGTTTAAGAGCTAAAATTAGCATGTTTAAAGTGATTTTCATGCTTCCAGGGGCCCAGGAAGTGAATTAAATACCATTTGGAGGCATTTAATGTTCAAGCAAAAACAGGTGATTTTTGACAAACGAGATAACACCCCCCCATTACGTCATGCTTCACAAAGGTGAAAAATGGTCCGTTTTCAAATGTTTTATTTTTGAACGTCAGTTCACATTTGTAGGTAGATCATCAGTTTTAGAGCTAAAATTTGCATGTTTAAAGTGATTTTCAGGCTTCCAGGGGCCCGGGAAGTGAATTAAATACCATTCGGAGGCATTTAATGTTCAAGCAAAAACAGGTGATTTTTGACAAAAGAGATAACACCCCCCCATTACGTCATGCTTCAGAAATGTGAAAAAAGGTCAGTTTTCAAATGTTTTATTTTTCAACGTCAGTTCACATTTGTAGGTAGATCATCAGTTTTAGAGCTAAAATTAGCATGTTTAAAGTGATTTTCATCCTTCCAGGGGCCCGGGAAGTGAATTAAATACCATTTGGAGGCATTTAATGTTCAAGCAAAAACAGGTGATTTTTGACAAACGAGATAACACCCCCCCATTACGTCATGCTTCAGAAATGGGAAAAAAGGTCCGTTTTCAAATGTTTTATTTTTCAACGTCAGTTCGCATTTGTAAGTAGATCATCAGTTTTAGAGCTAAAATTAGCATGTTTAAAGTGATTTTCATGCTTCCAGGGGCCCGGGTAGTGAATTAAATACCATTTGGAGGCATTTAATGTTCAAGCAAAAACAGGTGATTTTTGACAAAAGAGATAACACCCCCCATTACGTCATGCTTCAGAAAGGTGAAGAATGGTCCGTTTTCAAATGTTTTATTTTTGAACGTCAGTTCACATTTGTAGGTAGATCGTCAGTTTTAGAGCTAAAATTTGCATGTTGAAAGTGATTTTCATGCTTCCAGGGGCCCGGGAAGTGAATTAAATACCAATTGGAGGCATTTAATGTTCAAGCAAAAACAGGTGATTTTTGACAAAAGAGATAACACCCCCCATTACTTCATGCTTCAGAAAGGTGAAGAATGGTCCGTTTTCAAATGTTTTATTTTTGAACGTCAGTTCACATTTGTAGGTAGATCATCAGTTTTAGATCTAAAATTAGCATGTTTAAAGTGATTTTCATCCTTCCAGGGGCCAGGGAAGTGAATTAAATACCATTTGGAGGCATTTAATGTTCAAACAAAAACAGGTGATTTTTGACAAAAGAAATAACACCCCCCATTATGTCATGCTTCAGAAAGGTGAAAAATGGTCCATTTTCAAATGTTTTATTTTTGAACGTCAGTTCACATTTGTAGGTAGATCATCAGTTTAAGAGCTAAAATTAGCATGTTTAAAGTGATTTTCATGCTTCCAGGGGCCCGGGAAGTGAATTAAATACCATTTGGAGGCATTTAATGTTCAAGCAAAAACAGGTGATTTTTGACAAACGAGATAACACCCCCCCATTACGTCATGCTTCAGAAAGGTGAAAAATGGTCCGTTTTCAAATGTTTTATTTTTGAACGTCAGTTCACATTTGTAGGTAGATCATCAGTTTTAGAGCTAAAATTTGCATGTTTAGAGTGATTTTCAGGCTTCCTGGGGCCCGGGAAGTGAATTAAATACCATTCGGAGGCATTTAATGTTCAAGCAAAAACAGGTGATTTTTGACAAAAGAGATAACACCCCCCCATTACGTCATGCTTCAGAAATGTGAAAAAAGGTCCGTTTTCAAATGTTTTATTTTTCAACGTCAGTTCACATTTGTAGGTAGATCATCAGTTTTAGAGCTAAAATTAGCATGTTTAAAGTGATTTTCATCCTTCCAGGGGCCCGGGAAGTGAATTAAATACCATTTGGAGGCATTTAATGTTCAAGCAAAAACAGGTGATTTTTGACAAACGAGATAACACCCCCCCATTACGTCATGCTTCAGAAATGGGAAAAAAGGTCCGTTTTCAAATGTTTTATTTTTCAACGTCAGTTCGCATTTGTAGGTAGATCATCAGTTTTAGAGCTAAAATTAGCATGTTGAAAGTGATTTTCATGCTTCCAGGGGCCCGGGAAGTGAATTAAATACCAATTGGAGGCATTTAATGTTCAAGCAAAAACAGGTGATTTTTGACAAAAGAGATAACACCCCCCATTACGTCATGCTTCAGAAAGGTGAAGAATGGTCCGTTTTCAAATGTTTTATTTTTGAACGTCAGTTCACATTTGTAGGTAGATCATCAGTTTTAGATCTAAAATTAGCATGTTTAAAGTGATTTTCACCCTTCCAGGGGCCCGGGAAGTGAATTAAATACCATTTGGAGGCATTTAATGTTCAAACAAAAACAGGTGATTTTTGACAAAAGAAATAACACCCCCCATTACGTCATGCTTCAGAAGGGTGACAAATGGTCCATTTTTCAAATGTTTTATTTTTGAACGTCAGTTCGCATTTGTAGGTAGATCATCAGTTTTAGAGCTAAAATTAGCATGTTTAAAGTGATTTTCATGCTTCCAGGGGCCCGGGAAGTGAATTAAATACCATTTGGAGGCATTTAATGTTCAAGCAAAAACAGGTGATTTTTGACAAAAGAGATAACACCCCCCATTACGTCATGCTTCAGAAAGGTGAAGAATGGTCCGTTTTCAAATGTTTTATTTTTGAACGTCAGTTCACATTTGTAGGTAGATCATCAGTTTTAGATCTAAAATTAGCATGTTTAAAGTGATTTTCACCCTTCCAGGGGCCCGGGAAGTGAATTAAATACCATTTGGAGGCATTTAATGTTCAAACAAAAACAGGTGATTTTTGACAAAAGAAATAACACCCCCCATTACGTCATGCTTCAGAAGGGTGACAAATGGTCCATTTTTCAAATGTTTTATTTTTGAACGTCAGTTCGCATTTGTAGGTAGATCATCAGTTTTAGAGCTAAAATTAGCATGTTTAAAGTGATTTTCATGCTTCCAGGGGCCCAGGAAGTGAATTAAATACCATTTGGAGGCATTTAATGTTCAAGCAAAAACAGGTGATTTTTGACAAACGAGATAACACCCCCCCATTACGTCATGCTTCACAAAGGTGAAAAATGGTCCGTTTTCAAATGTTTTATTTTTGAACGTCAGTTCACATTTGTAGGTAGATCATCAGTTTTAGAGCTAAAATTTGCATGTTTAAAGTGATTTTCAGGCTTCCAGGGGCCCGGGAAGTGAATTAAATACCATTCGGAGGCATTTAATGTTCAAGCAAAAACAGGTGATTTTTGACAAAAGAGATAACACCCCCCCATTACGTCATGCTTCAGAAATGTGAAAAAAGGTCAGTTTTCAAATGTTTTATTTTTCAACGTCAGTTCACATTTGTAGGTAGATCATCAGTTTTAGAGCTAAAATTAGCATGTTTAAAGTGATTTTCATCCTTCCAGGGGCCCGGGAAGTGAATTAAATACCATTTGGAGGCATTTAATGTTCAAGCAAAAACAGGTGATTTTTGACAAACGAGATAACACCCCCCCATTACGTCATGCTTCAGAAATGGGAAAAAAGGTCCGTTTTCAAATGTTTTATTTTTCAACGTCAGTTCGCATTTGTAAGTAGATCATCAGTTTTAGAGCTAAAATTAGCATGTTTAAAGTGATTTTCATGCTTCCAGGGGCCCGGGTAGTGAATTAAATACCATTTGGAGGCATTTAATGTTCAAGCAAAAACAGGTGATTTTTGACAAAAGAGATAACACCCCCCATTACGTCATGCTTCAGAAAGGTGAAGAATGGTCCGTTTTCAAATGTTTTATTTTTGAACGTCAGTTCACATTTGTAGGTAGATCGTCAGTTTTAGAGCTAAAATTTGCATGTTGAAAGTGATTTTCATGCTTCCAGGGGCCCGGGAAGTGAATTAAATACCAATTGGAGGCATTTAATGTTCAAGCAAAAACAGGTGATTTTTGACAAAAGAGATAACACCCCCCATTACTTCATGCTTCAGAAAGGTGAAGAATGGTCCGTTTTCAAATGTTTTATTTTTGAACGTCAGTTCACATTTGTAGGTAGATCATCAGTTTTAGATCTAAAATTAGCATGTTTAAAGTGATTTTCATCCTTCCAGGGGCCAGGGAAGTGAATTAAATACCATTTGGAGGCATTTAATGTTCAAACAAAAACAGGTGATTTTTGACAAAAGAAATAACACCCCCCATTATGTCATGCTTCAGAAAGGTGAAAAATGGTCCATTTTCAAATGTTTTATTTTTGAACGTCAGTTCACATTTGTAGGTAGATCATCAGTTTAAGAGCTAAAATTAGCATGTTTAAAGTGATTTTCATGCTTCCAGGGGCCCGGGAAGTGAATTAAATACCATTTGGAGGCATTTAATGTTCAAGCAAAAACAGGTGATTTTTGACAAACGAGATAACACCCCCCCATTACGTCATGCTTCAGAAAGGTGAAAAATGGTCCGTTTTCAAATGTTTTATTTTTGAACGTCAGTTCACATTTGTAGGTAGATCATCAGTTTTAGAGCTAAAATTTGCATGTTTAGAGTGATTTTCAGGCTTCCTGGGGCCCGGGAAGTGAATTAAATACCATTCGGAGGCATTTAATGTTCAAGCAAAAACAGGTGATTTTTGACAAAAGAGATAACACCCCCCCATTACGTCATGCTTCAGAAATGTGAAAAAAGGTCCGTTTTCAAATGTTTTATTTTTCAACGTCAGTTCACATTTGTAGGTAGATCATCAGTTTTAGAGCTAAAATTAGCATGTTTAAAGTGATTTTCATCCTTCCAGGGGCCCGGGAAGTGAATTAAATACCATTTGGAGGCATTTAATGTTCAAGCAAAAACAGGTGATTTTTGACAAACGAGATAACACCCCCCCATTACGTCATGCTTCAGAAATGGGAAAAAAGGTCCGTTTTCAAATGTTTTATTTTTCAACGTCAGTTCGCATTTGTAGGTAGATCATCAGTTTTAGAGCTAAAATTAGCATGTTGAAAGTGATTTTCATGCTTCCAGGGGCCCGGGAAGTGAATTAAATACCAATTGGAGGCATTTAATGTTCAAGCAAAAACAGGTGATTTTTGACAAAAGAGATAACACCCCCCATTACGTCATGCTTCAGAAAGGTGAAGAATGGTCCGTTTTCAAATGTTTTATTTTTGAACGTCAGTTCACATTTGTAGGTAGATCATCAGTTTTAGATCTAAAATTAGCATGTTTAAAGTGATTTTCACCCTTCCAGGGGCCCGGGAAGTGAATTAAATACCATTTGGAGGCATTTAATGTTCAAACAAAAACAGGTGATTTTTGACAAAAGAAATAACACCCCCCATTACGTCATGCTTCAGAAGGGTGACAAATGGTCCATTTTTCAAATGTTTTATTTTTGAACGTCAGTTCGCATTTGTAGGTAGATCATCAGTTTTAGAGCTAAAATTAGCATGTTTAAAGTGATTTTCATGCTTCCAGGGGCCCGGGAAGTGAATTAAATACCATTTGGAGGCATTTAATGTTCAAGCAAAAACAGGTGATTTTTGACAAAAGAGATAACACCCCCCATTACGTCATGCTTCAGAAAGGTGAAGAATGGTCCGTTTTCAAATGTTTTATTTTTGAACGTCAGTTCACATTTGTAGGTAGATCGTCAGTTTTAGAGCTAAAATTTGCATGTTGAAGGTGATTTTCATGCTTCCAGGGGCCCGGGAAGTGAATTAAATACCAATTGGAGGCATTTAATGTTCAAGCAAAAACAGGTGATTTTTGACAAAAGAGATAACACCCCCCCATTACGTCATGCTTCAGAAAGGTGAAAAATGGTCCGTTTTCAAATGTTTTATTTTTGAACGTCAGTTCACATTTGTAGGTAGATCGTCAGTTTTAGAGCTAAATTTTGCATGTTGAAAGTGATTTTCATGCTTCCAGGGGCCCGGGAAGTGAATTAAATACCATTTGGAGGCATTTAATGTTCAAGCAAAAACAGGTGATTTTTGACAAAAGAGATAACACCCCCCCATTACGTCATGCTTCAGAAAGGTGAAAAATGGTCCGTTTTCAAATGTTTTATTTTTGAACGTCAGTTCACATTTGTAGGTAGATCATCAGTTTTAGAGCTAAAATTAGCATGTTTAAAGTGATTTTCATCCTTCCAGGGGCCCGGGAAGTGAATTAAATACCATTTGGAGGCATTTAATGTTCAAACAAAAACAGGTGATTTTTGACAAAAGAAATAACACCCCCCATTACGTCATGCTTCAGAAAGGTGAAAAAGGGTCCGTTTTCAAATGTTTTATTTTTGAACGTCAGTTCACATTTGTAGGTAGATCATCAGTTTAAGAGCTAAAATTAGCATGTTTAAAGTGATTTTCATGCTTCCAGGGGCCCGGGAAGTGAATTAAATACCATTTGGAGGCATTTAATGTTCAAGCAAAAACAGGTGATTTTTGACAAACGAGATAACACCCCCCCATTACGTCATGCTTCAGAAAGGTGAAGAATGGTCCGTTTTCAAATGTTTTATTTTTGAACGTCAGTTCACATTTGTAGGTAGATCGTCAGTTTTAGAGCTAAAATTTGCATGTTGAAAGTGATTTTCATGCTTCCAGGGGCCCGGGAAGTTAATTAAATACCATTTGGAGGCATTTAATGTTCAAGCAAAAACAGGTGATTTTTGACAAAAGAGATAACACCCCCCCATTACGTCATGCTTCAGAAAGGTGAAGAATGGTCCGTTTTCAAATGTTTTATTTTTGAACGTCAGTTCACATTTGTAGGTAGATCGTCAGTTTTAGAGCTAAAATTTGCATGTTGAAAGTGATTTTCATGCTTCCAGGGGCCCGGGAAGTGAATTAAATACCATTTGGAGGCATTTAATGTTCAAGCAAAAACAGGTGATTTTTGACAAAAGAGATAACACCCCCCATTACGTCATGCTTCAGAAAGGTGAAGAATGGTCCGTTTTCAAATGTTTTATTTTTGAACGTCAGTTCACATTTGTAGGTAGATCGTCAGTTTTAGAGCTAAAATTTGCATGTTGAAAGTGATTTTCATGCTTGCAGGGGCCCGGGAAGTGAATTAAATACCATTTGGAGGCATTTAATGTTCAAGCAAAAACAGGTGATTTTTGACAAAAGAGATAACACCCCCCCATTACGTCATGCTTCAGAAAGGTGAAGAATGGTCCGTTTTCAAATGTTTTATTTTTGAACGTCAGTTCACATTTGTAGGTAGATCATCAGTTTAAGAGCTAAAATTAGCATGTTTAAAGTGATTTTCATGCTTCCAGGGGCCCGGGAAGTGAATTAAATACCATTTGGAGGCATTTAATGTTCAAGCAAAAACAGGTGATTTTTGACAAAAGAGATAACACCCCCCCATTACGTCATGCTTCAGAAAGGTGAAAAATGGTCCGTTTTCAAATGTTTTATTTTTGAACGTCAGTTCACATTTGTAGGTAGATCATCAGTTTTAGAGCTAAAATTTGCATGTTTAAAGTGATTTTCAGGCTTCCAGGGGCCCGGGAAGTGAATTAAATACCATTCGGAGGCATTTAATATTCAAGCAAAAACAGGTGATTTTTGACAAAAGAGATAACACCCCCCCATTACGTCATGCTTCAGAAATGTGAAAAAAGGTCCGTTTTCAAATGTTTTATTTTTCAACGTCAGTTCACATTTGTAGGTAGATCATCAGTTTTAGAGCTAAAATTAGCATGTTTAAAGTGATTTTCATCCTTCCAGGGGCCCGGGAAGTGAATTAAATACCATTTGGAGGCATTTAATGTTCAAGCAAAAACAGGTGATTTTTGACAAAAGAGATAACACCCCCCATTACGTCATGCTTCAGAAAGGTGAAAAATGGTCCGTTTTCAAATGTTTTATTTTTGAACGTCAGTTCACATTTGTAGGTAGATCATCAGTTTTAGAGCTAAAATTTGCATGTTTAAAGCGATTTTCATGCTTCCAGGGGCCCGGGAAGTGAATTAAATACCATTTGGAGGAATTTAATGTTCAAGCAAAAACAGGTGATTTTTGACAAAAGAGATAACACCCCCCCCATTACGTCATGCTTCAGAAAGGTGAAAAATGGTCCGTTTTAAATGTTTTATTTTTGAACGTCAGTTCACATTTGTAGGTAGATCATCAGTTTTAGATCTAAAATTAGCATGTTTAAAGTGATTTTCATTCTTCCAGGGGCCCGGGAAGTGAATTAAATACCATTTGGAGGCATTTAATGTTCAAACAAAAACAGGTGATTTTTGACAAAAGAAATAACACCCCCCATTAGGTCATGCTTCAGAAAGGTGAAAAATGGTCCATTTTCAAATGTTTTATTTTTGAACGTCAGTTCACATTTGTAGGTAGATCATCAGTTTAAAAAGCTAAAATTAGCATGTTTAAAGTGATTTTCATGCTTCCAGGGGCCCGGGAAGTGAATTAAATACCATTTGGAGGCATTTAATGTTCAAGCAAAAACATGTGATTTTTGACAAAAGAGATAACACCCCCCCCCCATTACGTCATGCTTCAGAAAGGTGAAAAATGGTCCCTTTTCAAATGTTTTATTTTTGAACGTCAGTTCACATTTGTAGGTAGATCATCAGTTTTAGAGCTAAAATTTGCATCTTTAAAGTGATTTTCATGCTTCCAGGGGCCCGGGAAGTGAATTAAATACCATTTGGAGGCATTTAATGTTCAAGCAAAAACAGGTGATTTTTGACAAAAGAGATAACACCCCCCATTACGTCATGCTTCAGAAAGGTGAAAAATGGTCCATTTTCAAATGTTTTATTTTTGAACGTCAGTTCACATTTGTAGGTAGATCATCAGTTTTAGAGCTAAAATTTGCATGTTTAAAGCGATTTTCATGCTTCCAGGGGCCCGGGAAGTGAATTAAATACCATTTGTAGGCATTTAATGTTCAAGCAAAAACAGGTGATTTTTGACAAAAGAGATAACACCCCCCCATTACGTCATGCTTCAGAAAGGTGAAAAATGGTCCGTTTTCAAATGTTTTATTTTTGAACGTCAGTTCACATTTGTAGGTAGATCATCAGTTTTAGATCTAAAATTAGCATGTTTAAAGTGATTTTCATCCTTCCAGGGGCCAGGGAAGTGAATTAAATACCATTTGGAGGCATTTAATGTTCAAACAAAAACAGGTGATTTTTGACAAAAGAAATAACACCCCCCATTATGTCATGCTTCAGAAAGGTGAAAAATGGTCCATTTTCAAATGTTTTATTTTTGAACGTCAGTTCACATTTGTAGGTAGATCATCAGTTTAAGAGCTAAAATTAGCATGTTTAAAGTGATTTTCATGCTTCCAGGGGCCCGGGAAGTGAATTAAATACCATTTGGAGGCATTTAATGTTCAAGCAAAAACAGGTGATTTTTGACAAACGAGATAACACCCCCCCATTACGTCATGCTTCAGAAAGGTAAAAAATGGTCCGTTTTCAAATGTTTTCTTTTTGAACGTCAGTTCACATTTGTAGGTAGATCATCAGTTTTAGAGCTAAAATTTGCATGTTTAAAGTGATTTTCAGGCTTCCAGGGGCCCGGAAAGCGAATTAAATACCATTCGGAGGCATTTAATGTTCAAGCAAAAACAGGTGATTTTTGACAAAAGAGATAACACCCCCCCATTACGTCATGCTTCAGAAATGTGAAAAAAGGTCCGTTTTCAAATGTTTTATTTTTCAACGTCAGTTCACATTTGTAGGTAGATCATCAGTTTTAGAGCTAAAATTAGCATGTTTAAAGTGATTTTCATCCTTCCAGGGGCCCGGGAAGTGAATTAAATACCATTTGGAGGCATTTAATGTTCAAGCAAAAACAGGTGATTTTTGACAAACGAGATAACACCCCCCCATTACGTCATGCTTCAGAAATGGGAAAAAAGGTCAGTTTTCAAATGTTTTATTTTTCAACGTCAGTTCGCATTTGTAAGTAGATCATCAGTTTTAGAGCTAAAATTAGCATGTTTAAAGTGATTTTCATGCTTCCAGGGGCCCGGGAAGTGAATTAAATACCATTTGGAGGCATTTAATGTTCAAGCAAAAACAGGTGATTTTTGACAAAAGAGATAACACCCCCCATTACGTCATGCTTCAGAAAGGTGAAGAATGGTCCGTTTTCAAATGTTTTATTTTTGAACGTCAGTTCACATTTGTAGGTAGATCGTCAGTTTTAGAGCTAAAATTTGCATGTTGAAAGTGATTTTCATGCTTCCAGGGGCCCGGGAAGTGAATTAAATACCAATTGGAGGCATTTAATGTTCAAGCAAAAACAGGTGATTTTTGACAAAAGAGATAACACCCCCCATTACGCCATGCTTCAGAAAGGTGAAGAATGGTCCGTTTTCAAATGTTTTATTTTTGAACGTCAGTTCACATTTGTAGGTAGATCATCAGTTTTAGATCTAAAATTAGCATGTTTAAAGTGATTTTCATCCTTCCAGGGGCCAGGGAAGTGAATTAAATACCATTTGGAGGCATTTAATGTTCAAACAAAAACAGGTGATTTTTGACAAAAGAAATAACACCCCCCATTATGTCATGCTTCAGAAAGGTAAAAAATGGTCCATTTTCAAATGTTTTATTTTTGAACGTCAGTTCACATTTGTAGGTAGATGGTCAGTTTTAGAGCTAAAATTTGCATGTTGAAAGTGATTTTCATGCTTCCAGGGGCCCGGGAAGTGAATTAAATACCATTTGGAGGCATTTACTGTTCAAGAAAAAACAGGTGATTTTTGACAAAAGAGATAACACCCCCCCCATTACGTCATGCTTCAGAAAGGTGAAAAATGGTCCGTTTTGAAATGTTTTATTTTTGAACGTCAGTTCACATTTGTAGGTAGATCATCAGTTTTAGAGCTAAAATTTGCATGTTTAAAGTGATTTTCAGGCTTCCAGGGGCCCGGGAAGTGAATTAAATACCATTCAGAGGCATTTAATGTTCAAGCAAAAACAGGTGATTTTTGACAAAAGAGATAACACCCCCCCATTACGTCATGCTTCAGAAATGTGAAAAAAGGTCCGTTTTCAAATGTTTTATTTTTCAACGTCAGTTCACATTTGTAGGTAGATCATCAGTTTTAGAGCTAAAATTAGCATGTTTAAAGTGATTTTCATCCTTCCAGGGGCCCGGGAAGTGAATTAAATACCATTTGGAGGCATTTAATGTTCAAGCAAAAACAGGTGATTTTTGACAAACGAGATAACACCCCCCCCATTACGTCATGCTTCAGAAATGGGAAAAAAGGTCCGTTTTCAAATGTTTTATTTTTCAACGTCAGTTCGCATTTGTAGGTAGATCATCAGTTTTAGAGCTAAAATTAGCATGTTTAAAGTGATTTTCATGCTTCCAGGGGCCTGGGAAGTGAATTAAATACCATTTGGAGGCATTTAATGTTCAAGCAAAAACAGGTGATTTTTGACAAAAGAGATAACACCCCCCATTACGTCATGCTTCAGAAAGGTGAAGAATGGTCCGTTTTCAAATGTTTTATTTTTGAACGTCAGTTCACATTTGTAGGTAGATCGTCAGTTTTAGAGCTAAAATTTGCATGTTGAAAGTGATTTTCATGCTTCCAGGGGCCCGGGAAGTGAATTAAATACCAATTGGAGGCATTTAATGTTCAAGCAAAAACAGGTGATTTTTGACAAAAGAGATAACACCCCCCATTACGTCATGCTTCAGAAAGGTGAAGAATGGTCCGTTTTCAAATGTTTTATTTTTGAACGTCAGTTCACATTTGTAGGTAGATCATCAGTTTTAGATCTAAAATTAGCATGTTTAAAGTGATTTTCACCCTTCCAGGGGCCCGGGAAGTGAATTAAATACCATTTGGAGGCATTTAATGTTCAAACAAAAACAGGTGATTTTTGACAAAAGAAATAACACCCCCCATTACGTCATGCTTCAGAAGGGTGACAAATGGTCCATTTTTCAAATGTTTTATTTTTGAACGTCAGTTCACATTTGTAGGTAGATCATCAGTTTAAGAACTATAATTAGCATGTTTAAAGTGATTTTCATGCTTCCAGGGGCCCGGGAAGTGAATTAAATACCATTTGGAGGCATTTAATGTTCAAGCAAAAACAGGTGATTTTTGACAAAAGAGATAACACCCCCCATTACGTCATGCTTCAGAAAGGTGAAGAATGGTCCGTTTTCAAATGTTTTATTTTTGAACGTCAGTTCACATTTGTAGGTAGATCGTCAGTTTTAGAGCTAAAATTTGCATGTTGAAGGTGATTTTCATGCTTCCAGGGGCCCGGGAAGTGAATTAAATACCAATTGGAGGCATTTAATGTTCAAGCAAAAACAGGTGATTTTTGACAAAAGAGATAACACCCCCCCATTACGTCATGCTTCAGAAAGGTGAAAAATGGTCCGTTTTCAAATGTTTTATTTTTGAACGTCAGTTCACATTTGTAGGTAGATCGTCAGTTTTAGAGCTAAATTTTGCATGTTGAAAGTGATTTTCATGCTTCCAGGGGCCCGGGAAGTGAATTAAATACCATTTGGAGGCATTTAATGTTCAAGCAAAAACAGGTGATTTTTGACAAAAGAGATAACACCCCCCCCATTACGTCATGCTTCAGAAAGGTGAAAAATGGTCCGTTTTCAAATGTTTTATTTTTGAACGTCAGTTCACATTTGTAGGTAGATCATCAGTTTTAGATCTAAAATTAGCATGTTTAAAGTGATTTTCATCCTTCCAGGGGCCAGGGAAGTGAATTAAATACCATTTGGAAGCATTTAATGTTCAAACAAAAACAGGTGATTTTTGACAAAAGAAATAACACCCCCCATTATGTCATGCTTCAGAAAGGTGAAAAATGGTCCATTTTCAAATGTTTTATTTTTGAACGTCAGTTCACATTTGTAGGTAGATCATCAGTTTAAGAGCTAAAATTAGCATGTTTAAAGTGATTTTCATGCTTCCAGGGGCCCGGGAAGTGAATTAAATACCATTTGGAGGCATTTAATGTTCAAGCAAAAACAGGTGATTTTTGACAAACGAGATAACACCCCCCATTACGTCATGCTTCAGAAAGGTGAAAAATGGTCCGTTTTCAAATGTTTTATTTTTGAACGTCAGTTCACATTTGTAGGTAGATCATCAGTTTTAGAGCTAAAATTTGCATGTTTAAAGTGATTTTCAGGCTTCCAGGGGCCCGGGAAGTGAATTAAATACCATTCGGAGGCATTTAATGTTCAAGCAAAAACAGGTGATTTTTGACAAAAGAGATAACACCCCCCATTACGTCATGCTTCAGAAATGTGAAAAAAGGTCCGTTTTCAAATGTTTTATTTTTCAACGTCAGTTCACATTTGTAGGTAGATCATCAGTTTTAGAGCTAAAATTAGCATGTTTAAAGTGATTTTCATCCTTCCAGGGGCCCGGGAAGTGAATTAAATACCATTTGGAGGCATTTAATGTTCAAGCAAAAACAGGTGATTTTTGACAAACGAGATAACACCCCCCCCATTACGTCATGCTTCAGAAATGGGAAAAAAGGTCCGTTTTCAAATGTTTTATTTTTCAACGTCAGTTCGCATTTGTAGGTAGATCATCAGTTTTAGAGCTAAAATTAGCATGTTTAAAGTGATTTTCATGCTTCCAGGGGCCTGGGAAGTGAATTAAATACCATTTGGAGGCATTTAATGTTCAAGCAAAAACAGGTGATTTTTGACAAAAGAGATAACACCCCCCCATTACGTCATGCTTCAGAAAGGTGAAAAATGGTCCGTTTTCAAATGTTTTATTTTTGAACGTCAGTTCACATTTGTAGGTAGATCATCAGTTTTAGATCTAAAATTAGCATGTTTAAAGTGATTTTCATCCTTCCAGGGGCCAGGGAAGTGAATTAAATACCATTTGGATGCATTTAATGTTCAAACAAAAACAGGTGATTTTTGACAAAAGAAATAACACCCCCCATTATGTCATGCTTCAGAAAGGTGAAAAATGGTCCATTTTCAAATGTTTTATTTTTGAACGTCAGTTCACATTTGTAGGTAGATCATCAGTTTAAGAGCTAAAATTAGCATGTTTAAAGTGATTTTCATGCTTCCAGGGGCCCGGGAAGTGAATTAAATACCATTTGGAGGCATTTAATGTTCAAGCAAAAACAGGTGATTTTTGACAAACGAGATAACACCCCCCCATTACGTCATGCTTCAGAAAGGTGAAAAATGGTCCGTTTTCAAATGTTTTCTTTTTGAACGTCAGTTCACATTTGTAGGTAGATCATCAGTTTTAGAGCTAAAATTTGCATGTTTAAAGTGATTTTCAGGCTTCCAGGGGCCCGGAAAGCGAATTAAATACCATTCGGAGGCATTTAATGTTCAAGCAAAAACAGGTGATTTTTGACAAAAGAGATAACACCCCCCCATTACGTCATGCTTCAGAAATGTGAAAAAAGGTCCGTTTTCAAATGTTTTATTTTTCAACGTCAGTTCACATTTGTAGGTAGATCATCAGTTTTAGAGCTAAAATTAGCATGTTTGAAGTGATTTTCATCCTTCCAGGGGCCCGGGAAGTGAATTAAATACCATTTGGAGGCATTTAATGTTCAAGCAAAAACAGGTGATTTTTGACAAACGAGATAACACCCCCCCATTACGTCATGCTTCAGAAATGGGAAAAAAGGTCCGTTTTCAAATGTTTTATTTTTCAACGTTAGTTCGCATTTGTAAGTAGATCATCAGTTTTAGAGCTAAAATTAGCATGTTTAAAGTGATTTTCATCCTTCCAGGGGCCCGGGAAGTGAATTAAATACCATTTGGAGGCATTTAATGTTCAAGCAAAAACAGGTGATTTTTGACAAACGAGATAACACCCCCCCCATTACGTCATGCTTCAGAAATGGGAAAAAAGGTCCGTTTTCAAATGTTTTATTTTTCAACGTCAGTTCGCATTTGTAGGTAGATCATCAGTTTTAGAGCTAAAATTAGCATGTTTAAAGTGATTTTCATGCTTCCAGGGGCCTGGGAAGTGAATTAAATACCATTTGGAGGCATTTAATGTTCAAGCAAAAACAGGTGATTTTTGACAAAAGAGATAACACCCCCCCATTACGTCATGCTTCAGAAAGGTGAAAAATGGTCCGTTTTCAAATGTTTTATTTTTGAACGTCAGTTCACATTTGTAGGTAGATCGTCAGTTTTAGAGCTAAATTTTGCATGTTGAAAGTGATTTTCATGCTTCCAGGGGCCCGGGAAGTGAATTAAATACCATTTGGAGGCATTTAATGTTCAAGCAAAAACAGGTGATTTTTGACAAAAGAGATAACACCCCCCCCATTACGTCATGCTTCAGAAAGGTGAAAAATGGTCCGTTTTCAAATGTTTTATTTTTGAACGTCAGTTCACATTTGTAGGTAGATCATCAGTTTTAGATCTAAAATTAGCATGTTTAAAGTGATTTTCATCCTTCCAGGGGCCAGGGAAGTGAATTAAATACCATTTGGAGGCATTTAATGTTCAAACAAAAACAGGTGATTTTTGACAAAAGAAATAACACCCCCCATTATGTCATGCTTCAGAAAGGTGAAAAATGGTCCATTTTCAAATGTTTTATTTTTGAACGTCAGTTCACATTTGTAGGTAGATCATCAGTTTAAGAGCTAAAATTAGCATGTTTAAAGTGATTTTCATGCTTCCAGGGGCCCGGGAAGTGAATTAAATACCATTTGGAGGCATTTAATGTTCAAGCAAAAACAGGTGATTTTTGACAAACGAGATAACACCCCCCATTACGTCATGCTTCAGAAAGGTGAAAAATGGTCCGTTTTCAAATGTTTTATTTTTGAACGTCAGTTCACATTTGTAGGTAGATCATCAGTTTTAGAGCTAAAATTTGCATGTTTAAAGTGATTTTCAGGCTTCCAGGGGCCCGGGAAGTGAATTAAATACCATTCGGAGGCATTTAATGTTCAAGCAAAAACAGGTGATTTTTGACAAAAGAGATAACACCCCCCATTACGTCATGCTTCAGAAATGTGAAAAAAGGTCCGTTTTCAAATGTTTTATTTTTCAACGTCAGTTCACATTTGTAGGTAGATCATCAGTTTTAGAGCTAAAATTAGCATGTTTAAAGTGATTTTCATCCTTCCAGGGGCCCGGGAAGTGAATTAAATACCATTTGGAGGCATTTAATGTTCAAGCAAAAACAGGTGATTTTTGACAAACGAGATAACACCCCCCCCCCATTACGTCATGCTTCAGAAATGGGAAAAAAGGTCCGTTTTCAAATGTTTTATTTTTCAACGTCAGTTCGCATTTGTAGGTAGATCATCAGTTTTAGAGCTAAAATTAGCATGTTTAAAGTGATTTTCATGCTTCCAGGGGCCTGGGAAGTGAATTAAATACCATTTGGAGGCATTTAATGTTCAAGCAAAAACAGGTGATTTTTGACAAAAGAGATAACACCCCCCATTACGTCATGCTTCAGAAAGGTGAAGAATGGTCCGTTTTCAAATGTTTTATTTTTGAACGTCAGTTCACATTTGTAGGTAGATCGTCAGTTTTAGAGCTAAAATTTGCATGTCGAAAGTGATTTTCATGCTTCCAGGGGCCCGGGAAGTGAATTAAATACCAATTGGAGGCATTTAATGTTCAAGCAAAAACAGGTGATTTTTGACAAAAGAGATAACACCCCCCATTACGTCATGCTTCAGAAAGGTGAAGAATGGTCCGTTTTCAAATGTTTTATTTTTGAACGTCAGTTCACATTTGTAGGTAGATCATCAGTTTTAGATCTAAAATTAGCATGTTTAAAGTGATTTTCACCCTTCCAGGGGCCCGGGAAGTGAATTAAATACCATTTGGAGGCATTTAATGTTCAAACAAAAACAGGTGATTTTTGACAAAAGAAATAACACCCCCCATTACGTCATGCTTCAGAAGGGTGACAAATGGTCCATTTTTCAAATGTTTTATTTTTGAACGTCAGTTCACATTTGTAGGTAGATCATCAGTTTAAGAGCTACAATTAGCATGTTTAAAGTGATTTTCATGCTTCCAGGGGCCCGGGAAGTGAATTAAATACCATTTGGAGGCATTTAATGTTCAAGCAAAAACAGGTGATTTTTGAAAAACGAGATAACACCCCCCCATTACGTCATGCTTCAGAAATGTGAAAAAAGGTCCGTTTTCAAATGTTTTATTTTTCAACGTCAGTTCGCATTTGTAGGTAGATCATCAGTTTTAGAGCTAAAATTAGCATGTTTAAAGTGATTTTCATGCTTCCAGGGGCCCGGGAAGTGAATTAAATACCATTTGGAGGCATTTAATGTTCAAGCAAAAACAGGTGATTTTTGACAAACGAGATAACACCCCCCCATTACGTCATGCTTCAGAAATGGGAAAAAAGGTCCGTTTTCAAATGTTTTATTTTTCAACGTCAGTTCGCATTTGTAAGTAGATCATCAGTTTTAGAGCTAAAATTAGCATGTTTAAAGTGATTTTAATGCTTCCAGGGGCCCGGGAAGTGAATTAAATACCATTTGGAGGCATTTAATGTTCAAGCAAAAACAGGTGATTTTTGACAAAAGAGATAACACCCCCCATTACGTCATGTTTCAGAAAGGTGAAGAATGGTCCGTTTTCAAATGTTTTATTTTTGAACGTCAGTTCACATTTGTAGGTAGATCGTCAGTTTTAGAGCTAAAATTTGCATGTTGAAAGTGATTTTCATGCTTCCAGGGGCCCGGGAAGTGAATTAAATACCAATTGGAGGCATTTAATGTTCAAGCAAAAACAGGTGATTTTTGACAAAAGAGATAACACCCCCCATTACGCCATGCTTCAGAAAGGTGAAGAATGGTCCGTTTTCAAATGTTTTATTTTTGAACGTCAGTTCACATTTGTAGGTAGATCATCAGTTTTAGATCTAAAATTAGCATGTTTAAAGTGATTTTCATCCTTCCAGGGGCCAGGGAAGTGAATTAAATACCATTTGGAGGCATTTAATGTTCAAGCAAAAACAGGTGATTTTTGAAAAACGAGATAACACCCCCCCATTACGTCATGCTTCAGAAATGTGAAAAAAGGTCCGTTTTCAAATGTTTTATTTTTCAACGTCAGTTCGCATTTGTAGGTAGATCATCAGTTTTAGAGCTAAAATTAGCATGTTTAAAGTGATTTTCATGCTTCCAGGGGCCCGGGAAGTGAATTAAATACCATTTGGAGGCATTTAATGTTCAAGCAAAAACAGGTGATTTTTGACAAAAGAGATAACACCCCCCATTACGTCATGCTTCAGAAAGGTGAAGAATGGTCCGTTTTCAAATGTTTTATTTTTGAACGTCAGTTCACATTTGTAGGTAGATCGTCAGTTTTAGAGCTAAAATTTGCATGTTGAAGGTGATTTTCATGCTTCCAGGGGCCCGGGAAGTGAATTAAATACCAATTGGAGGCATTTAATGTTCAAGCAAAAACAGGTGATTTTTGACAAAAGAGATAACACCCCCCCATTACGTCATGCTTCAGAAAGGTGAAAAATGGTCCGTTTTCAAATGTTTTATTTTTGAACGTCAGTTCACATTTGTAGGTAGATCGTCAGTTTTAGAGCTAAATTTTGCATGTTGAAAGTGATTTTCATGCTTCCAGGGGCCCGGGAAGTGAATTAAATACCATTTGGAGGCATTTAATGTTCAAGCAAAAACAGGTGATTTTTGACAAAAGAGATAACACCCCCCCATTACGTCATGCTTCAGAAAGGTGAAAAATGGTCCGTTTTCAAATGTTTTATTTTTGAACGTCAGTTCACATTTGTAGGTAGATCATCAGTTTTAGATCTAAAATTAGCATGTTTAAAGTGATTTTCATCCTTCCAGGGGCCAGGGAAGTGAATTAAATACCATTTGGAGGCATTTAATGTTCAAACAAAAACAGGTGATTTTTGACAAAAGAAATAACACCCCCCATTATGTCATGCTTCAGAAAGGTGAAAAATGGTCCATTTTCAAATGTTTTATTTTTGAACGTCAGTTCACATTTGTAGGTAGATCATCAGTTTAAGAGCTAAAATTAGCATGTTTAAAGTGATTTTCATGCTTCCAGGGGCCCGGGAAGTGAATTAAATACCATTTGGAGGCATTTAATGTTCAAGCAAAAACAGGTGATTTTTGACAAACGAGATAACACCCCCCATTACGTCATGCTTCAGAAAGGTGAAAAATGGTCCGTTTTCAAATGTTTTATTTTTGAACGTCAGTTCACATTTGTAGGTAGATCATCAGTTTTAGAGCTAAAATTTGCATGTTTAAAGTGATTTTCAGGCTTCCAGGGGCCCGGGAAGTGAATTAAATACCATTCGGAGGCATTTAATGTTCAAGCAAAAACAGGTGATTTTTGACAAAAGAGATAACACCCCCCATTACGTCATGCTTCAGAAATGTGAAAAAAGGTCCGTTTTCAAATGTTTTATTTTTCAACGTCAGTTCACATTTGTAGGTAGATCATCAGTTTTAGAGCTAAAATTAGCATGTTTAAAGTGATTTTCATCCTTCCAGGGCCCCGGGAAGTGAATTAAATACCATTTGGAGGCATTTAATGTTCAAGCAAAAACAGGTGATTTTTGACAAAAGAGATAACACCCCCCATTACGTCATGCTTCAGAAAGGTGAAGAATGGTCCGTTTTCAAATGTTTTATTTTTGAACGTCAGTTCACATTTGTAGGTAGATCGTCAGTTTTAGAGCTAAAATTTGCATGTTGAAGGTGATTTTCATGCTTCCAGGGGCCCGGGAAGTGAATTAAATACCAATTGGAGGCATTTAATGTTCAAGCAAAAACAGGTGATTTTTGACAAAAGAGATAACACCCCCCCATTACGTCATGCTTCAGAAAGGTGAAAAATGGTCCGTTTTCAAATGTTTTATTTTTGAACGTCAGTTCACATTTGTAGGTAGATCGTCAGTTTTAGAGCTAAATTTTGCATGTTGAAAGTGATTTTCATGCTTCCAGGGGCCCGGGAAGTGAATTTAATACCATTTGGAGGCATTTAATGTTCAAGCAAAAACAGGTGATTTTTGACAAAAGAGATAACACCCCCCCATTACGTCATGCTTCAGAAAGGTGAAAAATGGTCCGTTTTCAAATGTTTTATTTTTGAACGTCAGTTCACATTTGTAGGTAGATCATCAGTTTTAGATCTAAAATTAGCATGTTTAAAGTGATTTTCATCCTTCCAGGGGCCAGGGAAGTGAATTAAATACCATTTGGAGGCATTTAATGTTCAAACAAAAACAGGTGATTTTTGACAAAAGAAATAACACCCCCCATTATGTCATGCTTCAGAAAGGTGAAAAATGGTCCATTTTCAAATGTTTTATTTTTGAACGTCAGTTCACATTTGTAGGTAGATCATCAGTTTAAGAGCTAAAATTAGCATGTTTAAAGTGATTTTCATGCTTCCAGGGGCCCGGGAAGTGAATTAAATACCATTTGGAGGCATTTAATGTTCAAGCAAAAACAGGTGATTTTTGACAAACGAGATAACACCCCCCATTACGTCATGCTTCAGAAAGGTGAAAAATGGTCCGTTTTCAAATGTTTTATTTTTGAACGTCAGTTCACATTTGTAGGTAGATCATCAGTTTTAGAGCTAAAATTTGCATGTTTAAAGTGATTTTCAGGCTTCCAGGGGCCCGGGAAGTGAATTAAATACCATTCGGAGGCATTTAATGTTCAAGCAAAAACAGGTGATTTTTGACAAAAGAGATAACACCCCCCATTACGTCATGCTTCAGAAATGTGAAAAAAGGTCCGTTTTCAAATGTTTTATTTTTCAACGTCAGTTCACATTTGTAGGTAGATCATCAGTTTTAGAGCTAAAATTAGCATGTTTAAAGTGATTTTCATCCTTCCAGGGGCCCGGGAAGTGAATTAAATACCATTTGGAGGCATTTAATGTTCAAGCAAAAACAGGTGATTTTTGACAAACGAGATAACACCCCCCCCATTACGTCATGCTTCAGAAATGGGAAAAAAGGTCTGTTTTCAAATGTTTTATTTTTCAACGTCAGTTCGCATTTGTAGGTAGATCATCAGTTTTAGAGCTAAAATTAGCATGTTTAAAGTGATTTTCATGCTTCCAGGGGCCTGGGAAGTGAATTAAATACCATTTGGAGGCATTTAATGTTCAAGCAAAAACAGGTGATTTTTGACAAAAGAGATAACACCCCCCATTACGTCATGCTTCAGAAAGGTGAAGAATGGTCCGTTTTCAAATGTTTTATTTTTGAACGTCAGTTCACATTTGTAGGTAGATCGTCAGTTTTAGAGCTAAAATTTGCATGTTGAAAGTGATTTTCATGCTTCCAGGGGCCCGGGAAGTGAATTAAATACCAATTGGAGGCATTTAATGTTCAAGCAAAAACAGGTGATTTTTGACAAAAGAGATAACACCCCCCATTACGTCATGCTTCAGAAAGGTGAAGAATGGTCCGTTTTCAAATGTTTTATTTTTGAACGTCAGTTCACATTTGTAGGTAGATCATCAGTTTTAGATCTAAAATTAGCATGTTTAAAGTGATTTTCACCCTTCCAGGGGCCCGGGAAGTGAATTAAATACCATTTGGAGGCATTTAATGTTCAAACAAAAACAGGTGATTTTTGACAAAAGAAATAACACCCCCCATTACGTCATGCTTCAGAAGGGTGACAAATGGTCAATTTTTCAAATGTTTTATTTTTGAACGTCAGTTCACATTTGTAGGTAGATCATCAGTTTAAGAGCTACAATTAGCATGTTTAAAGTGATTTTCATGCTTCCAGGTGCCCGGGAAGTGAATTAAATACCATTTGGAGGCATTTAATGTTCAAGCAAAAACAGGTGATTTTTGAAAAACGAGATAACACCCCCCCCATTACGTCATGCTTCAGAAATGTGAAAAAAGGTCCGTTTTCAAATGTTTTATTTTTCAACGTCAGTTCGCATTTGTAGGTAGATCATCAGTTTTAGAGCTAAAATTAGCATGTTTAAAGTGATTTTCATGCTTCCAGGGGCCCGGGAAGTGAATTAAATACCATTTGGAGGCATTTAATGTTCAAGCAAAAACAGGTGATTTTTGACAAAAGAGATAACACCCCCCATTACGTCATGCTTCAGAAAGGTGAAGAATGGTCCGTTTTCAAATGTTTTATTTTTGAACGTCAGTTCACATTTGTAGGTAGATCGTCAGTTTTAGAGCTAAAATTTGCATGTTGAAGGTGATTTTCATGCTTCCAGGGGCCCGGGAAGTGAATTAAATACCATTTGGAGGCATTTATTGTTCAAGCAAAAACAGGTGATTTTTGACAAAAGAGATAACACCCCCCCCCATTACGTCATGCTTCAGAAAGGTGAAAAATGGTCCGTTTTCAAATGTTTTATTTTTGAACGTCAGTTCACATTTGTAGGTAGATCATCAGTTTTAGATCTAAAATTAGCATGTTTAAAGTGATTTTCATCCTTCCAGGGGCCAGGGAAGTGAATTAAATACCATTTGGAGGCATTTAATGTTCAAACAAAAACAGGTGATTTTTGACAAAAGAAATAACACCCCCCATTATGTCATGCTTCAGAAAGGTGAAAAATGGTCCATTTTCAAATGTTTTATTTTTGAACGTCAGTTCACATTTGTAGGTAGATCATCAGTTTAAGAGCTAAAATTAGCATGTTTAAAGTGATTTTCATGCTTCCAGGGGCCCGGGAAGTGAATTAAATACCATTTGGAGGCATTTAATGTTCAAGCAAAAACAGGTGATTTTTGACAAACGAGATAACACCCCCCATTACGTCATGCTTCAGAAAGGTGAAAAATGGTCCGTTTTCAAATGTTTTATTTTTGAACGTCAGTTCACATTTGTAGGTAGATCATCAGTTTTAGAGCTAAAATTTGCATGTTTAAAGTGATTTTCAGGCTTCCAGGGGCCCGGGAAGTGAATTAAATACCATTCGGAGGCATTTAATGTTCAAGCAAAAACAGGTGATTTTTGACAAAAGAGATAACACCCCCCATTACGTCATGCTTCAGAAATGTGAAAAAAGGTCCGTTTTCAAATGTTTTATTTTTCAACGTCAGTTCACATTTGTAGGTAGATCATCAGTTTTAGAGCTAAAATTAGCATGTTTAAAGTGATTTTCATCCTTCCAGGGGCCCGGGAAGTGAATTAAATACCATTTGGAGGCATTTAATGTTCAAGCAAAAACAGGTGATTTTTGACAAACGAGATAACACCCCCCCCATTACGTCATGCTTCAGAAATGGGAAAAAAGGTCCGTTTTCAAATGTTTTATTTTTCAACGTCAGTTCGCATTTGTAGGTAGATCATCAGTTTTAGAGCTAAAATTAGCATGTTTAAAGTGATTTTCATGCTTCCAGGGGCCTGGGAAGTGAATTAAATACCATTTGGAGGCATTTAATGTTCAAGCAAAAACAGGTGATTTTTGACAAAAGAGATAACACCCCCCATTACGTCATGCTTCAGAAAGGTGAAGAATGGTCCGTTTTCAAATGTTTTATTTTTGAACGTCAGTTCACATTTGTAGGTAGATCGTCAGTTTTAGAGCTAAAATTTGCATGTTGAAAGTGATTTTCATGCTTCCAGGGGCCCGGGAAGTGAATTAAATACCAATTGGAGGCATTTAATGTTCAAGCAAAAACAGGTGATTTTTGACAAAAGAGATAACACCCCCCATTACGTCATGCTTCAGAAAGGTGAAGAATGGTCCGTTTTCAAATGTTTTATTTTTGAACGTCAGTTCACATTTGTAGGTAGATCATCAGTTTTAGATCTAAAATTAGCATGTTTAAAGTGATTTTCACCCTTCCAGGGGCCCGGGAAGTGAATTAAATACCATTTGGAGGCATTTAATGTTCAAACAAAAACAGGTGATTTTTGACAAAAGAAATAACACCCCCCATTTGGTCATGCTTCAGAAGGGTGACAAATGGTCCATTTTTCAAATGTTTTATTTTTGAACGTCAGTTCACATTTGTAGGTAGATCATCAGTTTAAGAGCTACAATTAGCATGTTTAAAGTGATTTTCATGCTTCCAGGGGCCCGGGAAGTGAATTAAATACCATTTGGAGGCATTTAATGTTCAAGCAAAAACAGGTGATTTTTGACAAACGAGATAACACCCCCCCCATTACGTCATGCTTCAGAAATGGGAAAAAAGGTCTGTTTTCAAATGTTTTATTTTTCAACGTCAGTTCGCATTTGTAGGTAGATCATCAGTTTTAGAGCTAAAATTAGCATGTTTAAAGTGATTTTCATGCTTCCAGGGGCCCGGGAAGTGAATTAAATACCATTTGGAGGCATTTAATGTTCAAGCAAAAACAGGTGATTTTTGACAAAAGAGATAACACCCCCCATTACGTCATGCTTCAGAAAGGTGAAGAATGGTCCGTTTTCAAATGTTTTATTTTTGAACGTCAGTTCACATTTGTAGGTAGATCGTCAGTTTTAGAGCTAAAATTTGCATGTTGAAGGTGATTTTCATGCTTCCAGGGGCCCGGGAAGTGAATTAAATACCAATTGGAGGCATTTAATGTTCAAGCAAAAACAGGTGATTTTTGACAAAAGAGATAACACCCCCCCATTACGTCATGCTTCAGAAAGGTGAAAAATGGTCCGTTTTCAAATGTTTTATTTTTGAACGTCAGTTCACATTTGTAGGTAGATCGTCAGTTTTAGAGCTAAATTTTGCATGTTGAAAGTGATTTTCATGCTTCCAGGGGCCCGGGAAGTGAATTAAATACCATTTGGAGGCATTTAATGTTCAAGCAAAAACAGGTGATTTTTGACAAAAGAGATAACACCCCCCCATTACGTCATGCTTCAGAAAGGTGAAAAATGGTCCGTTTTCAAATGTTTTATTTTTGAACGTCAGTTCACATTTGTAGGTAGATCATCAGTTTTAGATCTAAAATTAGCATGTTTAAAGTGATTTTCATCCTTCCAGGGGCCAGGGAAGTGAATTAAATACCATTTGGAGGCATTTAATGTTCAAACAAAAACAGGTGATTTTTGACAAAAGAAATAACACCCCCCATTATGTCATGCTTCAGAAAGGTGAAAAATGGTCCATTTTCAAATGTTTTATTTTTGAACGTCAGTTCACATTTGTAGGTAGATCATCAGTTTAAGAGCTAAAATTAGCATGTTTAAAGTGATTTTGATGCTTCCAGGGGCCCGGGAAGTGAATTAAATACCATTTGGAGGCATTTAATGTTCAAGCAAAAACAGGTGATTTTTGACAAAAGAGATAACACCCCCCCATTACGTCATGCTTCAGAAATGTGAAAAAAGGTCCGTTTTCAAATGTTTTATTTTTCAACGTCAGTTCACATTTGTAGGTAGATCATCAGTTTTAGAGCTAAAATTAGCATGTTTAAAGTGATTTTCATCCTTCCAGGGGCCCGGGAAGTGAATTAAATACCATTTGGAGGCATTTAATGTTCAAGCAAAAACAGGTGATTTTTGACAAACGAGATAACACCCCCCCATTACGTCATGCTTCAGAAATGGGAAAAAAGGTCCGTTTTCAAATGTTTTATTTTTCAACGTCAGTTCGCATTTGTAAGTAGATCATCAGTTTTAGAGCTAAAATTAGCATGTTTAAAGTGATTTTCATGCTTCCAGGGGCCCGGGAAGTGAATTAAATACCATTTGGAGGCATTTAATGTTCAAGCAAAAACAGGTGATTTTTGACAAAAGAGATAACACCCCCCATTACGTCATGCTTCAGAAAAGTGAAGAATGGTCCGTTTTCAAATGTTTTATTTTTGAACGTCAGTTCACATTTGTAGGTAGATCATCAGTTTTAGATCTAAAATTAGCATGTTTAAAGTGATTTTCATCCTTCCAGGGGCCAGGGAAGTGAATTAAATACCATTTGGAGGCATTTAATGTTCAAACAAAAACAGGTGATTTTTGACAAAAGAAATAACACCCCCCATTATGTCATGCTTCAGAAAGGTAAAAAATGGTCCATTTTCAAATGTTTTATTTTTGAACGTCAGTTCACATTTGTAGGTAGATGGTCAGTTTTAGAGCTAAAATTTGCATGTTGAAAGTGATTTTCATGCTTCCAGGGGCCCGGGAAGTGAATTAAATACCATTTGGAGGCATTTACTGTTCAAGAAAAAACAGGTGATTTTTGACAAAAGAGATAACACCCCCCCCATTACGTCATGCTTCAGAAAGGTGAAAAATGGTCCGTTTTGAAATGTTTTATTTTTGAACGTCAGTTCACATTTGTAGGTAGATCATCAGTTTTAGAGCTAAAATTTGCATGTTTAAAGTGATTTTCAGGCTTCCAGGGGCCCGGGAAGTGAATTAAATACCATTCAGAGGCATTTAATGTTCAAGCAAAAACAGGTGATTTTTGACAAAAGAGATAACACCCCCCCATTACGTCATGCTTCAGAAATGTGAAAAAAGGTCCGTTTTCAAATGTTTTATTTTTCAACGTCAGTTCACATTTGTAGGTAGATCATCAGTTTTAGAGCTAAAATTAGCATGTTTAAAGTGATTTTCATCCTTCCAGGGGCCCGGGAAGTGAATTAAATACCATTTGGAGGCATTTAATGTTCAAGCAAAAACAGGTGATTTTTGACAAACGAGATAACACCCCCCCCATTACGTCATGCTTCAGAAATGGGAAAAAAGGTCCGTTTTCAAATGTTTTATTTTTCAACGTCAGTTCGCATTTGTAGGTAGATCATCAGTTTTAGAGCTAAAATTAGCATGTTTAAAGTGATTTTCATGCTTCCAGGGGCCTGGGAAGTGAATTAAATACCATTTGGAGGCATTTAATGTTCAAGCAAAAACAGGTGATTTTTGACAAAAGAGATAACACCCCCCATTACGTCATGCTTCAGAAAGGTGAAGAATGGTCCGTTTTCAAATGTTTTATTTTTGAACGTCAGTTCACATTTGTAGGTAGATCGTCAGTTTTAGAGCTAAAATTTGCATGTTGAAAGTGATTTTCATGCTTCCAGGGGCCCGGGAAGTGAATTAAATACCAATTGGAGGCATTTAATGTTCAAGCAAAAACAGGTGATTTTTGACAAAAGAGATAACACCCCCCATTACGTCATGCTTCAGAAAGGTGAAGAATGGTCCGTTTTCAAATGTTTTATTTTTGAACGTCAGTTCACATTTGTAGGTAGATCATCAGTTTTAGATCTAAAATTAGCATGTTTAAAGTGATTTTCACCCTTCCAGGGGCCCGGGAAGTGAATTAAATACCATTTGGAGGCATTTAATGTTCAAACAAAAACAGGTGATTTTTGACAAAAGAAATAACACCCCCCATTACGTCATGCTTCAGAAGGGTGACAAATGGTCCATTTTTCAAATGTTTTATTTTTGAACGTCAGTTCACATTTGTAGGTAGATCATCAGTTTAAGAACTATAATTAGCATGTTTAAAGTGATTTTCATGCTTCCAGGGGCCCGGGAAGTGAATTAAATACCATTTGGAGGCATTTAATGTTCAAGCAAAAACAGGTGATTTTTGACAAAAGAGATAACACCCCCCATTACGTCATGCTTCAGAAAGGTGAAGAATGGTCCGTTTTCAAATGTTTTATTTTTGAACGTCAGTTCACATTTGTAGGTAGATCGTCAGTTTTAGAGCTAAAATTTGCATGTTGAAGGTGATTTTCATGCTTCCAGGGGCCCGGGAAGTGAATTAAATACCAATTGGAGGCATTTAATGTTCAAGCAAAAACAGGTGATTTTTGACAAAAGAGATAACACCCCCCCATTACGTCATGCTTCAGAAAGGTGAAAAATGGTCCGTTTTCAAATGTTTTATTTTTGAACGTCAGTTCACATTTGTAGGTAGATCGTCAGTTTTAGAGCTAAATTTTGCATGTTGAAAGTGATTTTCATGCTTCCAGGGGCCCGGGAAGTGAATTAAATACCATTTGGAGGCATTTAATGTTCAAGCAAAAACAGGTGATTTTTGACAAAAGAGATAACACCCCCCCCATTACGTCATGCTTCAGAAAGGTGAAAAATGGTCCGTTTTCAAATGTTTTATTTTTGAACGTCAGTTCACATTTGTAGGTAGATCATCAGTTTTAGATCTAAAATTAGCATGTTTAAAGTGATTTTCATCCTTCCAGGGGCCAGGGAAGTGAATTAAATACCATTTGGAAGCATTTAATGTTCAAACAAAAACAGGTGATTTTTGACAAAAGAAATAACACCCCCCATTATGTCATGCTTCAGAAAGGTGAAAAATGGTCCATTTTCAAATGTTTTATTTTTGAACGTCAGTTCACATTTGTAGGTAGATCATCAGTTTAAGAGCTAAAATTAGCATGTTTAAAGTGATTTTCATGCTTCCAGGGGCCCGGGAAGTGAATTAAATACCATTTGGAGGCATTTAATGTTCAAGCAAAAACAGGTGATTTTTGACAAACGAGATAACACCCCCCATTACGTCATGCTTCAGAAAGGTGAAAAATGGTCCGTTTTCAAATGTTTTATTTTTGAACGTCAGTTCACATTTGTAGGTAGATCATCAGTTTTAGAGCTAAAATTTGCATGTTTAAAGTGATTTTCAGGCTTCCAGGGGCCCGGGAAGTGAATTAAATACCATTCGGAGGCATTTAATGTTCAAGCAAAAACAGGTGATTTTTGACAAAAGAGATAACACCCCCCATTACGTCATGCTTCAGAAATGTGAAAAAAGGTCCGTTTTCAAATGTTTTATTTTTCAACGTCAGTTCACATTTGTAGGTAGATCATCAGTTTTAGAGCTAAAATTAGCATGTTTAAAGTGATTTTCATCCTTCCAGGGGCCCGGGAAGTGAATTAAATACCATTTGGAGGCATTTAATGTTCAAGCAAAAACAGGTGATTTTTGACAAACGAGATAACACCCCCCCCATTACGTCATGCTTCAGAAATGGGAAAAAAGGTCCGTTTTCAAATGTTTTATTTTTCAACGTCAGTTCGCATTTGTAGGTAGATCATCAGTTTTAGAGCTAAAATTAGCATGTTTAAAGTGATTTTCATGCTTCCAGGGGCCTGGGAAGTGAATTAAATACCATTTGGAGGCATTTAATGTTCAAGCAAAAACAGGTGATTTTTGACAAAAGAGATAACACCCCCCCATTACGTCATGCTTCAGAAAGGTGAAAAATGGTCCGTTTTCAAATGTTTTATTTTTGAACGTCAGTTCACATTTGTAGGTAGATCATCAGTTTTAGATCTAAAATTAGCATGTTTAAAGTGATTTTCATCCTTCCAGGGGCCAGGGAAGTGAATTAAATACCATTTGGATGCATTTAATGTTCAAACAAAAACAGGTGATTTTTGACAAAAGAAATAACACCCCCCATTATGTCATGCTTCAGAAAGGTGAAAAATGGTCCATTTTCAAATGTTTTATTTTTGAACGTCAGTTCACATTTGTAGGTAGATCATCAGTTTAAGAGCTAAAATTAGCATGTTTAAAGTGATTTTCATGCTTCCAGGGGCCCGGGAAGTGAATTAAATACCATTTGGAGGCATTTAATGTTCAAGCAAAAACAGGTGATTTTTGACAAACGAGATAACACCCCCCCATTACGTCATGCTTCAGAAAGGTGAAAAATGGTCCGTTTTCAAATGTTTTCTTTTTGAACGTCAGTTCACATTTGTAGGTAGATCATCAGTTTTAGAGCTAAAATTTGCATGTTTAAAGTGATTTTCAGGCTTCCAGGGGCCCGGAAAGCGAATTAAATACCATTCGGAGGCATTTAATGTTCAAGCAAAAACAGGTGATTTTTGACAAAAGAGATAACACCCCCCCATTACGTCATGCTTCAGAAATGTGAAAAAAGGTCCGTTTTCAAATGTTTTATTTTTCAACGTCAGTTCACATTTGTAGGTAGATCATCAGTTTTAGAGCTAAAATTAGCATGTTTGAAGTGATTTTCATCCTTCCAGGGGCCCGGGAAGTGAATTAAATACCATTTGGAGGCATTTAATGTTCAAGCAAAAACAGGTGATTTTTGACAAACGAGATAACACCCCCCCATTACGTCATGCTTCAGAAATGGGAAAAAAGGTCCGTTTTCAAATGTTTTATTTTTCAACGTTAGTTCGCATTTGTAAGTAGATCATCAGTTTTAGAGCTAAAATTAGCATGTTTAAAGTGATTTTCATCCTTCCAGGGGCCCGGGAAGTGAATTAAATACCATTTGGAGGCATTTAATGTTCAAGCAAAAACAGGTGATTTTTGACAAACGAGATAACACCCCCCCCATTACGTCATGCTTCAGAAATGGGAAAAAAGGTCCGTTTTCAAATGTTTTATTTTTCAACGTCAGTTCGCATTTGTAGGTAGATCATCAGTTTTAGAGCTAAAATTAGCATGTTTAAAGTGATTTTCATGCTTCCAGGGGCCTGGGAAGTGAATTAAATACCATTTGGAGGCATTTAATGTTCAAGCAAAAACAGGTGATTTTTGACAAAAGAGATAACACCCCCCCATTACGTCATGCTTCAGAAAGGTGAAAAATGGTCCGTTTTCAAATGTTTTATTTTTGAACGTCAGTTCACATTTGTAGGTAGATCGTCAGTTTTAGAGCTAAATTTTGCATGTTGAAAGTGATTTTCATGCTTCCAGGGGCCCGGGAAGTGAATTAAATACCATTTGGAGGCATTTAATGTTCAAGCAAAAACAGGTGATTTTTGACAAAAGAGATAACACCCCCCTCATTACGTCATGCTTCAGAAAGGTGAAAAATGGTCCGTTTTCAAATGTTTTATTTTTGAACGTCAGTTCACATTTGTAGGTAGATCATCAGTTTTAGATCTAAAATTAGCATGTTTAAAGTGATTTTCATCCTTCCAGGGGCCAGGGAAGTGAATTAAATACCATTTGGAGGCATTTAATGTTCAAACAAAAACAGGTGATTTTTGACAAAAGAAATAACACCCCCCATTATGTCATGCTTCAGAAAGGTGAAAAATGGTCCATTTTCAAATGTTTTATTTTTGAACGTCAGTTCACATTTGTAGGTAGATCATCAGTTTAAGAGCTAAAATTAGCATGTTTAAAGTGATTTTCATGCTTCCAGGGGCCCGGGAAGTGAATTAAATACCATTTGGAGGCATTTAATGTTCAAGCAAAAACAGGTGATTTTTGACAAACGAGATAACACCCCCCATTACGTCATGCTTCAGAAAGGTGAAAAATGGTCCGTTTTCAAATGTTTTATTTTTGAACGTCAGTTCACATTTGTAGGTAGATCATCAGTTTTAGAGCTAAAATTTGCATGTTTAAAGTGATTTTCAGGCTTCCAGGGGCCCGGGAAGTGAATTAAATACCATTCGGAGGCATTTAATGTTCAAGCAAAAACAGGTGATTTTTGACAAAAGAGATAACACCCCCCATTACGTCATGCTTCAGAAATGTGAAAAAAGGTCCGTTTTCAAATGTTTTATTTTTCAACGTCAGTTCACATTTGTAGGTAGATCATCAGTTTTAGAGCTAAAATTAGCATGTTTAAAGTGATTTTCATCCTTCCAGGGGCCCGGGAAGTGAATTAAATACCATTTGGAGGCATTTAATGTTCAAGCAAAAACAGGTGATTTTTGACAAACGAGATAACACCCCCCCCCATTACGTCATGCTTCAGAAATGGGAAAAAAGGTCCGTTTTCAAATGTTTTATTTTTCAACGTCAGTTCGCATTTGTAGGTAGATCATCAGTTTTAGAGCTAAAATTAGCATGTTTAAAGTGATTTTCATGCTTCCAGGGGCCTGGGAAGTGAATTAAATACCATTTGGAGGCATTTAATGTTCAAGCAAAAACAGGTGATTTTTGACAAAAGAGATAACACCCCCCATTACGTCATGCTTCAGAAAGGTGAAGAATGGTCCGTTTTCAAATGTTTTATTTTTGAACGTCAGTTCACATTTGTAGGTAGATCGTCAGTTTTAGAGCTAAAATTTGCATGTCGAAAGTGATTTTCATGCTTCCAGGGGCCCGGGAAGTGAATTAAATACCAATTGGAGGCATTTAATGTTCAAGCAAAAACAGGTGATTTTTGACAAAAGAGATAACACCCCCCATTACGTCATGCTTCAGAAAGGTGAAGAATGGTCCGTTTTCAAATGTTTTATTTTTGAACGTCAGTTCACATTTGTAGGTAGATCATCAGTTTTAGATCTAAAATTAGCATGTTTAAAGTGATTTTCACCCTTCCAGGGGCCCGGGAAGTGAATTAAATACCATTTGGAGGCATTTAATGTTCAAACAAAAACAGGTGATTTTTGACAAAAGAAATAACACCCCCCATTACGTCATGCTTCAGAAGGGTGACAAATGGTCCATTTTTCAAATGTTTTATTTTTGAACGTCAGTTCACATTTGTAGGTAGATCATCAGTTTAAGAGCTACAATTAGCATGTTTAAAGTGATTTTCATGCTTCCAGGGGCCCGGGAAGTGAATTAAATACCATTTGGAGGCATTTAATGTTCAAGCAAAAACAGGTGATTTTTGAAAAACGAGATAACACCCCCCCATTACGTCATGCTTCAGAAATGTGAAAAAAGGTCCGTTTTCAAATGTTTTATTTTTCAACGTCAGTTCGCATTTGTAGGTAGATCATCAGTTTTAGAGCTAAAATTAGCATGTTTAAAGTGATTTTCATGCTTCCAGGGGCCCGGGAAGTGAATTAAATACCATTTGGAGGCATTTAATGTTCAAGCAAAAACAGGTGATTTTTGACAAACGAGATAACACCCCCCCATTACGTCATGCTTCAGAAATGGGAAAAAAGGTCCGTTTTCAAATGTTTTATTTTTCAACGTCAGTTCGCATTTGTAAGTAGATCATCAGTTTTAGAGCTAAAATTAGCATGTTTAAAGTGATTTTAATGCTTCCAGGGGCCCGGGAAGTGAATTAAATACCATTTGGAGGCATTTAATGTTCAAGCAAAAACAGGTGATTTTTGACAAAAGAGATAACACCCCCCATTACGTCATGTTTCAGAAAGGTGAAGAATGGTCCGTTTTCAAATGTTTTATTTTTGAACGTCAGTTCACATTTGTAGGTAGATCGTCAGTTTTAGAGCTAAAATTTGCATGTTGAAAGTGATTTTCATGCTTCCAGGGGCCCGGGAAGTGAATTAAATACCAATTGGAGGCATTTAATGTTCAAGCAAAAACAGGTGATTTTTGACAAAAGAGATAACACCCCCCATTACGCCATGCTTCAGAAAGGTGAAGAATGGTCCGTTTTCAAATGTTTTATTTTTGAACGTCAGTTCACATTTGTAGGTAGATCATCAGTTTTAGATCTAAAATTAGCATGTTTAAAGTGATTTTCATCCTTCCAGGGGCCAGGGAAGTGAATTAAATACCATTTGGAGGCATTTAATGTTCAAGCAAAAACAGGTGATTTTTGAAAAACGAGATAACACCCCCCCATTACGTCATGCTTCAGAAATGTGAAAAAAGGTCCGTTTTCAAATGTTTTATTTTTCAACGTCAGTTCGCATTTGTAGGTAGATCATCAGTTTTAGAGCTAAAATTAGCATGTTTAAAGTGATTTTCATGCTTCCAGGGGCCCGGGAAGTGAATTAAATACCATTTGGAGGCATTTAATGTTCAAGCAAAAACAGGTGATTTTTGACAAAAGAGATAACACCCCCCATTACGTCATGCTTCAGAAAGGTGAAGAATGGTCCGTTTTCAAATGTTTTATTTTTGAACGTCAGTTCACATTTGTAGGTAGATCGTCAGTTTTAGAGCTAAAATTTGCATGTTGAAGGTGATTTTCATGCTTCCAGGGGCCCGGGAAGTGAATTAAATACCAATTGGAGGCATTTAATGTTCAAGCAAAAACAGGTGATTTTTGACAAAAGAGATAACACCCCCCCATTACGTCATGCTTCAGAAAGGTGAAAAATGGTCCGTTTTCAAATGTTTTATTTTTGAACGTCAGTTCACATTTGTAGGTAGATCGTCAGTTTTAGAGCTAAATTTTGCATGTTGAAAGTGATTTTCATGCTTCCAGGGGCCCGGGAAGTGAATTAAATACCATTTGGAGGCATTTAATGTTCAAGCAAAAACAGGTGATTTTTGACAAAAGAGATAACACCCCCCCATTACGTCATGCTTCAGAAAGGTGAAAAATGGTCCGTTTTCAAATGTTTTATTTTTGAACGTCAGTTCACATTTGTAGGTAGATCATCAGTTTTAGATCTAAAATTAGCATGTTTAAAGTGATTTTCATCCTTCCAGGGGCCAGGGAAGTGAATTAAATACCATTTGGAGGCATTTAATGTTCAAACAAAAACAGGTGATTTTTGACAAAAGAAATAACACCCCCCATTATGTCATGCTTCAGAAAGGTGAAAAATGGTCCATTTTCAAATGTTTTATTTTTGAACGTCAGTTCACATTTGTAGGTAGATCATCAGTTTAAGAGCTAAAATTAGCATGTTTAAAGTGATTTTCATGCTTCCAGGGGCCCGGGAAGTGAATTAAATACCATTTGGAGGCATTTAATGTTCAAGCAAAAACAGGTGATTTTTGACAAACGAGATAACACCCCCCATTACGTCATGCTTCAGAAAGGTGAAAAATGGTCCGTTTTCAAATGTTTTATTTTTGAACGTCAGTTCACATTTGTAGGTAGATCATCAGTTTTAGAGCTAAAATTTGCATGTTTAAAGTGATTTTCAGGCTTCCAGGGGCCCGGGAAGTGAATTAAATACCATTCGGAGGCATTTAATGTTCAAGCAAAAACAGGTGATTTTTGACAAAAGAGATAACACCCCCCATTACGTCATGCTTCAGAAATGTGAAAAAAGGTCCGTTTTCAAATGTTTTATTTTTCAACGTCAGTTCACATTTGTAGGTAGATCATCAGTTTTAGAGCTAAAATTAGCATGTTTAAAGTGATTTTCATCCTTCCAGGGCCCCGGGAAGTGAATTAAATACCATTTGGAGGCATTTAATGTTCAAGCAAAAACAGGTGATTTTTGACAAAAGAGATAACACCCCCCATTACGTCATGCTTCAGAAAGGTGAAGAATGGTCCGTTTTCAAATGTTTTATTTTTGAACGTCAGTTCACATTTGTAGGTAGATCGTCAGTTTTAGAGCTAAAATTTGCATGTTGAAGGTGATTTTCATGCTTCCAGGGGCCCGGGAAGTGAATTAAATACCAATTGGAGGCATTTAATGTTCAAGCAAAAACAGGTGATTTTTGACAAAAGAGATAACACCCCCCCATTACGTCATGCTTCAGAAAGGTGAAAAATGGTCCGTTTTCAAATGTTTTATTTTTGAACGTCAGTTCACATTTGTAGGTAGATCGTCAGTTTTAGAGCTAAATTTTGCATGTTGAAAGTGATTTTCATGCTTCCAGGGGCCCGGGAAGTGAATTTAATACCATTTGGAGGCATTTAATGTTCAAGCAAAAACAGGTGATTTTTGACAAAAGAGATAACACCCCCCCATTACGTCATGCTTCAGAAAGGTGAAAAATGGTCCGTTTTCAAATGTTTTATTTTTGAACGTCAGTTCACATTTGTAGGTAGATCATCAGTTTTAGATCTAAAATTAGCATGTTTAAAGTGATTTTCATCCTTCCAGGGGCCAGGGAAGTGAATTAAATACCATTTGGAGGCATTTAATGTTCAAACAAAAACAGGTGATTTTTGACAAAAGAAATAACACCCCCCATTATGTCATGCTTCAGAAAGGTGAAAAATGGTCCATTTTCAAATGTTTTATTTTTGAACGTCAGTTCACATTTGTAGGTAGATCATCAGTTTAAGAGCTAAAATTAGCATGTTTAAAGTGATTTTCATGCTTCCAGGGGCCCGGGAAGTGAATTAAATACCATTTGGAGGCATTTAATGTTCAAGCAAAAACAGGTGATTTTTGACAAACGAGATAACACCCCCCATTACGTCATGCTTCAGAAAGGTGAAAAATGGTCCGTTTTCAAATGTTTTATTTTTGAACGTCAGTTCACATTTGTAGGTAGATCATCAGTTTTAGAGCTAAAATTTGCATGTTTAAAGTGATTTTCAGGCTTCCAGGGGCCCGGGAAGTGAATTAAATACCATTCGGAGGCATTTAATGTTCAAGCAAAAACAGGTGATTTTTGACAAAAGAGATAACACCCCCCATTACGTCATGCTTCAGAAATGTGAAAAAAGGTCCGTTTTCAAATGTTTTATTTTTCAACGTCAGTTCACATTTGTAGGTAGATCATCAGTTTTAGAGCTAAAATTAGCATGTTTAAAGTGATTTTCATCCTTCCAGGGGCCCGGGAAGTGAATTAAATACCATTTGGAGGCATTTAATGTTCAAGCAAAAACAGGTGATTTTTGACAAACGAGATAACACCCCCCCCATTACGTCATGCTTCAGAAATGGGAAAAAAGGTCTGTTTTCAAATGTTTTATTTTTCAACGTCAGTTCGCATTTGTAGGTAGATCATCAGTTTTAGAGCTAAAATTAGCATGTTTAAAGTGATTTTCATGCTTCCAGGGGCCTGGGAAGTGAATTAAATACCATTTGGAGGCATTTAATGTTCAAGCAAAAACAGGTGATTTTTGACAAAAGAGATAACACCCCCCATTACGTCATGCTTCAGAAAGGTGAAGAATGGTCCGTTTTCAAATGTTTTATTTTTGAACGTCAGTTCACATTTGTAGGTAGATCGTCAGTTTTAGAGCTAAAATTTGCATGTTGAAAGTGATTTTCATGCTTCCAGGGGCCCGGGAAGTGAATTAAATACCAATTGGAGGCATTTAATGTTCAAGCAAAAACAGGTGATTTTTGACAAAAGAGATAACACCCCCCATTACGTCATGCTTCAGAAAGGTGAAGAATGGTCCGTTTTCAAATGTTTTATTTTTGAACGTCAGTTCACATTTGTAGGTAGATCATCAGTTTTAGATCTAAAATTAGCATGTTTAAAGTGATTTTCACCCTTCCAGGGGCCCGGGAAGTGAATTAAATACCATTTGGAGGCATTTAATGTTCAAACAAAAACAGGTGATTTTTGACAAAAGAAATAACACCCCCCATTACGTCATGCTTCAGAAGGGTGACAAATGGTCAATTTTTCAAATGTTTTATTTTTGAACGTCAGTTCACATTTGTAGGTAGATCATCAGTTTAAGAGCTACAATTAGCATGTTTAAAGTGATTTTCATGCTTCCAGGTGCCCGGGAAGTGAATTAAATACCATTTGGAGGCATTTAATGTTCAAGCAAAAACAGGTGATTTTTGAAAAACGAGATAACACCCCCCCCATTACGTCATGCTTCAGAAATGTGAAAAAAGGTCCGTTTTCAAATGTTTTATTTTTCAACGTCAGTTCGCATTTGTAGGTAGATCATCAGTTTTAGAGCTAAAATTAGCATGTTTAAAGTGATTTTCATGCTTCCAGGGGCCCGGGAAGTGAATTAAATACCATTTGGAGGCATTTAATGTTCAAGCAAAAACAGGTGATTTTTGACAAAAGAGATAACACCCCCCATTACGTCATGCTTCAGAAAGGTGAAGAATGGTCCGTTTTCAAATGTTTTATTTTTGAACGTCAGTTCACATTTGTAGGTAGATCGTCAGTTTTAGAGCTAAAATTTGCATGTTGAAGGTGATTTTCATGCTTCCAGGGGCCCGGGAAGTGAATTAAATACCATTTGGAGGCATTTAATGTTCAAGCAAAAACAGGTGATTTTTGACAAAAGAGATAACACCCCCCCCCATTACGTCATGCTTCAGAAAGGTGAAAAATGGTCCGTTTTCAAATGTTTTATTTTTGAACGTCAGTTCACATTTGTAGGTAGATCATCAGTTTTAGATCTAAAATTAGCATGTTTAAAGTGATTTTCATCCTTCCAGGGGCCAGGGAAGTGAATTAAATACCATTTGGAGGCATTTAATGTTCAAACAAAAACAGGTGATTTTTGACAAAAGAAATAACACCCCCCATTATGTCATGCTTCAGAAAGGTGAAAAATGGTCCATTTTCAAATGTTTTATTTTTGAACGTCAGTTCACATTTGTAGGTAGATCATCAGTTTAAGAGCTAAAATTAGCATGTTTAAAGTGATTTTCATGCTTCCAGGGGCCCGGGAAGTGAATTAAATACCATTTGGAGGCATTTAATGTTCAAGCAAAAACAGGTGATTTTTGACAAACGAGATAACACCCCCCATTACGTCATGCTTCAGAAAGGTGAAAAATGGTCCGTTTTCAAATGTTTTATTTTTGAACGTCAGTTCACATTTGTAGGTAGATCATCAGTTTTAGAGCTAAAATTTGCATGTTTAAAGTGATTTTCAGGCTTCCAGGGGCCCGGGAAGTGAATTAAATACCATTCGGAGGCATTTAATGTTCAAGCAAAAACAGGTGATTTTTGACAAAAGAGATAACACCCCCCATTACGTCATGCTTCAGAAATGTGAAAAAAGGTCCGTTTTCAAATGTTTTATTTTTCAACGTCAGTTCACATTTGTAGGTAGATCATCAGTTTTAGAGCTAAAATTAGCATGTTTAAAGTGATTTTCATCCTTCCAGGGGCCCGGGAAGTGAATTAAATACCATTTGGAGGCATTTAATGTTCAAGCAAAAACAGGTGATTTTTGACAAACGAGATAACACCCCCCCCATTACGTCATGCTTCAGAAATGGGAAAAAAGGTCCGTTTTCAAATGTTTTATTTTTCAACGTCAGTTCGCATTTGTAGGTAGATCATCAGTTTTAGAGCTAAAATTAGCATGTTTAAAGTGATTTTCATGCTTCCAGGGGCCTGGGAAGTGAATTAAATACCATTTGGAGGCATTTAATGTTCAAGCAAAAACAGGTGATTTTTGACAAAAGAGATAACACCCCCCATTACGTCATGCTTCAGAAAGGTGAAGAATGGTCCGTTTTCAAATGTTTTATTTTTGAACGTCAGTTCACATTTGTAGGTAGATCGTCAGTTTTAGAGCTAAAATTTGCATGTTGAAAGTGATTTTCATGCTTCCAGGGGCCCGGGAAGTGAATTAAATACCAATTGGAGGCATTTAATGTTCAAGCAAAAACAGGTGATTTTTGACAAAAGAGATAACACCCCCCATTACGTCATGCTTCAGAAAGGTGAAGAATGGTCCGTTTTCAAATGTTTTATTTTTGAACGTCAGTTCACATTTGTAGGTAGATCATCAGTTTTAGATCTAAAATTAGCATGTTTAAAGTGATTTTCACCCTTCCAGGGGCCCGGGAAGTGAATTAAATACCATTTGGAGGCATTTAATGTTCAAACAAAAACAGGTGATTTTTGACAAAAGAAATAACACCCCCCATTTGGTCATGCTTCAGAAGGGTGACAAATGGTCCATTTTTCAAATGTTTTATTTTTGAACGTCAGTTCACATTTGTAGGTAGATCATCAGTTTAAGAGCTACAATTAGCATGTTTAAAGTGATTTTCATGCTTCCAGGGGCCCGGGAAGTGAATTAAATACCATTTGGAGGCATTTAATGTTCAAGCAAAAACAGGTGATTTTTGACAAACGAGATAACACCCCCCCCATTACGTCATGCTTCAGAAATGGGAAAAAAGGTCTGTTTTCAAATGTTTTATTTTTCAACGTCAGTTCGCATTTGTAGGTAGATCATCAGTTTTAGAGCTAAAATTAGCATGTTTAAAGTGATTTTCATGCTTCCAGGGGCCCGGGAAGTGAATTAAATACCATTTGGAGGCATTTAATGTTCAAGCAAAAACAGGTGATTTTTGACAAAAGAGATAACACCCCCCATTACGTCATGCTTCAGAAAGGTGAAGAATGGTCCGTTTTCAAATGTTTTATTTTTGAACGTCAGTTCACATTTGTAGGTAGATCGTCAGTTTTAGAGCTAAAATTTGCATGTTGAAGGTGATTTTCATGCTTCCAGGGGCCCGGGAAGTGAATTAAATACCAATTGGAGGCATTTAATGTTCAAGCAAAAACAGGTGATTTTTGACAAAAGAGATAACACCCCCCCATTACGTCATGCTTCAGAAAGGTGAAAAATGGTCCGTTTTCAAATGTTTTATTTTTGAACGTCAGTTCACATTTGTAGGTAGATCGTCAGTTTTAGAGCTAAATTTTGCATGTTGAAAGTGATTTTCATGCTTCCAGGGGCCCGGGAAGTGAATTAAATACCATTTGGAGGCATTTAATGTTCAAGCAAAAACAGGTGATTTTTGACAAAAGAGATAACACCCCCCCATTACGTCATGCTTCAGAAAGGTGAAAAATGGTCCGTTTTCAAATGTTTTATTTTTGAACGTCAGTTCACATTTGTAGGTAGATCATCAGTTTTAGATCTAAAATTAGCATGTTTAAAGTGATTTTCATCCTTCCAGGGGCCAGGGAAGTGAATTAAATACCATTTGGAGGCATTTAATGTTCAAACAAAAACAGGTGATTTTTGACAAAAGAAATAACACCCCCCATTATGTCATGCTTCAGAAAGGTGAAAAATGGTCCATTTTCAAATGTTTTATTTTTGAACGTCAGTTCACATTTGTAGGTAGATCATCAGTTTAAGAGCTAAAATTAGCATGTTTAAAGTGATTTTGATGCTTCCAGGGGCCCGGGAAGTGAATTAAATACCATTTGGAGGCATTTAATGTTCAAGCAAAAACAGGTGATTTTTGACAAAAGAGATAACACCCCCCCATTACGTCATGCTTCAGAAATGTGAAAAAAGGTCCGTTTTCAAATGTTTTATTTTTCAACGTCAGTTCACATTTGTAGGTAGATCATCAGTTTTAGAGCTAAAATTAGCATGTTTAAAGTGATTTTCATCCTTCCAGGGGCCCGGGAAGTGAATTAAATACCATTTGGAGGCATTTAATGTTCAAGCAAAAACAGGTGATTTTTGACAAACGAGATAACACCCCCCCATTACGTCATGCTTCAGAAATGGGAAAAAAGGTCCGTTTTCAAATGTTTTATTTTTCAACGTCAGTTCGCATTTGTAAGTAGATCATCAGTTTTAGAGCTAAAATTAGCATGTTTAAAGTGATTTTCATGCTTCCAGGGGCCCGGGAAGTGAATTAAATACCATTTGGAGGCATTTAATGTTCAAGCAAAAACAGGTGATTTTTGACAAAAGAGATAACACCCCCCATTACGTCATGCTTCAGAAAGGTGAAGAATGGTCCGTTTTCAAATGTTTTATTTTTGAACGTCAGTTCACATTTGTAGGTAGATCGTCAGTTTTAGAGCTAAAATGTGCATGTTGAAAGTGATTTTCATGCTTCCAGGGGCCCGGGAAGTGAATTAAATACCAATTGGAGGCATTTAATGTACAAGCAAAAACAGGTGATTTTTGACAAAAGAGATAACACCCCCCATTACTTCATGCTTCAGAAAGGTGAAGAATGGTCCGTTTTCAAATGTTTTATTTTTGAACGTCAGTTCACATTTGTAGGTAGATCATCAGTTTTAGATCTAAAATTAGCATGTTTAAAGTGATTTTCATCCTTCCAGGGGCCAGGGAAGTGAATTAAATACCATTTGGAGGCATTTAATGTTCAAACAAAAACAGGTGATTTTTGACAAAAGAAATAACACCCCCCATTATGTCATGCTTCAGAAAGGTGAAAAATGGTCCATTTTCAAATGTTTTATTTTTGAACGTCAGTTCACATTTGTAGGTAGATCATCAGTTTAAGAGCTAAAATTAGCATGTTTAAAGTGATTTTCATGCTTCCAGGGGCCCGGGAAGTGAATTAAATACCATTTGGAGGCATTTAATGTTCAAGCAAAAACAGGTGATTTTTGACAAACGAGATAACACCCCCCATTACGTCATGCTTCAGAAAGGTGAAAAATGGTCCGTTTTCAAATGTTTTATTTTTGAACGTCAGTTCACATTTGTAGGTAGATCATCAGTTTTAGAGCTAAAATTTGCATGCTTAAAGTGATTTTCAGGCTTCCTGGGGCCCGGGAAGTGAATTAAATACCATTCGGAGGCATTTAATGTTCAAGCAAAAACAGGTGATTTTTGACAAAAGAGATAACACCCCCCCATTACGTCATGCTTCAGAAATGTGAAAAAAGGTCCGTTTTCAAATGTTTTATTTTTCAACGTCAGTTCACATTTGTAGGTAGATCATCAGTTTTAGAGCTAAAATTAGCATGTTTAAAGTGATTTTCATCCTTCCAGGGGCCCGGGAAGTGAATTAAATACCATTTGGAGGCATTTAATGTTCAAGCAAAAACAGGTGATTTTTGAAAAACGAGATAACACCCCCCCATTACGTCATGCTTCAGAAATGGGAAAAAAGGTCCGTTTTCAAATGTTTTATTTTTCAACGTCAGTTCACATTTGTAGGTAGATCATCAGTTTTAGAGCTAAAATTAGCATGTTTAAAGTGATTTTCATGCTCCCAGGGGCCCGGGAAGTGAATTAAATACCATTTGGAGGCATTTAATGTTCAAGCAAAAACAGGTGATTTTTGACAAAAGAGATAACACCCCCCATTACGTCATGCTTCAGAAAGGTGAAGAATGGTCCGTTTTCAAATGTTTTATTTTTGAACGTCAGTTCACATTTGTAGGTAGATCATCAGTTTTAGATCTAAAATTAGCATGTTTAAAGTGATTTTCACCCTTCCAGGGGCCCGGGAAGTGAATTAAATACCATTTGGAGGCATTTAATGTTCAAACAAAAACAGGTGATTTTTGACAAAAGAAATAACACCCCCCATTACGTCATGCTTCAGAAGGGTGACAAATGGTCCATTTTTCAAATGTTTTATTTTTGAACGTCAGTTCGCATTTGTAGGTAGATCATCAGTTTTATAGCTAAAATTAGCATGTTTAAAGTGATTTTCATGCTTCCAGGGGCCCGGGAAGTGAATTAAATACCATTTGGAGGCATTTAATGTTCAAACAAAAACAGGTGATTTTTGACAAAAGAAATAACACCCCCCATTACGTCATGCTTCAGAAGGGTGACAAATGGTCCATTTTTCAAATGTTTTATTTTTGAACGTCAGTTCGCATTTGTAGGTAGATCATCAGTTTTAGAGCTAAAATTAGCATGTTTAAAGTGATTTTCATGCTTCCAGGGGCCCGGGAAGTGAATTAAATACCATTTGGAGGCATTTAATGTTCAAGCAAAAACAGGTGATTTTTGACAAAAGAGATAACACCCCCCATTACGTCATGCTTCAGAAAGGTGAAGAATGGTCCGTTTTCAAATGTTTTATTTTTGAACGTCAGTTCACATTTGTAGGTAGATCGTCAGTTTTAGAGCTAAAATTTGCATGTTGAAGGTGATTTTCATGCTTCCAGGGGCCCGGGAAGTGAATTAAATACCAATTGGAGGCATTTAATGTTCAAGCAAAAACAGGTGATTTTTGACAAAAGAGATAACACCCCCCCATTACGTCATGCTTCAGAAAGGTGAAAAATGGTCCGTTTTCAAATGTTTTATTTTTGAACGTCAGTTCACATTTGTAGGTAGATCGTCAGTTTTAGAGCTAAATTTTGCATGTTGAAAGTGATTTTCATGCTTCCAGGGGCCCGGGAAGTGAATTAAATACCATTTGGAGGCATTTAATGTTCAAGCAAAAACAGGTGATTTTTGACAAAAGAGATAACACCCCCCCATTACGTCATGCTTCAGAAATGTGAAAAAAGGTCCGTTTTCAAATGTTTTATTTTTCAACGTCAGTTCACATTTGTAGGTAGATCATCAGTTTTAGAGCTAAAATTAGCATGTTTAAAGTGATTTTCATCCTTCCAGGGGCCCGGGAAGTGAATTAAATACCATTTGGAGGCATTTAATGTTCAAGCAAAAACAGGTGATTTTTGACAAACGAGATAACACCCCCCCCATTACGTCATGCTTCAGAAATGGGAAAAAAGGTCCGTTTTCAAATGTTTTATTTTTCAACGTCAGTTCGCATTTGTAGGTAGATCATCAGTTTTAGAGCTAAAATTAGCATGTTTAAAGTGATTTTCATGCTTCCAGGGGCCTGGAAAGTGAATTAAATACCATTTGGAGGCATTTAATGTTCAAGCAAAAACAGGTGATTTTTGACAAAAGAGATAACACCCCCCATTACGTCATGCTTCAGAAAGGTGAAGAATGGTCCGTTTTCAAATGTTTTATTTTTGAACGTCAGTTCACATTTGTAGGTAGATCGTCAGTTTTAGAGCTAAAATTTGCATGTTGAAAGTGATTTTCATGCTTCCAGGGGCCCGGGAAGTGAATTAAATACCAATTGGAGGCATTTAATGTTCAAGCAAAAACAGGTGATTTTTGACAAAAGAGATAACACCCCCCATTACGTCATGCTTCAGAAAGGTGAAGAATGGTCCGTTTTCAAATGTTTTATTTTTGAACGTCAGTTCACATTTGTAGGTAGATCATCAGTTTTAGATCTAAAATTAGCATGTTTAAAGTGATTTTCACCCTTCCAGGGGCCCGGGAAGTGAATTAAATATCATTTGGAGGCATTTAATGTTCAAACAAAAACAGGTGATTTTTGACAAAAGAAATAACACCCCCCATTACGTCATGCTTCAGAAGGGTGACAAATGGTCCATTTTTCAAATGTTTTATTTTTGAACGTCAGTTCACATTTGTAGGTAGATCATCAGTTTAAGAGCTACAATTAGCATGTTTAAAGTGATTTTCATGCTTCCAGGGGCCCGGGAAGTGAATTAAATACCATTTGGAGGCATTTAATGTTCAAGCAAAAACAGGTGATTTTTGAAAAACGAGATAACACCCCCCCATTACGTCATGCTTCAGAAATGTGAAAAAAGGTCCGTTTTCAAATGTTTTATTTTTCAACGTCAGTTCGCATTTGTAGGTAGATCATCAGTTTTAGAGCTAAAATTAGCATGTTTAAAGTGATTTTCATGCTTCCAGGGGCCCGGGAAGTGAATTAAATACCATTTGGAGGCATTTAATGTTCAAGCAAAAACAGGTGATTTTTGACAAAAGAGATAACACCCCCCATTACGTCATGCTTCAGAAAGGTGAAGAATGGTCCGTTTTCAAATGTTTTATTTTTGAACGTCAGTTCACATTTGTAGGTAGATCGTCAGTTTTAGAGCTAAAATTTGCATGTTGAAGGTGATTTTCATGCTTCCAGGGGCCCGGGAAGTGAATTAAATACCAATTGGAGGCATTTAATGTTCAAGCAAAAACAGGTGATTTTTGACAAAAGAGATAACACCCCCCCATTACGTCATGCTTCAGAAAGGTGAAAAATGGTCCGTTTTCAAATGTTTTATTTTTGAACGTCAGTTCACATTTGTAGGTAGATCGTCAGTTTTAGAGCTAAATTTTGCATGTTGAAAGTGATTTTCATGCTTCCAGGGGCCCGGGAAGTGAATTAAATACCATTTGGAGGCATTTAATGTTCAAGCAAAAACAGGTGATTTTTGACAAAAGAGATAACACCCCCCCCATTACGTCATGCTTCAGAAAGGTGAAAAATGGTCCGTTTTCAAATGTTTTATTTTTGAACGTCAGTTCACATTTGTAGGTAGATCATCAGTTTTAGATCTAAAATTAGCATGTTTAAAGTGATTTTCATCCTTCCAGGGGCCAGGGAAGTGAATTAAATACCATTTGGAGGCATTTAATGTTCAAACAAAAACAGGTGATTTTTGACAGAAGAAATAACACCCCCCATTATGTCATGCTTCAGAAAGGTGAAAAATGGTCCATTTTCAAATGTTTTATTTTTGAACGTCAGTTCACATTTGTAGGTAGATCATCAGTTTAAGAGCTAAAATTAGCATGTTTAAAGTGATTTTCATGCTTCCAGGGGCCCGGGAAGTGAATTAAATACCATTTGGAGGCATTTAATGTTCAAGCAAAAACAGGTGATTTTTGACAAACGAGATAACACCCCCCATTACGTCATGCTTCAGAAAGGTGAAAAATGGTCCGTTTTCAAATGTTTTATTTTTGAACGTCAGTTCACATTTATAGGTAGATCATCAGTTTTAGAGCTAAAATTTGCATGTTTAAAGTGATTTTCAGGCTTCCAGGGGCCCGGGAAGTGAATTAAATACCATTCGGAGGCATTTAATGTTCAAGCAAAAAAAGGTGATTTTTGACAAAAGAGATAACACCCCCCATTACGTCATGCTTCAGAAATGTGAAAAAAGGTCCGTTTTCAAATGTTTTATTTTTCAACGTCAGTTCACATTTGTAGGTAGATCATCAGTTTTAGAGCTAAAATTAGCATGTTTAAAGTGATTTTCATCCTTCCAGGGGCCCGGGAAGTGAATTAAATACCATTTGGAGGCATTTAATGTTCAAGCAAAAACAGGTGATTTTTGACAAACGAGATAACACCCCCCCCATTACGTCATGCTTCAGAAATGGGAAAAAAGGTCTGTTTTCAAATGTTTTATTTTTCAACGTCAGTTCGCATTTGTAGGTAGATCATCAGTTTTAGAGCTAAAATTAGCATGTTTAAAGTGATTTTCATGCTTCCAGGGGCCTGGGAAGTGAATTAAATACCATTTGGAGGCATTTAATGTTCAAGCAAAAACAGGTGATTTTTGACAAAAGAGATAACACCCCCCATTACGTCATGCTTCAGAAAGGTGAAGAATGGTCCGTTTTCAAATGTTTTATTTTTGAACGTCAGTTCACATTTGTAGGTAGATCGTCAGTTTTAGAGCTAAAATTTGCATGTTGAAGGTGATTTTCATGCTTCCAGGGGCCCGGGAAGTGAATTAAATACCAATTGGAGGCATTTAATGTTCAAGCAAAAACAGGTGATTTTTGACAAAAGAGATAACACCCCCCCATTACGTCATGCTTCAGAAAGGTGAAAAATGGTCCGTTTTCAAATGTTTTATTTTTGAACGTCAGTTCACATTTGTAGGTAGATCGTCAGTTTTAGAGCTAAATTTTGCATGTTGAAAGTGATTTTCATGCTTCCAGGGGCCCGGGAAGTGAATTAAATACCATTTGGAGGCATTTAATGTTCAAGCAAAAACAGGTGATTTTTGACAAAAGAGATAACACCCCCCCATTACGTCATGCTTCAGAAAGGTGAAAAATGGTCCGTTTTCAAATGTTTTATTTTTGAACGTCAGTTCACATTTGTAGGTAGATCATCAGTTTTAGATCTAAAATTAGCATGTTTAAAGTGATTTTCATCCTTCCAGGGGCCAGGGAAGTGAATTAAATACCATTTGGAGGCATTTAATGTTCAAACAAAAACAGGTGATTTTTGACAAAAGAAATAACACCCCCCATTATGTCATGCTTCAGAAAGGTGAAAAATGGTCCATTTTCAAATGTTTTATTTTTGAACGTCAGTTCACATTTGTAGGTAGATCATCAGTTTAAGAGCTAAAATTAGCATGTTTAAAGTGATTTTCATGCTTCCAGGGGCCCGGGAAGTGAATTAAATACCATTTGGAGGCATTTAATGTTCAAGCAAAAACAGGTGATTTTTGACAAACGAGATAACACCCCCCATTACGTCATGCTTCAGAAAGGTGAAAAATGGTCCGTTTTCAAATGTTTTATTTTTGAACGTCAGTTCACATTTGTAGGTAGATCATCAGTTTTAGAGCTAAAATTTGCATGTTTAAAGTGATTTTCAGGCTTCCAGGGGCCCGGGAAGTGAATTAAATACCATTCGGAGGCATTTAATGTTCAAGCAAAAACAGGTGATTTTTGACAAAAGAGATAACACCCCCCATTACGTCATGCTTCAGAAATGTGAAAAAAGGTCCGTTTTCAAATGTTTTATTTTTCAACGTCAGTTCACATTTGTAGGTAGATCATCAGTTTTAGAGCTAAAATTAGCATGTTTAAAGTGATTTTCATCCTTCCAGGGCCCCGGGAAGTGAATTAAATACCATTTGGAGGCATTTAATGTTCAAGCAAAAACAGGTGATTTTTGACAAAAGAGATAACACCCCCCATTACGTCATGCTTCAGAAAGGTGAAGAATGGTCCGTTTTCAAATGTTTTATTTTTGAACGTCAGTTCACATTTGTAGGTAGATCGTCAGTTTTAGAGCTAAAATTTGCATGTTGAAGGTGATTTTCATGCTTCCAGGGGCCCGGGAAGTGAATTAAATACCAATTGGAGGCATTTAATGTTCAAGCAAAAACATGTGATTTTTGACAAAAGAGATCACACCCCCCCATTACGTCATGCTTCAGAAAGGTGAAAAATGGTCCGTTTTCAAATGTTTTATTTTTGAACGTCAGTTCACATTTGTAGGTAGATCGTCAGTTTTAGAGCTAAATTTTGCATGTTGAAAGTGATTTTCATGCTTCCAGGGGCCCGGGAAGTGAATTTAATACCATTTGGAGGCATTTAATGTTCAAGCAAAAACAGGTGATTTTTGACAAAAGAGATAACACCCCCCCATTACGTCATGCTTCAGAAAGGTGAAAAATGGTCCGTTTTCAAATGTTTTATTTTTGAACGTCAGTTCACATTTGTAGGTAGATCATCAGTTTTAGATCTAAAATTAGCATGTTTAAAGTGATTTTCATCCTTCCAGGGGCCAGGGAAGTGAATTAAATACCATTTGGAGGCATTTAATGTTCAAACAAAAACAGGTGATTTTTGACAAAAGAAATAACACCCCCCATTATGTCATGCTTCAGAAAGGTGAAAAATGGTCCATTTTCAAATGTTTTATTTTTGAACGTCAGTTCACATTTGTAGGTAGATCATCAGTTTAAGAGCTAAAATTAGCATGTTTAAAGTGATTTTCATGCTTCCAGGGGCCCGGGAAGTGAATTAAATACCATTTGGAGGCATTTAATGTTCAAGCAAAAACAGGTGATTTTTGACAAACGAGATAACACCCCCCATTACGTCATGCTTCAGAAAGGTGAAAAATGGTCCGTTTTCAAATGTTTTATTTTTGAACGTCAGTTCACATTTGTAGGTAGATCATCAGTTTTAGAGCTAAAATTTGCATGTTTAAAGTGATTTTCAGGCTTCCAGGGGCCCGGGAAGTGAATTAAATACCATTCGGAGGCATTTAATGTTCAAGCAAAAACAGGTGATTTTTGACAAAAGAGATAACACCCCCCATTACGTCATGCTTCAGAAATGTGAAAAAAGGTCCGTTTTCAAATGTTTTATTTTTCAACGTCAGTTCACATTTGTAGGTAGATCATCAGTTTTAGAGCTAAAATTAGCATGTTTAAAGTGATTTTCATCCTTCCAGGGGCCCGGGAAGTGAATTAAATACCATTTGGAGGCATTTAATGTTCAAGCAAAAACAGGTGATTTTTGACAAACGAGATAACACCCCCCCCATTACGTCATGCTTCAGAAATGGGAAAAAAGGTCTGTTTTCAAATGTTTTATTTTTCAACGTCAGTTCGCATTTGTAGGTAGATCATCAGTTTTAGAGCTAAAATTAGCATGTTTAAAGTGATTTTCATGCTTCCAGGGGCCTGGGAAGTGAATTAAATACCATTTGGAGGCATTTAATGTTCAAGCAAAAACAGGTGATTTTTGACAAAAGAGATAACACCCCCCATTACGTCATGCTTCAGAAAGGTGAAGAATGGTCCGTTTTCAAATGTTTTATTTTTGAACGTCAGTTCACATTTGTAGGTAGATCGTCAGTTTTAGAGCTAAAATTTGCATGTTGAAAGTGATTTTCATGCTTCCAGGGGCCCGGGAAGTGAATTAAATACCAATTGGAGGCATTTAATGTTCAAGCAAAAACAGGTGATTTTTGACAAAAGAGATAACACCCCCCATTACGTCATGCTTCAGAAAGGTGAAGAATGGTCCGTTTTCAAATGTTTTATTTTTGAACGTCAGTTCACATTTGTAGGTAGATCATCAGTTTTAGATCTAAAATTAGCATGTTTAAAGTGATTTTCACCCTTCCAGGGGCCCGGGAAGTGAATTAAATACCATTTGGAGGCATTTAATGTTCAAACAAAAACAGGTGATTTTTGACAAAAGAAATAACACCCCCCATTACGTCATGCTTCAGAAGGGTGACAAATGGTCAATTTTTCAAATGTTTTATTTTTGAACGTCAGTTCACATTTGTAGGTAGATCATCAGTTTAAGAGCTACAATTAGCATGTTTAAAGTGATTTTCATGCTTCCAGGTGCCCGGGAAGTGAATTAAATACCATTTGGAGGCATTTAATGTTCAAGCAAAAACAGGTGATTTTTGAAAAACGAGATAACACCCCCCCCATTACGTCATGCTTCAGAAATGTGAAAAAAGGTCCGTTTTCAAATGTTTTATTTTTCAACGTCAGTTCGCATTTGTAGGTAGATCATCAGTTTTAGAGCTAAAATTAGCATGTTTAAAGTGATTTTCATGCTTCCAGGGGCCCGGGAAGTGAATTAAATACCATTTGGAGGCATTTAATGTTCAAGCAAAAACAGGTGATTTTTGACAAAAGAGATAACACCCCCCATTACGTCATGCTTCAGAAAGGTGAAGAATGGTCCGTTTTCAAATGTTTTATTTTTGAACGTCAGTTCACATTTGTAGGTAGATCGTCAGTTTTAGAGCTAAAATTTGCATGTTGAAGGTGATTTTCATGCTTCCAGGGGCCCGGGAAGTGAATTAAATACCATTTGGAGGCATTTAATGTTCAAGCAAAAACAGGTGATTTTTGACAAAAGAGATAACACCCCCCCCCATTACGTCATGCTTCAGAAAGGTGAAAAATGGTCCGTTTTCAAATGTTTTATTTTTGAACGTCAGTTCACATTTGTAGGTAGATCATCAGTTTTAGATCTAAAATTAGCATGTTTAAAGTGATTTTCATCCTTCCAGGGGCCAGGGAAGTGAATTAAATACCATTTGGAGGCATTTAATGTTCAAACAAAAACAGGTGATTTTTGACAAAAGAAATAACACCCCCCATTATGTCATGCTTCAGAAAGGTGAAAAATGGTCCATTTTCAAATGTTTTATTTTTGAACGTCAGTTCACATTTGTAGGTAGATCATCAGTTTAAGAGCTAAAATTAGCATGTTTAAAGTGATTTTCATGCTTCCAGGGGCCCGGGAAGTGAATTAAATACCATTTGGAGGCATTTAATGTTCAAGCAAAAACAGGTGATTTTTGACAAACGAGATAACACCCCCCATTACGTCATGCTTCAGAAAGGTGAAAAATGGTCCGTTTTCAAATGTTTTATTTTTGAACGTCAGTTCACATTTGTAGGTAGATCATCAGTTTTAGAGCTAAAATTTGCATGTTTAAAGTGATTTTCAGGCTTCCAGGGGCCCGGGAAGTGAATTAAATACCATTCGGAGGCATTTAATGTTCAAGCAAAAACAGGTGATTTTTGACAAAAGAGATAACACCCCCCATTACGTCATGCTTCAGAAATGTGAAAAAAGGTCCGTTTTCAAATGTTTTATTTTTCAACGTCAGTTCACATTTGTAGGTAGATCATCAGTTTTAGAGCTAAAATTAGCATGTTTAAAGTGATTTTCATCCTTCCAGGGGCCCGGGAAGTGAATTAAATACCATTTGGAGGCATTTAATGTTCAAGCAAAAACAGGTGATTTTTGACAAACGAGATAACACCCCCCCCATTACGTCATGCTTCAGAAATGGGAAAAAAGGTCCGTTTTCAAATGTTTTATTTTTCAACGTCAGTTCGCATTTGTAGGTAGATCATCAGTTTTAGAGCTAAAATTAGCATGTTTAAAGTGATTTTCATGCTTCCAGGGGCCTGGGAAGTGAATTAAATACCATTTGGAGGCATTTAATGTTCAAGCAAAAACAGGTGATTTTTGACAAAAGAGATAACAACCCCCATTACGTCATGCTTCAGAAAGGTGAAGAATGGTCCGTTTTCAAATGTTTTATTTTTGAACGTCAGTTCACATTTGTAGGTAGATCGTCAGTTTTAGAGCTAAAATTTGCATGTTGAAAGTGATTTTCATGCTTCCAGGGGCCCGGGAAGTGAATTAAATACCAATTGGAGGCATTTAATGTTCAAGCAAAAACAGGTGATTTTTGACAAAAGAGATAACACCCCCCATTACGTCATGCTTCAGAAAGGTGAAGAATGGTCCGTTTTCAAATGTTTTATTTTTGAACGTCAGTTCACATTTGTAGGTAGATCATCAGTTTTAGATCTAAAATTAGCATGTTTAAAGTGATTTTCACCCTTCCAGGGGCCCGGGAAGTGAATTAAATACCATTTGGAGGCATTTAATGTTCAAACAAAAACAGGTGATTTTTGACAAAAGAAATAACACCCCCCATTTGGTCATGCTTCAGAAGGGTGACAAATGGTCCATTTTTCAAATGTTTTATTTTTGAACGTCAGTTCACATTTGTAGGTAGATCATCAGTTTAAGAGCTACAATTAGCATGTTTAAAGTGATTTTCATGCTTCCAGGGGCCCGGGAAGTGAATTAAATACCATTTGGAGGCATTTAATGTTCAAGCAAAAACAGGTGATTTTTGACAAACGAGATAACACCCCCCCCATTACGTCATGCTTCAGAAATGGGAAAAAAGGTCTGTTTTCAAATGTTTTATTTTTCAACGTCAGTTCGCATTTGTAGGTAGATCATCAGTTTTAGAGCTAAAATTAGCATGTTTAAAGTGATTTTCATGCTTCCAGGGGCCCGGGAAGTGAATTAAATACCATTTGGAGGCATTTAATGTTCAAGCAAAAACAGGTGATTTTTGACAAAAGAGATAACACCCCCCATTACGTCATGCTTCAGAAAGGTGAAGAATGGTCCGTTTTCAAATGTTTTATTTTTGAACGTCAGTTCACATTTGTAGGTAGATCGTCAGTTTTAGAGCTAAAATTTGCATGTTGAAGGTGATTTTCATGCTTCCAGGGGCCCGGGAAGTGAATTAAATACCAATTGGAGGCATTTAATGTTCAAGCAAAAACAGGTGATTTTTGACAAAAGAGATAACACCCCCCCATTACGTCATGCTTCAGAAAGGTGAAAAATGGTCCGTTTTCAAATGTTTTATTTTTGAACGTCAGTTCACATTTGTAGGTAGATCGTCAGTTTTAGAGCTAAATTTTGCATGTTGAAAGTGATTTTCATGCTTCCAGGGGCCCGGGAAGTGAATTAAATACCATTTGGAGGCATTTAATGTTCAAGCAAAAACAGGTGATTTTTGACAAAAGAGATAACACCCCCCCATTACGTCATGCTTCAGAAAGGTGAAAAATGGTCCGTTTTCAAATGTTTTATTTTTGAACGTCAGTTCACATTTGTAGGTAGATCATCAGTTTTAGATCTAAAATTAGCATGTTTAAAGTGATTTTCATCCTTCCAGGGGCCAGGGAAGTGAATTAAATACCATTTGGAGGCATTTAATGTTCAAACAAAAACAGGTGATTTTTGACAAAAGAAATAACACCCCCCATTATGTCATGCTTCAGAAAGGTGAAAAATGGTCCATTTTCAAATGTTTTATTTTTGAACGTCAGTTCACATTTGTAGGTAGATCATCAGTTTAAGAGCTAAAATTAGCATGTTTAAAGTGATTTTGATGCTTCCAGGGGCCCGGGAAGTGAATTAAATACCATTTGGAGGCATTTAATGTTCAAGCAAAAACAGGTGATTTTTGACAAAAGAGATAACACCCCCCCATTACGTCATGCTTCAGAAATGTGAAAAAAGGTCCGTTTTCAAATGTTTTATTTTTCAACGTCAGTTCACATTTGTAGGTAGATCATCAGTTTTAGAGCTAAAATTAGCATGTTTAAAGTGATTTTCATCCTTCCAGGGGCCCGGGAAGTGAATTAAATACCATTTGGAGGCATTTAATGTTCAAGCAAAAACAGGTGATTTTTGACAAACGAGATAACACCCCCCCATTACGTCATGCTTCAGAAATGGGAAAAAAGGTCCGTTTTCAAATGTTTTATTTTTCAACGTCAGTTCGCATTTGTAAGTAGATCATCAGTTTTAGAGCTAAAATTAGCATGTTTAAAGTGATTTTCATGCTTCCAGGGGCCCGGGAAGTGAATTAAATACCATTTGGAGGCATTTAATGTTCAAGCAAAAACAGGTGATTTTTGACAAAAGAGATAACACCCCCCATTACGTCATGCTTCAGAAAGGTGAAGAATGGTCCGTTTTCAAATGTTTTATTTTTGAACGTCAGTTCACATTTGTAGGTAGATCGTCAGTTTTAGAGCTAAAATGTGCATGTTGAAAGTGATTTTCATGCTTCCAGGGGCCCGGGAAGTGAATTAAATACCAATTGGAGGCATTTAATGTACAAGCAAAAACAGGTGATTTTTGACAAAAGAGATAACACCCCCCATTACTTCATGCTTCAGAAAGGTGAAGAATGGTCCGTTTTCAAATGTTTTATTTTTGAACGTCAGTTCACATTTGTAGGTAGATCATCAGTTTTAGATCTAAAATTAGCATGTTTAAAGTGATTTTCATCCTTCCAGGGGCCAGGGAAGTGAATTAAATACCATTTGGAGGCATTTAATGTTCAAACAAAAACAGGTGATTTTTGACAAAAGAAATAACACCCCCCATTATGTCATGCTTCAGAAAGGTGAAAAATGGTCCATTTTCAAATGTTTTATTTTTGAACGTCAGTTCACATTTGTAGGTAGATCATCAGTTTAAGAGCTAAAATTAGCATGTTTAAAGTGATTTTCATGCTTCCAGGGGCCCGGGAAGTGAATTAAATACCATTTGGAGGCATTTAATGTTCAAGCAAAAACAGGTGATTTTTGACAAACGAGATAACACCCCCCCATTACGTCATGCTTCAGAAAGGTGAAAAATGGTCCGTTTTCAAATGTTTTATTTTTGAACGTCAGTTCACATTTGTAGGTAGATCATCAGTTTTAGAGCTAAAATTTGCATGCTTAAAGTGATTTTCAGGCTTCCTGGGGCCCGGGAAGTGAATTAAATACCATTCGGAGGCATTTAATGTTCAAGCAAAAACAGGTGATTTTTGACAAAAGAGATAACACCCCCCCATTACGTCATGCTTCAGAAATGTGAAAAAAGGTCCGTTTTCAAATGTTTTATTTTTCAACGTCAGTTCACATTTGTAGGTAGATCATCAGTTTTAGAGCTAAAATTAGCATGTTTAAAGTGATTTTCATCCTTCCAGGGGCCCGGGAAGTGAATTAAATACCATTTGGAGGCATTTAATGTTCAAGCAAAAACAGGTGATTTTTGACAAACGAGATAACACCCCCCCATTACGTCATGCTTCAGAAATGGGAAAAAAGGTCCGTTTTCAAATGTTTTATTTTTCAACGTCAGTTCACATTTGTAGGTAGATCATCAGTTTTAGAGCTAAAATTAGCATGTTTAAAGTGATTTTCATGCTCCCAGGGGCCCGGGAAGTGAATTAAATACCATTTGGAGGCATTTAATGTTCAAGCAAAAACAGGTGATTTTTGACAAAAGAGATAACACCCCCCATTACGTCATGCTTCAGAAAGGTGAAGAATGGTCCGTTTTCAAATGTTTTATTTTTGAACGTCAGTTCACATTTGTAGGTAGATCATCAGTTTTAGATCTAAAATTAGCATGTTTAAAGTGATTTTCACCCTTCCAGGGGCCCGGGAAGTGAATTAAATACCATTTGGAGGCATTTAATGTTCAAACAAAAACAGGTGATTTTTGACAAAAGAAATAACACCCCCCATTACGTCATGCTTCAGAAGGGTGACAAATGGTCCATTTTTCAAATGTTTTATTTTTGAACGTCAGTTCGCATTTGTAGGTAGATCATCAGTTTTATAGCTAAAATTAGCATGTTTAAAGTGATTTTCATGCTTCCAGGGGCCCGGGAAGTGAATTAAATACCATTTGGAGGCATTTAATGTTCAAACAAAAACAGGTGATTTTTGACAAAAGAAATAACACCCCCCATTACGTCATGCTTCAGAAGGGTGACAAATGGTCCATTTTTCAAATGTTTTATTTTTGAACGTCAGTTCGCATTTGTAGGTAGATCATCCGTTTTAGAGCTAAAATTAGCATGTTTAAAGTGATTTTCATGCTTCCAGGGGCCCGGGAAGTGAATTAAATACCATTTGGAGGCATTTAATGTTCAAGCAAAAACAGGTGATTTTTGACAAAAGAGATAACACCCCCCATTACGTCATGCTTCAGAAAGGTGAAGAATGGTCCGTTTTCAAATGTTTTATTTTTGAACGTCAGTTCACATTTGTAGGTAGATCGTCAGTTTTAGAGCTAAAATTTGCATGTTGAAGGTGATTTTCATGCTTCCAGGGGCCCGGGAAGTGAATTAAATACCAATTGGAGGCATTTAATGTTCAAGCAAAAACAGGTGATTTTTGACAAAAGAGATAACACCCCCCCATTACGTCATGCTTCAGAAAGGTGAAAAATGGTCCGTTTTCAAATGTTTTATTTTTGAACGTCAGTTCACATTTGTAGGTAGATCGTCAGTTTTAGAGCTAAATTTTGCATGTTGAAAGTGATTTTCATGCTTCCAGGGGCCCGGGAAGTGAATTAAATACCATTTGGAGGCATTTAATGTTCAAGCAAAAACAGGTGATTTTTGACAAAAGAGATAACACCCCCCCATTACGTCATGCTTCAGAAATGTGAAAAAAGGTCCGTTTTCAAATGTTTTATTTTTCAACGTCAGTTCACATTTGTAGGTAGATCATCAGTTTTAGAGCTAAAATTAGCATGTTTAAAGTGATTTTCATCCTTCCAGGGGCCCGGGAAGTGAATTAAATACCATTTGGAGGCATTTAATGTTCAAGCAAAAACAGGTGATTTTTGAAAAACGAGATAACACCCCCCCCATTACGTCATGCTTCAGAAATGTGAAAAAAGGTCCGTTTTCAAATGTTTTATTTTTCAACGTCAGTTCGCATTTGTAGGTAGATCATCAGTTTTAGAGCTAAAATTAGCATGTTTAAAGTGATTTTCATGCTTCCAGGGGCCCGGGAAGTGAATTAAATACCATTTGGAGGCATTTAATGTTCAAGCAAAAACAGGTGATTTTTGACAAAAGAGATAACACCCCCCATTACGTCATGCTTCAGAAAGGTGAAGAATGGTCCGTTTTCAAATGTTTTATTTTTGAACGTCAGTTCACATTTGTAGGTAGATCGTCAGTTTTAGAGCTAAAATTTGCATGTTGAAGGTGATTTTCATGCTTCCAGGGGCCCGGGAAGTGAATTAAATACCAATTGGAGGCATTTAATGTTCAAGCAAAAACAGGTGATTTTTGACAAAAGAGATAACACCCCCCCATTACGTCATGCTTCAGAAAGGTGAAAAATGGTCCGTTTTCAAATGTTTTATTTTTGAACGTCAGTTCACATTTGTAGGTAGATCGTCAGTTTTAGAGCTAAATTTTGCATGTTGAAAGTGATTTTCATGCTTCCAGGGGCCCGGGAAGTGAATTAAATACCATTTGGAGGCATTTAATGTTCAAGCAAAAACAGGTGATTTTTGACAAAAGAGATAACACCCCCCCCCATTACGTCATGCTTCAGAAAGGTGAAAAATGGTCCGTTTTCAAATGTTTTATTTTTGAACGTCAGTTCACATTTGTAGGTAGATCATCAGTTTTAGATCTAAAATTAGCATGTTTAAAGTGATTTTCATCCTTCCAGGGGCCAGGGAAGTGAATTAAATACCATTTGGAGGCATTTAATGTTCAAACAAAAACAGGTGATTTTTGACAGAAGAAATAACACCCCCCATTATGTCATGCTTCAGAAAGGTGAAAAATGGTCCATTTTCAAATGTTTTATTTTTGAACGTCAGTTCACATTTGTAGGTAGATCATCAGTTTAAGAGCTAAAATTAGCATGTTTAAAGTGATTTTCATGCTTCCAGGGGCCCGGGAAGTGAATTAAATACCATTTGGAGGCATTTAATGTTCAAGCAAAAACAGGTGATTTTTGACAAACGAGATAACACCCCCCATTACGTCATGCTTCAGAAAGGTGAAAAATGGTCCGTTTTCAAATGTTTTATTTTTGAACGTCAGTTCACATTTATAGGTAGATCATCAGTTTTAGAGCTAAAATTTGCATGTTTAAAGTGATTTTCAGGCTTCCAGGGGCCCGGGAAGTGAATTAAATACCATTCGGAGGCATTTAATGTTCAAGCAAAAAAAGGTGATTTTTGACAAAAGAGATAACACCCCCCATTACGTCATGCTTCAGAAATGTGAAAAAAGGTCCGTTTTCAAATGTTTTATTTTTCAACGTCAGTTCACATTTGTAGGTAGATCATCAGTTTTAGAGCTAAAATTAGCATGTTTAAAGTGATTTTCATCCTTCCAGGGGCCCGGGAAGTGAATTAAATACCATTTGGAGGCATTTAATGTTCAAGCAAAAACAGGTGATTTTTGACAAACGAGATAACACCCCCCCCATTACGTCATGCTTCAGAAATGGGAAAAAAGGTCTGTTTTCAAATGTTTTATTTTTCAACGTCAGTTCGCATTTGTAGGTAGATCATCAGTTTTAGAGCTAAAATTAGCATGTTTAAAGTGATTTTCATGCTTCCAGGGGCCTGGGAAGTGAATTAAATACCATTTGGAGGCATTTAATGTTCAAGCAAAAACAGGTGATTTTTGACAAAAGAGATAACACCCCCCATTACGTCATGCTTCAGAAAGGTGAAGAATGGTCCGTTTTCAAATGTTTTATTTTTGAACGTCAGTTCACATTTGTAGGTAGATCGTCAGTTTTAGAGCTAAAATTTGCATGTTGAAAGTGATTTTCATGCTTCCAGGGGCCCGGGAAGTGAATTAAATACCAATTGGAGGCATTTAATGTTCAAGCAAAAACAGGTGATTTTTGACAAAAGAGATAACACCCCCCATTACGTCATGCTTCAGAAAGGTGAAGAATGGTCCGTTTTCAAATGTTTTATTTTTGAACGTCAGTTCACATTTGTAGGTAGATCATCAGTTTTAGATCTAAAATTAGCATGTTTAAAGTGATTTTCACCCTTCCAGGGGCCCGGGAAGTGAATTAAATACCATTTGGAGGCATTTAATGTTCAAACAAAAACAGGTGATTTTTGACAAAAGAAATAACACCCCCCATTACGTCATGCTTCAGAAGGGTGACAAATGGTCCATTTTTCAAATGTTTTATTTTTGAACGTCAGTTCACATTTGTAGGTAGATCATCAGTTTAAGAGCTACAATTAGCATGTTTAAAGTGATTTTCATGCTTCCAGGGGCCCGGGAAGTGAATTAAATACCATTTGGAGGCATTTAATGTTCAAGCAAAAACAGGTGATTTTTGAAAAACGAGATAACACCCCCCCATTACGTCATGCTTCAGAAATGTGAAAAAAGGTCCGTTTTCAAATGTTTTATTTTTCAACGTCAGTTCGCATTTGTAGGTAGATCATCAGTTTTAGAGCTAAAATTAGCATGTTTAAAGTGATTTTCATGCTTCCAGGGGCCCGGGAAGTGAATTAAATACCATTTGGAGGCATTTAATGTTCAAGCAAAAACAGGTGATTTTTGACAAAAGAGATAACACCCCCCATTACGTCATGCTTCAGAAAGGTGAAGAATGGTCCGTTTTCAAATGTTTTATTTTTGAACGTCAGTTCACATTTGTAGGTAGATCGTCAGTTTTAGAGCTAAAATTTGCATGTTGAAGGTGATTTTCATGCTTCCAGGGGCCCGGGAAGTGAATTAAATACCAATTGGAGGCATTTAATGTTCAAGCAAAAACAGGTGATTTTTGACAAAAGAGATAACACCCCCCCATTACGTCATGCTTCAGAAAGGTGAAAAATGGTCCGTTTTCAAATGTTTTATTTTTGAATGTCAGTTCACATTTGTAGGTAGATCGTCAGTTTTAGAGCTAAATTTTGCATGTTGAAAGTGATTTTCATGCTTCCAGGGGCCCGGGAAGTGAATTAAATACCATTTGGAGGCATTTAATGTTCAAGCAAAAACAGGTGATTTTTGACAAAAGAGATAACACCCCCCCCATTACGTCATGCTTCAGAAAGGTGAAAAATGGTCCGTTTTCAAATGTTTTATTTTTGAACGTCAGTTCACATTTGTAGGTAGATCATCAGTTTTAGATCTAAAATTAGCATGTTTAAAGTGATTTTCATCCTTCCAGGGGCCAGGGAAGTGAATTAAATACCATTTGGAGGCATTTAATGTTCAAACAAAAACAGGTGATTTTTGACAAAAGAAATAACACCCCCCATTATGTCATGCTTCAGAAAGGTGAAAAATTGTCCATTTTTCAAATGTTTTATTTTTGAACGTCAGTTCACATTTGTAGGTAGATCATCAGTTTAAGAGCTACAATTAGCATGTTTAAAGTGATTTTCATGCTTCCAGGGGCCCGGGAAGTGAATTAAATACCATTTGGAGGCATTTAATGTTCAAGCAAAAACAGGTGATTTTTGAAAAACGAGATAACACCCCCCCATTACGTCATGCTTCAGAAATGTGAAAAAAGGTCCGTTTTCAAATGTTTTATTTTACAACGTCAGTTCGCATTTGTAGGTAGATCATCAGTTTTAGAGCTAAAATTAGCATGTTTAAAGTGATTTTCATGCTTCCAGGGGCCCGGGAAGTGAATTAAATACCATTTGGAGGCATTTAATGTTCAAGCAAAAACAGGTGATTTTTGACAAAAGAGATAACACCCCCCATTACGTCATGCTTCAGAAAGGTGAAGAATGGTCCGTTTTCAAATGTTTTATTTTTGAACGTCAGTTCACATTTGTAGGTAGATCGTCAGTTTTAGAGCTAAAATTTGCATGTTGAAGGTGATTTTCATGCTTCCAGGGGCCCGGGAAGTGAATTAAATACCAATTGGAGGCATTTAATGTTCAAGCAAAAACAGGTGATTTTTGACAAAAGAGATAACACCCCCCCATTACGTCATGCTTCAGAAAGGTGAAAAATGGTCCGTTTTCAAATGTTTTATTTTTGAACGTCAGTTCACATTTGTAGGTAGATCGTCAGTTTTAGAGCTAAATTTTGCATGTTGAAAGTGATTTTCATGCTTCCAGGGGCCCGGGAAGTGAATTAAATACCATTTGGAGGCATTTAATGTTCAAGCAAAAACAGGTGATTTTTGACAAAAGAGATAACACCCCCCCCATTACGTCATGCTTCAGAAAGGTGAAAAATGGTCCGTTTTCAAATGTTTTATTTTTGAACGTCAGTTCACATTTGTAGGTAGATCATCAGTTTTAGATCTAAAATTAGCATGTTTAAAGTGATTTTCATCCTTCCAGGGGCCAGGGAAGTGAATTAAATACCATTTGGAGGCATTTAATGTTCAAACAAAAACAGGTGATTTTTGACAAAAGAAATAACACCCCCCATTATGTCGTGCTTCAGAAAGGTGAAAAATGGTCCATTTTCAAATGTTTTATTTTTGAACGTCAGTTCACATTTGTAGGTAGATCATCAGTTTAAGAGCTAAAATTAGCATGTTTAAAGTGATTTTCATGCTTCCAGGGGCCCGGGAAGTGAATTAAATACCATTTGGAGGCATTTAATGTTCAAGCAAAAACAGGTGATTTTTGACAAACGAGATAACACCCCCCATTACGTCATGCTTCAGAAAGGTGAAAAATGGTCCGTTTTCAAATGTTTTATTTTTGAACGTCAGTTCACATTTGTAGGTAGATCATCAGTTTTAGAGCTAAAATTTGCATGTTTAAAGAGATTTTCAGGCTTCCAGGGGCCCGGGAAGTGAATTAAATACCATTCGGAGGCATTTAATGTTCAAGCAAAAACAGGTGATTTTTGACAAAAGAGATAACACCCCCCATTACGTCATGCTTCAGAAATGTGAAAAAAGGTCCGTTTTCAAATGTTTTATTTTTCAACGTCAGTTCACATTTGTAGGTAGATCATCAGTTTTAGAGCTAAAATTAGCATGTTTAAAGTGATTTTCATCCTTCCAGGGGCCCGGGAAGTGAATTAAATACCATTTGGAGGCATTTAATGTTCAAGCAAAAACAGGTGATTTTTGACAAACGAGATAACACCCCCCCCATTACGTCATGCTTCAGAAATGGGAAAAAAGGTCTGTTTTCAAATGTTTTATTTTTCAACGTCAGTTCGCATTTGTAGGTAGATCATCAGTTTTAGAGCTAAAATTAGCATGTTTAAAGTGATTTTCATGCTTCCAGGGGCCTGGGAAGTGAATTAAATACCATTTGGAGGCATTTAATGTTCAAGCAAAAACAGGTGATTTTTGACAAAAGAGATAACACCCCCCATTACGTCATGCTTCAGAAAGGTGAAGAATGGTCCGTTTTCAAATGTTTTATTTTTGAACGTCAGTTCACATTTGTAGGTAGATCGTCAGTTTTAGAGCTAAAATTAGCATGTTTAAAGTGATTTTCACCCTTCCAGGGGCCCGGGAAGTGAATTAAATACCATTTGGAGGCATTTAATGTTCAAACAAAAACAGGTGATTTTTGACAAAAGAAATAACACCCCCCATTACGTCATGCTTCAGAAGGGTGACAAATGGTCCATTTTTCAAATGTTTTATTTTTGAACGTCAGTTCACATTTGTAGGTAGATCATCAGTTTAAGAGCTACAATTAGCATGTTTAAAGTGATTTTCATGCTTCCAGGGGCCCGGGAAGTGAATTAAATACCATTTGGAGGCATTTAATGTTCAAGCAAAAACAGGTGATTTTTGAAAAACGAGATAACACCCCCCCATTACGTCATGCTTCAGAAATGTGAAAAAAGGTCCGTTTTCAAATGTTTTATTTTTCAACGTCAGTTCGCATTTGTAGGTAGATCATCAGTTTTAGAGCTAAAATTAGCATGTTTAAAGTGATTTTCATGCTTCCAGGGGCCCGGGAAGTGAATTAAATACCATTTGGAGGCATTTAATGTTCAAGCAAAAACAGGTGATTTTTGACAAAAGAGATAACACCCCCCATTACGTCATGCTTCAGAAAGGTGAAGAATGGTCCGTTTTCAAATGTTTTATTTTTGAACGTCAGTTCACATTTGTAGGTAGATCGTCAGTTTTAGAGCTAAAATTTGCATGTTGAAGGTGATTTTCATGCTTCCAGGGGCCCGGGAAGTGAATTAAATACCAATTGGAGGCATTTAATGTTCAAGCAAAAACAGGTGATTTTTGACAAAAGAGATAACACCCCCCAATTACGTCATGCTTCAGAAAGGTGAAAAATGGTCCGTTTTCAAATGTTTTATTTTTGAACGTCAGTTCACATTTGTAGGTAGATCGTCAGTTTTAGAGCTAAATTTTGCATGTTGAAAGTGATTTTCATGCTTCCAGGGGCCCGGGAAGTGAATTAAATACCATTTGGAGGCATTTAATGTTCAAGCAAAAACAGGTGATTTTTGACAAAAGAGATAACACCCCCCCCATTACGTCATGCTTCAGAAAGGTGAAAAATGGTCCGTTTTCAAATGTTTTATTTTTGAACGTCAGTTCACATTTGTAGGTAGATCATCAGTTTTAGATCTAAAATTAGCATGTTTAAAGTGATTTTCATCCTTCCAGGGGCCAGGGAAGTGAATTAAATACCATTTGGAGGCATTTAATGTTCAAACAAAAACAGGTGATTTTTGACAAAAGAAATAACACCCCCCATTATGTCATGCTTCAGAAAGGTGAAAAATTGTCCATTTTCAAATGTTTTATTTTTGAACGTCAGTTCACATTTGTAGGTAGATCATCAGTTTAAGAGCTAAAATTAGCATGTTTAAAGTGATTTTCATGCTTCCAGGGGCCCGGGAAGTGAATTAAATACCATTTGGAGGCATTTAATGTTCAAGCAAAAACAGGTGATTTTTGACAAACGAGATAACACCCCCCATTACGTCATGCTTCAGAAAGGTGAAAAATGGTCCGTTTTCAAATGTTTTATTTTTGAACGTCAGTTCACATTTGTAGGTAGATCATCAGTTTTAGAGCTAAAATTTGCATGTTTAAAGTGATTTTCAGGCTTCCAGGGGCCCGGGAAGTGAATTAAATACCATTCGGAGGCATTTAATGTTCAAGCAAAAACAGGTGATTTTTGACAAAAGAGATAACACCCCCCATTACGTCATGCTTCAGAAATGTGAAAAAAGGTCCGTTTTCAAATGTTTTATTTTTCAACGTCAGTTCACATTTGTAGGTAGATCATCAGTTTTAGAGCTAAAATTAGCATGTTTAAAGTGATTTTCATCCTTCCAGGGGCCCGGGAAGTGAATTAAATACCATTTGGAGGCATTTAATGTTCAAGCAAAAACAGGTGATTTTTGACAAACGAGATAACACCCCCCCCCATTACGTCATGCTTCAGAAATGGGAAAAAAGGTCCGTTTTCAAATGTTTTATTTTTCAACGTCAGTTCGCATTTGTAGGTAGATCATCAGTTTTAGAGCTAAAATTAGCATGTTTAAAGTGATTTTCATGCTTCCAGGGGCCTGGGAAGTGAATTAAATACCATTTGGAGGCATTTAATGTTCAAGCAAAAACAGGTGATTTTTGACAAAAGAGATAACACCCCCCATTACGTCATGCTTCAGAAAGGTGAAGAATGGTCCGTTTTCAAATGTTTTATTTTTGAACGTCAGTTCACATTTGTAGGTAGATCGTCAGTTTTAGAGCTAAAATTTGCATGTTGAAAGTGATTTTCATGCTTCCAGGGGCCCGGGAAGTGAATTAAATACCAATTGGAGGCATTTAATGTTCAAGCAAAAACAGGTGATTTTTGACAAAAGAGATAACACCCCCCATTACGTCATGCTTCAGAAAGGTGAAGAATGGTCCGTTTTCAAATGTTTTATTTTTGAACGTCAGTTCACATTTGTAGGTAGATCATCAGTTTTAGATCTAAAATTAGCATGTTTAAAGTGATTTTCACCCTTCCAGGGGCCCGGGAAGTGAATTAAATACCATTTGGAGGCATTTAATGTTCAAACAAAAACAGGTGATTTTTGACAAAAGAAATAACACCCCCCATTACGTCATGCTTCAGAAGGGTGACAAATGGTCCATTTTTCAAATGTTTTATTTTTGAACGTCAGTTCACATTTGTAGGTAGATCATCAGTTTAAGAGCTACAATTAGCATGTTTAAAGTGATTTTCATGCTTCCAGGGCCCCGGGAAGTGAATTAAATACCATTTGGAGGCATTTAATGTTCAAGCAAAAACAGGTGATTTTTGAAAAACGAGATAACACCCCCCCATTACGTCATGCTTCAGAAATGTGAAAAAAGGTCCGTTTTCAAATGTTTTATTTTTCAACGTCAGTTCGCATTTGTAGGTAGATCATCAGTTTTAGAGCTAAAATTAGCATGTTTAAAGTGATTTTCATGCTTCCAGGGGCCCGGGAAGTGAATTAAATACCATTTGGAGGCATTTAATGTTCAAGCAAAAACAGGTGATTTTTGACAAAAGAGATAACACCCCCCATTACGTCATGCTTCAGAAAGGTGAAGAATGGTCCGTTTTCAAATGTTTTATTTTTGAACGTCAGTTCACATTTGTAGGTAGATCGTCAGTTTTAGAGCTAAAATTTGCATGTTGAAGGTGATTTTCATGCTTCCAGGGGCCCGGGAAGTGAATTAAATACCAATTGGAGGCATTTAATGTTCAAGCAAAAACAGGTGATTTTTGACAAAAGAGATAACACCCCCCCATTACGTCATGCTTCAGAAAGGTGAAAAATGGTCCGTTTTCAAATGTTTTATTTTTGAACGTCAGTTCACATTTGTAGGTAGATCGTCAGTTTTAGAGCTAAATTTTGCATGTTGAAAGTGATTTTCATGCTTCCAGGGGCCCGGGAAGTGAATTAAATACCATTTGGAGGCATTTAATGTTCAAGCAAAAACAGGTGATTTTTGACAAAAGAGATAACACCCCCCCATTACGTCATGCTTCAGAAAGGTGAAAAATGGTCCGTTTTCAAATGTTTTATTTTTGAACGTCAGTTCACATTTGTAGGTAGATCATCAGTTTTAGATCTAAAATTAGCATGTTTAAAGTGATTTTCATCCTTCCAGGGGCCAGGGAAGTGAATTAAATACCATTTGGAGGCATTTAATGTTCAAACAAAAACAGGTGATTTTTGACAAAAGAAATAACACCCCCCATTATGTCATGCTTCAGAAAGGTGAAAAATGGTCCATTTTCAAATGTTTTATTTTTGAACGTCAGTTCACATTTGTAGGTAGATCATCAGTTTAAGAGCTAAAATTAGCATGTTTAAAGTGATTTTCATGCTTCCAGGGGCCCGGGAAGTGAATTAAATACCATTTGGAGGCATTTAATGTTCAAGCAAAAACAGGTGATTTTTGACAAACGAGATAACACCCCCCCATTACGTCATGCTTCAGAAAGGTGAAAAATGGTCCGTTTTCAAATGTTTTATTTTTGAACGTCAGTTCACATTTGTAGGTAGATCATCAGTTTTAGAGCTAAAATTTGCATGTTTAAAGTGATTTTCAGGCTTCCAGGGGCCCGGGAAGTGAATTAAATACCATTCGGAGGCATTTAATGTTCAAGCAAAAACAGGTGATTTTTGACAAAAGAGATAACACCCCCCCATTACGTCATGCTTCAGAAATGTGAAAAAAGGTCCGTTTTCAAATGTTTTATTTTTCAACGTCAGTTCACATTTGTAGGTAGATCATCAGTTTTAGAGCTAAAATTAGCATGTTTAAAGTGATTTTCATCCTTCCAGGGGCCCGGGAAGTGAATTAAATACCATTTGGAGGCATTTAATGTTCAAGCAAAAACAGGTGATTTTTGACAAACGAGATAACACCCCCCCATTACGTCATGCTTCAGAAATGGGAAAAAAGGTCCGTTTTCAAATATTTTATTTTTCAACGTCAGTTCGCATTTGTAAGTAGATCATCAGTTTTAGAGCTAAAATTAGCATGTTTAAAGTGATTTTCATGCTTCCAGGGGCCCGGGAAGTGAATTAAATACCATTTGGAGGCATTTAATGTTCAAGCAAAAACAGGTGATTTTTGACAAAAGAGATAACACCCCCCATTACGTCATGCTTCAGAAAGGTGAAGAATGGTCCGTTTTCAAATGTTTTATTTTTGAACGTCAGTTCACATTTGTAGGTAGATCGTCAGTTTTAGAGCTAAAATGTGCATGTTGAAAGTGATTTTCATGCTTCCAGGGGCCCGGGAAGTGAATTAAATACCAATTGGAGGCATTTAATGTTCAAGCAAAAACAGGTGATTTTTGACAAAAGAGATAACACCCCCCATTACTTCATGCTTCAGAAAGGTGAAGAATGGTCCGTTTTCAAATGTTTTATTTTTGAACGTCAGTTCACATTTGTAGGTAGATCATCAGTTTTAGATCTAAAATTAGCATGTTTAAAGTGATTTTCATCCTTCCAGGGGCCAGGGAAGTGAATTAAATACCATTTGGAGGCATTTAATGTTCAAACAAAAACAGGTGATTTTTGACAAAAGAAATAACACCCCCCATTATGTCATGCTTCAGAAAGGTGAAAAATGGTCCATTTTCAAATGTTTTATTTTTGAACGTCAGTTCACATTTGTAGGTAGATCATCAGTTTAAGAGCTAAAATTAGCATGTTTAAAGTGATTTTCATGCTTCCAGGGGCCCGGGAAGTGAATTAAATACCATTTGGAGGCATTTAATGTTCAAGCAAAAACAGGTGATTTTTGACAAACGAGATAACACCCCCCCATTACGTCATGCTTCAGAAAGGTGAAAAATGGTCCGTTTTCAAATGTTTTATTTTTGAACGTCAGTTCACATTTGTAGGTAGATCATCAGTTTTAGAGCTAAAATTTGCATGTTTAAAGTGATTTTCAGGCTTCCTGGGGCCCGGGAAGTGAATTAAATACCATTCGGAGGCATTTAATGTTCAAGCAAAAACAGGTGATTTTTGACAAAAGAGATAACACCCCCCCATTACGTCATGCTTCAGAAATGTGAAAAAAGGTCCGTTTTCAAATGTTTTATTTTTCAACGTCAGTTCACATTTGTAGGTAGATCATCAGTTTTAGAGCTAAAATTAGCATGTTTAAAGTGATTTTCATCCTTCCAGGGGCCCGGGAAGTGAATTAAATACCATTTGGAGGCATTTAATGTTCAAGCAAAAACAGGTGATTTTTGACAAACGAGATAACACCCCCCCATTACGTCATGCTTCAGAAATGGGAAAAAAGGTCCGTTTTCAAATGTTTTATTTTTCAACGTCAGTTCGCATTTGTAGGTAGATCATCAGTTTTAGAGCTAAAATTAGCATGTTTAAAGTGATTTTCATGCTTCCAGGGGCCCGGGAAGTGAATTAAATACCATTTGGAGGCATTTAATGTTCAAGCAAAAACAGGTGATTTTTGACAAAAGAGATAACACCCCCCATTACGTCATGCTTCAGAAAGGTGAAGAATGGTCCGTTTTCAAATGTTTTATTTTTGAACGTCAGTTCACATTTGTAGGTAGATCATCAGTTTTAGATCTAAAATTAGCATGTTTAAAGTGATTTTCACCCTTCCAGGGGCCCGGGAAGTGAATTAAATACCATTTGGAGGCATTTAATGTTCAAACAAAAACAGGTGATTTTTGACAAAAGAAATAACACCCCCCATTACGTCATGCTTCAGAAGGGTGACAAATGGTCCATTTTTCAAATGTTTTATTTTTGAACGTCAGTTCGCATTTGTAGGTAGATCATCAGTTTTATAGCTAAAATTAGCATGTTTAAAGTGATTTTCATGCTTCCAGGGGCCCGGGAAGTGAATTAAATACCATTTGGAGGCATTTAATGTTCAAACAAAAACAGGTGATTTTTGACAAAAGAAATAACACCCCCCATTACGTCATGCTTCAGAAGGGTGACAAATGGTCCATTTTTCAAATGTTTTATTTTTGAACGTCAGTTCGCATTTGTAGGTAGATCATCAGTTTTAGAGCTAAAATTAGCATGTTTAAAGTGATTTTCATGCTTCCAGGGGCCCGGGAAGTGAATTAAATACCATTTGGAGGCATTTAATGTTCAAGCAAAAACAGGTGATTTTTGACAAAAGAGATAACACCCCCCATTACGTCATGCTTCAGAAAGGTGAAGAATGGTCCGTTTTCAAATGTTTTATTTTTGAACGTCAGTTCACATTTGTAGGTAGATCGTCAGTTTTAGAGCTAAAATTTGCATGTTGAAGGTGATTTTCATGCTTCCAGGGGCCCGGGAAGTGAATTAAATACCAATTGGAGGCATTTAATGTTCAAGCAAAAACAGGTGATTTTTGACAAAAGAGATAACACCCCCCCATTACGTCATGCTTCAGAAAGGTGAAAAATGGTCCGTTTTCAAATGTTTTATTTTTGAACGTCAGTTCACATTTGTAGGTAGATCGTCAGTTTTAGAGCTAAATTTTGCATGTTGAAAGTGATTTTCATGCTTCCAGGGGCCCGGGAAGTGAATTAAATACCATTTGGAGGCATTTAATGTTCAAGCAAAAACAGGTGATTTTTGACAAAAGAGATAACACCCCCCCATTACGTCATGCTTCAGAAAGGTGAAAAATGGTCAGTTTTCAAATGTTTTATTTTTGAACGTCAGTTCACATTTGTAGGTAGATCATCAGTTTAAGAGCTAAAATTAGCATGTTTAAAGTGATTTTCATGCTTCCAGGGGCCCGGGAAGTGAATTAAATACCATTTGGAGGCATTTATTGTTCAAGCAAAAACAGGTGATTTTTGACAAAAGAGATAACACCCGCCCATTACGTCATGCTTCAGAAAGGTGAAAAATGGTCAGTTTTCAAATGTTTTATTTTTGAACTTCAGTTCACATTTGTAGGTAGATCATCAGTTTTAGAGCTAAAATTTGCATGTTTAAAGCGATTTTCATGCTACCAGGGGCCCGGGAAGTGAATTAAATACCATTTGGAGGCATTTAATGTTCAAGCAAAAACAGGTGATTTTTGACAAAAGAGATAACACCCCCCCATTACGTCATGCTTCAGAAAGGTGAAAAATGGTCCGTTTTCAAATGTTTTATTTTTGAACGTCAGTTCACATTTGTAGGTAGATCATCAGTTTTAGAGCTAAAATTTGCATGTTTAAAGTGATTTTCATCCTTCCAGGGGCCCGGGAAGTGAATTAAATACCATTTGGAGGCATTTAATGTTCAAACAAAAACAGGTGATTTTTGACAAAAGAAATAACACCCCCCATTACGTCATGCTTCAGAAAGGTGAAAAAGGGTCCGTTTTCAAATGTTTTATTTTTGAACGTCAGTTCACATTTGTAGGTAGATCATCAGTTTAAGAGCTAAAATTAGCATGTTTAAAGTGATTTTCATGCTTCCAGGGGCCCGGGAAGTGAATTAAATACCATTTGGAGGCATTTAATGTTCAAGCAAAAACAGGTGATTTTTGACAAACGAGATAACACCCCCCCATTACGTCATGCTTCAGAAAGGTGAAGAATGGTCCGTTTTCAAATGTTTTATTTTTGAACGTCAGTTCACATTTGTAGGTAGATCGTCAGTTTTAGAGCTAAAATTTGCATGTTGAAAGTGATTTTCATGCTTCCAGGGGCCCGGGAAGTTAATTAAATACCATTTGGAGGCATTAAATGTTCAAGCAAAAACAGGTGATTTTTGACAAAAGAGATAACACCCCCCCATTACGTCATGCTTCAGAAAGATGAAGAATGGTCCGTTTTCAAATGTTTTATTTTTGAACGTCAGTTCACATTTGTAGGTAGATCGTCAGTTTTAGAGCTAAAATTTGCATGTTGAAAGTGATTTTCATGCTTCCAGGGGCCCGGGAAGTGAATTAAATACCATTTGGAGGCATTTAATGTTCAAGCAAAAACAGGTGATTTTTGACAAAAGAGATAACACCCCCCATTACGTCATGCTTCAGAAAGGTGAAGAATGGTCCGTTTTCAAATGTTTTATTTTTGAACGTCAGTTCACATTTGTAGGTAGATCGTCAGTTTTAGAGCGAAAATTTGCATGTTGAAAGTGATTTTCATGCTTCCAGGAGCCCGGGAATTGAATTAAATACCATTTGGAGGCATTTAATGTTCAAGCAAAAACAGGTGATTTTTGACAAAAGAGATAACACCCCCCCATTACGTCATGCTTCAGAAAGGTGAAAAATGGTCAGTTTTCAAATGTTTTATTTTTGAACGTCAGTTCGCATTTGTAGGTAGATCATCAGTTTTAGAGCTAAAATTAGCATGTTTAAAGTGATTTTCATGCTTCCAGGGGCCCGGGAAGTGAATTAAATACCATTTGGAGGCATTTAATGTTCAAGCAAAAACAGGTGATTTTTGACAAAAGAGATAACACCCCCCATTACGTCATGCTTCAGAAAGGTGAAGAATGGTCCGTTTTCAAATGTTTTATTTTTGAACGTCAGTTCACATTTGTAGGTAGATCGTCAGTTTTAGAGCTAAAATTTGCATGTTGAAGGTGATTTTCATGCTTCCAGGGGCCCGGGAAGTGAATTAAATACCAATTGGAGGCATTTAATGTTCAAGCAAAAACAGGTGATTTTTGACAAAAGAGATAACACCCCCCCATTACGTCATGCTTCAGAAAGGTGAAAAATGGTCCGTTTTCAAATGTTTTATTTTTGAACGTCAGTTCACATTTGTAGGTAGATCGTCAGTTTTAGAGCTAAATTTTGCATGTTGAAAGTGATTTTCATGCTTCCAGGGGCCCGGGAAGTGAATTAAATACCATTTGGAGGCATTTAATGTTCAAGCAAAAACAGGTGATTTTTGACAAAAGAGATAACACCCCCCCATTACGTCATGCTTCAGAAAGGTGAAAAATGGTCAGTTTTCAAATGTTTTATTTTTGAACGTCAGTTCACATTTGTAGGTAGATCATCAGTTTAAGAGCTAAAATTAGCATGTTTAAAGTGATTTTCATGCTTCCAGGGGCCCGGGAAGTGAATTAAATACCATTTGGAGGCATTTATTGTTCAAGCAAAAACAGGTGATTTTTGACAAAAGAGATAACACCCGCCCATTACGTCATGCTTCAGAAAGGTGAAAAATGGTCAGTTTTCAAATGTTTTATTTTTGAACTTCAGTTCACATTTGTAGGTAGATCATCAGTTTTAGAGCTAAAATTTGCATGTTTAAAGCGATTTTCATGCTACCAGGGGCCCGGGAAGTGAATTAAATACCATTTGGAGGCATTTAATGTTCAAGCAAAAACAGGTGATTTTTGACAAAAGAGATAACACCCCCCCATTACGTCATGCTTCAGAAAGGTGAAAAATGGTCCGTTTTCAAATGTTTTATTTTTGAACGTCAGTTCACATTTGTAGGTAGATCATCAGTTTTAGAGCTAAAATTTGCATGTTTAAAGTGATTTTCATCCTTCCAGGGGCCCGGGAAGTGAATTAAATACCATTTGGAGGCATTTAATGTTCAAACAAAAACAGGTGATTTTTGACAAAAGAAATAACACCCCCCATTACGTCATGCTTCAGAAAGGTGAAAAAGGGTCCGTTTTCAAATGTTTTATTTTTGAACGTCAGTTCACATTTGTAGGTAGATCATCAGTTTAAGAGCTAAAATTAGCATGTTTAAAGTGATTTTCATGCTTCCAGGGGCCCGGGAAGTGAATTAAATACCATTTGGAGGCATTTAATGTTCAAGCAAAAACAGGTGATTTTTGACAAACGAGATAACACCCCCCCATTACGTCATGCTTCAGAAAGGTGAAGAATGGTCCGTTTTCAAATGTTTTATTTTTGAACGTCAGTTCACATTTGTAGGTAGATCGTCAGTTTTAGAGCTAAAATTTGCATGTTGAAAGTGATTTTCATGCTTCCAGGGGCCCGGGAAGTTAATTAAATACCATTTGGAGGCATTAAATGTTCAAGCAAAAACAGGTGATTTTTGACAAAAGAGATAACACCCCCCCATTACGTCATGCTTCAGAAAGATGAAGAATGGTCCGTTTTCAAATGTTTTATTTTTGAACGTCAGTTCACATTTGTAGGTAGATCGTCAGTTTTAGAGCTAAAATTTGCATGTTGAAAGTGATTTTCATGCTTCCAGGGGCCCGGGAAGTGAATTAAATACCATTTGGAGGCATTTAATGTTCAAGCAAAAACAGGTGATTTTTGACAAAAGAGATAACACCCCCCATTACGTCATGCTTCAGAAAGGTGAAGAATGGTCCGTTTTCAAATGTTTTATTTTTGAACGTCAGTTCACATTTGTAGGTAGATCGTCAGTTTTAGAGCGAAAATTTGCATGTTGAAAGTGATTTTCATGCTTCCAGGAGCCCGGGAATTGAATTAAATACCATTTGGAGGCATTTAATGTTCAAGCAAAAACAGGTGATTTTTGACAAAAGAGATAACACCCCCCCATTACGTCATGCTTCAGAAAGGTGAAAAATGGTCAGTTTTCAAATGTTTTATTTTTGAACGTCAGTTCACATTTGTAGGTAGATCATCAGTTTAAGAGCTAAAATTAGCATGTTTAAAGTGATTTTCATGCTTCCAGGGGCCCGGGAAGTGAATTAAATACCATTTGGAGGCATTTAATGTTCAAGCAAAAACAGGTGATTTTTGACAAAAGAGATAACACCCCCCCCATTACGTCATGCTTCAGAAAGGTGAAAAATGGTCCGTTTTCAAATGTTTTATTTTTGAACGTCAGTTCACATTTGTAGGTAGATCATCAGTTTTAGAGCTAAAATTTGCATGTTTAAAGTGATTTTCAGGCTTCCAGGGGCCCGGGAAGTGAATTAAATACCATTCGGAGGCATTTAATGTTCAAGCAAAAACAGGTGATTTTTGACAAAAGAGATAACACCCCCCCATTACGTCATGCTTCAGAAATGTGAAAAAAGGTCAGTTTTCAAATGTTTTATTTTTCAACGTCAGTTCACATTTGTAGGTAGATCATCAGTTTTAGAGCTAAAATTAGCATGTTTAAGGTGATTTTCATCCTTCCAGGGGCCCGGGAAGTGAACTAAATACCATTTGGAGGCATTTAATGTTCAAGCAAAAACAGGTGATTTTTGACAAAAGAGATAACACCCCCATTACGTCATGCTTCAGAAAGGTGAAGAATGGTCCGTTTTCAAATGTTTTATTTTTGAACGTCAGTTCACATTTGTAGGTAGATAGTCAGTTTTAGAGCTAAAATGTGCATGTTGAAAGTGATTTTCATGCTTCCAGGGGCCCGGGAAGTGAATTAAATACCAATTGGAGGCATTTAATGTTCAAGCAAAAACAGGTGATTTTTGACAAAAGAGATAACACCCCCCATTACGTCATGCTTCAGAAAGGTGAAGAATGGTCCGTTTTCAAATGTTTTATTTTTGAACGTCAGTTCACATTTGTAGGTAGATCATCAGTTTTAGATCTAAAATTAGCATGTTTAAAGTGATTTTCACCCTTCCAGGGGCCCGGGAAGTGAATTAAATACCATTTGGAGGCATTTAATGTTCAAACAAAAACAGGTGATTTTTGACAAAAGAAATAACACCCCCCATTATGTCATGCTTCAGAAAGGTGAAAAATGGTCAATTTTCAAATGTTTTATTTTTGAACGTCAGTTCACATTTGTAGGTAGATCATCAGTTTAAGAGCTAAAATTAGCATGTTTAAAGTGATTTTCATGCTTCCAGGGGCCGGGGAAGTGAATTAAATACCATTTGGAGGAATTTAATGTTCAAGCAAAAACAGGTGATTTTTGACAAACGAGATAACACCCCCCCATTACGTCATGCTTCAGAAATGTGAAAAAAGGTCCGTTTTCAAATGTTTTATTTTTCAACGTCAGTTCGCATTTGTAGGTAGATCATCAGTTTTAGAGCTAAAATTAGCATGTTTAAAGTGATTTTCATGCTTCCAGGGGCCCGGGAAGTGAATTAAATACCATTTGGAGGCATTTAATGTTCAAGCAAAAACAGGTGATTTTTGACAAAAGAGATAACACCCCCCATTACGTCATGCTTCAGAAAGGTGAAGAATGGTCCGTTTTCAAATGTTTTATTTTTGAACGTCAGTTCACATTTGTAGGTAGATCGTCAGTTTTAGAGCTAAAATTTGCATGTTGAAGGTGATTTTCATGCTTCCAGGGGCCCGGGAAGTGAATTAAATACCAATTGGAGGCATTTAATGTTCAAGCAAAAACAGGTGATTTTTGACAAAAGAGATAACACCCCCCCATTACGTCATGCTTCAGAAAGGTGAAAAATGGTCCGTTTTCAAATGTTTTATTTTTGAACGTCAGTTCACATTTGTAGGTAGATCGTCAGTTTTAGAGCAAAATTTTGCATGTTGAAAGTGATTTTCATGCTTCCAGGGGCCCGGGAAGTGAATTAAATACCATTTGGAGGCATTTAATGTTCAAGCAAAAACAGGTGATTTTTGACAAAAGAGATAACACCCCCCCATTACGTCATGCTTAAGAAAGGTGAAAAATGGTCCGTTTTCAAATGTTTTATTTTTGAACGTCAGTTCACATTTGTAGGTAGATCGTCAGTTTTAGAGCTAAAATTTGCATGTTGAAAGTGATTTTCATGCTTCCAGGGGCCCGGGAATTGAATTAAATACCATTTGGAGGCATTTAATGTTCAAGCAAAAACAGGTGATTTTTGACAAAAGAGATAACACCCCCCCATTACGTCATGCTTCAGAAAGGTGAAAAATGGTCAGTTTTCAAATGTTTTATTTTTGAACGTCAGTTCACATTTGTAGGTAGATCATCAGTTTTAGAGCTAAAATTTGCATGTTTAAAGCGATTTTCATGCTACCAGGGGCCCGGGAAGTGAATTAAATACCATTTGGAGGCATTTAATGTTCAAGCAAAAACAGGTGATTTTTGACAAAAGAGATAACACCCCCCCATTACGTCATGCTTCAGAAAGGTGAAAAATGGTCCGTTTTCAAATGTTTTATTTTTGAACGTCAGTTCACATTTGTAGGTAGATCATCAGTTTAAGAGCTAAAATTAGCATGTTTAAAGTGATTTTCATCCTTCCAGGGGCCCGGGAAGTGAATTAAATACCATTTGGAGGCATTTAATGTTCAAGCAAAAACAGGTGATTTTTGACAAACGAGATAACACCCCCCCATTACGTCATGCTTCAGAAAGGTGAAGAATGGTCCGTTTTCAAATGTTTTATTTTTGAACGTCAGTTCACATTTGTAGGTAGATCGTCAGTTTTAGAGCTAAAATTTGCATGTTGAAAGTGATTTTCATGCTTCCAGGGGCCCGGGAAGTTAATTAAATACCATTTGGAGGCATTTAATGTTCAAGCAAAAACAGGTGATTTTTGACAAAAGAGATAACACCCCCCCATTACGTCATGCTTCAGAAAGGTGAAGAATGGTCCGTTTTCAAATGTTTTATTTTTGAACGTCAGTTCACATTTGTAGGTAGATCGTCAGTTTTAGAGCTAAAATTTGCATGTTGAAAGTGATTTTCATGCTTCCAGGGGCCCGGGAAGTGAATTAAATACCATTTGGAGGCATTTAATGTTCAAGCAAAAACAGGTGATTTTTGACAAAAGAGATAACACCCCCCATTACGTCATGCTTCAGAAAGGTGAAGAATGGTCCGTTTTCAAATGTTTTATTTTTGAACGTCAGTTCACATTTGTAGGTAGATCGTCAGTTTTAGAGCTAAATTTTGCATGTTGAAAGTGATTTTCATGCTTCCAGGGGCCCGGGAAGTGAATTAAATACCATTTGGAGGCATTTAATGTTCAAGCAAAAACAGGTGATTTTTGACAAAAGAGATAACACCCCCCCATTACGTCATGCTTAAGAAAGGTGAAAAATGTTCCGTTTTCAAATGTTTTATTTTTGAACGTCAGTTCACATTTGTAGGTAGATCGTCAGTTTTAGAGCTAAAATTTGCATGTTGAAAGTGATTTTCATGCTTCCAGGGGCCCGGGAATTGAATTAAATACCATTTGGAGGCATTTAATGTTCAAGCAAAAACAGGTGATTTTTGACAAAAGAGATAACACCCCCCCATTACGTCATGCTTCAGAAAGGTGAAAAATGGTCAGTTTTCAAATGTTTTATTTTTGAACGTCAGTTCACATTTGTAGGTAGATCATCAGTTTAAGAGCTAAAATTAGCATGTTTAAAGTGATTTTCATGCTTCCAGGGGCCCGGGAAGTGAATTAAATACCATTTGGAGGCATTTAATGTTCAAGCAAAAACAGGTGATTTTTGACAAAAGAGATAACACCCCCCCATTACGTCATGCTTCAGAAAGGTGAAAAATGGTCAGTTTTCAAATGTTTTATTTTTGAACGTCAGTTCACATTTGTAGGTAGATCATCAGTTTTAGAGCAAAAATTAGCATGTTTAAAGTGATTTTCATCCTTCCAGGGGCCCGGGAAGTGAATTAAATACCATTTGGAGGCATTTAATGTTCAAACAAAAACAGGTGATTTTTGACAAAAGAAATAACACCCCCCATTACGTCATGCTTCAGAAAGGTGAAAAAGGGTCCGTTTTCAAATGTTTTATTTTTGAACGTCAGTTCACATTTGTAGGTAGATCATCAGTTTAAGAGCTAAAATTACCATGTTTAAAGTGATTTTCATGCTTCCAGGGGCCCGGGAAGTGAATTAAATACCATTTGGAGGCATTTAATGTTCAAGCAAAAACAGGTGATTTTTGACAAACGAGATAACACCCCCCCATTACGTCATGCTTCAGAAAGGTGAAGAATGGTCCGTTTTCAAATGTTTTATTTTTGAACGTCAGTTCACATTTGTAGGTAGATCGTCAGTTTTAGAGCTAAAATTTGCATGTTGAAAGTGATTTTCATGCTTCCAGGGGCCCGGGAAGTTAATTAAATACCATTTGGAGGCATTTAATGTTCAAGCAAAAACAGGTGATTTTTGACAAAAGAGATAACACCCCCCCATTACGTCATGCTTCAGAAAGGTGAAAAATGGTCAGTTTTCAAATGTTTTATTTTTGAACGTCAGTTCACATTTGTAGGTAGATCATCAGTTTAAGAGCTAAAATTAGCATGTTTAAAGTGATTTTCATGCTTCCAGGGGCCCGGGAAGTGAATTAAATACCATTTGGAGGCATTTAATGTTCAAGCAAAAACAGGTGATTTTTGACAAAAGAGATAACACCCCCCCATTACGTCATGCTTCAGAAAGGTGAAAAATGGTCCGTTTTCAAATGTTTTATTTTTGAACGTCAGTTCACATTTGTAGGTAGATCATAAGTTTTAGAGCAAAAATTAGCATGTTTAAAGTGATTTTCATCCTTCCAGGGGCCCGGGAAGTGAATTAAATACCATTTGGAGGCATTTAATGTTCAAACAAAAACAGGTGATTTTTGACAAAAGAAATAACACCCCCCATTACGTCATGCTTCAGAAAGGTGAAAAAGGGTCCGTTTTCAAATGTTTTATTTTTGAACGTCAGTTCACATTTGTAGGTAGATCATCAGTTTAAGAGCTAAAATTAGCATGTTTAAAGTGATTTTCATGCTTCCAGGGGCCCGGGAAGTGAATTAAATACCATTTGGAGGCATTTAATGTTCAAGCAAAAACAGGTGATTTTTGACAAACGAGATAACACCCCCCCATTACGTCATGCTTCAGAAAGGTGAAGAATGGTCCGTTTTTAAATGTTTTATTTTTGAACGTCAGTTCACATTTGTAGGTAGATCGTCAGTTTTAGAGCTAAATTTTGCATGTTGAAAGTGATTTTCATGCTTCCAGGGGCCCGGGAATTTAATTAAATACCATTTGGAGGCATTTAATGTTCAAGCAAAAACAGGTGATTTTTGACAAAAGAGATAACACCCCCCCATTACGTCATGCATCAGAAAGGTGAAAAATGGTCCGTTTTCAAATGTTTTATTTTTGAACGTCAGTTCACATTTGTAGGTAGATCATCAGTTTTAGAGCAAAAATTAGCATGTTTAAAGTGATTTTCATCCTTCCAGGGGCCCGGGAAGTGAATTAAATACCATTTGGAGGCATTTAATGTTCAAACAAAAACAGGTGAATTTTTGACAAAAGAAATAACACCCCCCATTACGTCATGCTTCAGAAAGGTGAAAAAGGGTCAGTTTTCAAATGTTTTATTTTTGAACGTCAGTTCACATTTGTAGGTAGATCATCAGTTTAAGAGCTAAAATTAGCATGTTTAAAGTGATTTTCATGCTTCCAGGGGCCCGGGAAGTGAATTAAATACCATTTGGAGGCATTTAATGTTCAAGCAAAAACAGGTGATTTTTGACAAACGAGATAACACCCCCCCATTACGTCATGCTTCAGAAAGGTGAAGAATGGTCCGTTTTCAAATGTTTTATTTTTGAACGTCAGTTCACATTTGTAGGTAGATCGTCAGTTTTAGAGCTAAAATTTGCATGTTGAAAGTGATTTTCATGCTTCCAGGGGCCCGGGAAGTTAATTAAATACCATTTGGAGGCATTTAATGTTCAAGCAAAAACAGGTGATTTTTGACAAAAGAGATAACACCCCCCCATTACGTCATGCCTCAGAAAGGTGAAAAATGGTCCGTTTTCAAATGTTTTATTTTTGAACGTCAGTTCACATTTGTAGGTAGATCATCAGTTTTAGAGCTAAAATTTGCATGTTTAAAGTGATTTTCATGCTTCCAGGGGCCCGGGAAGTGAATTAAATACCAATTGGAGGCATTTAATGTTCAAGCAAAAACAGGTGATTTTTGACAAAAGAGATAACACCCCCCATTACGTCATGCTTCAGAAAGGTGAAGAATGGTCCGTTTTCAAATGTTTTATTTTTGAACGTCAGTTCACATTTGTAGGTAGATCATCAGTTTTAGATCTAAAATTAGCATGTTTAAAGTGATTTTCACCCTTCCAGGGGCCCGGGAAGTGAATTAAATACCATTTGGAGGCATTTAATGTTCAAACAAAAACAGGTGATTTTTGACAAAAGAAATAACACCCCCCATTACGTCATGCTTCAGAAGGGTGACAAATGGTCCATTTTTCAAATGTTTTATTTTTGAACGTCAGTTCACATTTGTAGGTAGATCATCAGTTTAAGAGCTAAAATTAGCATGTTTAAAGTGATTTTCATGCTTCCAGGGGCCCGGGAAGTGAATTAAATACCATTTGGAGGCATTTAATGTTCAAGCAAAAACAGGTGATTTTTGACAAACGAGATAACACCCCCCATTACGTCATGCTTCAGAAATGTGAAAAAAGGTCCGTTTTCAAATGTTTTATTTTTCAACGTCAGTTCGCATTTGTAGGTAGATCATCAGTTTTAGAGCTAAAATTAGCATGTTTAAAGTGATTTTCATGCTTCCGGGGGCCCGGGAAGTGAATTAAATACCATTTGGAGGCATTTAATGTTCAAGGAAAAACAGGTGATTTTTGACAAAAGAGATAACACCCCCCATTACGTCATGCTTCAGAAAGGTGAAGAATGGTCCGTTTTCAAATGTTTTATTTTTGAACGTCAGTTCACATTTGTAGGTAGATCATCAGTTTTAGAGCTAAAATTAGCATGTTTAAAGTGATTTTCATCCTTCCAGGGGCCCGGGAAGTGAATTAAATACCATTTGGAGGCATTTAATGTTCAAGCAAAAACAGGTGATTTTTGACAAACGAGATAACACCCCCCCATTACGTCATGCTTCAGAAAGGTGAAGAATGGTCCGTTTTCAAATGTTTTATTTTTGAACGTCAGTTCACATTTGTAGGTAGATCGTCAGTTTTAGAGCTAAAATTTGCATGTTGAAAGTGATTTTCATGCTTCCAGGGGCCCGGGAAGTTAATTAAAGACCCTTTGGAGGCATTTAATGTTCAAGCAAAAACAGGTGATTTTTGACAAAAGAGATAACACCCCCCCATTACGTCATGCTTCAGAAAGGTGAAGAATGGTCCGTTTTCAAATGTTTTATTTTTGAACGTCAGTTCACATTTGTAGGTAGATCGTCAGTTTTAGAGCTAAAATTTGCATGTTGAAAGTGATTTTCATGCTTCCAGGGGCCCGGGAAGTGAATTAAATACCATTTGGAGGCATTTAATGTTCAAGCAAAAACAGGTGATTTTTGACAAAAGAGATAACACCCCCCATTACGTCATGCTTCAGAAAGGTGAAGAATGGTCCGTTTTCAAATGTTTTATTTTTGAACGTCAGTTCACATTTGTAGGTAGATCGTCAGTTTTAGAGCTAAATTTTGCATGTTGAAAGTGATTTTCATGCTTCCAGGGGCCCGGCAAGTGAATTAAATACCATTTGGAGGCATTTAATGTTCAAGCAAAAACAGGTGATTTTTGACAAAAGAGATAACACCCCCCCATTACGTCATGCTTAAGAAAGGTGAAAAATGTTCCGTTTTCAAATGTTTTATTTTTGAACGTCAGTTCACATTTGTAGGTAGATCGTCAGTTTTAGAGCTAAAATTTGCATGTTGAAAATGATTTTCATGCTTCCAGGGGCCCGGGAATTGAATTAAATACCATTTGGAGGCATTTAATGTTCAAGCAAAAACAGGTGATATTTGACAAAAGAGATAACACCCCCCCATTACGTCATGCTTCAGAAAGGTGAAAAATGGTCAGTTTTCAAATGTTTTATTTTTGAACGTCAGTTCACATTTGTAGGTAGATCATCAGTTTAAGAGCTAAAATTAGCATGTTTAAAGTGATTTTCATGCTTCCAGGGGCCCGGGAAGTGAATTAAATACCATTTGGAGGCATTTAATGTTCAAGCAAAAACAGGTGATTTTTGACAAAAGAGATAACACCCCCCCCATTACGTCATGCTTCAGAAAGGTGAAAAATGGTCAGTTTTCAAATGTTTTATTTTTGAACGTCAGTTCACATTTGTAGGTAGATCATCAGTTTTAGAGCAAAAATTAGCATGTTTAAAGTGATTTTCATCATTCCAGGGGCCCGGGAAGTGAATTAAATACCATTTGGAGGCATTTAATGTTCAAACAAAAACAGGTGATTTTTGACAAAAGAAATAACACCCCCCATTACGTCATGCTTCAGAAGGGTGACAAATGGTCCATTTTTCAAATGTTTTATTTTTGAACGTCAGTTCACATTTGTAGGTAGATCATCAGTTTAAGAGCTAAAATTAGCATGTTTAAAGTGATTTTCATGCTTCCAGGGGCCGGGGAAGTGAATTAAATACCATTTGGAGGAATTTAATGTTCAAGCAAAAACAGGTGATTTTTGACAAACGAGATAACACCCCCCCATTACGTCATGCTTCAGAAATGTGAAAAAAGGTCCGTTTTCAAATGTTTTATTTTTCAACGTCAGTTCGCATTTGTAGGTAGATCATCAGTTTTAGAGCTAAAATTAGCATGTTTAAAGTGATTTTCATGCTTCCAGGGGCCCGGGAAGTGAATTAAATACCATTTGGAGGCATTTAATGTTCAAGCAAAAACAGGTGATTTTTGACAAAAGAGATAACACCCCCCATTACGTCATGCTTCAGAAAGGTGAAGAATGGTCCGTTTTCAAATGTTTTATTTTTGAACGTCAGTTCACATTTGTAGGTAGATCGTCAGTTTTAGAGCTAAAATTTGCATGTTGAAGGTGATTTTCATGCTTCCAGGGGCCCGGGAAGTGAATTAAATACCAATTGGAGGCATTTAATGTTCAAGCAAAAACAGGTGATTTTTGACAAAAGAGATAACACCCCCCCATTACGTCATGCTTCAGAAAGGTGAAAAATGGTCCGTTTTCAAATGTTTTATTTTTGAACGTCAGTTCACATTTGTAGGTAGATCGTCAGTTTTAGAGCAAAATTTTGCATGTTGAAAGTGATTTTCATGCTTCCAGGGGCCCGGGAAGTGAATTAAATACCATTTGGAGGCATTTAATGTTCAAGCAAAAACAGGTGATTTTTGACAAAAGAGATAACACCCCCCCATTACGTCATGCTTAAGAAAGGTGAAAAATGGTCCGTTTTCAAATGTTTTATTTTTGAACGTCAGTTCACATTTGTAGGTAGATCGTCAGTTTTAGAGCTAAAATTTGCATGTTGAAAGTGATTTTCATGCTTCCAGGGGCCCGGGAATTGAATTAAATACCATTTGGAGGCATTTAATGTTCAAGCAAAAACAGGTGATTTTTGACAAAAGAGATAACACCCCCCCATTACGTCATGCTTCAGAAAGGTGAAAAATGGTCAGTTTTCAAATGTTTTATTTTTGAACGTCAGTTCACATTTGTAGGTAGATCATCAGTTTTAGAGCTAAAATTTGCATGTTTAAAGCGATTTTCATGCTACCAGGGGCCCGGGAAGTGAATTAAATACCATTTGGAGGCATTTAATGTTCAAGCAAAAACAGGTGATTTTTGACAAAAGAGATAACACCCCCCCATTACGTCATGCTTCAGAAAGGTGAAAAATGGTCCGTTTTCAAATGTTTTATTTTTGAACGTCAGTTCACATTTGTAGGTAGATCATCAGTTTTAGAGCTAAAATTAGCATGTTTAAAGTGATTTTCATCCTTCCAGGGGCCCGGGAAGTGAATTAAATACCATTTGGAGGCATTTAATGTTCAAACAAAAACAGGTGATTTTTGACAAAAGAAATAACACCCCCCATTACGTCATGCTTCAGAAAGGTGAAAAAGGGTCCGTTTTCAAATGTTTTATTTTTGAACGTCAGTTCACATTTGTAGGTAGATCATCAGTTTAAGAGCTAAAATTAGCATGTTTAAAGTGATTTTCATGCTTCCAGGGGCCCGGGAAGTGAATTAAATACCATTTGGAGGCATTTAATGTTCAAGCAAAAACAGGTGATTTTTGACAAACGAGATAACACCCCCCCATTACGTCATGCTTCAGAAAGGTGAAGAATGGTCCGTTTTCAAATGTTTTATTTTTGAACGTCAGTTCACATTTGTAGGTAGATCGTCAGTTTTAGAGCTAAAATTTGCATGTTGAAAGTGATTTTCATGCTTCCAGGGGCCCGGGAAGTTAATTAAATACCATTTGGAGGCATTTAATGTTCAAGCAAAAACAGGTGATTTTTGACAAAAGAGATAACACCCCCCATTACGTCATGCTTCAGAAAGGTGAAGAATGGTCCGTTTTCAAATGTTTTATTTTTGAACGTCAGTTCACATTTGTAGGTAGATCGTCAGTTTTAGAGCTAAAATTTGCATGTTGAAAGTGATTTTCATGCTTCCAGGGGCCCGGGAAGTGAATTAAATACCATTTGGAGGCATTTAATGTTCAAGCAAAAACAGGTGATTTTTGACAAAAGAGATAACACCCCCCATTACGTCATGCTTCAGAAAGGTGAAGAATGGTCCGTTTTCAAATGTTTTATTTTTGAACGTCAGTTCACATTTGTAGGTAGATCGTCAGTTTTAGAGCTAAATTTTGCATGTTGAAAGTGATTTTCATGCTTCCAGGGGCCCGGGAAGTGAATTAAATACCATTTGGAGGCATTTAATGTTCAAGCAAAAACAGGTGATTTTTGACAAAAGAGATAACACCCCCCCATTACGTCATGCTTAAGAAAGGTGAAAAATGTTCCGTTTTCAAATGTTTTATTTTTGAACGTCAGTTCACATTTGTAGGTAGATCGTCAGTTTTAGAGCTAAAATTTGCATGTTGAAAGTGATTTTCATGCTTCCAGGGGCCCGGGAAGTGAATTAAATACCATTTGGAGGCATTTAATGTTCAAGCAAAAACAGGTGATTTTTGACAAAAGAGATAACACCCCCCATTACGTCATGCTTCAGAAAGGTGAAGAATGGTCCGTTTTCAAATGTTTTATTTTTGAACGTCAGTTCACATTTGTAGGTAGATCGTCAGTTTTAGAGCTAAATTTTGCATGTTGAAAGTGATTTTCATGCTTCCAGGGGCCCGGGAAGTGAATTAAATACCATTTGGAGGCATTTAATGTTCAAGCAAAAACAGGTGATTTTTGACAAAAGAGATAACACCCCCCCATTACGTCATGCTTAAGAAAGGTGAAAAATGTTCCGTTTTCAAATGTTTTATTTTTGAACGTCAGTTCACATTTGTAGGTAGATCGTCAGTTTTAGAGCTAAAATTTGCATGTTGAAAATGATTTTCATGCTTCCAGGGGCCCGGGAATTGAATTAAATACCATTTGGAGGCATTTAATGTTCAAGCAAAAACAGGTGATATTTGACAAAAGAGATAACACCCCCCCATTACGTCATGCTTCAGAAAGGTGAAAAATGGTCAGTTTTCAAATGTTTTATTTTTGAACGTCAGTTCACATTTGTAGGTAGATCATCAGTTTAAGAGCTAAAATTAGCATGTTTAAAGTGATTTTCATGCTTCCAGGGGCCCGGGAAGTGAATTAAATACCATTTGGAGGCATTTAATGTTCAAGCAAAAACAGGTGATTTTTGACAAAAGAGATAACACCCCCCCCATTACGTCATGCTTCAGAAAGGTGAAAAATGGTCAGTTTTCAAATGTTTTATTTTTGAACGTCAGTTCACATTTGTAGGTAGATCATCAGTTTTAGAGCAAAAATTAGCATGTTTAAAGTGATTTTCATCATTCCAGGGGCCCGGGAAGTGAATTAAATACCATTTGGAGGCATTTAATGTTCAAACAAAAACAGGTGATTTTTGACAAAAGAAATAACACCCCCCATTACGTCATGCTTCAGAAGGGTGACAAATGGTCCATTTTTCAAATGTTTTATTTTTGAACGTCAGTTCACATTTGTAGGTAGATCATCAGTTTAAGAGCTAAAATTAGCATGTTTAAAGTGATTTTCATGCTTCCAGGGGCCGGGGAAGTGAATTAAATACCATTTGGAGGAATTTAATGTTCAAGCAAAAACAGGTGATTTTTGACAAACGAGATAACACCCCCCCATTACGTCATGCTTCAGAAATGTGAAAAAAGGTCCGTTTTCAAATGTTTTATTTTTCAACGTCAGTTCGCATTTGTAGGTAGATCATCAGTTTTAGAGCTAAAATTAGCATGTTTAAAGTGATTTTCATGCTTCCAGGGGCCCGGGAAGTGAATTAAATACCATTTGGAGGCATTTAATGTTCAAGCAAAAACAGGTGATTTTTGACAAAAGAGATAACACCCCCCATTACGTCATGCTTCAGAAAGGTGAAGAATGGTCCGTTTTCAAATGTTTTATTTTTGAACGTCAGTTCACATTTGTAGGTAGATCGTCAGTTTTAGAGCTAAAATTTGCATGTTGAAGGTGATTTTCATGCTTCCAGGGGCCCGGGAAGTGAATTAAATACCAATTGGAGGCATTTAATGTTCAAGCAAAAACAGGTGATTTTTGACAAAAGAGATAACACCCCCCCATTACGTCATGCTTCAGAAAGGTGAAAAATGGTCAGTTTTCAAATGTTTTATTTTTGAACGTCAGTTCACATTTGTAGGTAGATCATCAGTTTTAGAGCTAAAATTTGCATGTTTAAAGCGATTTTCATGCTACCAGGGGCCCGGGAAGTGAATTAAATACCATTTGGAGGCATTTAATGTTCAAGCAAAAACAGGTGATTTTTGACAAAAGAGATAACACCCCCCCATTACGTCATGCTTCAGAAAGGTGAAAAATGGTCCGTTTTCAAATGTTTTATTTTTGAACGTCAGTTCACATTTGTAGGTAGATCATCAGTTTTAGAGCTAAAATTAGCATGTTTAAAGTGATTTTCATCCTTCCAGGGGCCCGGGAAGTGAATTAAATACCATTTGGAGGCATTTAATGTTCAAACAAAAACAGGTGATTTTTGACAAAAGAAATAACACCCCCCATTACGTCATGCTTCAGAAAGGTGAAAAAGGGTCCGTTTTCAAATGTTTTATTTTTGAACGTCAGTTCACATTTGTAGGTAGATCATCAGTTTAAGAGCTAAAATTAGCATGTTTAAAGTGATTTTCATGCTTCCAGGGGCCCGGGAAGTGAATTAAATACCATTTGGAGGCATTTAATGTTCAAGCAAAAACAGGTGATTTTTGACAAACGAGATAACACCCCCCCATTACGTCATGCTTCAGAAAGGTGAAGAATGGTCCGTTTTCAAATGTTTTATTTTTGAACGTCAGTTCACATTTGTAGGTAGATCGTCAGTTTTAGAGCTAAAATTTGCATGTTGAAAGTGATTTTCATGCTTCCAGGGGCCCGGGAAGTTAATTAAATACCATTTGGAGGCATTTAATGTTCAAGCAAAAACAGGTGATTTTTGACAAAAGAGATAACACCCCCCATTACGTCATGCTTCAGAAAGGTGAAGAATGGTCCGTTTTCAAATGTTTTATTTTTGAACGTCAGTTCACATTTGTAGGTAGATCGTCAGTTTTAGAGCTAAAATTTGCATGTTGAAAGTGATTTTCATGCTTCCAGGGGCCCGGGAAGTGAATTAAATACCATTTGGAGGCATTTAATGTTCAGCAAAAACAGGTGATTTTTGACAAAAGAGATAACACCCCCCATTACGTCATGCTTCAGAAAGGTGAAGAATGGTCCGTTTTCAAATGTTTTATTTTTGAACGTCAGTTCACATTTGTAGGTAGATCGTCAGTTTTAGAGCTAAATTTTGCATGTTGAAAGTGATTTTCATGCTTCCAGGGGCCCGGGAAGTGAATTAAATACCATTTGGAGGCATTTAATGTTCAAGCAAAAACAGGTGATTTTTGACAAAAGAGATAACACCCCCCCATTACGTCATGCTTAAGAAAGGTGAAAAATGTTCCGTTTTCAAATGTTTTATTTTTGAACGTCAGTTCACATTTGTAGGTAGATCGTCAGTTTTAGAGCTAAAATTTGCATGTTGAAAGTGATTTTCATGCTTCCAGGGGCCCGGGAATTGAATTAAATACCATTTGGAGGCATTTAATGTTCAAGCAAAAACAGGTGATTTTTGACAAAAGAGATAACACCCCCCCATTACGTCATGCTTCAGAAAGGTGAAAAATGGTCAGTTTTCAAATGTTTTATTTTTGAACGTCAGTTCACATTTGTAGGTAGATCATCAGTTTAAGAGCTAAAATTAGCATGTTTAAAGTGATTTTCATGCTTCCAGGGGCCCGGGAAGTGAATTAAATACCATTTGGAGGCATTTAATGTTCAAGCAAAAACAGGTGATTTTTGACAAAAGAGATAACACCCCCCCATTACGTCATGCTTCAGAAAGGTGAAAAATGGTCAGTTTTCAAATGTTTTATTTTTGAACGTCAGTTCACATTTGTAGGTAGATCATCAGTTTAAGAGCTAAAATTACCATGTTTAAAGTGATTTTCATGCTTCCAGGGGCCCGGGAAGTGAATTAAATACCATTTGGAGGCATTTAATGTTCAAGCAAAAACAGGTGATTTTTGACAAACGAGATAACACCCCCCCATTACGTCATGCTTCAGAAAGGTGAAGAATGGTCCGTTTTCAAATGTTTTATTTTTGAACGTCAGTTCACATTTGTAGGTAGATCGTCAGTTTTAGAGCTAAAATTTGCATGTTGAAAGTGATTTTCATGCTTCCAGGGGCCCGGGAAGTTAATTAAATACCATTTGGAGGCATTTAATGTTCAAGCAAAAACAGGTGATTTTTGACAAAAGAGATAACACCCCCCCATTACGTCATGCTTCAGAAAGGTGAAAAATGGTCAGTTTTCAAATGTTTTATTTTTGAACGTCAGTTCACATTTGTAGGTAGATCATCAGTTTAAGAGCTAAAATTAGCATGTTTAAAGTGATTTTCATGCTTCCAGGGGCCCGGGAAGTGAATTAAATACCATTTGGAGGCATTTAATGTTCAAGCAAAAACAGGTGATTTTTGACAAAAGAGATAACACCCCCCCATTACGTCATGCTTCAGAAAGGTGAAAAATGGTCCGTTTTCAAATGTTTTATTTTTGAACGTCAGTTCACATTTGTAGGTAGATCATAAGTTTTAGAGCAAAAATTAGCATGTTTAAAGTGATTTTCATCCTTCCAGGGGCCCGGGAAGTGAATTAAATACCATTTGGAGGCATTTAATGTTCAAACAAAAACAGGTGATTTTTGACAAAAGAAATAACACCCCCCATTACGTCATGCTTCAGAAAGGTGAAAAAGGGTCCGTTTTCAAATGTTTTATTTTTGAACGTCAGTTCACATTTGTAGCTAGATCATCAGTTTAAGAGCTAAAATTAGCATGTTTAAAGTGATTTTCATGCTTCCAGGGGCCCGGGAAGTGAATTAAATACCATTTGGAGGCATTTAATGTTCAAGCAAAAACAGGTGATTTTTGACAAACGAGATAACACCCCCCCATTACGTCATGCTTCAGAAAGGTGAAGAATGGTCCGTTTTCAAATGTTTTATTTTTGAACGTCAGTTCACATTTGTAGGTAGATCGTCAGTTTTAGAGCTAAAATTTGCATGTTGAAAGTGATTTTCATGCTTCCAGGGGCCCGGGAATTTAATTAAATACCATTTGGAGGCATTTAATGTTCAAGCAAAAACAGGTGATTTTTGACAAACGAGATAACACCCCCCCATTACGTCATGCTTCAGAAAGGTGAAGAATGGTCCGTTTTCAAATGTTTTATTTTTGAACGTCAGTTCACATTTGTAGGTAGATCGTCAGTTTTAGAGCTAAAATTTGCATGTTGAAAGTGATTTTCATGCTTCCAGGGGCCCGGGAAGTTAATTAAATACCATTTGGAGGCATTTAATGTTCAAGCAAAAACAGGTGATTTTTGACAAAAGAGATAACACCCCCCCATTACGTCATGCTTCAGAAAGGTGAAAAATGGTCAGTTTTCAAATGTTTTATTTTTGAACGTCAGTTCACATTTGTAGGTAGATCATCAGTTTAAGAGCTAAAATTAGCATGTTTAAAGTGATTTTCATGCTTCCAGGGGCCCGGGAAGTGAATTAAATACCATTTGGAGGCATTTAATGTTCAAGCAAAAACAGGTGATTTTTGACAAAAGAGATAACACCCCCCCATTACGTCATGCTTCAGAAAGGTGAAAAATGGTCCGTTTTCAAATGTTTTATTTTTGAACGTCAGTTCACATTTGTAGGTAGATCATAAGTTTTAGAGCAAAAATTAGCATGTTTAAAGTGATTTTCATCCTTCCAGGGGCCCGGGAAGTGAATTAAATACCATTTGGAGGCATTTAATGTTCAAACAAAAACAGGTGATTTTTGACAAAAGAAATAACACCCCCCATTACGTCATGCTTCAGAAAGGTGAAAAAGGGTCCGTTTTCAAATGTTTTATTTTTGAACGTCAGTTCACATTTGTAGGTAGATCATCAGTTTAAGAGCTAAAATTAGCATGTTTAAAGTGATTTTCATGCTTCCAGGGGCCCGGGAAGTGAATTAAATACCATTTGGAGGCATTTAATGTTCAAGCAAAAACAGGTGATTTTTGACAAACGAGATAACACCCCCCCATTACGTCATGCTTCAGAAAGGTGAAGAATGGTCCGTTTTCAAATGTTTTATTTTTGAACGTCAGTTCACATTTGTAGGTAGATCGTCAGTTTTAGAGCTAAATTTTGCATGTTGAAAGTGATTTTCATGCTTCCAGGGGCCCGGGAATTTAATTAAATACCATTTGGAGGCATTTAATGTTCAAGCAAAAACAGGTGATTTTTGACAAAAGAGATAACACCCCCCCATTACGTCATGCATCAGAAAGGTGAAAAATGGTCCGTTTTCAAATGTTTTATTTTTGAACGTCAGTTCACATTTGTAGGTAGATCATCAGTTTTAGAGCAAAAATTAGCATGTTTAAAGTGATTTTCATCCTTCCAGGGGCCGGGGAAGTGAATTAAATACCATTTGGAGGCATTTAATGTTCAAACAAAAACAGGTGATTTTTGACAAAAGAAATAACACCCCCCATTACGTCATGCTTCAGAAAGGTGAAAAAGGGTCCGTTTTCAAATGTTTTATTTTTGAACGTCAGTTCACATTTGTAGGTAGATCATCAGTTTAAGAGCTAAAATTAGCATGTTTAAAGTGATTTTCATGCTTCCAGGGGCCCGGGAAGTGAATTAAATACCATTTGGAGGCATTTAATGTTCAAGCAAAAACAGGTGATTTTTGACAAACGAGATAACACCCCCCCATTACGTCATGCTTCAGAAAGGTGAAGAATGGTCCGTTTTCAAATGTTTTATTTTTGAACGTCAGTTCACATTTGTAGGTAGATCGTCAGTTTTAGAGCTAAAATTTGCATGTTGAAAGTGATTTTCATGCTTCCAGGGGCCCGGGAAGTTAATTAAATACCATTTGGAGGCATTTAATGTTCAAGCAAAAACAGGTGATTTTTGACAAAAGAGATGACACCCCCCCATTACGTCATGCTTCAGAAAGGTGAAAAATGGTCCGTTTTCAAATGTTTTATTTTTGAACGTCAGTTCACATTTGTAGGTAGATCATCAGTTTTAGAGCTAAAATCTGCATGTTTAAAGTGATTTTCATGCTTCCAGGGGCCCGGGAAGTGAATTAAATACCAATTGGAGGCATTTAATGTTCAAGCAAAAACAGGTGATTTTTGACAAAAGAGATAACACCCCCCATTACGTCATGCTTCAGAAAGGTGAAGAATGGTCCGTTTTCAAATGTTTTATTTTTGAACGTCAGTTCACATTTGTAGGTAGATCATCAGTTTTAGATCTAAAATTAGCATGTTTAAAGTGATTTTCACCCTTCCAGGGGCCCGGGAAGTGAATTAAATACCATTTGGAGGCATTTAATGTTCAAACAAAAACAGGTGATTTTTGACAAAAGAAATAACACCCCCCATTACGTCATGCTTCAGAAGGGTGACAAATGGTCCATTTTTCAAATGTTTTATTTTTGAACGTCAGTTCACATTTGTAGGTAGATCATCAGTTTAAGAGCTAAAATTAGCATGTTTAAAGTGATTTTCATGCTTCCAGGGGCCCGGGAAGTGAATTAAATACCATTTGGAGGCATTTAATGTTCAAGCAAAAACAGGTGATTTTTAACAAACGAGATAACACCCCCCATTACGTCATGCTTCAGAAATGTGAAAAAAGGTCCGTTTTCAAATGTTTTATTTTTCAACGTCAGTTCGCATTTGTAGGTAGATCATCAGTTTTAGAGCTAAAATTAGCATGTTTAAAGTGATTTTCATGCTTCCGGGGGCCCGGGAAGTGAATTAAATACCATTTGGAGGCATTTAATGTTCAAGGAAAAACAGGTGATTTTTGACAAAAGAGATAACACCCCCCATTACTTCATGCTTCAGAAAGGTGAAGAATGGTCCGTTTTCAAATGTTTTATTTTTGAACGTCAGTTCACATTTGTAGGTAGATCATCAGTTTTAGAGCTAAAATTAGCATGTTTAAAGTGATTTTCATCCTTCCAGGGGCCCGGGAAGTGAATTAAATACCATTTGGAGGCATTTAATGTTCAAACAAAAACAGGTGATTTTTGACAAAAGAAATAACACCCCCCATTACGTCATGCTTCAGAAAGGTGAAAAAGGGTCCGTTTTCAAATGTTTTATTTTTGAACGTCAGTTCACATTTGTAGGTAGATCATCAGTTTAAGAGCTAAAATTAGCATGTTTAAAGTGATTTTCATGCTTCCAGGGGCCCGGGAAGTGAATTAAATACCATTTGGAGGCATTTAATGTTCAAGCAAAAACAGGTGATTTTTGACAAACGAGATAACACCCCCCCATTACGTCATGCTTCAGAAAGGTGAAGAATGGTCCGTTTTCAAATGTTTTATTTTTGAACGTCAGTTCACATTTGTAGGTAGATCGTCAGTTTTAGAGCTAAAATTTGCATGTTGAAAGTGATTTTCATGCTTCCAGGGGCCCGGGAAGTTAATTAAAGACCCTTTGGAGGCATTTAATGTTCAAGCAAAAACAGGTGATTTTTGACAAAAGAGATAACCCCCCCCCATTACGTCATGCTTCAGAAAGGTGAAGAATGGTCCGTTTTCAAATGTTTTATTTTTGAACGTCAGTTCACATTTGTAGGTAGATCGTCAGTTTTAGAGCTAAAATTTGCATGTTGAAAGTGATTTTCATGCTTCCAGGGGCCCGGGAAGTGAATTAAATACCATTTGGAGGCATTTAATGTTCAAGCAAAAACAGGTGATTTTTGACAAAAGAGATAACACCCCCCATTACGTCATGCTTCAGAAAGGTGAAGAATGGTCCGTTTTCAAATGTTTTATTTTTGAACGTCAGTTCACATTTGTAGGTAGATCGTCAGTTTTAGAGCTAAATTTTGCATGTTGAAAGTGATTTTCATGCTTCCAGGGGCCCGGGAAGTGAATTAAATACCATTTGGAGGCATTTAATGTTCAAGCAAAAACAGGTGATTTTTGACAAAAGAGATAACACCCCCCCATTACGTCATGCTTAAGAAAGGTGAAAAATGTTCCGTTTTCAAATGTTTTATTTTTGAACGTCAGTTCACATTTGTAGGTAGATCGTCAGTTTTAGAGCTAAAATTTGCATGTTGAAAATGATTTTCATGCTTCCAGGGGCCCGGGAATTGAATTAAATACCATTTGGAGGCATTTAATGTTCAAGCAAAAACAGGTGATTTTTGACAAAAGAGATAACACCCCCCCATTACGTCATGCTTCAGAAAGGTGAAAAATGGTCAGTTTTCAAATGTTTTATTTTTGAACGTCAGTTCACATTTGTAGGTAGATCATCAGTTTAAGAGCTAAAATTAGCATGTTTAAAGTGATTTTCATGCTTCCAGGGGCCCGGGAAGTGAATTAAATACCATTTGGAGGCATTTAATGTTCAAGCAAAAACAGGTGATTTTTGACAAAAGAGATAACACCCCCCCCATTACGTCATGCTTCAGAAAGGTGAAAAATGGTCAGTTTTCAAATGTTTTATTTTTGAACGTCAGTTCACATTTGTAGGTAGATCATCAGTTTTAGAGCAAAAATTAGCATGTTTAAAGTGATTTTCATCATTCCAGGGGCCCGGGAAGTGAATTAAATACCATTTGGAGGCATTTAATGTTCAAACAAAAACAGGTGATTTTTGACAAAAGAAATAACACCCCCCATTACGTCATGCTTCAGAAAGGTGAAAAAGGGTCCGTTTTCAAATGTTTTATTTTTGAACGTCAGTTCACATTTGTAGGTAGATCATCAGTTTAAGAGCTAAAATTACCATGTTTAAAGTGATTTTCATGCTTCCAGGGGCCCGGGAAGTGAATTAAATACCATTTGGAGGCATTTAATGTTCAAGCAAAAACAGGTGATTTTTGACAAACGAGATAACACCCCCCCATTACGTCATGCTTCAGAAAGGTGAAGAATGGTCCGTTTTCAAATGTTTTATTTTTGAACGTCAGTTCACATTTGTAGGTAGATCGTCAGTTTTAGAGCTAAAATTTGCATGTTGAAAGTGATTTTCATGCTTCCAGGGGCCCGGGAAGTTAATTAAATACCATTTGGAGGCATTTAATGTTCAAGCAAAAACAGGTGATTTTTGACAAAAGAGATAACACCCCCCCATTACGTCATGCTTCAGAAAGGTGAAAAATGGTCAGTTTTCAAATGTTTTATTTTTGAACGTCAGTTCACATTTGTAGGTAGATCATCAGTTTAAGAGCTAAAATTAGCATGTTTAAAGTGATTTTCATGCTTCCAGGGGCCCGGGAAGTGAATTAAATACCATTTGGAGGCATTTAATGTTCAAGCAAAAACAGGTGATTTTTGACAAAAGAGATAACACCCCCCCATTACGTCATGCTTCAGAAAGGTGAAAAATGGTCCGTTTTCAAATGTTTTATTTTTGAACGTCAGTTCACATTTGTAGGTAGATCATCAGTTTTAGAGCAAAAATTAGCATGTTTAAAGTGATTTTCATCCTTCCAGGGGCCCGGGAAGTGAATTAAATACCATTTGGAGGCATTTAATGTTCAAACAAAAACAGGTGATTTTTGACAAAAGAAATAACACCCCCCATTACGTCATGCTTCAGAAAGGTGAAAAAGGGTCCGTTTTCAAATGTTTTATTTTTGAACGTCAGTTCACATTTGTAGGTAGATCATCAGTTTAAGAGCTAAAATTAGCATGTTTAAAGTGATTTTCATGCTTCCAGGGGCCCGGGAAGTGAATTAAATACCATTTGGAGGCATTTAATGTTCAAGCAAAAACAGGTGATTTTTGACAAACGAGATAACACCCCCCCATTACGTCATGCTTCAGAAAGGTGAAGAATGGTCCGTTTTCAAATGTTTTATTTTTGAACGTCAGTTCACATTTGTAGGTAGATCGTCAGTTTTAGAGCTAAAATTTGCATGTTGAAAGTGATTTTCATGCTTCCAGGGGCCCGGGAAGTTAATTAAATACCATTTGGAGGCATTTAATGTTCAAGCAAAAACAGGTGATTTTTGACAAAAGAGATAACACCCCCCCATTACGTCATGCTTCAGAAAGGTGAAGAATGGTCCGTTTCAAATGTTTTATTTTTGAACGTCAGTTCACATTTGTAGGTAGATCGTCAGTTTTAGAGCTAAAATTTGCATGTTGAAAGTGATTTTCATGCTTCCAGGGGCCCGGGAAGTGAATTAAATACCATTTGGAGGCATTTAATGTTCAAGCAAAAACAGGTGATTTTTGACAAAAGAGATAACACCCCCCATTACGTCATGCTTCAGAAAGGTGAAGAATGGTCCGTTTTCAAATGTTTTATTTTTGAACGTCAGTTCACATTTGTAGGTAGATCGTCAGTTTTAGAGCTAAAATTTGTATGTTGAAAGTGATTTTCATGCTTCCAGGAGCCCGGGAATTGAATTAAATACCATTTGGAGGCATTTAATGTTCAAGCAAAAACAGGTGATTTTTGACAAAAGAGATAACACCCCCCCATTACGTCATGCTTCAGAAAGGTGAAAAATGGTCAGTTTTCAAATGTTTAATTTTTGAACGTCAGTTCACATTTGTAGGTAGATCATCAGTTTAAGAGCTAAAATTAGCATGTTTAAAGTGATTTTCATGCTTCCAGGGGCCCGGGAAGTGAATTAAATACCATTTGGAGGCATTTAATGTTCAAGCAAAAACAGGTGATTTTTGACAAAAGAGATAACACCCCCCCATTACGTCATGCTTCAGAAAGGTGAAAAATGGTCCGTTTTCAAATGTTTTATTTTTGAACGTCAGTTCACATTTGTAGGTAGATCATCAGTTTTAGAGCTAAAATTTGCATGTTTAAAGTGATTTTCATGCTTCCAGGGGCCCGGGAAGTGAATTAAATACCAATTGGAGGCATTTAATGTTCAAGCAAAAACAGGTGATTTTTGACAAAAGAGATAACACCCCCCATTACGTCATGCTTCAGAAAGGTGAAGAATGGTCCGTTTTCAAATGTTTTATTTTTGAACGTCAGTTCACATTTGTAGGTAGATCATCAGTTTTAGATCTAAAATTAGCATGTTTAAAGTGATTTTCACCCTTCCAGGGGCCCGGGAAGTGAATTAAATACCATTTGGAGGCATTTAATGTTCAAACAAAAACAGGTGATTTTTGACAAAAGAAATAACACCCCCCATTACGTCATGCTTCAGAAGGGTGACAAATGGTCCATTTTTCAAATGTTTTATTTTTGAACGTCAGTTCACATTTGTAGGTAGATCATCAGTTTAAGAGCTAAAATTTGCATGTTTAAAGTGATTTTCATGCTTCCAGGGGCCCGGGAAGTGAATTAAATACCATTTGGAGGCATTTAATGTTCAAGCAAAAACAGGTGATTTTTGACAAACGAGATAACACCCCCCATTACGTCATGCTTCAGAAATGTGAAAAAAGGTCCGTTTTCAAATGTTTTATTTTTCAACGTCAGTTCGCATTTGTAGGTAGATCATCAGTTTTAGAGCTAAAATTAGCATGTTTAAAGTGATTTTCATGCTTCCAGGGGCCCGGGAAGTGAATTAAATACCATTTGGAGGCATTTAATGTTCAAGGAAAAACAGGTGATTTTTGACAAAAGAGATAACACCCCCCATTACGTCATGCTTCAGAAAGGTGAAGAATGGTCCGTTTTCAAATGTTTTATTTTTGAACGTCAGTTCACATTTGTAGGTAGATCATCAGTTTTAGATCTAAAATTAGCATGTTTAAAGTGATTTTCACCCTTCCAGGGGCCCGGGAAGTGAATTAAATACCATTTGGAGGCATTTAATGTTCAAACAAAAACAGGTGATTTTTGACAAAAGAAATAACACCCCCCATTACGTCATGCTTCAGAAGGGTGACAAATGGTCCATTTTTCAAATGTTTTATTTTTGAACGTCAGTTCACATTTGTAGGTAGATCATCAGTTTAAGAGCTAAAATTTGCATGTTGAAAGTGATTTTCATGCTTCCAGGGGCCCGGGAAGTTAATTAAAGACCCTTTGGAGGCATTTAATGTTCAAGCAAAAACAGGTGATTTTTGACAAAAGAGATAACACCCCCCCATTACGTCATGCTTCAGAAAGGTGAAGAATGGTCCGTTTTCAAATGTTTTATTTTTGAACGTCAGTTCACATTTGTAGGTAGATCGTCAGTTTTAGAGCTAAAATTTGCATGTTGAAAGTGATTTTCATGCTTCCAGGGGCCGGGAAGTGAATTAAATACCATTTGGAGGCATTTAATGTTCAAGCAAAAACAGGTGATTTTTGACAAAAGAGATAACACCCCCCATTACGTCATGCTTCAGAAAGGTGAAGAATGGTCCGTTTTCAAATGTTTTATTTTTGAACGTCAGTTCACATTTGTAGGTAGATCGTCAGTTTTAGAGCTAAAATTTGCATGTTGAAAGTGATTTTCATGCTTCCAGGGGCCCGGGAAGTTAATTAAAGACCCTTTGGAGGCATTTAATGTTCAAGCAAAAACAGGTGATTTTTGACAAAAGAGATAACACCCCCCCATTACGTCATGCTTCAGAAAGGTGAAGAATGGTCCGTTTTCAAATGTTTTATTTTTGAACGTCAGTTCACATTTGTAGGTAGATCGTCAGTTTTAGAGCTAAATTTTGCATGTTGAAAGTGATTTTCATGCTTCCAGGGGCCCGGGAAGTGAATTAAATACCATTTGGAGGCATTTAATGTTCAAGCAAAAACAGGTGATTTTTGACAAAAGAGATAACACCCCCCCATTACGTCATGCTTAAGAAAGGTGAAAAATGTTCCGTTTTCAAATGTTTTATTTTTGAACGTCAGTTCACATTTGTAGGTAGATCGTCAGTTGTAGAGCTAAAATTTGCATGTTGAAAGTGATTTTCATGCTTCCAGGGGCCCGGGAATTGAATTAAATACCATTTGGAGGCATTTAATGTTCAAGCAAAAACAGGTGATTTTTGACAAAAGAGATAACACCCCCCCATTACGTCATGCTTCAGAAAGGTGAAAAATGGTCAGTTTTCAAATGTTTTATTTTTGAACGTCAGTTCACATTTGTAGGTAGATCATCAGTTTTAGATCTAAAATTAGCATGTTTAAAGTGATTTTCACCCTTCCAGGGGCCCGGGAAGTGAATTAAATACCATTTGGAGGCATTTAATGTTCAAACAAAAACAGGTGATTTTTGACAAAAGAAATAACACCCCCCATTACGTCATGCTTCAGAAGGGTGACAAATGGTCCATTTTTCAAATGTTTTATTTTTGAACGTCAGTTCACATTTGTAGGTAGATCATCAGTTTAAGAGCTAAAATTAGCATGTTTAAAGTGATTTTCATGCTTCCAGGGGCCCGGGAAGTGAATTAAATACCATTTGGAGGCATTTAATGTTCAAGCAAAAACAGGTGATTTTTAACAAACGAGATAACACCCCCCATTACGTCATGCTTCAGAAATGTGAAAAAAGGTCCGTTTTCAAATGTTTTATTTTTCAACGTCAGTTCGCATTTGTAGGTAGATCATCAGTTTTAGAGCTAAAATTAGCATGTTTAAAGTGATTTTCATGCTTCCGGGGGCCCGGGAAGTGAATTAAATACCATTTGGAGGCATTTAATGTTCAAGGAAAAACAGGTGATTTTTGACAAAAGAGATAACACCCCCCATTACTTCATGCTTCAGAAAGGTGAAGAATGGTCCGTTTTCAAATGTTTTATTTTTGAACGTCAGTTCACATTTGTAGGTAGATCATCAGTTTTAGAGCTAAAATTAGCATGTTTAAAGTGATTTTCATCCTTCCAGGGGCCCGGGAAGTGAATTAAATACCATTTGGAGGCATTTAATGTTCAAACAAAAACAGGTGATTTTTGACAAAAGAAATAACACCCCCCATTACGTCATGCTTCAGAAAGGTGAAAAAGGGTCCGTTTTCAAATGTTTTATTTTTGAACGTCAGTTCACATTTGTAGGTAGATCATCAGTTTAAGAGCTAAAATTAGCATGTTTAAAGTGATTTTCATGCTTCCAGGGGCCCGGGAAGTGAATTAAATACCATTTGGAGGCATTTAATGTTCAAGCAAAAACAGGTGATTTTTGACAAACGAGATAACACCCCCCCATTACGTCATGCTTCAGAAAGGTGAAGAATGGTCCGTTTTCAAATGTTTTATTTTTGAACGTCAGTTCACATTTGTAGGTAGATCGTCAGTTTTAGAGCTAAAATTTGCATGTTGAAAGTGATTTTCATGCTTCCAGGGGCCCGGGAAGTTAATTAAAGACCCTTTGGAGGCATTTAATGTTCAAGCAAAAACAGGTGATTTTTGACAAAAGAGATAACCCCCCCCCATTACGTCATGCTTCAGAAAGGTGAAGAATGGTCCGTTTTCAAATGTTTTATTTTTGAACGTCAGTTCACATTTGTAGGTAGATCGTCAGTTTTAGAGCTAAAATTTGCATGTTGAAAGTGATTTTCATGCTTCCAGGGGCCCGGGAAGTGAATTAAATACCATTTGGAGGCATTTAATGTTCAAGCAAAAACAGGTGATTTTTGACAAAAGAGATAACACCCCCCATTACGTCATGCTTCAGAAAGGTGAAGAATGGTCCGTTTTCAAATGTTTTATTTTTGAACGTCAGTTCACATTTGTAGGTAGATCGTCAGTTTTAGAGCTAAATTTTGCATGTTGAAAGTGATTTTCATGCTTCCAGGGGCCCGGGAAGTGAATTAAATACCATTTGGAGGCATTTAATGTTCAAGCAAAAACAGGTGATTTTTGACAAAAGAGATAACACCCCCCCATTACGTCATGCTTAAGAAAGGTGAAAAATGTTCCGTTTTCAAATGTTTTATTTTTGAACGTCAGTTCACATTTGTAGGTAGATCGTCAGTTTTAGAGCTAAAATTTGCATGTTGAAAATGATTTTCATGCTTCCAGGGGCCCGGGAATTGAATTAAATACCATTTGGAGGCATTTAATGTTCAAGCAAAAACAGGTGATTTTTGACAAAAGAGATAACACCCCCCCATTACGTCATGCTTCAGAAAGGTGAAAAATGGTCAGTTTTCAAATGTTTTATTTTTGAACGTCAGTTCACATTTGTAGGTAGATCATCAGTTTAAGAGCTAAAATTAGCATGTTTAAAGTGATTTTCATGCTTCCAGGGGCCCGGGAAGTGAATTAAATACCATTTGGAGGCATTTAATGTTCAAGCAAAAACAGGTGATTTTTGACAAAAGAGATAACACCCCCCCCATTACGTCATGCTTCAGAAAGGTGAAAAATGGTCAGTTTTCAAATGTTTTATTTTTGAACGTCAGTTCACATTTGTAGGTAGATCATCAGTTTTAGAGCAAAAATTAGCATGTTTAAAGTGATTTTCATCATTCCAGGGGCCCGGGAAGTGAATTAAATACCATTTGGAGGCATTTAATGTTCAAACAAAAACAGGTGATTTTTGACAAAAGAAATAACACCCCCCATTACGTCATGCTTCAGAAAGGTGAAAAAGGGTCCGTTTTCAAATGTTTTATTTTTGAACGTCAGTTCACATTTGTAGGTAGATCATCAGTTTAAGAGCTAAAATTACCATGTTTAAAGTGATTTTCATGCTTCCAGGGGCCCGGGAAGTGAATTAAATACCATTTGGAGGCATTTAATGTTCAAGCAAAAACAGGTGATTTTTGACAAACGAGATAACACCCCCCCATTACGTCATGCTTCAGAAAGGTGAAGAATGGTCCGTTTTCAAATGTTTTATTTTTGAACGTCAGTTCACATTTGTAGGTAGATCGTCAGTTTTAGAGCTAAAATTTGCATGTTGAAAGTGATTTTCATGCTTCCAGGGGCCCGGGAAGTTAATTAAATACCATTTGGAGGCATTTAATGTTCAAGCAAAAACAGGTGATTTTTGACAAAAGAGATAACACCCCCCCATTACGTCATGCTTCAGAAAGGTGAAAAATGGTCAGTTTTCAAATGTTTTATTTTTGAACGTCAGTTCACATTTGTAGGTAGATCATCAGTTTAAGAGCTAAAATTAGCATGTTTAAAGTGATTTTCATGCTTCCAGGGGCCCGGGAAGTGAATTAAATACCATTTGGAGGCATTTAATGTTCAAGCAAAAACAGGTGATTTTTGACAAAAGAGATAACACCCCCCCATTACGTCATGCTTCAGAAAGGTGAAAAATGGTCCGTTTTCAAATGTTTTATTTTTGAACGTCAGTTCACATTTGTAGGTAGATCATCAGTTTTAGAGCAAAAATTAGCATGTTTAAAGTGATTTTCATCCTTCCAGGGGCCCGGGAAGTGAATTAAATACCATTTGGAGGCATTTAATGTTCAAACAAAAACAGGTGATTTTTGACAAAAGAAATAACACCCCCCATTACGTCATGCTTCAGAAAGGTGAAAAAGGGTCCGTTTTCAAATGTTTTATTTTTGAACGTCAGTTCACATTTGTAGGTAGATCATCAGTTTAAGAGCTAAAATTAGCATGTTTAAAGTGATTTTCATGCTTCCAGGGGCCCGGGAAGTGAATTAAATACCATTTGGAGGCATTTAATGTTCAAGCAAAAACAGGTGATTTTTGACAAACGAGATAACACCCCCCCATTACGTCATGCTTCAGAAAGGTGAAGAATGGTCCGTTTTCAAATGTTTTATTTTTGAACGTCAGTTCACATTTGTAGGTAGATCGTCAGTTTTAGAGCTAAAATTTGCATGTTGAAAGTGATTTTCATGCTTCCAGGGGCCCGGGAAGTTAATTAAATACCATTTGGAGGCATTTAATGTTCAAGCAAAAACAGGTGATTTTTGACAAAAGAGATAACACCCCCCCATTACGTCATGCTTCAGAAAGGTGAAGAATGGTCCGTTTTCAAATGTTTTATTTTTGAACGTCAGTTCACATTTGTAGGTAGATCGTCAGTTTTAGAGCTAAAATTTGCATGTTGAAAGTGATTTTCATGCTTCCAGGGGCCCGGGAAGTGAATTAAATACCATTTGGAGGCATTTAATGTTCAAGCAAAAACAGGTGATTTTTGACAAAAGAGATAACACCCCCCATTACGTCATGCTTCAGAAAGGTGAAGAATGGTCCGTTTTCAAATGTTTTATTTTTGAACGTCAGTTCACATTTGTAGGTAGATCGTCAGTTTTAGAGCTAAAATTTGTATGTTGAAAGTGATTTTCATGCTTCCAGGAGCCCGGGAATTGAATTAAATACCATTTGGAGGCATTTAATGTTCAAGCAAAAACAGGTGATTTTTGACAAAAGAGATAACACCCCCCCATTACGTCATGCTTCAGAAAGGTGAAAAATGGTCAGTTTTCAAATGTTTAATTTTTGAACGTCAGTTCACATTTGTAGGTAGATCATCAGTTTAAGAGCTAAAATTAGCATGTTTAAAGTGATTTTCATGCTTCCAGGGGCCCGGGAAGTGAATTAAATACCATTTGGAGGCATTTAATGTTCAAGCAAAAACAGGTGATTTTTGACAAAAGAGATAACACCCCCCCATTACGTCATGCTTCAGAAAGGTGAAAAATGGTCCGTTTTCAAATGTTTTATTTTTGAACGTCAGTTCACATTTGTAGGTAGATCATCAGTTTTAGAGCTAAAATTTGCATGTTTAAAGTGATTTTCATGCTTCCAGGGGCCCGGGAAGTGAATTAAATACCAATTGGAGGCATTTAATGTTCAAGCAAAAACAGGTGATTTTTGACAAAAGAGATAACACCCCCCATTACGTCATGCTTCAGAAAGGTGAAGAATGGTCCGTTTTCAAATGTTTTATTTTTGAACGTCAGTTCACATTTGTAGGTAGATCATCAGTTTTAGATCTAAAATTAGCATGTTTAAAGTGATTTTCACCCTTCCAGGGGCCCGGGAAGTGAATTAAATACCATTTGGAGGCATTTAATGTTCAAACAAAAACAGGTGATTTTTGACAAAAGAAATAACACCCCCCATTACGTCATGCTTCAGAAGGGTGACAAATGGTCCATTTTTCAAATGTTTTATTTTTGAACGTCAGTTCACATTTGTAGGTAGATCATCAGTTTAAGAGCTAAAATTAGCATGTTTAAAGTGATTTTCATGCTTCCAGGGGCCCGGGAAGTGAATTAAATACCATTTGGAGGCATTTAATGTTCAAGCAAAAACAGGTGATTTTTGACAAACGAGATAACACCCCCCATTACGTCATGCTTCAGAAATGTGAAAAAAGGTCCGTTTTCAAATGTTTTATTTTTCAACGTCAGTTCGCATTTGTAGGTAGATCATCAGTTTTAGAGCTAAAATTAGCATGTTTAAAGTGATTTTCATGCTTCCAGGGGCCCGGGAAGTGAATTAAATACCATTTGGAGGCATTTAATGTTCAAGGAAAAACAGGTGATTTTTGACAAAAGAGATAACACCCCCCATTACGTCATGCTTCAGAAAGGTGAAGAATGGTCCGTTTTCAAATGTTTTATTTTTGAACGTCAGTTCACATTTGTAGGTAGATCATCAGTTTTAGATCTAAAATTAGCATGTTTAAAGTGATTTTCACCCTTCCAGGGGCCCGGGAAGTGAATTAAATACCATTTGGAGGCATTTAATGTTCAAACAAAAACAGGTGATTTTTGACAAAAGAAATAACACCCCCCATTACGTCATGCTTCAGAAGGGTGACAAATGGTCCATTTTTCAAATGTTTTATTTTTGAACGTCAGTTCACATTTGTAGGTAGATCATCAGTTTAAGAGCTAAAATTTGCATGTTGAAAGTGATTTTCATGCTTCCAGGGGCCCGGGAAGTTAATTAAAGACCCTTTGGAGGCATTTAATGTTCAAGCAAAAACAGGTGATTTTTTGACAAAAGAGATAACACCCCCCCATTACGTCATGCTTCAGAAAGGTGAAGAATGGTCCGTTTTCAAATGTTTTATTTTTGAACGTCAGTTCACATTTGTAGGTAGATCGTCAGTTTTAGAGCTAAAATTTGCATGTTGAAAGTGATTTTCATGCTTCCAGGGGCCGGGAAGTGAATTAAATACCATTTGGAGGCATTTAATGTTCAAGCAAAAACAGGTGATTTTTGACAAAAGAGATAACACCCCCCATTACGTCATGCTTCAGAAAGGTGAAGAATGGTCCGTTTTCAAATGTTTTATTTTTGAACGTCAGTTCACATTTGTAGGTAGATCGTCAGTTTTAGAGCTAAAATTTGCATGTTGAAAGTGATTTTCATGCTTCCAGGGGCCCGGGAAGTTAATTAAAGACCCTTTGGAGGCATTTAATGTTCAAGCAAAAACAGGTGATTTTTGACAAAAGAGATAACACCCCCCCATTACGTCATGCTTCAGAAAGGTGAAGAATGGTCCGTTTTCAAATGTTTTATTTTTGAACGTCAGTTCACATTTGAAGGTAGATCGTCAGTTTTAGAGCTTAAATTTGCATGTTGAAAGTGATTTTCATGCTTCCAGGGGCCCGGGAAGTGAATTAAATACCATTTGGAGGCATTTAATGTTCAAGCAAAAACAGGTGATTTTTGACAAAAGAGATAACACCCCCCATTACGTCATGCTTCAGAAAGGTGAAGAATGGTCCGTTTTCAAATGTTTTATTTTTGAACGTCAGTTCACATTTGTAGGTAGATCGTCAGTTTTAGAGCTAAATTTTGCATGTTGAAAGTGATTTTCATGCTTCCAGGGGCCCGGGAAGTGAATTAAATACCATTTGGAGGCATTTAATGTTCAAGCAAAAACAGGTGATTTTTGACAAAAGAGATAACACCCCCCCATTACGTCATGCTTAAGAAAGGTGAAAAATGTTCCGTTTTCAAATGTTTTATTTTTGAACGTCAGTTCACATTTGTAGGTAGATCGTCAGTTTTAGAGCTAAAATTTGCATGTTGAAAGTGATTTTCATGCTTCCAGGGGCCCGGGAATTGAATTAAATACCATTTGGAGGCATTTAATGTTCAAGCAAAAACAGGTGATTTTTGACAAAAGAGATAACACCCCCCCATTACGTCATGCTTCAGAAAGGTGAAAAATGGTCAGTTTTCAAATGTTTTATTTTTGAACGTCAGTTCACATTTGTAGGTAGATCATCAGTTTAAGAGCTAAAATTAGCATGTTTAAAGTGATTTTCATGCTTCCAGGGGCCCGGGAAGTGAATTAAATACCATTTGGAGGCATTTAATGTTCAAGCAAAAACAGGTGATTTTTGACAAAAGAGATAACACCCCCCCATTACGTCATGCTTCAGAAAGGTGAAAAATGGTCAGTTTTCAAATGTTTTATTTTTGAACGTCAGTTCACATTTGTAGGTAGATCATCAGTTTTAGAGCAAAAATTAGCATGTTTAAAGTGATTTTCATCCTTCCAGGGGCCCGGGAAGTGAATTAAATACCATTTGGAGGCATTTAATGTTCAAACAAAAACAGGTGATTTTTGACAAAAGAAATAACACCCCCCATTACGTCATGCTTCAGAAAGGTGAAAAAGGGTCCGTTTTCAAATGTTTTATTTTTGAACGTCAGTTCACATTTGTAGGTAGATCATCAGTTTAAGAGCTAAAATTACCATGTTTAAAGTGATTTTCATGCTTCCAGGGGCCCGGGAAGTGAATTAAATACCATTTGGAGGCATTTAATGTTCAAGCAAAAACAGGTGATTTTTGACAAACGAGATAACACCCCCCCATTACGTCATGCTTCAGAAAGGTGAAGAATGGTCCGTTTTCAAATGTTTTATTTTTGAACGTCAGTTCACATTTGTAGGTAGATCGTCAGTTTTAGAGCTAAAATTTGCATGTTGAAAGTGATTTTCATGCTTCCAGGGGCCCGGGAAGTTAATTAAATACCATTTGGAGGCATTTAATGTTCAAGCAAAAACAGGTGATTTTTGACAAAAGAGATAACACCCCCCCATTACGTCATGCTTCAGAAAGGTGAAAAATGGTCAGTTTTCAAATGTTTTATTTTTGAACGTCAGTTCACATTTGTAGGTAGATCATCATTTTAAGAGCTAAAATTAGCATGTTTAAAGTGATTTTCATGCTTCCAGGGGCCCGGGAAGTGAATTAAATACCATTTGGAGGCATTTAATGTTCAAGCAAAAACAGGTGATTTTTGACAAAAGAGATAACACCCCCCCATTACGTCATGCTCCAGAAAGGTGAAAAATGGTCCGTTTTCAAATGTTTTATTTTTGAACGTCAGTTCACATTTGTAGGTAGATCATCAGTTTTAGAGCAAAAATTAGCATGTTTAAAGTGATTTTCATCCTTCCAGGGGCCCGGGAAGTGAATTAAATACCATTTGGAGGCATTTAATGTTCAAACAAAAACAGGTGATTTTTGACAAAAGAAATAACACCCCCCATTACGTCATGCTTCAGAAAGGTGAAAAAGGGTCCGTTTTCAAATGTTTTATTTTTGAACGTCAGTTCACATTTGTAGGTAGATCATCAGTTTAAGATCTAAAATTAGCATGTTTAAAGTGATTTTCATGCTTCCAGGGGCCCGGGAAGTGAATTAAATACCATTTGGAGGCATTTAATGTTCAAGCAAAAACAGGTGATTTTTGACAAACGAGATAACACCCCCCCATTACATCATGCTTCAGAAAGGTGAAGAATGGTCCGTTTTCAAATGTTTTATTTTTGAACGTCAGTTCACATTTGTAGGTAGATCGTCAGTTTTAGAGCTAAAATTTGCATGTTGAAAGTGATTTTCATGCTTCCAGGGGCCCGGGAAGTTAATTAAATACCATTTGGAGGCATTTAATGTTCAAGCAAAAACAGGTGATTTTTGACAAAAGAGATAACACCCCCCCATTACGTCATGCTTCAGAAAGGTGAAGAATGGTCCGTTTTCAAATGTTTTATTTTTGAACGTCAGTTCACATTTGTAGGTAGATCGTCAGTTTTAGAGCTAAAATTTGCATGTTGAAAGTGATTTTCATGCTTCCAGGGGCCCGGGAAGTGAATTAAATACCATTTGGAGGCATTTAATGTTCAAGCAAAAACAGGTGATTTTTGACAAAAGAGATAACACCCCCCATTACGTCATGCTTCAGAAAGGTGAAGAATGGTCCGTTTTCAAATGTTTTATTTTTGAACGTCAGTTCACATTTGTAGGTAGATCGTCAGTTTTAGAGCTAAAATTTGTATGTTGAAAGTGATTTTCATGCTTCCAGGAGCCCGGGAATTGAATTAAATACCATTTGGAGGCATTTAATGTTCAAGCAAAAACAGGTGATTTTTGACAAAAGAGATAACACCCCCCCATTACGTCATGCTTCAGAAAGGTGAAAAATGGTCAGTTTTCAAATGTTTTATTTTTGAACGTCAGTTCACATTTGTAGGTAGATCATCAGTTTAAGAGCTAAAATTAGCATGTTTAAAGTGATTTTCATGCTTCCAGGGGCCCGGGAAGTGAATTAAATACCATTTGGAGGCATTTAATGTTCAAGCAAAAACAGGTGATTTTTGACAAAAGAGATAACACCCCCCATTACGTCATGCTTCAGAAAGGTGAAGAATGGTCCGTTTTCAAATGTTTTATTTTTGAACGTCAGTTCACATTTGTAGGTAGATCATCAGTTTTAGATCTAAAATTAGCATGTTTAAAGTGATTTTCACCCTTCCAGGGGCCAGGGAAGTGAATTAAATACCATTTGGAGGCATTTAATGTTCAAACAAAAACAGGTGATTTTTGACAAAAGAAATAACACCCCCCATTACGTCATGCTTCAGAAGGGTGACAAATGGTCCATTTTTCAAATGTTTTATTTTTGAACGTCAGTTCACATTTGTAGGTAGATCATCAGTTTAAGAGCTAAAATTAGCATGTTTAAAGTGATTTTCATGCTTCCAGGGGCCCGGGAAGTGAATTAAATACCATTTGGAGGCATTTAATGTTCAAGCAAAAACAGGTGATTTTTGACAAACGAGATAACACCCCCCATTACGTCATGCTTCAGAAATGTGAAAAAAGGTCCGTTTTCAAATGTTTTATTTTTCAACGTCAGTTCGCATTTGTAGGTAGATCATCAGTTTTAGAGCTAAAATTAGCATGTTTAAAGTGATTTTCATGCTTCCAGGGGCCCGGGAAGTGAATTAAATACCATTTGGAGGCATTTAATGTTCAAGGAAAAACAGGTGATTTTTGACAAAAGAGATAACACCCCCCATTACGTCATGCTTCAGAAAGGTGAAGAATGGTCCGTTTTCAAATGTTTTATTTTTGAACGTCAGTTCACATTTGTAGGTAGATCATCAGTTTTAGATCTAAAATTAGCATGTTTAAAGTGATTTTCACCCTTCCAGGGGCCCGGGAAGTGAATTAAATACCATTTGGAGGCATTTAATGTTCAAACAAAAACAGGTGATTTTTGACAAAAGAAATAACACCCCCCATTACGTCATGCTTCAGAAGGGTGACAAATGGTCAATTTTTCAAATGTTTTATTTTTGAACGTCAGTTCACATTTGTAGGTAGATCATCAGTTTAAGAGCTAAAATTAGCATGTTTAAAGTGATTTTCATGCTTCCAGGGGCCCGGGAAGTGAATTAAATACCATTTGGAGGCATTTAATGTTCAAGCAAAAACAGGTGATTTTTGACAAACGAGATAACACCCCCCCATTACGTCATGCTTCAGAAATGTGAAAAAAGGTCCGTTTTCAAATGTTTTATTTTTCAACGTCAGTTCGCATTTGTAGGTAGATCATCAGTTTTAGAGCTAAAATTACCATGTTTAAAGTGATTTTCATGCTTCCAGGGGCCCGGGAAGTGAATTAAATACCATTTGGAGGCATTTAATGTTCAAGCAAAAACAGGTGATTTTTGACAAAAGAGATAACACCCCCCATTACGTCATGCTTCAGAAAGGTGAAGAATGGTCCGTTTTCAAATGTTTTATTTTTGAACGTCAGTTCACATTTGTAGGTAGATCGTCAGTTTTAGAGCTAAAATTTGCATGTTGAAGGTGATTTTCATGCTTCCAGGGGCCCGGGAAGTGAATTAAATACCAATTGGAGGCATTTAATGTTCAAGCAAAAACAGGTGATTTTTGACAAAAGAGATAACACCCCCCCATTACGTCATGCTTCAGAAAGGTGAAAAATGGTCCGTTTTCAAATGTTTTATTTTTGAACGTCAGTTCACATTTGTAGGTAGATCGTCAGTTTTAGAGCTAAATTTTGCATGTTGAAAGTGATTTTCATGCTTCCAGGGGCCCGGGAAGTGAATTAAATACCATTTGGAGGCATTTAATGTTCAAGCAAAAACAGGTGATTTTTGACAAAAGAGATAACACCCCCCCATTACGTCATGCTTAAGAAAGGTGAAAAATGGTCCGTTTTCAAATGTTTTATTTTTGAACGTCAGTTCACATTTGTAGGTAGATCGTCAGTTTTAGAGCTAAAATTTGCATGTTGAAGGTGATTTTCATGCTTCCAGGGGCCCGGGAAGTGAATTAAATACCAATTGGAGGCATTTAATGTTCAAGCAAAAACAGGTGATTTTTGACAAAAGAGATAACACCCCCCCATTACGTCATGGTTCAGAAAGGTGAAAAATGGTCCGTTTTCAAATGTTTTATTTTTGAACGTCAGTTCACATTTGTAGGTAGATCGTCAGTTTTAGAGCTAAATTTTGCATGTTGAAAGTGATTTTCATGCTTCCAGGGGCCCGGGAAGTGAATTAAATACCATTTGGAGGCATTTAATGCAAGCAAAAACAGGTGATTTTTGACAAAAGAGATAACACCCCCCATTACGTCATGCTTCAGAAAGGTGAAAAATGGTCCGTTTTCAAATGTTTTATTTTTGAACGTCAGTTCACATTTGTAGGTAGATCATCAGTTTTAGAGCTAAAATTAGCATGTTTAAAGTGATTTTCACCCTTCCAGGGGCCCGGGAAGTGAATTAAATACCATTTGGAGGCATTTAATGTTCAAACAAAAACAGGTGATTTTTGACAAAAGAAATAACACCCCCCATTACGTCATGCTTCAGAAAGGTGAAAAAGGGTCCGTTTTCAAATGTTTTATTTTTGAACGTCAGTTCACATTTGTAGGTAGATCATCAGTTTAAGAGCTAAAATTAGCATGTTTAAAGTGATTTTCATGCTTCCAGGGGCCCGGGAAGTGAATTAAATACCATTTGGAGGCATTTAATGTTCAAGCAAAAACAGGTGATTTTTGACAAACGAGATAACACCCCCCATTACGTCATGCTTCAGAAAGGTGAAGAATGGTCCGTTTTCAAATGTTTTATTTTTGAACGTCAGTTCACAATTGTAGGTAGATCGTCAGTTTTAGAGCTAAAATTTGCATGTTGAAAGTGATTTTCATGCTTCCAGGGGCCCGGGAAGTTAATTAAATACCATTTGGAGGCATTTAATGTTCAAGCAAAAACAGGTGATTTTTGACAAAAGAGATAACACCCCCCCATTACGTCATGCTTCAGAAAGGTGAAGAATGGTCCGTTTTCAAATGTTTTATTTTTGAACGTCAGTTCACATTTGTAGGTAGATCGTCAGTTTTAGAGCAAAAATTTGCATGTTGAAAGTGATTTTCATGCTTCCAGGGGCCCGGGAAGTGAATTAAATACCATTTGGAGGCATTTAATGTTCAAGCAAAAACAGGTGATTTTTGACAAAAGAGATAACCCCCCATTACGTCATGCTTCAGAAAGGTGAAGAATGGTCCGTTTTCAAATGTTTTATTTTTGAACGTCAGTTCACATTTGTAGGTAGATCGTCAGTTTTAGAGCTAAAATTTGCATGTTGAAAGTGATTTTCATGCTTCCAGGAGCCCGGGAATTGAATTAAATACCATTTGGAGGCATTTAATGTTCAAGCAAAAACAGGTGATTTTTGACAAAAGAGATAACACCCCCCCATTACGTCATGCTTCAGAAAGGTGAAAAATGGTCAGTTTTCAAATGTTTTATTTTTGAACGTCAGTTCACATTTGTAGGTAGATCATCAGTTTAAGAGCTAAAATTAGCATGTTTAAAGTGATTTTCATGCTTCCAGGGGCCCGGGAAGTGAATTAAATACCATTTGGAGGCATTTAATGTTCAAGCAAAAACAGGTGATTTTTGACAAAAGAGATAACACCCCCCCCATTACGTCATGCTTCAGAAAGGTGAAAAATGGTCCGTTTTCAAATGTTTTATTTTTGAACGTCAGTTCACATTTGTAGGTAGATCATCAGTTTTAGAGCTAACATTTGCATGTTTAAAGTGATTTTCAGGCTTCCAGGGGCCCGGGAAGTGAATTAAATACCATTCGGAGGCATTTAATGTTCAAGCAAAAACAGGTGATTTTTGACAAAAGAGATAACACCCCCCCATTACGTCATGCTTCAGAAATGTGAAAAAAGGTCCGTTTTCAAATGTTTTATTTTTCAACGTCAGTTCACATTTGTAGGTAGATCATCAGTTTTAGAGCTAAAATTAGCATGTTTAAAGTGATTTTCATCCTTCCAGGGGCCCGGGAAGTGAATTAAATACCATTTGGAGGCATTTAATGTTCAAGCAAAAACAGGTGATTTTTGACAAAAGAGATAACACCCCCCATTACGTCATGCTTCAGAAAGGTGAAGAATGGTCCGTTTTCAAATGTTTTATTTTTGAACGTCAGTTCACATTTGTAGGTAGATCGTCAGTTTTAGAGCTAAAATTTGCATGTTGAAAGTGATTTTCATGCTTCCAGGGGCCCGGGAAGTGAATTAAATACCAATTGGAGGCATTTAATGTTCAAGCAAAAACAGGTGATTTTTGACAAAAGAGATAACACCCCCATTACGTCATGCTTCAGAAAGGTGAAGAATGGTCCGTTTTCAAATGTTTTATTTTTGAACGTCAGTTCACATTTGTAGGTAGATCATCAGTTTTAGATCTAAAATTAGCATGTTTAAAGTGATTTTCACCCTTCCAGGGGCCCGGGAAGTGAATTAAATACCATTTGGAGGCATTTAATGTTCAAACAAAAACAGGTGATTTTTGACAAAAGAAATAACACCCCCCATTACGTCATGCTTCAGAAGGGTGACAAATGGTCCATTTTTCAAATGTTTTATTTTTGAACGTCAGTTCACATTTGTAGGTAGATCATCAGTTTAAGAGCTAAAATTAGCATGTTTAAAGTGATTTTCATGCTTCCAGGGGCCCGGGAAGTGAATTAAATACCATTTGGAGGCATTTAATGTTCAAGCAAAAACAGGTGATTTTTGACAAACGAGATAACACCCCCTCATTACGTCATGCTTCAGAAAGGTGAAGAATGGTCCGTTTTCAAATGTTTTATTTTTGAACGTCAGTTCACATTTGTAGGTAGATCGTCAGTTTTAGAGCTAAAATTTGCATGTTGAAAGTGATTTTCATCCTTCCAGGGGCCCGGGAAGTGAATTAAATACCATTTGGAGGCATTTAATGTTCAAACAAAAACAGGTGATTTTTGACAAAAGAAATAACACCCCCCATTACATCATGCTTCAGAAAGGTGAAAAAGGGTCCGTTTTCAAATGTTTTATTTTTGAACATCAGTTCACATTTGTAGGTAGATCATCAGTTTAAGAGCTAAAATTAGCATGTTTAAAGTGATTTTCATGCTTCCAGGGGCCCGGGAAGTGAATTAAATACCATTTGGAGGCATTTAATGTTCAAGCAAAAACAGGTGATTTTTGACAAACGAGATAACACCCCCCCATTACGTCATGCTTCAGAAAGGTGAAGAATGGTCCGTTTTCAAATGTTTTATTTTTGAACGTCAGTTCACATTTGTAGGTAGATCGTCAGTTTTAGAGCTAAAATTTGCATGTTGAAAGTGATTTTCATGCTTCCAGGGGCCCAGGAAGTTAATTAAATACCATTTGGAGGCATTTAATGTTCAAGCAAAAACAGGTGATTTTTGACAAAAGAGATAACACCCCCCCATTACGTCATGCTTCAGAAAGGTGAAGAATGGTCCGTTTTCAAATGTTTTATTTTTGAACGTCAGTTCACATTTGTAGGTAGATCGTCAGTTTTAGAGCTAAATTTTGCATGTTGAAAGTGATTTTCATGCTTCCAGGGGCCCGGGAAGTGAATTAAATACCATTTGGAGGCATTTAATGTTCAAGCAAAAACAGGTGATTTTTGACAAAAGAGATAACACCCCCCATTACGTCATGCTTAAGAAAGGTGAAAAATGGTCCGTTTTCAAATGTTTTATTTTTGAACGTCAGTTCACATTTGTAGGTAGATCGTCAGTTTTAGAGCTAAAATTTGCATGTTGAAAGTGATTTTCATGCTTCCAGGGGCCCGGGAATTGAATTAAATACCATTTGGAGGCATTTAATGTTCAAGCAAAAACAGGTGATTTTTGACAAAAGAGATAACACCCCCCCATTACGTCATGCTTCAGAAAGGTGAAAAATGGTCAGTTTTTAAATGTTTTATTTTTGAACGTCAGTTCACATTTGTAGGTAGATCATCAGTTTTAGAGCTAAAATTTGCATGTTTAAAGCGATTTTCATGCTACCAGGGGCCCGGGAAGTGAATTAAATACCATTTGGAGGCATTTAATGCAAGCAAAAACAGGTGATTTTTGACAAAAGAGATAACACCCCCCCATTACGTCATGCTTCAGAAAGGTGAAAAATGGTCCGTTTTCAAATGTTTTATTTTTGAACGTCAGTTCACATTTGTAGGTAGATCATCAGTTTTAGAGCTAAAATTAGCATGTTTAAAGTGATTTTCACCCTTCCAGGGGCCCGGGAAGTGAATTAAATACCATTTGGAGGCATTTAATGTTCAAACAAAAACAGGTGATTTTTGACAAAAGAAATAACACCCCCCATTACGTCATGCTTCAGAAAGGTGAAAAAGGGTCCGTTTTCAAATGTTTTATTTTTGAACGTCAGTTCACATTTGTAGGTAGATCATCAGTTTAAGAGCTAAAATTAGCATGTTTAAAGTGATTTTCATGCTTCCAGGGGCCCGGGAAGTGAATTAAATACCATTTGGAGGCATTTAATGTTCAAGCAAAAACAGGTGATTTTTGACAAACGAGATAACACCCCCCATTACGTCATGCTTCAGAAAGGTGAAGAATGGTCCGTTTTCAAATGTTTTATTTTTGAACGTCAGTTCACAATTGTAGGTAGATCGTCAGTTTTAGAGCTAAAATTTGCATGTTGAAAGTGATTTTCATGCTTCCAGGGGCCCGGGAAGTTAATTAAATACCATTTGGAGGCATTTAATGTTCAAGCAAAAACAGGTGATTTTTGACAAAAGAGATAACACCCCCCCATTACGTCATGCTTCAGAAAGGTGAAGAATGGTCCGTTTTCAAATGTTTTATTTTTGAACGTCAGTTCACATTTGTAGGTAGATCGTCAGTTTTAGAGCTAAAATTTGCATGTTGAAAGTGATTTTCATGCTTCCAGGGGCCCGGGAAGTGAATTAAATACCATTTGGAGGCATTTAATGTTCAAGCAAAAACAGGTGATTTTTGACAAAAGAGATAACCCCCCATTACGTCATGCTTCAGAAAGGTGAAGAATGGTCCGTTTTCAAATGTTTTATTTTTGAACGTCAGTTCACATTTGTAGGTAGATCGTCAGTTTTAGAGCTAAAATTTGCATGTTGAAAGTGATTTTCATGCTTCCAGGAGCCCGGGAATTGAATTAAATACCATTTGGAGGCATTTAATGTTCAAGCAAAAACAGGTGATTTTTGACAAAAGAGATAACACCCCCCCATTACGTCATGCTTCAGAAAGGTGAAAAATGGTCAGTTTTCAAATGTTTTATTTTTGAACGTCAGTTCACATTTGTAGGTAGATCATCAGTTTAAGAGCTAAAATTAGCATGTTTAAAGTGATTTTCATGCTTCCAGGGGCCCGGGAAGTGAATTAAATACCATTTGGAGGCATTTAATGTTCAAGCAAAAACAGGTGATTTTTGACAAAAGAGATAACACCCCCCCATTACGTCATGCTTCAGAAAGGTGAAAAATGGTCCGTTTTCAAATGTTTTATTTTTGAACGTCAGTTCACATTTGTAGGTAGATCATCAGTTTTAGAGCTAACATTTGCATGTTTAAAGTGATTTTCAGGCTTCCAGGGGCCCGGGAAGTGAATTAAATACCATTCGGAGGCATTTAATGTTCAAGCAAAAACAGGTGATTTTTGACAAAAGAGATAACACCCCCCCATTACGTCATGCTTCAGAAATGTGAAAAAAGGTCCGTTTTCAAATGTTTTATTTTTCAACGTCAGTTCACATTTGTAGGTAGATCATCAGTTTTAGAGCTAAAATTAGCATGTTTAAAGTGATTTTCATCCTTCCAGGGGCCCGGGAAGTGAATTAAATACCATTTGGAGGCATTTAATGTTCAAGCAAAAACAGGTGATTTTTGACAAAAGAGATAACACCCCCCATTACGTCATGCTTCAGAAAGGTGAAGAATGGTCCGTTTTCAAATGTTTTATTTTTGAACGTCAGTTCACATTTGTAGGTAGATCGTCAGTTTTAGAGCTAAAATTTGCATGTTGAAAGTGATTTTCATGCTTCCAGGGGCCCGGGAAGTGAATTAAATACCAATTGGAGGCATTTAATGTTCAAGCAAAAACAAGTGATTTTTGACAAAAGAGATAACACCCCCATTACGTCATGCTTCAGAAAGGTGAAGAATGGTCCGTTTTCAAATGTTTTATTTTTGAACGTCAGTTCACATTTGTAGGTAGATCATCAGTTTTAGATCTAAAATTAGCATGTTTAAAGTGATTTTCACCCTTCCAGGGGCCCGGGAAGTGAATTAAATACCATTTGGAGGCATTTAATGTTCAAACAAAAACAGGTGATTTTTGACAAAAGAAATAACACCCCCCATTACGTCATGCTTCAGAAGGGTGACAAATGGTCCATTTTTCAAATGTTTTATTTTTGAACGTCAGTTCACATTTGTAGGTAGATCATCAGTTTAAGAGCTAAAATTAGCATGTTTAAAGTGATTTTCATGCTTCCAGGGGCCCGGGAAGTGAATTAAATACCATTTGGAGGCATTTAATGTTCAAGCAAAAACAGGTGATTTTTGACAAACGAGATAACACCCCCTCATTACGTCATGCTTCAGAAAGGTGAAGAATGGTCCGTTTTCAAATGTTTTATTTTTGAACGTCAGTTCACATTTGTAGGTAGATCGTCAGTTTTAGAGCTAAAATTTGCATGTTGAAAGTGATTTTCATCCTTCCAGGGGCCCGGGAAGTGAATTAAATACCATTTGGAGGCATTTAATGTTCAAACAAAAACAGGTGATTTTTGACAAAAAAAATAACACCCCCCATTACATCATGCTTCAGAAAGGTGAAAAAGGGTCAGTTTTCAAATGTTTTATTTTTGAACATCAGTTCACATTTGTAGGTAGATCATCAGTTTAAGAGCTAAAATTAGCATGTTTAAAGTGATTTTCATGCTTCCAGGGGCCCGGGAAGTGAATTAAATACCATTTGGAGGCATTTAATGTTCAAGCAAAAACAGGTGATTTTTGACAAACGAGATAACACCCCCCCATTACGTCATGCTTCAGAAAGGTGAAGAATGGTCCGTTTTCAAATGTTTTATTTTTGAACGTCAGTTCACATTTGTAGGTAGATCGTCAGTTTTAGAGCTAAAATTTGCATGTTGAAAGTGATTTTCATGCTTCCAGGGGCCCGGGAAGTTAATTAAATACCATTTGGAGGCATTTAATGTTCAAGCAAAAACAGGTGATTTTTGACAAAAGAGATAACACCCCCCCATTACGTCATGCTTCAGAAAGGTGAAGAATGGTCCGTTTTCAAATGTTTTATTTTTGAACGTCAGTTCACATTTGTAGGTAGATCGTCAGTTTTAGAGCTAAAATTTGCATGTTGAAAGTGATTTTCATGCTTCCAGGGGCCCGGGAAGTGAATTAAATACCATTTGGAGGCATTTAATGTTCAAGCAAAAACAGGTGATTTTTGACAAAAGAGATAACACCCCCCATTACGTCATGCTTCAGAAAGGTGAAGAATGGTCCGTTTTCAAATGTTTTATTTTTGAACGTCAGTTCACATTTGTAGGTAGATCGTCAGTTTTAGAGCTAAAATTTGCATGTTGAAAGTGATTTTCATGCTTCCAGGAGCCCGGGAATTGAATTAAATACCATTTGGAGGCATTTAATGTTCAAGCAAAAACAGGTGATTTTTGACAAAAGAGATAACACCCCCCATTACGTCATGCTTCAGAAAGGTGAAAAATGGTCAGTTTTCAAATGTTTTATTTTTGAACGTCAGTTCACATTTGTAGGTAGATCATCAGTTTAAGAGCTAAAATTAACATGTTTAAAGTGATTTTCATGCTTCCAGGGGCCCGGGAAGTGAATTAAATACCATTTGGAGGCATTTAATGTTCAAGCAAAAACAGGTGATTTTTGACAAAAGAGATAACACCCCCCCATTACGTCATGCTTCAGAAAGGTGAAAAATGGTCCGTTTTCAAATGTTTTATTTTTGAACGTCAGTTCACATTTGTAGGTAGATCATCAGTTTTAGAGCTAAAATTTGCATGTTTAAAGTGATTTTCAGGCTTCCAGGGGCCCGGGAAGTGAATTAAATACCATTCGGAGGCATTTAATGTTCAAGCAAAAACAGGTGATTTTTGACAAAAGAGATAACACCCCCCCATTACGTCATGCTTCAGAAATGTGAAAAAAGGTCCGTTTTCAAATGTTTTATTTTTCAACGTCAGTTCACATTTGTAGGTAGATCATCAGTTTTAGAGCTAAAATTAGCATGTTTAAAGTGATTTTCATCCTTCCAGGGGCCCGGGAAGTGAATTAAATACCATTTGGAGGCAGTTAATGTTCAAGCAAAAACAGGTGATTTTTGACAAAAGAGATAACACCCCCCATTACGTCATGCTTCAGAAAGGTGAAGAATGGTCCGTTTTCAAATGTTTTATTTTTGAACGTCGGTTCACATTTGTAGGTAGATCGTCAGTTTTAGAGCTAAAATTTGCATGTTGAAAGTGATTTTCATGCTTCCAGGGGCCCGGGAAGTGAATTAAATACCAATTGGAGGCATTTAATGTTCAAGCAAAAACAGGTGATTTTTGACAAAAGAGATAACACCCCCATTACGTCATGCTTCAGAAAGGTGAAGAATGGTCGTTTTCAAATGTTTTATTTTTGAACGTCAGTTCACATTTGTAGGTAGATCATCAGTTTTAGATCTAAAATTAGCATGTTTAAAGTGATTTTCACCCTTCCAGGGGCCCGGGAAGTGAATTAAATACCATTTGGAGGCATTTAATGTTCAAACAAAAACAGGTGATTTTTGACAAAAGAAATAACACCCCCCATTACGTCATGCTTCAGAAGGGTGACAAATGGTCCATTTTTCAAATGTTTTATTTTTGAACGTCAGTTCACATTTGTAGGTAGATCATCAGTTTAAGAGCTAAAATTAGCATGTTTAAAGTGATTTTCATGCTTCCAGGGGCCCGGGAAGTGAATTAAATACCATTTGGAGGCATTTAATGTTCAAGCAAAAACAGGTGATTTTTGACAAACGAGATAACACCCCCCCATTACGTCATGCTTCAGAAATGTGAAAAAAGGTCCGTTTTCAAATGTTTTATTTTTCAACGTCAGTTCGCATTTGTAGGTAGATCATCAGTTTTAGAGCTAAAATTAGCATGTTTAACGTGATTTTCATGCTTCCAGGGGCCCGGGAAGTGAATTAAATACCATTTGGAGGCATTTAATGTTCAAGGAAAAACAGGTGATTTTTGACAAAAGAGATAACACCCCCCATTACGTCATGCTTCAGAAAGGTGAAGAATGGTCCGTTTTCAAATGTTTTATTTTTGAACGTCAGTTCACATTTGTAGGTAGATCGTCAGTTTTAGAGCTAAAATTTGCATGTTGAAGGTGATTTTCATGCTTCCAGGGGCCCGGGAAGTGAATTAAATACCAATTGGAGGCATTTAATGTTCAAGCAAAAACAGGTGATTTTTGACAAAAGAGATAACACCCCCCCATTACGTCATGCTTCAGAAAGGTGAAAAATGGTCCGTTTTCAAATGTTTTATTTTTGAACGTCATTTCATATTTGTAGGTAGATCGTCAGTTTTAGAGCTAAATTTTGCATGTTGAAAGTGATTTTCATGCTTCCAGGGGCCCGGGAAGTGAATTAAATACCATTTGGAGGCATTTAATGTTCAAGCAAAAACAGGTGATTTTTGACAAAAGAGATAACACCCCCCCATTACGTCATGCTTAAGAAAGGTGAAAAATGGTCCGTTTTCAAATGTTTTATTTTTGAACGTCAGTTCACATTTGTAGGTAGATCGTCAGTTTTAGAGCTAAAATTTGCATGTTGAAAGTAATTTTCATGCTTCCAGGGGCCCGGGAATTGAATTAAATACCATTTGGTGGCATTTAATGTTCAAGCAAAAACAGGTGATTTTTGACAAAAGAGATAACACCCCCCCATTACGTCATGCTTCAGAAAGGTGAAAAATGGTCAGTTTTCAAATGTTTTATTTTTGAACGTCAGTTCACATTTGTAGGTAGATCATCAGTTTTAGAGCTAAAATTTGCATGTTTAAAGCGATTTTCATGCTTCCAGGGGCACGGGAAGTGAATTAAATACCATTTGGAGGCATTTAATGTTCAAGCAAAAACAGGTGATTTTTGACAAAAGAGATAACACCCCCCCATTACGTCATGCTTCAGAAAGGTGAAAAATGGTCCGTTTTCAAATGTTTTATTTTTGAACGTCAGTTCACATTTGTAGGTAGATCATCAGTTTTAGAGCTAAAATTAGCATGTTTAAAGTGATTTTCATCCTTCCAGGGGCCCGGGAAGTGAATTAAATACCATTTGGAGGCATTTAATGTTCAAACAAAAACAGGTGATTTTTGACAAAAGAAATAACACCCCCCATTACGTCATGCTTCAGAAAGGTGAAAAAGGGTCCGTTTTCAAATGTTTTATTTTTGAACGTCAGTTCACATTTGTAGGTAGATCATCAGTTTAAGAGCTAAAATTAGCATGTTTAAAGTGATTTTCATGCTTCCAGGGGCCCGGGAAGTGAATTAAATACCATTTGGAGGCATTTAATGTTCAAGCAAAAACAGGTGATTTTTAACAAACGAGATAACACCCCCCCATTACGTCATGCTTCAGAAAGGTGAAGAATGGTCCGTTTTCAAATGTTTTATTTTTGAACGTCAGTTCACATTTGTAGGTAGATCGTCAGTTTTAGAGCTAAAATTTGCATGTTGAAAGTGATTTTCATGCTTCCAGGGGCCCGGGAAGTGAATTAAATACCATTTGGAGGCATTTAATGTTCAAGCAAAAACAGGTGATTTTTGACAAAAGAGATAACACCCCCCCATTACGTCATGCTTCAGAAAGGTGAAAAATGGTCCGTTTTCAAATGTTTTATTTTTGAACGTCAGTTCACATTTGTAGGTAGATCGTCAGTTTTAGAGCTAAATTTTGCATGTTGAAAGTGATTTTCATGCTTCCAGGGGCCCGGGAAGTGAATTAAATACCATTTGGAGGCATTTAATGTTCAAGCAAAAACAGGTGATTTTTGACAAAAGAGATAACACCCCCATTACGTCATGTTTCAGAAAGGTGAAAAATGGTCCGTTTTCAAATGTTTTATTTTTGAACGTCAGTTCACATTTGTAGGTAGATCATCAGTTTAAGAGCTAAAATTAGCATGTTTAAAGTGATTGTCATGCTTCCAGGGGCCCGGGAAGTGAATTAAATACCATTTGGAGGCATTTAATGTTCAAGCAAAAACAGGTGATTTTTGACAAAAGAGATAACACCCCCCCATTACGTCATGCTTCAGAAAGGTGAAAAATGGTCCGTTTTCAAATGTTTTATTTTTGAACGTCAGTTCACATTTGTAGGTAGATCATCAGTTTTAGAGCTAAAATTTGCATGTTTAAAGTGATTTTCATACTTCCAGGGGTCTGGGAAGTGAATTAAATACCATTTGGAGGCATTTAATGTTCAAGCAAAAACAGGTGATTTTTGACAAAAGAGATAACACCCCCCCATTACGTCATGCTTCAGAAAGGTGAAGAATGGTCCGTTTTCAAATGTTTTATTTTTGAACGTCAGTTCACATTTGTAGGTAGATCCTCAGTTTTAGAGCTAAAATTTGCATGTTGAAAGTGATTTTCATGCTTCCAGGGGCCCGGGAAGTGAATTAAATACCAATTGGAGGCATTTAATGTTCAAGCAAAAACAGGTGATTTTTGACAAAAGAGATAACACCCCCCCATTACGTCATGCTTCAGAAAGGTGAAAAATGGTCCGTTTTCAAATGTTTTATTTTTGAACGTCAGTTCACATTTGTAGGTAGATCGTCAGTTTTAGAGCTAAATTTTGCATGTTGAAAGTGATTTTCATGCTTCCAGGGGCCCGGGAAGTGAATTAAATACCATTTGGAGGCATTTAATGTTCAAGCAAAAACAGGTGATTTTTGACAAAAGAGATAACACCCCCCCATTACGTCATGCTTAAGAAAGGTGAAAAATGGTCCGTTTTCAAATGTTTCATTTTTGAACGTCAGTTCACATTTGTAGGTAGATCATCAGTTTTAGAGCTAAAATTAGCATGTTTAAAGTGATTTTCATGCTTCCAGGGGCCCGGGAAGTGAATTAAATACCATTTGGAGGCATTTAATGTTCAAGCAAAAACATGTGATTTTTGACAAAAGAGATAACACCCCCCCATTACGTCATGCTTCAGAAAGGTGAAAAATGGTCCCTTTTCAAATGTTTTATTGTTGAACGTCAGTTCACATTTGTATGTAGATCATCAGTTTTAGAGCTAAAATTTGCATGTTTAAAGTGATTTTCATGCTTCCAGGGGCCCGGGAAGTGAATTAAATACCATTTGGAGGCATTTAATGTCAAGCAAAAACAGGTGATTTTTGACAAAAGAGATAACACCCCCCATTACGTCATGCTTCAGAAAAGGTGAAAAATGGTCCGTTTTCAAATGTTTTATTTTTGAACGTCAGTTCACATTTGTAGGTAGATCATCAGTTTTAGAGCTAAAATTTGCATGTTTAAAGCGATTTTCATGCTTCCAGGGGCCCGGGAAGTGAATTAAATACCATTTGGAGGAATTTAATGTTCAAGCAAAAACAGGTGATTTTTGACAAAAGAGATAACACCCCCCCATTACGTCATGCTTCAGAAAGGTGAAAAATGGTCCGTTTTCAAATGTTTTATTTTTGAACGTCTGTTCACATTTGTAGGTAGATCATCAGTTTTAGATCTAAAATTAGCATGTTTAAAGTGATTTTCATTCTTCCAGGGGCCCGGGAAGTGAATTAAATACCATATGGAGGCATTTAATGTTCAAACAAAAACAGGTGATTTTTGACAAAAGAAATAACACCCCCCATTACGTCATGCTTCAGAAAGGTGAAAAATGGTCCATTTTCAAATGTTTTATTTTTGAACGTCAGTTCACATTTGTAGGTAGATCATCAGTTTAAGAGCTAAAATTAGAATGTTTAAAGTGATTTTCATGCTTCCAGGGGCCCGGGAAGTGAATTAAATACCATTTGGAGGCATTTAATGTTCAAGCAAAAACATGTGATTTTTGACAAAAGAGATAACACCCCCCCATTACGTCATGCTTCAGAAAGGTGAAAAATGGTCCCTTTTCAAATGTTTTATTTTTGAACGTCAGTTCACATTTGTAGGTAGATCATCAGTTTTAGAGCTAAAATTTGCATCTTTAAAGTGATTTTCATGCTTCCAGGGGCCCGGGAAGTGAATTAAATACCATTTGGAGGCATTTAATGTTCAAGCAAAAACAGGTGATTTTTGACAAAAGAGATAACACCCCCCATTACGTCATGCTTCAGAAAGGTGAAAAATGGTCCGTTTTCAAATGTTTTATTTTTGAACGTCAGTTCACATTTGTAGGTAGATCATCAGTTTTAGAGCTAAAATTTGCATGTTTAAAGCGATTTTCATGCTTCCAGGGGCCCGGGAAGTGAATTAAATACCATTTGGAGGCATTTAATGTTCAAGCAAAAACAGGTGATTTTTGACAAAAGAGATAACACCCCCCCATTACGTCATGCTTCAGAAAGGTGAAAAATGGTCCGTTTTCAAATGTTTTATTTTTGAACGTCAGTTCACATTTGTAGGTAGATCATCAGTTTTAGATCTAAAATTAGCATGTTTAAAGTGATTTTCATCCTTCCAGGGGCCGGGGAAGTGAATTAAATACCATTTGGAGGCATTTAATGTTCAAGCAAAAACAGGTGATTTTTGACAAAAGAGATAACACCCCCCCATTACGTCATGCTTCAGAAAGGTGAAAAATGGTCAGTTTTCAAATGTTTTATTTTTGAACGTCAGTTCACATTTGTAGGTAGATCATCAGTTTTAGAGCTAAAATTTGCATGTTTAAAGTGATTTTTATACTTCCAGGGGTCTGGGAAGTGAATTAAATACCATTTGGAGGCATTTAATGTTCAAGCAAAAACAGGTGATTTTTGACAAAAGAGATAACACCCCCCCATTACGTCATGCTTCAGAAAGGTGAAGAATGGTCCGTTTTCAAATGTTTTATTTTTGAACGTCAGTTCACATTTGTAGGTAGATCCTCAGTTTTAGAGCTCAAATTTGCATTTTGAAAGTGATTTTCATGCTTCCAGGGGCCCGGGAAGTGAATTAAATACCAATTGGAGGCATTTAATGTTCAAGCAAAAACAGGTGATTTTTTACAAAAGAGATAACACTCCCCCATTACGTCATGCTTCAGAAAGGTGAAAAATGGTCCGTTTTCAAATGTTTTATTTTTGAACGTCAGTTCACATTTGTAGGTAGATCGTCAGTTTTAGAGCTAAATTTTGCATGTTGAAAGTGATTTTCATGCTTCCAGGGGCCCGGGAAGTGAATTAAATACCATTTGGAGGTATTTAATGTTCAAGCAAAAACAGGTGATTTTTGACAAAAGAGATAACACCCCCCCATTACGTCATGCTTAAGAAAGGTGAAAAATGGTCCGTTTTCAAATGTTTTATTTTTGAACGTCAGTTCACATTTGTAGGTAGATCATCAGTTTTAGAGCTAAAATTAGCATGTTTAAAGTGATTTTCATGCTTCCAGGGGCCCGGGAAGTGAATTAAATACCATTTGGAGGCATTTAATGTTCAAGCAAAAACATGTGATTTTTGACAAAAGAGATAACACCCCCCCATTACGTCATGCTTCAGAAAGGTGAAAAATGGTCCCTTTTCAAATGTTTTATTGTTGAACGTCAGTTCACATTTGTATGTAGATCATCAGTTTTAGAGCTAAAATTTGCATGTTTAAAGTGATTTTCATGCTTCCAGGGGCCCGGGAAGTGAATTAAATACCATTTGGAGGCATTTAATGTTCAAGCAAAAACAGGTGATTTTTGACAAAAGAGATAACACCCCCCATTACGTCATGCTTCAGAAAGGTGAAAAATGGTCCGTTTTCAAATGTTTTATTTTTGAACGTCAGTTCACATTTGTAGGTAGATCATCAGTTTTAGAGCTAAAATTTGCATGTTTAAAGCGATTTTCATGCTTCCAGGGGCCCGGGAAGTGAATTAAATACCATTTGGAGGAATTTAATGTTCAAGCAAAAACAGGTGATTTTTGACAAAAGAGATAACACCCCCCCCATTACGTCATGCTTCAGAAAGGTGAAAAATGGTCCGTTTTCAAATGTTTTATTTTTGAACGTCAGTTCACATTTGTAGGTAGATCATCAGTTTTAGATCTAAAATTAGCATGTTTAAAGTGATTTTTATTCTTCCAGGGGCCCGGGAAGTGAATTAAATACCATTTGGAGGCATTTAATGTTCAAACAAAAACAGGTGATTTTTGACAAAAGAAATAACACCCCCATTACGTCATGCTTCAGAAAGGTGAAAAATGGTCCATTTTCAAATGTTTTATTTTTGAACGTCAGTTCACATTTGTAGGTAGATCATCAGTTTTAGAGCTAAAATTTGCATCTTTAAAGTGATTTTCATGCTTCCAGGGGCCCGGGAAGTGAATTAAATACCATTTGGAGGCATTTAATGTTCAAGCAAAAACAGGTGATTTTTGACAAAAGAGATAACACCCCCCATTACGTCATGCTTCAGAAAGGTGAAAAATGGTCCGTTTTCAAATGTTTTATTTTTGAACGTCAGTTCACATTTGTAGGTAGATCATCAGTTTTAGAGCTAAAATTTGGATGTTTAAAGCGATTTTCATGCTTCCAGGGGCCCGGGAAGTGAATTAAATACCATTTGGAGGCATTTAATGTTCAAGCAAAAACAGGTGATTTTTGACAAAAGAGATAACACCCCCCCATTACGTCATGCTTCAGAAAGGTGAAAAATGGTCCGTTTTCAAATGTTTTATTTTTGAACGTCAGTTCACATTTGTAGGTAGATCATCAGTTTCTAGAGCTAAAATTTGCATGTTTAAAGTGATTTTCATACTTCCAGGGGTCTGGGAAGTGAATTAAATACCATTTGGAGGCATTTAATGTTCAAGCAAAAACAGGTGATTTTTGACAAAAGAGATAACACCCCCCCCATTACGTCATGCTTCAGAAAGGTGAAGAATGGTCCGTTTTCAAATGTTTTATTTTTGAACGTCAGTTCACATTTGTAGGTAGATCCTCAGTTTTAGAGCTAAAATTTGCATGTTGAAAGTGATTTTCATGCTTCCAGGGGCCCGGGAAGTGAATTAAATACCAATTGGAGGCATTTAATGTTCAAGCAAAAACAGGTGATTTTTGACAAAAGAGATAACACCCCCCCATTACGTCATGCTTCAGAAAGGTGAAAAATAGTCCGTTTTCAAATGTTTTATTTTTGAACGTCAGTTCACATTTGTAGGTAGATCGTCAGTTTTAGAGCTAAATTTTGCATGTTGAAAGTGATTTTCATGCTTCCAGGGGCCCGGGAAGTGAATTAAATACCATTTGGAGGCATTTAATGTTCAAGCAAAAACAGGTGATTTTTGACAAAAGAGATAACACCCCCCCATTACGTCATGCTTAAGAAAGGTGAAAAATGGTCCGTTTTCAAATGTTTTATTTTTGAACGTCAGTTCACATTTGTAGGTAGATCATCAGTTTTAGAGCTAAAATTAGCATGTTTAAAGTGATTTTCATGCTTCCAGGGGCCCGGGAAGTGAATTAAATACCATTTGGAGGCATTTAATGTTCAAGCAAAAACATGTGATTTTTGACAAAAGAGATAACACCCCCCCATTACGTCATGCTTCAGAAAGGTGAAAAATGGTCCCTTTTCAAATGTTTTATTGTTGAACGTCAGTTCACATTTGTATGTAGATCATCAGTTTTAGAGCTAAAATTTGCATGTTTAAAGTGATTTTCATGCTTCCAGGGGCCCGGGAAGTGAATTAAATACCATTTGGAGGCATTTAATGTTCAAGCAAAAACAGGTGATTTTTGACAAAAGAGATAACACCCCCCATTACGTCATGCTTCAGAAAGGTGAAAAATGGTCCGTTTTCAAATGTTTTATTTTTGAACGTCAGTTCACATTTGTAGGTAGATCATCAGTTTTAGAGCTAAAATTTGCATGTTTAAAGCGATTTTCATGCTTCCAGGGGCCCGGGAAGTGAATTAAATACCATTTGGAGGAATTTAATGTTCAAGCAAAAACAGGTGATTTTTGACAAAAGAGATAACACCCCCCCCCATTACGTCATGCTTCAGAAAGGTGAAAAATGGTCCGTTTTCAAATGTTTTATTTTTGAACGTCAGTTCACATTTGTAGGTAGATCATCAGTTTTAGATCTAAAATTAGCATGTTTAAAGTGATTTTTATTCTTCCAGGGGCCCGGGAAGTGAATTAAATACCATTTGGAGGCATTTAATGTTCAAACAAAAACAGGTGATTTTTGACAAAAGAAATAACACCCCCCATTACGTCATGCTTCAGAAAGGTGAAAAATGGTCCATTTTCAAATGTTTTATTTTTGAACGTCAGTTCACATTTGTAGGTAGATCATCAGTTTAAGAGCTAAAATTAGCATGTTTAAAGTGATTTTCATGCTTCCAGGGGCCCGGGAAGTGAATTAAATACCATTTGGAGGCATTTAATGTTCAAGCAAAAACAGGTGATTTTTGACAAACGAGATAACACCCCCCCATTACGTCATGCTTCAGAAATGTGAAAAAAGGTCCGTTTTCAAATTTTTTATTTTTCAACGTCAGTTCGCATTTGTAGGTAGATCATCAGTTTTAGAGCTAAAATTAGCATGTTTAAAGTGATTTTCATGCTTCCAGGGGCCCGGGAAGTGAATTAAATACCATTTGGAGGCATTTAATGTTCAAGCAAAAACAGGTGACTTTTTGACAAAAGAGATAACACCCCCCATTACGTCATGCTTCAGAAAGGTGAAGAATGGTCCGTTTTCAAATGTTTTATTTTTGAACGTCAGTTCACATTTGTAGGTAGATCGTCAGTTTTAGAGCTAAAATTTGCATGTTGAAGGTGATTTTCATGCTTCCAGGGGCCCGGGAAGTGAATTAAATACCAATTGGAGGCATTTAATGTTCAAGCAAAAACAGGTGATTTTTGACAAAGGAGATAACACCCCCCCATTACGTCATGCTTCAGAAAGGTGAAAAATGGTCCGTTTTCAAATGTTTTATTTTTGAACGTCAGTTCACATTTGTAGGTAGATCGTCAGTTTTAGAGCTAAATTTTGCATGTTGAAAGTGATTTTCATGCTTCCAGGGGCCCGGGAAGTGAATTAAATACCATTTGGAGGCATTTAATGTTCAAGCAAAAACAGGTGATTTTTGACAAAAGAGATAACACCCCCCCATTACGTCATGCTTAAGAAAGGTGAAAAATGGTCCGTTTTCAAATGTTTTATTTTTGAACGTCAGTTCACATTTGTAGGTAGATCGTCAGTTTTAGAGCTAAAATTTGCATGTTGAAAGTGATTTTCATGCTTCCAGGGGCCCGGGAATTGAATTAAATACCATTTGGAGGCATTTAATGTTCAAGCAAAAACAGGTGATTTTTGACAAAAGAGATAACACCCCCCCATTACGTCATGCTTCAGAAAGGTGAAAAATGGTCAGTTTTCAAATGTTTTATTTTTGAACGTCAGTTCACATTTGTAGGTAGATCATCAGTTTTAGAGCTAAAATTTGCATGTTTAAAGCCATTTTCATGCTACCAGGGGCCCGGGAAGTGAATTAAATACCATTTGGAGGCATTTAATGCAAGCAAAAACAGGTGATTTTTGACAAAAGAGATAACACCCACCCATTACGTCATGCTTCAGAAAGGTGAAAAATGGTCCGTTTTCAAATGTTTTATTTTTGAACGTCAGTTCACATTTGTAGGTAGATCATCAGTTTTAGAGCTAAAATTAGCATGTTTAAAGTGATTTTCATCCTTCCAGGGGCCCGGGAAGTGAATTAAATACCATTTGGAGGCATTTAATGTTCAAACAAAAACAGGTGATTTTTGACAAAAGAAATAACACCCCCCATTACGTCATGCTTCAGAAAGGTGAAAAAGGGTCCGTTTTCAAATGTTTTATTTTTGAACGTCAGTTCACATTTGTAGGTAGATCATCAGTTTAAGAGCTAAAATTAGCATGTTTAAAGTGATTTTCATGCTTCCAGGGGCCCGGGAAGTGAATTAAATACCATTTGGAGGCATTTAATGTTCAAGCAAAAACAGGTGATTTTTGACAAACGAGATAACACCCCCCCATTACGTCATGCTTCAGAAAGGTGAAGAATGGTCCGTTTTCAAATGTTTTATTTTTGAACGTCAGTTCACATTTGTAGGTAGATCGTCAGTTTTAGAGCTAAAATTTGCATGTTGAAAGTGATTTTCATGCTTCCAGGGGCCCGGGAAGTTAATTAAATACCATTTGGAGGCATTTAATGTTCAAGCAAAAACAGGTGATTTTTGACAAAAGAGATAACACCCCCCCATTACGTCATGCTTCAGAAAGGTGAAGAATGGTCCGTTTTCAAATGTTTTATTTTTGAACGTCAGTTCACATTTGTAGGTAGATCGTCAGTTTTAGAGCTAAAATTTGCATGTTGAAAGTGATTTTCATGCTTCCAGGGGCCCGGGAAGTGAATTAAATACCATTTGGAGGCATTTAATGTTCAAGCAAAAACAGGTGATTTTTGACAAAAGAGATAACACCCCCCATTACGTCATGCTTCAGAAAGGTGAAGAATGGTCCGTTTTCAAATGTTTTATTTTTGAACGTCAGTTCACATTTGTAGGTAGATCGTCAGTTTTAGAGCTAAAATTTGCATGTTGAAAGTGATTTTCATGCTTCCAGGAGCCCGGGAATTGAATTAAATACCATTTGGAGGCATTTAATGTTCAAGCAAAAACAGGTGATTTTTGACAAAAGAGATAACACCCCCCCATTACGTCATGCTTCAGAAAGGTGAAAAATGGTCCGTTTTCAAATGTTTTATTTTTGAACGTCAGTTCACATTTGTAGGTAGATCATCAGTTTTAGAGCTAACATTTGCATGTTTAAAGTGATTTTCAGGCTTCCAGGGGCCCGGGAAGTGAATTAAATACCATTCGGAGGCATTTAATGTTCAAGCAAAAACAGGTGATTTTTGACAAAAGAGATAACACCCCCCCATTACGTCATGCTTCAGAAATGTGAAAAAAGGTCCGTTTTCAAATGTTTTATTTTTCAACGTCAGTTCACATTTGTAGGTAGATCATCAGTTTTAGAGCTAAAATTAGCATGTTTAAAGTGATTTTCATCCTTCCAGGGGCCCGGGAAGTGAATTAAATACCATTTGGAGGCATTTAATGTTCAAGCAAAAACAGGTGATTTTTGACAAAAGAGATAACACCCCCCATTACGTCATGCTTCAGAAAGGTGAAGAATGGTCCGTTTTCAAATGTTTTATTTTTGAACGTCAGTTCACATTTGTAGGTAGATCGTCAGTTTTAGAGCTAAAATTTGCATGTTGAAAGTGATTTTCATGCTTCTAGGGGCCCGGGAAGTGAATTAAATACCATTTGGAGGCATTTAATGTTCAAACAAAAACAGGTGATTTTTGACAAAAGAAATAACACCCCCCATTACGTCATGCTTCAGAAGGGTGACAAATGGTCCATTTTTCAAATGTTTTATTTTTGAACGTCAGTTCACATTTGTAGGTAGATCATCAGTTTAAGAGCTAAAATTAGCATGTTTAAAGTGATTTTCATGCTTCCAGGGGCCCGGGAAGTGAATTAAATACCATTTGGAGGCATTTAATGTTCAAGCAAAAACAGGTGATTTTTGACAAACGAGATAACACCCCCCCATTACGTCATGCTTCAGAAATGTGAAAAAAGGTCCGTTTTCAAATGTTTTATTTTTCAACGTCAGTTCGCATTTGTAGGTAGATCATCAGTTTTAGAGCTAAAATTAGCATGTTTAACGTGATTTTCATGCTTCCAGGGGCCCGGGAAGTGAATTAAATACCATTTGGAGGCATTTAATGTTCAAGGAAAAACAGGTGATTTTTGACAAAAGAGATAACACCCCCCATTACGTCATGCTTCAGAAAGGTGAAGAATGGTCCGTTTTCAAATGTTTTATTTTTGAACGTCAGTTCACATTTGTAGGTAGATCGTCAGTTTTAGAGCTAAAATTTGCATGTTGAAGGTGATTTTCATGCTTCCAGGGGCCCGGGAAGTGAATTAAATACCATTTGGAGGCATTTAATGTTCAAGCAAAAACAGGTGATTTTTGACAAAAGAGATAACACCCCCCCATTACGTCATGCTTCAGAAAGGTGAAAAATGGTCCGTTTTCAAATGTTTTATTTTTGAACGTCAGTTCACATTTGTAGGTAATCATCAGTTTTAGAGCTAAAATTAGCATGTTTAAAGTGATTTTCATCCTTCCAGGGGCCCGGGAAGTGAATTAAATACCATTTGGAGGCATTTAATGTTCAAACAAAAACAGGTGATTTTTGACAAAAGAAATAACACCCCCCATTACATCATGCTTCAGAAAGGTGAAAAAGGGTCCGTTTTCAAATGTTTTATTTTTGAACGTCAGTTCACATTTGTAGGTAGATCATCAGTTTAAGAGCTAAAATTAGCATGTTTAAAGTGATTTTCATGCTTCCAGGGGCCCGGGAAGTGAATTAAATACCATTTGGAGGCATTTAATGTTCAAGCAAAAACAGGTGATTTTTGACAAACGAGATAACACCCCCCCATTACGTCATGCTTCAGAAAGGTGAAGAATGGTCCGTTTTCAAATGTTTTATTTTTGAACGTCAGTTCACATTTGTAGGTAGATCGTCAGTTTTAGAGCTAAAATTTGCATGTTGAAAGTGATTTTCATGCTTCCAGGGGCCCGGGAAGTTAATTAAATACCATTTGGAGGCATTTAATGTTCAAGCAAAAACAGGTGATTTTTGACAAAAGAGATAACACCCCCCCATTACGTCATGCTTCAGAAAGGTGAAGAATGGTCCGTTTTCAAATGTTTTATTTTTGAACGTCAGTTCACATTTGTAGGTAGATCGTCAGTTTTAGAGCTAAAATTTGCATGTTGAAAGTGATTTTCATGCTTCCAGGGGCCCGGGAAGTGAATTAAATACCATTTGGAGGCATTTAATGTTCAAGCAAAAACAGGTGATTTTTGACAAAAGAGATAACACCCCCCATTACGTCATGCTTCAGAAAGGTGAAGAATGGTCCGTTTTCAAATGTTTTATTTTTGAACGTCAGTTCACATTTGTAGGTAGATCGTCAGTTTTAGAGCTAAAATTTGCATGTTGAAAGTGATTTTCATGCTTCCAGGAGCCCGGGAATTGAATTAAATACCATTTGGAGGCATTTAATGTTCAAGCAAAAACAGGTGATTTTTGACAAAAGAGATAACACCCCCCCATTACGTCATGCTTCAGAAAGGTGAAAAATGGTCAGTTTTCAAATGTTTTATTTTTGAACGTCAGTTCACATTTGTAGGTAGATCATCAGTTTAAGAGCTAAAAATTAGCATGTTTAAAGTGATTTTCATGCTTCCAGGGGCCCGGGAAGTGAATTAAATACCATTTGGAGGCATTTAATGTTCAAGCAAAAACAGGTGATTTTTGACAAAAGAGATAACACCCCCCCATTACGTCATGCTTCAGAAATGTGAAAAAAAGGTCCATTTTCAAATGTTTTATTTTTCAACGTCAGTTCACATTTGTAGGTAGATCATCAGTTTTAGAGCTAAAATTAGCATGTTTAAAGTGATTTTCATCCTTCCAGGGGCCCGGGAAGTGAATTAAATACCATTTGGAGGCATTTAATGTTCAAGCAAAAACAGGTGATTTTTGACAAAAGAGATAACACCCCCCATTACGTCATGCTTCAGAAAGGTGAAGAATGGTCCGTTTTCAAATGTTTTATTTTTGAACGTCAGTTCACATTTGTAGGTAGATCATCAGTTTTAGATCTAAAATTAGCATGTTTAAAGTGATTTTCACCCTTCCAGGGGCCCGGGAAGTGAATTAAATACCATTTGGAGGCATTTAATGTTCAAACAAAAACAGGTGATTTTTGACAAAAGAAATAACACCCCCATTACGTCATGCTTCAGAAGGGTGACAAATGGTCCATTTTTCAAATGTTTTATTTTTGAACGTCAGTTCACATTTGTAGGTAGATCATCAGTTTAAGAGCTAAAATTAGCATGTTTAAAGTGATTTTCATGCTTCCAGGGGCCCGGGAAGTGAATTAAATACCATTTGGAGGCATTTAATGTTCAAGCAAAAACAGGTGATTTTTGACAAACGAGATAACCCCCCCCCATTACGTCATGCTTCAGAAATGTGAAAAAAGGTCCGTTTTCAAATGTTTTATTTTTCAACGTCAGTTCGCATTTGTAGGTAGATCATCAGTTTTAGAGCTAAAATTAGCATGTTTAACGTGATTTTCATGCTTCCAGGGGCCCGGGAAGTGAATTAAATACCATTTGGAGGCATTTAATGTTCAAGGAAAAACAGGTGATTTTTGACAAAAGAGATAACACCCCCCATTACGTCATGCTTCAGAAAGGTGAAGAATGGTCCGTTTTCAAATGTTTTATTTTTGAACGTCAGTTCACATTTGTAGGTAGATCGTCAGTTTTAGAGCTAAAATTTGCATGTTGAAGGTGATTTTCATGCTTCCAGGGGCCCGGGAAGTGAATTAAATACCAATTGGAGGCATTTAATGTTCAAGCAAAAACAGGTGATTTTTGACAAAAGAGATAACACCCCCCCATTACGTCATGCTTCAGAAAGTTGAAAAATGGTCCGTTTTCAAATGTTTTATTTTTGAACGTCAGTTCACATTTGTAGGTAGATCGTCAGTTTTAGAGCTAAATTTTGCATGTTGAAAGTGATTTTCATGCTTCCAGGGGCCCGGGAAGTCAATTAAATACCATTTGGAGGCATTTAATGTTCAAGCAAAAACAGGTGATTTTTGACAAAAGAGATAACACCCCCCCATTACGTCATGCTTAAGAAAGGTGAAAAATGGTCCGTTTTCAAATGTTTTATTTTTGAACGTCAGTTCACATTTGTAGGTAGATCGTCAGTTTTAGAGCTAAAATTTGCATGTTGAAAGTAATTTTCATGCTTCCAGGGGCCCGGGAATTGAATTAAATACCATTTGGAGGCATTTAATGTTCAAGCAAAAACAGGTGATTTTTGACAAAAGAGATAACACCCCCCCATTACGTCATGCTTCAGAAAGGTGAAAAATGGTCCGTTTTCAAATGTTTTATTTTTGAACGTCAGTTCACATTTGTAGGTAGATCATCAGTTTTAGAGCTAAAATTAGCATGTTTAAAGTGATTTTCATCCTTCCAGGGGCCCGGGAAGTGAATTAAATACCATTTGGAGGCATTTAATGTTCAAACAAAAACAGGTGATTTTTGACAAAAGAAATAACACCCCCCATTACGTCATGCTTCAGAAAGGTGAAAAAGGGTCCGTTTTCAAATGTTTTATTTTTGAACGTCAGTTCACATTTGTAGGTAGATCATCAGTTTAAGAGCTAAAATTAGCATGTTTAAAGTGATTTTCATGCTTCCAGGGGCCCGGGAAGTGAATTAAATACCATTTGGAGGCATTTAATGTTCAAGCAAAAACAGGTGATTTTTGACAAAAGAGATAACACCCCCCCATTACGTCATGCTTCAGAAAGGTGAAAAATGGTCCGTTTTCAAATGTTTTATTTTTGAACGTCAGTTCACATTTGTAGGTAGATCGTCAGTTTTAGAGCTAAATTTTGCATGTTGAAAGTGATTTTCATGCTTCCAGGGGCCCGGGAAGTGAATTAAATACCATTTGGAGGCATTTAATGTTCAAGCAAAAACAGGTGATTTTTGACAAAAGAGATAACACCCCCCCATTACGTCATGCTTAAGAAAGGTGAAAAATGGTCCGTTTTCAAATGTTTTATTTTTGAACGTCAGTTCACATTTGTAGGTAGATCATCAGTTTTAGAGCTAAAATTAGCATGTTTAAAGTGATTTTCATGCTTCCAGGGGCCCGGGAAGTGAATTAAACACCATTTGGAGGCATTTAATGTTCAAGCAAAAACAGGTGATTTTTGACAAAAGAGATAACACCCCCATTACGTCATGTTTCAGAAAGGTGAAAAATGGTCCGTTTTCAAATGTTTTATTTTTGAACGTCAGTTCACATTTGTAGGTAGATCATCAGTTTAAGAGCTAAAATTAGCATGTTTAAAGTGATTTTCATGCTTCCAGGGGCCCGGGAAGTGAATTAAATACCATTTGGAGGCATTTAATGTTCAAGCAAAAACAGGTGATTTTTGACAAAAGAGATAACACCCCCCCATTACGTCATGCTTCAGAAAGGTGAAAAATGGTCCGTTTTCAAATGTTTTATTTTTGAACGTCAGTTCACATTTGTAGGTAGATCATCAGTTTTAGAGCTAAAATTTGCATGTTTAAAGTGATTTTCATACTTCCAGGGGTCTGGGAAGTGAATTAAATACCATTTGGAGGCATTTAATGTTCAAGCAAAAACAGGTGATTTTTGACAAAAGAGATAACACCCCCCTATTACGTCATGCTTCAGAAAGGTGAAGAATGGTCCGTTTTCGAATGTTTTATTTTTGAACGTCAGTTCACATTTGTAGGTAGATCCTCAGTTTTAGAGCTAAAATTTGCATGTTGAAAGTGATTTTCATGCTTCCAGGGGCCCGGGAAGTGAATTAAATACCAATTGGAGGCATTTAATGTTCAAGCAAAAACAGGTGATTTTTGACAAAAGAGATAACACCCCCCCATTACGTCATGCTTCAGAAAGGTGAAAAATGGTCCGTTTTCAAATGTTTTATTTTTGAACGTCAGTTCACATTTGTAGGTAGATCGTCAGTTTTAGAGCTAAATTTTGCATGTTGAAAGTGATTTTCATGCTTCCAGGGGCCCGGGAAGTGAATTAAATACCATTTGGAGGCATTTAATGTTCAAGCAAAAACAGGTGATTTTTGACAAAAGAGATAACACCCCCCCATTACGTCATGCTTAAGAAAGGTGAAAAATGGTCCGTTTTCAAATGTTTCATTTTTGAACGTCAGTTCACATTTGTAGGTAGATCATCAGTTTTAGAGCTAAAATTAGCATGTTTAAAGTGATTTTCATGCTTCCAGGGGCCCGGGAAGTGAATTAAATACCATTTGGAGGCATTTAATGTTCAAGCAAAAACATGTGATTTTTGACAAAAGAGATAACACCCCCCCATTACGTCATGCTTCAGAAAGGTGAAAAATGGTCCCTTTTCAAATGTTTTATTGTTGAACGTCAGTTCACATTTGTATGTAGATCATCAGTTTTAGAGCTAAAATTTGCATGTTTAAAGTGATTTTCATGCTTCCAGGGGCCCGGGAAGTGAATTAAATACCATTTGGAGGCATTTAATGTCAAGCAAAAACAGGTGATTTTTGACAAAAGAGATAACACCCCCCATTACGTCATGCTTCAGAAAGGTGAAAAATGGTCCGTTTTCCAATGTTTTATTTTTGAACGTCAGTTCACATTTGTAGGTAGATCATCAGTTTTAGAGCTAAAATTTGCATGTTTAAAGCGATTTTCATGCTTCCAGGGGCCCGGGAAGTGAATTAAATACCATTTGGAGGAATTTAATGTTCAAGCAAAAACAGGTGATTTTTGACAAAAGAGATAACACCCCCCCATTACGTCATGCTTCAGAAAGGTTAAAAATGGTCCGTTTTCAAATGTTTTATTTTTGAACGTCTGTTCACATTTGTAGGTAGATCATCAGTTTTAGATCTAAAATTAGCATGTTTAAAGTGATTTTCATTCTTCCAGGGGCCCGGGAAGTGAATTAAATACCATTTGGAGGAATTTAATGTTCAAGCAAAAACAGGTGATTTTTGACAAAAGAGATAACACCCCCCCCATTACGTCATGCTTCAGAAAGGTGAAAAATGGTCCGTTTTCAAATGTTTTATTTTTGAACGTCTGTTCACATTTGTAGGTAGATCATCAGTTTTAGATCTAAAATTAGCATGTTTAAAGTGATTTTCATTCTTCCAGGGGCCCGGGAAGTGAATTAAATACCATTTGGAGGCATTTAATGTTCAAGCAAAAACATGTGATTTTTGACAAAAGAGATAACACCCCCCCCATTACGTCATGCTTCAGAAAGGTGAAAAATGGTCCCTTTTCAAATGTTTTATTTTTGAACGTCAGTTCACATTTGTAGGTAGATCATCAGTTTTAGAGCTAAAATTTGCATCTTTAAAGTGATTTTCATGCTTCCAGGGGCCCGGGAAGTGAATTAAATACCATTTGGAGGCATTTAATGTTCAAGCAAAAACAGGTGATTTTTGACAAAAGAGATAACACCCCCCATTACGTCATGCTTCAGAAAGGTGAAAAATGGTCAGTTTTCAAATGTTTTATTTTTGAACGTCAGTTCACATTTGTAGGTAGATCATCAGTTTTAGAGCTAAAATGTGCATGTTTAAAGCGATTTTCATGCTTCCAGGGGCCCGGGAAGTGAATTAAATACCATTTGGAGGCATTTAATGTTCAAGCAAAAACAGGTGATTTTTGACAAAAGAGATAACACCCCCACATTACGTCATGCTTCAGAAAGGTGAAAAATGGTCCGTTTTCAAATGTTTTATTTTTGAACGTCAGTTCACATTTGTAGGTAGATCATCAGTTTTAGATCTAAAATTAGCATGTTTAAAGTGATTTTCATCCTTCCAGGGGCCGGGGAAGTGAATTAAATACCATTTGGAGGCATTTAATGTTCAAACAAAAACAGGTGATTTTTGACAAAAGAAATAACACCCCCCATTACGTCATGCTTCAGAAAGGTGAAAAATGGTCCATTTTCAAATGTTTTATTTTTGAACGTCAGTTCACATTTGTAGGTAGATCATCAGTTTAAGAGCTCAAATTAGCATGTTTAAAGTGATTTTCATGCTTCCAGGGGCCCGGGAAGTGAATTAAATACCATTTGGAGGCATTTAATGTTCAAGCAAAAACAGGTGATTTTTGACAAAAGAGATAACACCCCCCCATTACGTCATGCTTCAGAAAGGTGAAAAATGGTCCGTTTTCAAATGTTTTATTTTTGAACGTCAGTTCACATTTGTAGGTAGATCATCAGTTTTAGAGCTAAAATTTGCATGTTTAAAGTGATTTTCATACTTCCAGGGGTCTGGGAAGTGAATTAAATACCATTTGGAGGCATTTAATGTTCAAGCAAAAACAGGTGATTTTTGACAAAAGAGATAACACCCCCCCATTACGTCATGCTTCAGAAAGGTGAAAAATGGTCCGTTTTCAAATGTTTTATTTTTGAACGTCAGTTCACATTTGTAGGTAGATCGTCAGTTTTAGAGCTAAATTTTGCATGTTGAAAGTGATTTTCATGCTTCCAGGGGCCCGGGAAGTGAATTAAATACCATTTGGAGGCATTTAATGTTCAAGCAAAAACATGTGATTTTTGACAAAAGAGATAACACCCCCCCATTACGTCATGCTTCAGAAAGGTGAAAAATGGTCCCTTTTCAAATGTTTTATTGTTGAACGTCAGTTCACATTAGTATGTAGATCATCAGTTTTAGAGCTAAAATTTGCATGTTTAAAGTGATTTTCATGCTTCCAGGGGCCCGGGAAGTGAATTAAATACCATTTGGAGGCATTTAATGTTCAAGCAAAAACAGGTGATTTTTGACAAAAGAGATAACACCCCCACATTACGTCATGCTTCAGAAAGGTGAAAAATGGTCCGTTTTCAAATGTTTTATTTTTGAACGTCAGTTCACATTTGTAGGTAGATCATCAGTTTTAGATCTAAAATTAGCATGTTTAAAGTGATTTTCATCCTTCCAGGGGCCGGGGAAGTGAATTAAATACCATTTGGAGGCATTTAATGTTCAAACAAAAACAGGTGATTTTTGACAAAAGAAATAACACCCCCCATTACGTCATGCTTCAGAAAGGTGAAAAATGGTCCATTTTCAAATGTTTTATTTTTGAACGTCAGTTCACATTTGTAGGTAGATCATCAGTTTAAGAGCTCAAATTAGCATGTTTAAAGTGATTTTCATGCTTCCAGGGGCCCGGGAAGTGAATTAAATACCATTTGGAGGCATTTAATGTTCAAGCAAAAACAGGTGATTTTTGACAAAAGAGATAACACCCCCCCATTACGTCATGCTTCAGAAAGGTGAAAAATGGTCCGTTTTCAAATGTTTTATTTTTGAACGTCAGTTCACATTTGTAGGTAGATCATCAGTTTTAGAGCTAAAATTTGCATGTTTAAAGTGATTTTCATACTTCCAGGGGTCTGGGAAGTGAATTAAATACCATTTGGAGGCATTTAATGTTCAAGCAAAAACAGGTGATTTTTGACAAAAGAGATAACACCCCCCCATTACGTCATGCTTCAGAAAGGTGAAAAATGGTCCGTTTTCAAATGTTTTATTTTTGAACGTCAGTTCACATTTGTAGGTAGATCGTCAGTTTTAGAGCTAAATTTTGCATGTTGAAAGTGATTTTCATGCTTCCAGGGGCCCGGGAAGTGAATTAAATACCATTTGGAGGCATTTAATGTTCAAGCAAAAACATGTGATTTTTGACAAAAGAGATAACACCCCCCCATTACGTCATGCTTCAGAAAGGTGAAAAATGGTCCCTTTTCAAATGTTTTATTGTTGAACGTCAGTTCACATTAGTATGTAGATCATCAGTTTTAGAGCTAAAATTTGCATGTTTAAAGTGATTTTCATGCTTCCAGGGGCCCGGGAAGTGAATTAAATACCATTTGGAGGCATTTAATGTTCAAGCAAAAACAGGTGATTTTTGACAAAAGAGATAACACCCCCCATTACGTCATGCTTCAGAAAGGTGAAAAATGGTCCGTTTTCAAATGTTTTATTTTTGAACGTCAGTTCACATTTGTAGGTAGATCATCAGTTTTAGATCTAAAATTAGCATGTTTAAAGTGATTTTCATCCTTCCAGGGGCCGGGGAAGTGAATTAAATACCATTTGGAGGCATTTAATGTTCAAACAAAAACAGGTGATTTTTGACAAAAGAAATAACACCCCCCATTACGTCATGCTTCAGAAAGGTGAAAAATGGTCCATTTTCAAATGTTTTATTTTTGAACGTCAGTTCACATTTGTAGGTAGATCATCAGTTTAAGAGCTCAAATTAGCATGTTTAAAGTGATTTTCATGCTTCCAGGGGCCCGGGAAGTGAATTAAATACCATTTGGAGGCATTTAATGTTCAAGCAAAAACAGGTGATTTTTGACAAAAGAGATAACACCCCCCCATTACGTCATGCTTCAGAAAGGTGAAAAATGGTCCGTTTTCAAATGTTTTATTTTTGAACGTCAGTTCACATTTGTAGGTAGATCATCAGTTTTAGAGCTAAAATTTGCATGTTTAAAGTGATTTTCATACTTCCAGGGGTCTGGGAAGTGAATTAAATACCATTTGGAGGCATTTAATGTTCAAGCAAAAACAGGTGATTTTTGACAAAAGAGATAACACCCCCCCATTACGTCATGCTTCAGAAAGGTGAAAAATGGTCCGTTTTCAAATGTTTTATTTTTGAACGTCAGTTCACATTTGTAGGTAGATCGTCAGTTTTAGAGCTAAATTTTGCATGTTGAAAGTGATTTTCATGCTTCCAGGGGCCCGGGAAGTGAATTAAATACCATTTGGAGGCATTTAATGTTCAAGCAAAAACATGTGATTTTTGACAAAAGAGATAACACCCCCCCATTACGTCATGCTTCAGAAAGGTGAAAAATGGTCCCTTTTCAAATGTTTTATTGTTGAACGTCAGTTCACATTAGTATGTAGATCATCAGTTTTAGAGCTAAAATTTGCATGTTTAAAGTGATTTTCATGCTTCCAGGGGCCCGGGAAGTGAATTAAATACCATTTGGAGGCATTTAATGTTCAAGCAAAAACAGGTGATTTTTGACAAAAGAGATAACACCCCCCATTACGTCATGCTTCAGAAAGGTGAAAAATGGTCCGTTTTCAAATGTTTTATTTTTGAACGTCAGTTCACATTTGTAGGTAGATCATCAGTTTTAGAGCTAAAATTTGCATGTTTAAAGCGATTTTCATGCTTCCAGGGGCCCGGGAAGTGAATTAAATACCATTTGGAGGAATTTAATGTTCAAGCAAAAACAGGTGATTTTTGACAAAAGAGATAACACCCCCCCATTACGTCATGCTTCAGAAAGGTGAAAAATGGTCCGTTTTCAAATGTTTTATTTTTGAACGTCAGTTCACATTTGTAGGTAGATCATCAGTTTTAGATCTAAAATTAGCATGTTTAAAGTGATTTTTATTCTTCCAGGGGCCCGGGAAGTGAATTAAATACCATTTGGAGGCATTTAATGTTCAAACAAAAACAGGTGATTTTTGACAAAAGAGATAACACCCCCCCATTACGTCATGCTTCAGAAAGGTGAAAAATGGTCCGTTTTCAAATGTTTTATTTTTGAACGTCAGTTCACATTTGTAGGTAGATCGTCAGTTTTAGAGCTAAATTTTGCATGTTGAAAGTGATTTTCATGCTTCCAGGGGCCCGGGAAGTGAATTAAATACCATTTGGAGGCATTTAATGTTCAAGCAAAAACAGGTGATTTTTGACAAAAGAGATAACACCCCCCCATTACGTCATGCTTAAGAAAGGTGAAAAATGGTCCGTTTTCAAATGTTTCATTTTTGAACGTCAGTTCACATTTGTAGGTAGATCATCAGTTTTAGAGCTAAAATTAGCATGTTTAAAGTGATTTTCATGCTTCCAGGGGCCCGGGAAGTGAATTAAATACCATTTGGAGGCATTTAATGTTCAAGCAAAAACATGTGATTTTTGACAAAAGAGATAACACCCCCCCATTACGTCATGCTTCAGAAAGGTGAAAAATGGTCCCTTTTCAAATGTTTTATTGTTGAACGTCAGTTCACATTTGTATGTAGATCATCAGTTTTAGAGCTAAAATTTGCATGTTTAAAGTGATTTTCATGCTTCCAGGGGCCCGGGAAGTGAATTAAATACCATTTGGAGGCATTTAATGTCAAGCAAAAACAGGTGATTTTTGACAAAAGAGATAACACCCCCCATTACGTCATGCTTCAGAAAGGTGAAAAATGGTCCGTTTTCAAATGTTTTATTTTTGAACGTCAGTTCACATTTGTAGGTAGATCATCAGTTTTAGAGCTAAAATTTGCATGTTTAAAGCGATTTTCATGCTTCCAGGGGCCCGGGAAGTGAATTAAATACCATTTGGAGGAATTTAATGTTCAAGCAAAAACAGGTAATTTTTGACAAAAGAGATAACACCCCCCCCATTACGTCATGCTTCAGAAAGGTGAAAAATGGTCCGTTTTCAAATGTTTTATTTTTGAACGTCAGTTCACATTTGTAGGTAGATCATCAGTTTTAGATCTAAAATTAGCATGTTTAAAGTGATTTTCATTCTTCCAGGGGCCCGGGAAGTGAATTAAATACCATTTGGAGGAATTTAATGTTCAAGCAAAAACAGGTGATTTTTGACAAAAGAGATAACACCCCCCCCATTACGTCATGCTTCAGAAAGGTGAAAAATGGTCCGTTTTCAAATGTTTTATTTTTGAACGTCTGTTCACATTTGTAGGTAGATCATCAGTTTTAGATCTAAAATTAGCATGTTTAAAGTGATTTTCATTCTTCCAGGGGCCCGGGAAGTGAATTAAATACCATTTGGAGGCATTTAATGTTCAAGCAAAAACATGTGATTTTTGACAAAAGAGATAACACCCCCCCCATTACGTCATGCTTCAGAAAGGTGAAAAATGGTCCCTTTTCAAATGTTTTATTTTTGAACGTCAGTTCACATTTGTAGGTAGATCATCAGTTTTAGAGCTAAAATTTGCATCTTTAAAGTGATTTTCATGCTTCCAGGGGCCCGGGAAGTGAATTAAATACCATTTGGAGGCATTTAATGTTCAAGCAAAAACAGGTGATTTTTGACAAAAGAGATAACACCCCCCATTACGTCATGCTTCAGAAAGGTGAAAAATGGTCCGTTTTCAAATGTTTTATTTTTGAACGTCAGTTCACATTTGTAGGTAGATCATCAGTTTTAGAGCTAAAATGTGCATGTTTAAAGCGATTTTCATGCTTCCAGGGGCCCGGGAAGTGAATTAAATACCATTTGGAGGCATTTAATGTTCAAGCAAAAACAGGTGATTTTTGACAAAAGAGATAACACCCCCCCATTACGTCATGCTTCAGAAAGGTGAAAAATGGTCCGTTTTCAAATGTTTTATTTTTGAACGTCAGTTCACATTTGTAGGTAGATCATCAGTTTTAGATCTAAAATTAGCATGTTTAAAGTGATTTTCATCCTTCCAGGGGCCGGGGAAGTGAATTAAATACCATTTGGAGGCATTTAATGTTCAAACAAAAACAGGTGATTTTTGACAAAAGAAATAACACCCCCCATTACGTCATGCTTCAGAAAGGTGAAAAATGGTCCATTTTCAAATGTTTTATTTTTGAACGTCAGTTCACATTTGTAGGTAGATCATCAGTTTAAGAGCTCAAATTAGCATGTTTAAAGTGATTTTCATGCTTCCAGGGGCCCGGGAAGTGAATTAAATACCATTTGGAGGCATTTAATGTTCAAGCAAAAACAGGTGATTTTTGACAAAAGAGATAACACCCCCCCATTACGTCATGCTTCAGAAAGGTGAAAAATGGTCCGTTTTCAAATGTTTTATTTTTGAACGTCAGTTCACATTTGTAGGTAGATCATCAGTTTTAGAGCTAAAATTTGCATGTTTAAAGTGATTTTCATACTTCCAGGGGTCTGGGAAGTGAATTAAATACCATTTGGAGGCATTTAATGTTCAAGCAAAAACAGGTGATTTTTGACAAAAGAGATAACACCCCCCCATTACGTCATGCTTCAGAAAGGTGAAAAATGGTCCGTTTTCAAATGTTTTATTTTTGAACGTCAGTTCACATTTGTAGGTAGATCGTCAGTTTTAGAGCAAAATTTTGCATGTTGAAAGTGATTTTCATGCTTCCAGGGGCCCGGGAAGTGAATTAAATACCATTTGGAGGCATTTAATGTTCAAGCAAAAACATGTGATTTTTGACAAAAGAGATAACACCCCCCCATTACATCATGCTTCAGAAAGGTGAAAAATGGTCCCTTTTCAAATGTTTTATTGTTGAACGTCAGTTCACATTAGTATGTAGATCATCAGTTTTAGAGCTAAAATTTGCATGTTTAAAGTGATTTTAATGCTTCCAGGGGCCCGGGAAGTGAATTAAATACCATTTGGAGGCATTTAATGTTCAAGCAAAAACAGGTGATTTTTGACAAAAGAGATAACACCCCCCATTACGTCATGCTTCAGAAAGGTGAAAAATGGTCCGTTTTCAAATGTTTTATTTTTGAACGTCAGTTCACATTTGTAGGTAGATCATCAGTTTTAGAGCTAAAATTTGCATGTTTAAAGCGATTTTCATGCTTCCAGGGGCCCGGGAAGTGAATTAAATACCATTTGGAGGAATTTAATGTTCAAGCAAAAACAGGTGATTTTTGACAAAAGAGATAACACCCCCCCATTACGTCATGCTTCAGAAAGGTGAAAAATGGTCCGTTTTCAAATGTTTTATTTTTGAACGTCAGTTCACATTTGTAGGTAGATCATCAGTTTTAGATCTAAAATTAGCATGTTTAAAGTGATTTTTATTCTTCCAGGGGCCCGGGAAGTGAATTAAATACCATTTGGAGGCATTTAATGTTCAAACAAAAACAGGTGATTTTTGACAAAAGAAATAACACCCCCCATTACGTCATGCTTCAGAAAGGTGAAAAATGGTCCATTTTCAAATGTTTTATTTTTGAACGTCAGTTCACATTTGTAGGTAGATCATCAGTTTTAGAGCTAAAATTTGCATCTTTAAAGTGATTTTCATGCTTCCAGGGGCCCGGGAAGTGAATTAAATACCATTTGGAGGCATTTAATGTTCAAGCAAAAACAGGTGATTTTTGACAAAAGAGATAACACCCCCCATTACGTCATGCTTCAGAAAGGTGAAAAATGGTCCGTTTTCAAATGTTTTATTTTTGAACGTCAGTTCACATTTGTAGGTAGATCATCAGTTTTAGAGCTAAAATTTGCATGTTTAAAGCGATTTTCATGCTTCCAGAGGCCCGGGAAGTGAATTAAATACCATTTGGAGGCATTTAATGTTCAAGCAAAAACAGGTGATTTTTGACAAAAGAGATAACACCCCCCCATTACGTCATGCTTCAGAAAGGTGAAAAATGGTCCGTTTTCAAATGTTTTATTTTTGAACGTCAGTTCACATTTGTAGGTAGATCGTCAGTTTTAGAGCTAAATTTTGCATGTTGAAAGTGATTTTCATGCTTCCAGGGGCCCGGGAAGTGAATTAAATACCATTTGGAGGCATTTAATGTTCAAGCAAAAACAGGTGATTTTTGACAAAAGAGATAACACCCCCCCATTACGTCATGCTTAAGAAAGGTGAAAAATGGTCCGTTTTCAAATGTTTTATTTTTGAACGTCAGTTCACATTTGTAGGTAGATCATCAGTTTTAGAGCTAAAATTAGCATGTTTAAAGTGATTTTCATGCTTCCAGGGGCCCGGGAAGTGAATTAAATACCATTTGGAGGCATTTAATGTTCAAGCAAAAACATGTGATTTTTGACAAAAGAGATAACACCCCCCCATTACGTCATGCTTCAGAAAGGTGAAAAATGGTCCCTTTTCAAATGTTTTATTGTTGAACGTCAGTTCACATTTGTATGTAGATCATCAGTTTTAGAGCTAAAATTTGCATGTTTAAAGTGATTTTCATGCTTCCAGGGGCCCGGGAAGTGAATTAAATACCATTTGGAGGCATTTAATGTTCAAGCAAAAACAGGTGATTTTTGACAAAAGAGATAACACCCCCCATTACGTCATGCTTCAGAAAGGTGAAAAATGGTCCGTTTTCAAATGTTTTATTTTTGAACGTCAGTTCACATTTGTAGGTAGATCATCAGTTTTAGAGCTAAAATTTGCATGTTTAAAGCGATTTTCATGCTTCCAGGGGCCCGGGAAGTGAATTAAATACCATTTGGAGGAATTTAATGTTCAAGCAAAAACAGGTGATTTTTGACAAAAGAGATAACACCCCCCCCCCATTACGTCATGCTTCAGAAAGGTGAAAAATGGTCCGTTTTCAAATGTTTTATTTTTGAACGTCATTTCACATTTGTAGGTAGATCATCAGTTTTAGATCTAAAATTAGCATGTTTAAAGTGATTTTTATTCTTCCAGGGGCCCGGGAAGTGAATTAAATACCATTTGGAGGCATTTAATGTTCAAACAAAAACAGGTGATTTTTGACAAAAGAAATAACACCCCCCATTACGTCATGCTTCAGAAAGGTGAAAAATGGTCCATTTTCAAATGTTTTATTTTTGAACGTCAGTTCACATTTGTAGGTAGATCATCAGTTTAAGAGCTAAAATTAGCATGTTTAAAGTGATTTTCATGCTTCCAGGGGCCCGGGAAGTGAATTAAAAACCATTTGGAGGCATTTAATGTTCAAGCAAAAACATGTGATTTTTGACAAAAGAGATAACACCCCCCCATTACGTCAGGCTTCAGAAAGGTGAAAAATGGTCCCTTTTCAAATGTTTTATTTTTGAACGTCAGTTCACATTTGTAGGTAGATCATCAGTTTTAGAGCTAAAATTTGCATCTTTAAAGTGATTTTCATGCTTCCAGGGGCCCGGGAAGTGAATTAAATACCATTTGGAGGCATTTAATGTTCAAGCAAAAACAGGTGATTTTTGACAAAAGAGATAACACCCCCCATTACGTCATGCTTCAGAAAGGTGAAAAATGGTCCGTTTTCAAATGTTTTATTTTTGAACGTCAGTTCACATTTGTAGGTAGATCATCAGTTTTAGAGCTAAAATTTGCATGTTTAAAGCGATTTTCATGCTTCCAGGGGCCCGGGAAGTGAATTAAATACCATTTGGAGGCATTTAATGTTCAAGCAAAAACAGGTGATTTTTGACAAAAGAGATAACACCCCCCCCATTACATCATGCTTCAGAAAGGTGAAAAATGGTCCGTTTTCAAATGTTTTATTTTTGAACGTCAGTTCACATTTGTAGGTAGATCATCAGTTTTAGATCTAAAATTAGCATGTTTAAAGTGATTTTCATCCTTCCAGGGGCCAGGGAAGTGATTTAAATACCATTTGGAGGCATTTAATGTTCAAACAAAAACAGGTGATTTTTGACAAAAGAAATAACACCCCCCATTACGTCATGCTTCAGAAAGGTGAAAAATGGTCCATTTTCAAATGTTTTATTTTTCAACGTCAGTTCACATTTGTAGGTAGATCATCAGTTTAAGAGCTAAAATTAGCATGTTTAAAGTGATTTTCATGCTTCCAGGGGCCCGGGAAGTGAATTAAATACCATTTGGAGGCATTTAATGTTCAAGCAAAAACAGGTGATTTTTGACAAACGAGATAACACCCCCCCATTACGTCATGCTTCAGAAAGGTGAAAAATGGTCCGTTTTCAAATGTTTTATTTTTGAACGTCAGTTCACATTTGTAGGTAGATCATCAGTTTTAGAGCTAAAATTTGCATGTTTAAAGTGATTTTCAGGCTTCCAGGGGCCCGGGAAGTGAATTAAATACCATTCGGAGGCATTCAATGTTCAAGCAAAAACAGGTGATTTTTGACAAAAGAGATAACACCCCCCCATTACGTCATGCTTCAGAAATGTGAAAAAAGGTCCGTTTTCAAATGTTTTATTTTTCAACGTCAGTTCACATTTGTAGGTAGATCATCAGTTTTAGAGCTAAAATTAGCATGTTTAAAGTGATTTTCATCCTTCCAGGGGCCCGGGAAGTGAATTAAATACCATTTGGAGGCATTTAATGTTCAAGCAAAAACAGGTGATTTTTGACAAACGAGATAACACCCCCCCATTACGTCATGCTTCAGAAATGGGAAAAAAGGTCCGTTTTCAAATGTTTTATTTTTCAACGTCAGTTCGCATTTGTAAGTAGATCATCAGTTTTAGAGCTAAAATTAGCATGTTTAAAGTGATTTTCATGCTTCGTGGGGCCCGGGAAGTGAATTAAATACCATTTGGAGGCATTTAATGTTCAAGCAAAAACAGGTGATTTTTGACAAAAGAGATAACACCCCCCATTACGTCATGCTTCAGAAAGGTGAAGAATGGTCCGTTTTCAAATGTTTTGTTTTTGAACGTCAGTTCACATTTGTAGGTAGATCGTCAGTTTTAGAGCTAAAATTTGCATGTTGAAAGTGATTTTCATGCTTCCAGGGGCCCGGGAAGTGAATTAAATACCAATTGGAGGCATTTAATGTTCAAGCAAAAACAGGTGATTTTTGACAAAAGAGATAACACCCCCCATTACGTCATGCTTCAGAAAGGTGAAGAATGGTCCGTTTTCAAATGTTTTATTTTTGAACGTCAGTTCACATTTGTAGGTAGATCATCAGTTTTAGATCTAAAATTAGCATGTTTAAAGTGATTTTCACCCTTCCAGGGGCCCGGGAAGTGAATTAAATACCATTTGGAGGCATTTAATGTTCAAACAAAAACAGATGATTTTTGACAAAAGAAATAACACCCCCCATTACGTCATGCTTCAGAAGGGTGACAAATGGTCCCTTTTCAAATGTTTTATTGTTGAACGTCAGTTCACATTTGTATGTAGATCATCAGTTTTAGAGCTAAAATTTGCATGTTTAAAGTGATTTTCATGCTTCCAGGGGCCCGGGAAGTGAATTAAATACCATTTGGAGGCATTTAATGTTCAAGCAAAAACAGGTGATTTTTGACAAAAGAGATAACACCCCCCATTACGTCATGCTTCAGAAAGGTGAAGAATGGTCCGTTTTCAAATGTTTTATTTTTGAACGTCAGTTCACATTTGTAGGTAGATCATCAGTTTTAGAGCTAAAATTAGCATGTTTAAAGTGATTTTCATGCTTCCAGGGGCCCGGGAAGTGAATTAAATACCATTTGGAGGCATTTAATGTTCAAGCAAAAACATGTGATTTTTGACAAAAGAGATAACACCCCCCCATTACGTCATGCTTCAGAAAGGTGAAAAATGGTCCCTTTTCAAATGTTTTATTGTTGAACGTCAGTTCACATTTGTATGTAGATCATCAGTTTTAGAGCTAAAATTTGCATGTTTAAAGTGATTTTCATGCTTCCAGGGGCCCGGGAAGTGAATTAAATACCATTTGGAGGCATTTAATGTTCAAGCAAAAACAGGTGATTTTTGACAAAAGAGATAACACCCCCCATTACGTCATGCTTCAGAAAGGTGAAAAATGGTCCGTTTTCAAATGTTTTATTTTTGAACGTCAGTTCACATTTGTAGGTAGATCATCAGTTTTAGAGCTAAAATTTGCATGTTTAAAGCGATTTTCATGCTTCCAGGGGCCCGGGAAGTGAATTAAATACCATTTGGAGGAATTTAATGTTCAAGCAAAAACAGGTGATTTTTGACAAAAGAGATAACACCCCCCCCATTACGTCATGCTTCAGAAAGGTGAAAAATGGTCCGTTTTCAAATGTTTTATTTTTGAACGTCATTTCACATTTGTAGGTAGATCATCAGTTTTAGATCTAAAATTAGCATGTTTAAAGTGATTTTTATTCTTCCAGGGGCCCGGGAAGTGAATTAAATACCATTTGGAGGCATTTAATGTTCAAACAAAAACAGGTGATTTTTGACAAAAGAAATAACACCCCCCATTACGTCATGCTTCAGAAAGGTGAAAAATGGTCCATTTTCAAATGTTTTATTTTTGAACGTCAGTTCACATTTGTAGGTAGATCATCAGTTTAAGAGCTAAAATTAGCATGTTTAAAGTGATTTTCATGCTTCCAGGGGCCCGGGAAGTGAATTAAAAACCATTTGGAGGCATTTAATGTTCAAGCAAAAACATGTGATTTTTGACAAAAGAGATAACACCCCCCCATTACGTCAGGCTTCAGAAAGGTGAAAAATGGTCCCTTTTCAAATGTTTTATTTTTGAACGTCAGTTCACATTTGTAGGTAGATCATCAGTTTTAGAGCTAAAATTTGCATCTTTAAAGTGATTTTCATGCTTCCAGGGGCCCGGGAAGTGAATTAAATACCATTTGGAGGCATTTAATGTTCAAGCAAAAACAGGTGATTTTTGACAAAAGAGATAACACCCCCCATTACGTCATGCTTCAGAAAGGTGAAAAATGGTCCGTTTTCAAATGTTTTATTTTTGAACGTCAGTTCACATTTGTAGGTAGATCATCAGTTTTAGAGCTAAAATTTGCATGTTTAAAGCGATTTTCATGCTTCCAGGGGCCCCGGAAGTGAATTAAATACCATTTGGAGGCATTTAATGTTCAAGCAAAAACAGGTGATTTTTGACAAAAGAGATAACACCCCCCCATTACATCATGCTTCAGAAAGGTGAAAAATGGTCCGTTTTCAAATGTTTTATTTTTGAACGTCAGTTCACATTTGTAGGTAGATCATCAGTTTTAGATCTAAAATTAGCATGTTTAAAGTGATTTTCATCCTTCCAGGGGCCAGGGAAGTGAATTAAATACCATTTGGAGGCATTTAATGTTCAAACAAAAACAGGTGATTTTTGACAAAAGAAATAACACCCCCCATTACGTCATGCTTCAGAAAGGTGAAAAATGGTCCATTTTCAAATGTTTTATTTTTGAACGTCAGTTCACATTTGTAGGTAGATCATCAGTTTAAGAGCTAAAATTAGCATGTTTAAAGTGATTTTCATGCTTCCAGGGGCCCGGGAAGTGAATTAAATACCATTTGGAGGCATTTAATGTTCAAGCAAAAACAGGTGATTTTTGACAAACGAGATAACACCCCCCCATTACGTCATGCTTCAGAAAGGTGAAAAATGGTCCGTTTTCAAATGTTTTATTTTTGAACGTCAGTTCACATTTGTAGGTAGATCATCAGTTTTAGAGCTAAAATTTGCATGTTTAAAGTGATTTTCAGGCTTCCAGGGGCCCGGGAAGTGAATTAAATACCATTCGGAGGCATTTAATGTTCAAGCAAAAACAGGTGATTTTTGACAAAAGAGATAACACCCCCCCATTACGTCATGCTTCAGAAATGTGAAAAAAGGTCCGTTTTCAAATGTTTTATTTTTCAACGTCAGTTCACATTTGTAGGTAGATCATCAGTTTTAGAGCTAAAATTAGCATGTTTAAAGTGATTTTCATCCTTCCAGGGGCCCGGGAAGTGAATTAAATACCATTTGGAGGCATTTAATGTTCAAGCAAAAACAGGTGATTTTTGACAAACGAGATAACACCCCCCCATTACGTCATGCTTCAGAAATGGGAAAAAAGGTCCGTTTTCAAATGTTTTATTTTTCAACGTCAGTTCGCATTTGTAAGTAGATCATCAGTTTTAGAGCTAAAATTAGCATGTTTAAAGTGATTTTCATGCTTCCAGGGGCCCGGGAAGTGAATTAAATACCATTTGGAGGCATTTAATGTTCAAGCAAAAACAGGTGATTTTTGACAAAAGAGATAACACCCCCCATTACGTCATGCTTCAGAAAGGTGAAAAATGGTCCGTTTTCAAATGTTTTATTTTTGAACGTCAGTTCACATTTGTAGGTAGATCATCAGTTTTAGAGCTAAAATTTGCATGTTTAAAGCGATTTTCATGCTTCCAGGGGCCCGGGAAGTGAATTAAATACCATTTGGAGGAATTTAATGTTCAAGCAAAAACAGGTGATTTTTGACAAAAGAGATAACACCCCCCATTACGTCATGCTTCAGAAAGGTGAAAAATGGTCCGTTTTCAAATGTTTTATTTTTGAACGTCAGTTCACATTTGTAGGTAGATCATCAGTTTTAGAGCTAAAATGTGCATGTTTAAAGCGATTTTCATGCTTCCAGGGGCCCGGGAAGTGAATTAAATACCATTTGGAGGCATTTAATGTTCAAGCAAAAACAGGTGATTTTTGACAAAAGAGATAACACCCCCCCATTACGTCATGCTTCAGAAAGGTGAAAAATGGTCCGTTTTCAAATGTTTTATTTTTGAACGTCAGTTCACATTTGTAGGTAGATCATCAGTTTTAGATCTAAAATTAGCATGTTTAAAGTGATTTTCATCCTTCCAGGGGCCGGGGAAGTGAATTAAATACCATTTGGAGGCATTTAATGTTCAAACAAAAACAGGTGATTTTTGACAAAAGAAATAACACCCCCCATTACGTCATGCTTCAGAAAGGTGAAAAATGGTCCATTTTCAAATGTTTTATTTTTGAACGTCAGTTCACATTTGTAGGTAGATCATCAGTTTAAGAGCTCAAATTAGCATGTTTAAAGTGATTTTCATGCTTCCAGGGGCCCGGGAAGTGAATTAAATACCATTTGGAGGCATTTAATGTTCAAGCAAAAACAGGTGATTTTTGACAAAAGAGATAACACCCCCCCATTACGTCATGCTTCAGAAAGGTGAAAAATGGTCCGTTTTCAAATGTTTTATTTTTGAACGTCAGTTCACATTTGTAGGTAGATCATCAGTTTTAGAGCTAAAATTTGCATGTTTAAAGTGATTTTCATACTTCCAGGGGTCTGGGAAGTGAATTAAATACCATTTGGAGGCATTTAATGTTCAAGCAAAAACAGGTGATTTTTGACAAAAGAGATAACACCCCCCCATTACGTCATGCTTCAGAAAGGTGAAAAATGGTCCGTTTTCAAATGTTTTATTTTTGAACGTCAGTTCACATTTGTAGGTAGATCGTCAGTTTTAGAGCAAAATTTTGCATGTTGAAAGTGATTTTCATGCTTCCAGGGGCCCGGGAAGTGAATTAAATACCATTTGGAGGCATTTAATGTTCAAGCAAAAACATGTGATTTTTGACAAAAGAGATAACACCCCCCCATTACATCATGCTTCAGAAAGGTGAAAAATGGTCCCTTTTCAAATGTTTTATTGTTGAACGTCAGTTCACATTAGTATGTAGATCATCAGTTTTAGAGCTAAAATTTGCATGTTTAAAGTGATTTTAATGCTTCCAGGGGCCCGGGAAGTGAATTAAATACCATTTGGAGGCATTTAATGTTCAAGCAAAAACAGGTGATTTTTGACAAAAGAGATAACACCCCCCATTACGTCATGCTTCAGAAAGGTGAAAAATGGTCCGTTTTCAAATGTTTTATTTTTGAACGTCAGTTCACATTTGTAGGTAGATCATCAGTTTTAGAGCTAAAATTTGCATGTTTAAAGCGATTTTCATGCTTCCAGGGGCCCGGGAAGTGAATTAAATACCATTTGGAGGAATTTAATGTTCAAGCAAAAACAGGTGATTTTTGACAAAAGAGATAACACCCCCCCATTACGTCATGCTTCAGAAAGGTGAAAAATGGTCCGTTTTCAAATGTTTTATTTTTGAACGTCAGTTCACATTTGTAGGTAGATCATCAGTTTTAGATCTAAAATTAGCATGTTTAAAGTGATTTTTATTCTTCCAGGGGCCCGGGAAGTGAATTAAATACCATTTGGAGGCATTTAATGTTCAAACAAAAACAGGTGATTTTTGACAAAAGAAATAACACCCCCCATTACGTCATGCTTCAGAAAGGTGAAAAATGGTCCATTTTCAAATGTTTTATTTTTGAACGTCAGTTCACATTTGTAGGTAGATCATCAGTTTTAGAGCTAAAATTTGCATCTTTAAAGTGATTTTCATGCTTCCAGGGGCCCGGGAAGTGAATTAAATACCATTTGGAGGCATTTAATGTTCAAGCAAAAACAGGTGATTTTTGACAAAAGAGATAACACCCCCCATTACGTCATGCTTCAGAAAGGTGAAAAATGGTCCGTTTTCAAATGTTTTATTTTTGAACGTCAGTTCACATTTGTAGGTAGATCATCAGTTTTAGAGCTAAAATTTGCATGTTTAAAGCGATTTTCATGCTTCCAGAGGCCCGGGAAGTGAATGAAATACCATTTGGAGGCATTTAATGTTCAAGCAAAAACAGGTGATTTTTGACAAAAGAGATAACACCCCCCCATTACGTCATGCTTCAGAAAGGTGAAAAATGGTCCGTTTTCAAATGTTTTATTTTTGAACGTCAGTTCACATTTGTAGGTAGATCATCAGTTTTAGATCTAAAATTAGCATGTTTAAAGTGATTTTCATCCTTCCAGGGGCCGGGGAAGTGAATTAAATACCATTTGGAGGCATTTAATGTTCAAACAAAAACAGGTGATTTTTGACAAAAGAAATAACACCCCCCATTACGTCATGCTTCAGAAAGGTGAAAAATGGTCCATTTTCAAATGTTTTATTTTTGAACGTCAGTTCACATTTGTAGGTAGATCATCAGTTTAAGAGCTCAAATTAGCATGTTTAAAGTGATTTTCATGCTTCCAGGGGCCCGGGAAGTGAATTAAATACCATTTGGAGGCATTTAATGTTCAAGCAAAAACAGGTGATTTTTGACAAAAGAGATAACACCCCCCCATTACGTCATGCTTCAGAAAGGTGAAAAATGGTCCGTTTTCAAATGTTTTATTTTTGAACGTCAGTTCACATTTGTAGGTAGATCGTCAGTTTTAGAGCTAAATTTTGCATGTTGAAAGTGATTTTCATGCTTCCAGGGGCCCGGGAAGTGAATTAAATACCATTTGGAGGCATTTAATGTTCAAGCAAAAACAGGTGATTTTTGACAAAAGAGATAACACCCCCCCATTACGTCATGCTTAAGAAAGGTGAAAAATGGTCCGTTTTCAAATGTTTTATTTTTGAACGTCAGTTCACATTTGTAGGTAGATCATCAGTTTTAGAGCTAAAATTAGCATGTTTAAAGTGATTTTCATGCTTCCAGGGGCCCGGGAAGTGAATTAAATACCATTTGGAGGCATTTAATGTTCAAGCAAAAACATGTGATTTTTGACAAAAGAGATAACACCCCCCCATTACGTCATGCTTCAGAAAGGTGAAAAATGGTCCCTTTTCAAATGTTTTATTGTTGAACGTCAGTTCACATTTGTATGTAGATCATCAGTTTTAGAGCTAAAATTTGCATGTTTAAAGTGATTTTCATGCTTCCAGGGGCCCGGGAAGTGAATTAAATACCATTTGGAGGCATTTAATGTTCAAGCAAAAACAGGTGATTTTTGACAAAAGAGATAACACCCCCCATTACGTCATGCTTCAGAAAGGTGAAAAATGGTCCGTTTTCAAATGTTTTATTTTTGAACGTCAGTTCACATTTGTAGGTAGATCATCAGTTTTAGAGCTAAAATTTGCATGTTTAAAGCGATTTTCATGCTTCCAGGGGCCCGGGAAGTGAATTAAATACCATTTGGAGGAATTTAATGTTCAAGCAAAAACAGGTGATTTTTGACAAAAGAGATAACACCCCCCCCCATTACGTCATGCTTCAGAAAGGTGAAAAATGGTCCGTTTTCAAATGTTTTATTTTTGAACGTCATTTCACATTTGTAGGTAGATCATCAGTTTTAGATCTAAAATTAGCATGTTTAAAGTGATTTTTATTCTTCCAGGGGCCCGGGAAGTGAATTAAATACCATTTGGAGGCATTTAATGTTCAAACAAAAACAGGTGATTTTTGACAAAAGAAATAACACCCCCCATTACGTCATGCTTCAGAAAGGTGAAAAATGGTCCATTTTCAAATGTTTTATTTTTGAACGTCAGTTCACATTTGTAGGTAGATCATCAGTTTAAGAGCTAAAATTAGCATGTTTAAAGTGATTTTCATGCTTCCAGGGGCCCGGGAAGTGAATTAAAAACCATTTGGAGGCATTTAATGTTCAAGCAAAAACATGTGATTTTTGACAAAAGAGATAACACCCCCCCATTACGTCAGGCTTCAGAAAGGTGAAAAATGGTCCCTTTTCAAATGTTTTATTTTTGAACGTCAGTTCACATTTGTAGGTAGATCATCAGTTTTAGAGCTAAAATTTGCATCTTTAAAGTGATTTTCATGCTTCCAGGGGCCCGGGAAGTGAATTAAATACCATTTGGAGGCATTTAATGTTCAAGCAAAAACAGGTGATTTTTGACAAAAGAGATAACACCCCCCATTACGTCATGCTTCAGAAAGGTGAAAAATGGTCCGTTTTCAAATGTTTTATTTTTGAACGTCAGTTCACATTTGTAGGTAGATCATCAGTTTTAGAGCTAAAATTTGCATGTTTAAAGCGATTTTCATGCTTCCAGGGGCCCGGGAAGTGAATTAAATACCATTTGGAGGCATTTAATGTTCAAGCAAAAACAGGTGATTTTTGACAAAAGAGATAACACCCCCCCCATTACATCATGCTTCAGAAAGGTGAAAAATGGTCCGTTTTCAAATGTTTTATTTTTGAACGTCAGTTCACATTTGTAGGTAGATCATCAGTTTTAGATCTAAAATTAGCATGTTTAAAGTGATTTTCATCCTTCCAGGGGCCAGGGAAGTGATTTAAATACCATTTGGAGGCATTTAATGTTCAAACAAAAACAGGTGATTTTTGACAAAAGAAATAACACCCCCCATTACGTCATGCTTCAGAAAGGTGAAAAATGGTCCATTTTCAAATGTTTTATTTTTCAACGTCAGTTCACATTTGTAGGTAGATCATCAGTTTAAGAGCTAAAATTAGCATGTTTAAAGTGATTTTCATGCTTCCAGGGGCCCGGGAAGTGAATTAAATACCATTTGGAGGCATTTAATGTTCAAGCAAAAACAGGTGATTTTTGACAAACGAGATAACACCCCCCCATTACGTCATGCTTCAGAAAGGTGAAAAATGGTCCGTTTTCAAATGTTTTATTTTTGAACGTCAGTTCACATTTGTAGGTAGATCATCAGTTTTAGAGCTAAAATTTGCATGTTTAAAGTGATTTTCAGGCTTCCAGGGGCCCGGGAAGTGAATTAAATACCATTCGGAGGCATTCAATGTTCAAGCAAAAACAGGTGATTTTTGACAAAAGAGATAACACCCCCCCATTACGTCATGCTTCAGAAATGTGAAAAAAGGTCCGTTTTCAAATGTTTTATTTTTCAACGTCAGTTCACATTTGTAGGTAGATCATCAGTTTTAGAGCTAAAATTAGCATGTTTAAAGTGATTTTCATCCTTCCAGGGGCCCGGGAAGTGAATTAAATACCATTTGGAGGCATTTAATGTTCAAGCAAAAACAGGTGATTTTTGACAAACGAGATAACACCCCCCCATTACGTCATGCTTCAGAAATGGGAAAAAAGGTCCGTTTTCAAATGTTTTATTTTTCAACGTCAGTTCGCATTTGTAAGTAGATCATCAGTTTTAGAGCTAAAATTAGCATGTTTAAAGTGATTTTCATGCTTCGTGGGGCCCGGGAAGTGAATTAAATACCATTTGGAGGCATTTAATGTTCAAGCAAAAACAGGTGATTTTTGACAAAAGAGATAACACCCCCCATTACGTCATGCTTCAGAAAGGTGAAGAATGGTCCGTTTTCAAATGTTTTGTTTTTGAACGTCAGTTCACATTTGTAGGTAGATCGTCAGTTTTAGAGCTAAAATTTGCATGTTGAAAGTGATTTTCATGCTTCCAGGGGCCCGGGAAGTGAATTAAATACCAATTGGAGGCATTTAATGTTCAAGCAAAAACAGGTGATTTTTGACAAAAGAGATAACACCCCCCATTACGTCATGCTTCAGAAAGGTGAAGAATGGTCCATTTTCAAATGTTTTATTTTTGAACGTCAGTTCACATTTGTAGGTAGATCATCAGTTTTAGATCTAAAATTAGCATGTTTAAAGTGATTTTCACCCTTCCAGGGGCCCGGGAAGTGAATTAAATACCATTTGGAGGCATTTAATGTTCAAACAAAAACAGATGATTTTTGACAAAAGAAATAACACCCCCCATTACGTCATGCTTCAGAAGGGTGACAAATGGTCCCTTTTCAAATGTTTTATTGTTGAACGTCAGTTCACATTTGTATGTAGATCATCAGTTTTAGAGCTAAAATTTGCATGTTTAAAGTGATTTTCATGCTTCCAGGGGCCCGGGAAGTGAATTAAATACCATTTGGAGGCATTTAATGTTCAAGCAAAAACAGGTGATTTTTGACAAAAGAGATAACACCCCCCATTACGTCATGCTTCAGAAAGGTGAAGAATGGTCCGTTTTCAAATGTTTTATTTTTGAACGTCAGTTCACATTTGTAGGTAGATCATCAGTTTTAGAGCTAAAATTAGCATGTTTAAAGTGATTTTCATGCTTCCAGGGGCCCGGGAAGTGAATTAAATACCATTTGGAGGCATTTAATGTTCAAGCAAAAACATGTGATTTTTGACAAAAGAGATAACACCCCCCCATTACGTCATGCTTCAGAAAGGTGAAAAATGGTCCCTTTTCAAATGTTTTATTGTTGAACGTCAGTTCACATTTGTATGTAGATCATCAGTTTTAGAGCTAAAATTTGCATGTTTAAAGTGATTTTCATGCTTCCAGGGGCCCGGGAAGTGAATTAAATACCATTTGGAGGCATTTAATGTTCAAGCAAAAACAGGTGATTTTTGACAAAAGAGATAACACCCCCCATTACGTCATGCTTCAGAAAGGTGAAAAATGGTCCGTTTTCAAATGTTTTATTTTTGAACGTCAGTTCACATTTGTAGGTAGATCATCAGTTTTAGAGCTAAAATTTGCATGTTTAAAGCGATTTTCATGCTTCCAGGGGCCCGGGAAGTGAATTAAATACCATTTGGAGGAATTTAATGTTCAAGCAAAAACAGGTGATTTTTGACAAAAGAGATAACACCCCCCCCATTACGTCATGCTTCAGAAAGGTGAAAAATGGTCCGTTTTCAAATGTTTTATTTTTGAACGTCATTTCACATTTGTAGGTAGATCATCAGTTTTAGATCTAAAATTAGCATGTTTAAAGTGATTTTTATTCTTCCAGGGGCCCGGGAAGTGAATTAAATACCATTTGGAGGCATTTAATGTTCAAACAAAAACAGGTGATTTTTGACAAAAGAAATAACACCCCCCATTACGTCATGCTTCAGAAAGGTGAAAAATGGTCCATTTTCAAATGTTTTATTTTTGAACGTCAGTTCACATTTGTAGGTAGATCATCAGTTTAAGAGCTAAAATGAGCATGTTTAAAGTGATTTTCATGCTTCCAGGGGCCCGGGAAGTGAATTAAAAACCATTTGGAGGCATTTAATGTTCAAGCAAAAACATGTGATTTTTGACAAAAGAGATAACACCCCCCCATTACGTCAGGCTTCAGAAAGGTGAAAAATGGTCCCTTTTCAAATGTTTTATTTTTGAACGTCAGTTCACATTTGTAGGTAGATCATCAGTTTTAGAGCTAAAATTTGCATCTTTAAAGTGATTTTCATGCTTCCAGGGGCCCGGGAAGTGAATTAAATACCATTTGGAGGCATTTAATGTTCAAGCAAAAACAGGTGATTTTTGACAAAAGAGATAACACCCCCCATTACGTCATGCTTCAGAAAGGTGAAAAATGGTCCGTTTTCAAATGTTTTATTTTTGAACGTCAGTTCACATTTGTAGGTAGATCATCAGTTTTAGAGCTAAAATTTGCATGTTTAAAGCGATTTTCATGCTTCCAGGGGCCCCGGAAGTGAATTAAATACCATTTGGAGGCATTTAATGTTCAAGCAAAAACAGGTGATTTTTGACAAAAGAGATAACACCCCCCCATTACATCATGCTTCAGAAAGGTGAAAAATGGTCCGTTTTCAAATGTTTTATTTTTGAACGTCAGTTCACATTTGTAGGTAGATCATCAGTTTTAGATCTAAAATTAGCATGTTTAAAGTGATTTTCATCCTTCCAGGGGCCAGGGAAGTGAATTAAATACCATTTGGAGGCATTTAATGTTCAAACAAAAACAGGTGATTTTTGACAAAAGAAATAACACCCCCCATTACGTCATGCTTCAGAAAGGTGAAAAATGGTCCATTTTCAAATGTTTTATTTTTGAACGTCAGTTCACATTTGTAGGTAGATCATCAGTTTAAGAGCTAAAATTAGCATGTTTAAAGTGATTTTCATGCTTCCAGGGGCCCGGGAAGTGAATTAAATACCATTTGGAGGCATTTAATGTTCAAGCAAAAACAGGTGATTTTTGACAAACGAGATAACACCCCCCCATTACGTCATGCTTCAGAAAGGTGAAAAATGGTCCGTTTTCAAATGTTTTATTTTTGAACGTCAGTTCACATTTGTAGGTAGATCATCAGTTTTAGAGCTAAAATTTGCATGTTTAAAGTGATTTTCAGGCTTCCAGGGGCCCGGGAAGTGAATTAAATACCATTCGGAGGCATTTAATGTTCAAGCAAAAACAGGTGATTTTTGACAAAAGAGATAACACCCCCCCATTACGTCATGCTTCAGAAATGTGAAAAAAGGTCCGTTTTCAAATGTTTTATTTTTCAACGTCAGTTCACATTTGTAGGTAGATCATCAGTTTTAGAGCTAAAATTAGCATGTTTAAAGTGATTTTCATCCTTCCAGGGGCCCGGGAAGTGAATTAAATACCATTTGGAGGCATTTAATGTTCAAGCAAAAACAGGTGATTTTTGACAAACGAGATAACACCCCCCCATTACGTCATGCTTCAGAAATGGGAAAAAAGGTCCGTTTTCAAATGTTTTATTTTTCAACGTCAGTTCGCATTTGTAAGTAGATCATCAGTTTTAGAGCTAAAATTAGCATGTTTAAAGTGATTTTCATGCTTCCAGGGGCCCGGGAAGTGAATTAAATACCATTTGGAGGCATTTAATGTTCAAGCAAAAACAGGTGATTTTTGACAAAAGAGATAACACCCCCCATTACGTCATGCTTCAGAAAGGTGAAAAATGGTCCGTTTTCAAATGTTTTATTTTTGAACGTCAGTTCACATTTGTAGGTAGATCATCAGTTTTAGAGCTAAAATTTGCATGTTTAAAGCGATTTTCATGCTTCCAGGGGCCCGGGAAGTGAATTAAATACCATTTGGAGGAATTTAATGTTCAAGCAAAAACAGGTGATTTTTGACAAAAGAGATAACACCCCCCATTACGTCATGCTTCAGAAAGGTGAAAAATGGTCCGTTTTCAAATGTTTTATTTTTGAACGTCAGTTCACATTTGTAGGTAGATCATCAGTTTTAGATCTAAAATTAGCATGTTTAAAGTGATTTTTATTCTTCCAGGGGCCCGGGAAGTGAATTAAATACCATTTGGAGGCATTTAATGTTCAAACAAAAACAGGTGATTTTTGACAAAAGAAATAACACCCCCCATTACGTCATGCTTCAGAAAGGTGAAAAATGGTCCATTTTCAAATGTTTTATTTTTGAACGTCAGTTCACATTTGTAGGTAGATCATCAGTTTTAGAGCTAAAATTTGCATCTTTAAAGTGATTTTCATGCTTCCAGGGGCCCGGGAAGTGAATTAAATACCATTTGGAGGCATTTAATGTTCAAGCAAAAACAGGTGATTTTTGACAAAAGAGATAACACCCCCCATTACGTCATGCTTCAGAAAGGTGAAAAATGGTCCGTTTTCAAATGTTTTATTTTTGAACGTCAGTTCACATTTGTAGGTAGATCATCAGTTTTAGAGCTAAAATTTGCATGTTTAAAGCGATTTTCATGCTTCCAGAGGCCCGGGAAGTGAATGAAATACCATTTGGAGGCATTTAATGTTCAAGCAAAAACAGGTGATTTTTGACAAAAGAGATAACACCCCCCCATTACGTCATGCTTCAGAAAGGTGAAAAATGGTCCGTTTTCAAATGTTTTATTTTTGAACGTCAGTTCACATTTGTAGGTAGATCATCAGTTTTAGATCTAAAATTAGCATGTTTAAAGTGATTTTCATCCTTCCAGGGGCCGGGGAAGTGAATTAAATACCATTTGGAGGCATTTAATGTTCAAACAAAAACAGGTGATTTTTGACAAAAGAAATAACACCCCCCATTACGTCATGCTTCAGAAAGGTGAAAAATGGTCCATTTTCAAATGTTTTATTTTTGAACGTCAGTTCACATTTGTAGGTAGATCATCAGTTTAAGAGCTCAAATTAGCATGTTTAAAGTGATTTTCATGCTTCCAGGGGCCCGGGAAGTGAATTAAATACCATTTGGAGGCATTTAATGTTCAAGCAAAAACAGGTGATTTTTGACAAAAGAGATAACACCCCCCCATTACGTCATGCTTCAGAAAGGTGAAAAATGGTCCGTTTTCAAATGTTTTATTTTTGAACGTCAGTTCACATTTGTAGGTAGATCGTCAGTTTTAGAGCTAAATTTTGCATGTTGAAAGTGATTTTCATGCTTCCAGGGGCCCGGGAAGTGAATTAAATACCATTTGGAGGCATTTAATGTTCAAGCAAAAACAGGTGATTTTTGACAAAAGAGATAACACCCCCCCATTACGTCATGCTTAAGAAAGGTGAAAAATGGTCCGTTTTCAAATGTTTTATTTTTGAACGTCAGTTCACATTTGTAGGTAGATCATCAGTTTTAGAGCTAAAATTAGCATGTTTAAAGTGATTTTCATGCTTCCAGGGGCCCGGGAAGTGAATTAAATACCATTTGGAGGCATTTAATGTTCAAGCAAAAACATGTGATTTTTGACAAAAGAGATAACACCCCCCCATTACGTCATGCTTCAGAAAGGTGAAAAATGGTCCCTTTTCAAATGTTTTATTGTTGAACGTCAGTTCACATTTGTATGTAGATCATCAGTTTTAGAGCTAAAATTTGCATGTTTAAAGTGATTTTCATGCTTCCAGGGGCCCGGGAAGTGAATTAGATACCATTTGGAGGCATTTAATGTTCAAGCAAAAACAGGTGATTTTTGACAAAAGAGATAACACCCCCCATTACGTCATGCTTCAGAAAGGTGAAAAATGGTCCGTTTTCAAATGTTTTATTTTTGAACGTCAGTTCACATTTGTAGGTAGATCATCAGTTTTAGAGCTAAAATTTGCATGTTTAAAGCGATTTTCATGCTTCCAGGGGCCCGGGAAGTGAATTAAATACCATTTGGAGGAATTTAATGTTCAAGCAAAAACAGGTGATTTTTGACAAAAGAGATAACACCCCCCCCCATTACGTCATGCTTCAGAAAGGTGAAAAATGGTCCGTTTTCAAATGTTTTATTTTTGAACGTCATTTCACATTTGTAGGTAGATCATCAGTTTTAGATCTAAAATTAGCATGTTTAAAGTGATTTTTATTCTTCCAGGGGCCCGGGAAGTGAATTAAATACCATTTGGAGGCATTTAATGTTCAAACAAAAACAGGTGATTTTTGACAAAAGAAATAACACCCCCCATTACGTCATGCTTCAGAAAGGTGAAAAATGGTCCATTTTCAAATGTTTTATTTTTGAACGTCAGTTCACATTTGTAGGTAGATCATCAGTTTAAGAGCTAAAATTAGCATGTTTAAAGTGATTTTCATGCTTCCAGGGGCCCGGGAAGTGAATTAAAAACCATTTGGAGGCATTTAATGTTCAAGCAAAAACATGTGATTTTTGACAAAAGAGATAACACCCCCCCATTACGTCAGGCTTCAGAAAGGTGAAAAATGGTCCCTTTTCAAATGTTTTATTTTTGAACGTCAGTTCACATTTGTAGGTAGATCATCAGTTTTAGAGCTAAAATTTGCATCTTTAAAGTGATTTTCATGCTTCCAGGGGCCCGGGAAGTGAATTAAATACCATTTGGAGGCATTTAATGTTCAAGCAAAAACAGGTGATTTTTGACAAAAGAGATAACACCCCCCATTACGTCATGCTTCAGAAAGGTGAAAAATGGTCCGTTTTCAAATGTTTTATTTTTGAACGTCAGTTCACATTTGTAGGTAGATCATCAGTTTTAGAGCTAAAATTTGCATGTTTAAAGCGATTTTCATGCTTCCAGGGGCCCGGGAAGTGAATTAAATACCATTTGGAGGCATTTAATGTTCAAGCAAAAACAGGTGATTTTTGACAAAAGAGATAACACCCCCCCCATTACATCATGCTTCAGAAAGGTGAAAAATGGTCCGTTTTCAAATGTTTTATTTTTGAACGTCAGTTCACATTTGTAGGTAGATCATCAGTTTTAGATCTAAAATTAGCATGTTTAAAGTGATTTTCATCCTTCCAGGGGCCAGGGAAGTGATTTAAATACCATTTGGAGGCATTTAATGTTCAAACAAAAACAGGTGATTTTTGACAAAAGAAATAACACCCCCCATTACGTCATGCTTCAGAAAGGTGAAAAATGGTCCATTTTCAAATGTTTTATTTTTCAACGTCAGTTCACATTTGTAGGTAGATCATCAGTTTAAGAGCTAAAATTAGCATGTTTAAAGTGATTTTCATGCTTCCAGGGGCCCGGGAAGTGAATTAAATACCATTTGGAGGCATTTAATGTTCAAGCAAAAACAGGTGATTTTTGACAAACGAGATAACACCCCCCCATTACGTCATGCTTCAGAAAGGTGAAAAATGGTCCGTTTTCAAATGTTTTATTTTTGAACGTCAGTTCACATTTGTAGGTAGATCATCAGTTTTAGAGCTAAAATTTGCATGTTTAAAGTGATTTTCAGGCTTCCAGGGGCCCGGGAAGTGAATTAAATACCATTCGGAGGCATTCAATGTTCAAGCAAAAACAGGTGATTTTTGACAAAAGAGATAACACCCCCCCATTACGTCATGCTTCAGAAATGTGAAAAAAGGTCCGTTTTCAAATGTTTTATTTTTCAACGTCAGTTCACATTTGTAGGTAGATCATCAGTTTTAGAGCTAAAATTAGCATGTTTAAAGTGATTTTCATCCTTCCAGGGGCCCGGGAAGTGAATTAAATACCATTTGGAGGCATTTAATGTTCAAGCAAAAACAGGTGATTTTTGACAAACGAGATAACACCCCCCCATTACGTCATGCTTCAGAAATGGGAAAAAAGGTCCGTTTTCAAATGTTTTATTTTTCAACGTCAGTTCGCATTTGTAAGTAGATCATCAGTTTTAGAGCTAAAATTAGCATGTTTAAAGTGATTTTCATGCTTCGTGGGGCCCGGGAAGTGAATTAAATACCATTTGGAGGCATTTAATGTTCAAGCAAAAACAGGTGATTTTTGACAAAAGAGATAACACCCCCCATTACGTCATGCTTCAGAAAGGTGAAGAATGGTCCGTTTTCAAATGTTTTGTTTTTGAACGTCAGTTCACATTTGTAGGTAGATCGTCAGTTTTAGAGCTAAAATTTGCATGTTGAAAGTGATTTTCATGCTTCCAGGGGCCCGGGAAGTGAATTAAATACCAATTGGAGGCATTTAATGTTCAAGCAAAAACAGGTGATTTTTGACAAAAGAGATAACACCCCCCATTACGTCATGCTTCAGAAAGGTGAAGAATGGTCCATTTTCAAATGTTTTATTTTTGAACGTCAGTTCACATTTGTAGGTAGATCATCAGTTTTAGATCTAAAATTAGCATGTTTAAAGTGATTTTCACCCTTCCAGGGGCCCGGGAAGTGAATTAAATACCATTTGGAGGCATTTAATGTTCAAACAAAAACAGATGATTTTTGACAAAAGAAATAACACCCCCCATTACGTCATGCTTCAGAAGGGTGACAAATGGTCCCTTTTCAAATGTTTTATTGTTGAACGTCAGTTCACATTTGTATGTAGATCATCAGTTTTAGAGCTAAAATGTGCATGTTTAAAGTGATTTTCATGCTTCCAGGGGCCCGGGAAGTGAATTAAATACCATTTGGAGGCATTTAATGTTCAAGCAAAAACAGGTGATTTTTGACAAAAGAGATAACACCCCCCATTACGTCATGCTTCAGAAAGGTGAAGAATGGTCCGTTTTCAAATGTTTTATTTTTGAACGTCAGTTCACATTTGTAGGTAGATCATCAGTTTTAGAGCTAAAATTAGCATGTTTAAAGTGATTTTCATGCTTCCAGGGGCCCGGGAAGTGAATTAAATACCATTTGGAGGCATTTAATGTTCAAGCAAAAACATGTGATTTTTGACAAAAGAGATAACACCCCCCCATTACGTCATGCTTCAGAAAGGTGAAAAATGGTCCCTTTTCAAATGTTTTATTGTTGAACGTCAGTTCACATTTGTATGTAGATCATCAGTTTTAGAGCTAAAATTTGCATGTTTAAAGTGATTTTCATGCTTCCAGGGGCCCGGGAAGTGAATTAAATACCATTTGGAGGCATTTAATGTTCAAGCAAAAACAGGTGATTTTTGACAAAAGAGATAACACCCCCCATTACGTCATGCTTCAGAAAGGTGAAAAATGGTCCGTTTTCAAATGTTTTATTTTTGAACGTCAGTTCACATTTGTAGGTAGATCATCAGTTTTAGAGCTAAAATTTGCATGTTTAAAGCGATTTTCATGCTTCCAGGGGCCCGGGAAGTGAATTAAATACCATTCGGAGGCATTTAATGTTCAAGCAAAAACAGGTGATTTTTGACAAAAGAGATAACACCCCCCCATTACGTCATGCTTCAGAAATGTGAAAAAAGGTCCGTTTTCAAATGTTTTATTTTTCAACGTCATTTCACATTTGTAGGTAGATCATCAGTTTTAGATCTAAAATTAGCATGTTTAAAGTGATTTTTATTCTTCCAGGGGCCCGGGAAGTGAATTAAATACCATTTGGAGGCATTTAATGTTCAAACAAAAACAGGTGATTTTTGACAAAAGAAATAACACCCCCCATTACGTCATGCTTCAGAAAGGTGAAAAATGGTCCATTTTCAAATGTTTTATTTTTGAACGTCAGTTCACATTTGTAGGTAGATCATCAGTTTAAGAGCTAAAATTAGCATGTTTAAAGTGATTTTCATGCTTCCAGGGGCCCGGGAAGTGAATTAAAAACCATTTGGAGGCATTTAATGTTCAAGCAAAAACATGTGATTTTTGACAAAAGAGATAACACCCCCCCATTACGTCAGGCTTCAGAAAGGTGAAAAATGGTCCCTTTTCAAATGTTTTATTTTTGAACGTCAGTTCACATTTGTAGGTAGATCATCAGTTTTAGAGCTAAAATTTGCATCTTTAAAGTGATTTTCATGCTTCCAGGGGCCCGGGAAGTGAATTAAATACCATTTGGAGGCATTTAATGTTCAAGCAAAAACAGGTGATTTTTGACAAAAGAGATAACACCCCCCATTACGTCATGCTTCAGAAAGGTGAAAAATGGTCCGTTTTCAAATGTTTTATTTTTGAACGTCAGTTCACATTTGTAGGTAGATCATCAGTTTTAGAGCTAAAATTTGCATGTTTAAAGCGATTTTCATGCTTCCAGGGGCCCCGGAAGTGAATTAAATACCATTTGGAGGCATTTAATGTTCAAGCAAAAACAGGTGATTTTTGACAAAAGAGATAACACCCCCCCATTACATCATGCTTCAGAAAGGTGAAAAATGGTCCGTTTTCAAATGTTTTATTTTTGAACGTCAGTTCACATTTGTAGGTAGATCATCAGTTTTAGATCTAAAATTAGCATGTTTAAAGTGATTTTCATCCTTCCAGGGGCCAGGGAAGTGAATTAAATACCATTTGGAGGCATTTAATGTTCAAACAAAAACAGGTGATTTTTGACAAAAGAAATAACACCCCCCATTACGTCATGCTTCAGAAAGGTGAAAAATGGTCCATTTTCAAATGTTTTATTTTTGAACGTCAGTTCACATTTGTAGGTAGATCATCAGTTTAAGAGCTAAAATTAGCATGTTTAAAGTGATTTTCATGCTTCCAGGGGCCCGGGAAGTGAATTAAATACCATTTGGAGGCATTTAATGTTCAAGCAAAAACAGGTGATTTTTGACAAACGAGATAACACCCCCCCATTACGTCATGCTTCAGAAAGGTGAAAAATGGTCCGTTTTCAAATGTTTTATTTTTGAACGTCAGTTCACATTTGTAGGTAGATCATCAGTTTTAGAGCTAAAATTTGCATGTTTAAAGTGATTTTCAGGCTTCCAGGGGCCCGGGAAGTGAATTAAATACCATTCGGAGGCATTTAATGTTCAAGCAAAAACAGGTGATTTTTGACAAAAGAGATAACACCCCCCCATTACGTCATGCTTCAGAAATGTGAAAAAAGGTCCGTTTTCAAATGTTTTATTTTTCAACGTCAGTTCACATTTGTAGGTAGATCATCAGTTTTAGAGCTAAAATTAGCATGTTTAAAGTGATTTTCATCCTTCCAGGGGCCCGGGAAGTGAATTAAATACCATTTGGAGGCATTTAATGTTCAAGCAAAAACAGGTGATTTTTGACAAACGAGATAACACCCCCCCATTACGTCATGCTTCAGAAATGGGAAAAAAGGTCCGTTTTCAAATGTTTTATTTTTCAACGTCAGTTCGCATTTGTAAGTAGATCATCAGTTTTAGAGCTAAAATTAGCATGTTTAAAGTGATTTTCATGCTTCCAGGGGCCCGGGAAGTGAATTAAATACCATTTGGAGGCATTTAATGTTCAAGCAAAAACAGGTGATTTTTGACAAAAGAGATAACACCCCCCATTACGTCATGCTTCAGAAAGGTGAAAAATGGTCCGTTTTCAAATGTTTTATTTTTGAACGTCAGTTCACATTTGTAGGTAGATCATCAGTTTTAGAGCTAAAATTTGCATGTTTAAAGCGATTTTCATGCTTCCAGGGGCCCGGGAAGTGAATTAAATACCATTTGGAGGAATTTAATGTTCAAGCAAAAACAGGTGATTTTTGACAAAAGAGATAACACCCCCCATTACGTCATGCTTCAGAAAGGTGAAAAATGGTCCGTTTTCAAATGTTTTATTTTTGAACGTCAGTTCACATTTGTAGGTAGATCATCAGTTTTAGATCTAAAATTAGCATGTTTAAAGTGATTTTTATTCTTCCAGGGGCCCGGGAAGTGAATTAAATACCATTTGGAGGCATTTAATGTTCAAACAAAAACAGGTGATTTTTGACAAAAGAAATAACACCCCCCATTACGTCATGCTTCAGAAAGGTGAAAAATGGTCCATTTTCAAATGTTTTATTTTTGAACGTCAGTTCACATTTGTAGGTAGATCATCAGTTTTAGAGCTAAAATTTGCATCTTTAAAGTGATTTTCATGCTTCCAGGGGCCCGGGAAGTGAATTAAATACCATTTGGAGGCATTTAATGTTCAAGCAAAAACAGGTGATTTTTGACAAAAGAGATAACACCCCCCATTACGTCATGCTTCAGAAAGGTGAAAAATGGTCCGTTTTCAAATGTTTTATTTTTGAACGTCAGTTCACATTTGTAGGTAGATCATCAGTTTTAGAGCTAAAATTTGCATGTTTAAAGCGATTTTCATGCTTCCAGAGGCCCGGGAAGTGAATGAAATACCATTTGGAGGCATTTAATGTTCAAGCAAAAACAGGTGATTTTTGACAAAAGAGATAACACCCCCCCATTACGTCATGCTTCAGAAAGGTGAAAAATGGTCCGTTTTCAAATGTTTTATTTTTGAACGTCAGTTCACATTTGTAGGTAGATCATCAGTTTTAGATCTAAAATTAGCATGTTTAAAGTGATTTTCATCCTTCCAGGGGCCGGGGAAGTGAATTAAATACCATTTGGAGGCATTTAATGTTCAAACAAAAACAGGTGATTTTTGACA